>NC_091443.1:97806237-98406237 GCF_964237555.1 Oryctolagus cuniculus | reverse complement strand
GGCTCCAGAATTTAAATGAAGTTCAGCATCTTTACTTTTTGTTATTCTGAATGTGATTTACTTGTCCCTGAAGTGTGCACATCACAAAATTTATTATTTAGAAAGTGGAAGTTGAAAAAGAAAATGGAAGATACTCCTCAGTTCTGTTTGGAGATGTCCGAAGCACTGTTGACAGTTTGGTGTGCTCTCTTACAGATGCTTTTCCTCCCTTAAATTGTGTGTGTGTGTGTGGGTGTGGGTGTGGGTGTATTGTGTGTGTACAGTGCTCACATGCACATAGAAATGACTTTGTGCAGAACTGTGCTCTTAATAGGATAGTTTCCATCTTTCTTTTTATACTTGACAGTATAGTAAACTATAAACCTTATAAACACAATAAACATAGATCATTTTATACATATAGACATTATAAACACATAGATCTAATTCTCTTCAATGACTGTATAAGATTACATTGTATTCCAACATAAGGGGTTGCTATTTTGTGTGATAATTCTGATTTTTTTTGAGAGGCAGAGTGGACAGTGAGAGAGAGAGACAGAAAGGTTTTCCCTTTGCCGTTGGTTCACCCTCCAATGGCCGCCGCGGCCGGTGCACCACGCTGATCCGATGGCAGGAGCCGGGTACTTATCCTGGTCTCCTATGGGGTGCAGGGCCCAAGTACTTGGGCCATCCTCCACTGCACTCCCTGGCCACAGCAGAGAGCTGGCCTGGAAGAGGGGCAACCGGGACAGAATCCGGCACCCCGACCGGGACTAGAACCCGGTGTGCCGGCGCCGCAATGCGGAGGATTAGCTTACTGAGCCGCGGCACCGGCCGATAATTCTGATTTTTCACCATTAAAATAATGCGGCAGTGATCAACCTGGAATGTGCATACTTGAGCATCCCTGGAACTGTTTTGATGACCTGTGTTATTGGAGAATTGCTAAGACAAGAACAGTCCTGTTTAAAATTTTCCTAGGTCCTTCAACATTATTCCGCAGGGTTGCATCCATCTAGACTTCCACAAACAGTGAGGTAAATTTCCTGTGCTTTCCATCAACACCGGGAGTAAAGCATTGTTGGTCAGTGTACATGGTGCTTAACGTGGAATCTGGTGTTTTCTTACTTACATAGGTTATGATTTCCAACTATCGCCAAGAGGTAAACACTAGAGTTAGGTTTAGGCTGTGGTTCTTGCTGGTATGCCTCTGTTTTAAATTTCATCTCACATCAGCTTGGCATCAAGATTTCCAGCTTTCCAAAGCTGGCCACACATTTAAAGCAAGTGTCTCAACCAGTTGTTAGAGGAAAAGATACAGCAGTGGTAACGATGATGCTAAATGAATATGATATCTGACACCTCATCACCTAGTTGAAATATCTTTGTGTTTACTTGTTTTCTGGAATAAAAATAATTCAGGCTTATCGAAACTATACATTTTCATTCCTTCCACAAATGAGACAATCTAGTTTCTGACTCACTGGGCTTCTAAAATTCTGTGGGTAGGGGCTAGTGTTGTGGTGCAGTGGGTTAAGCCATCACCTGTAATGCCAGCATCCCACCCTTGTTTTCTTTCTGTAATCCAGTAGTTGAAAAACAGCCACCACTCCCAATGCATGAGTCCTATAAAAGCAATTTCACTTTATTTGAACACTCTAAGGAGAAAAAGCAGATGAGTATGTATTGTACCTAAAGAGAAAAACTCTGTCAAATTTTAAATCGAATGGTGGAATAAATTCCATGACAAAAGTGAAGCAAACAATTGACCTGTGGCCCCACTGCGCTGGTGCCTGGCTTCACTGCCTACTGGGGACAGACAGCAGGAGCCCAGGAGAAGCCTGGAGCCACACCCCTGCGCGGGCTTGGTCTTTGTTTTTTGATTGGTTGGAGCCTGCAGGTAATCCAACCAGAATTGATGTATGCTGTTGAATACCGAGTTTATAAAAGGGGTGCTCAGTGCTGCTGTTTCCCTTTTCTCTTCTTGGTGTCCAGCGCCGTGGAGCTCTTCATTGGAGCATGTGCTAAGCCCTGGCCCTAAGAACAAGGAGGTGAGCAGCCGAGAGCAACACCTGCAGGAAGGGCCGGGCTGCCGGTAGTAGATTCAACAGGACCCTCAGGTTTGTCCATCCTCGCCTGGTGAGTCTTCTTGAAATGTTTGTGCATATCATACGCCGGTCCTGGACACAGGCAGGGGACACTTGGGCCTTTAGGAGCCATTGGGAAGGAAGAATAAATTGTATGTTATAAATTGAATACTGTATTTTATATGATAACCTTTTATTATATATTATAAATTTCATATCATATGTTCTAAATAGATTTTAAATTGTATATTGTAAACCATATATGTGCTCGGAGGTATCACAGACAGTTCCAGGAGGTGTGAGCCTACCTGGCTGAATTCTGATGCCAGGATGGGTGAACCAGCAGGTGCCCGCAGGTGAGTCATCTTCTTATAGGTGGGCAATTAAGATGCCCAGCAACTGTGTTGATTTCCAGGTCTCTTGTTTTATTTTCTGGATTTATAGTTCTACTTAGTGGATAGGAGCTGAGAAAGTGGATCTGGTCATCCAGGAAGGAAGTTCCTGCTCACAGGCTTTGCTTCCTGTTTTTCCTAATTTGCTAAGATAGTTTCTCTCAGTTTGCATTGAAGGTTCTCCAACACAGCAGTAATAACTTTGACTGCTAAACCCAAAAAGATGGTTGTACATTGTTGTCATTGCCCCACTGAATTCTAATTCTGCCTCTGTGATATCCAGTGTTTCCCTAATTTTATGAAAAAGTTCCTGAGGAATACATTGTTGTATTGTGTTAATGAGTGTGGTTATCTGGGAAGACATATCATGTAAAATTTACATATCCCAGTCATACTATTGCATTAACTAGGAATATGGGGACTCCGTTTATCATCAGAGGATGGCACCGAAATTTTGAGTGGGTAGCATTACTTCCTAAGTATATTTGTTTCAGGTATAAAACTATAAGGTTCTGAATAACTCAATACAGGTTCTTTTTACTTCTAAATTCGATTTTGAAATACTGAAATCATTCGGATTATGATATTTGTAGACCATTTTTAGGTCTGAGAAGGCAGGGGCATTGTTTCTGGGCAGTATCCACTCTGGTTGCCGTGTAATTGGTTCTAAACCATCGGTTGGTGAATTGAAATCCCTGTTTGTCCTGTGTTTTAAACAACACAAAATTTCAAAATCCTTAGGTATTGTGTTTTGTGGTTTGGTTCTTACAGTATGTGGTGAATTAAGTCTCCCTTCCTTCTGGTTAGCAGTTACTCGTGTTGACATCCCAGGATCATTCCTTGATCCTCATCTTATGAGATGCTGACCAGTGACTACTCCGAAACAGCCCCTTGGTGCACGTCCTCGTGGATGTTCCAGTTTCCTCAGTATCCACTCTTGGTGTTCCTGTTAGTGCTGATTGTTCAAATCCAGAAGTTGAAATGACCCCATGTTCAGTCTATGTGTTTGTTCTCACTGGTCTTCTCATCCTAGGCAGCCTTATCTCTGTACCATGTTTCAGGAAGGTCTTGGCTCTTTCTCTCATCGTTAGCTTGACCTATTTATATTGCCCATGGTTTTCTCGTGTTGGTTATTTTCAAACTTGATTCCTTGATTCCATAATTTGCCCTCACACACAACAAACCAAGAAAAATCTGTTCTTTTGTTTTCTCATGCTCCCAGTCCACAGATGTTCTCTGATAACAATCACCAGGCATCTCAAAGGCTGTCTGGTCCCTACACCCTTCTCAAAGCCACATGAATATGTGATTCTTTTGCTTTTCACTTTTGCGTCTCAGTTCTGTCACCTTTTCTACAAACCTCTGTTCCTGTGACTACCATGAAACTTTAGCATCTCCCACAAAAAGCCTAGGCTAGCAACTACTAGTGCACTACTAATAAGAAGTTAAAATATAGAAACTTTGTGAGGAAATTCCAGAATTAGAGTGGTTTATGCCAAACATCTTAAGATGCTTTTCCTCTGCTTAACTAAAGTCATATCTATGGGGGAAAACTAGGTGAAAAGTTTTCTACAAACAATGCCTTTGTTACCTCTATACAATTGTGTTTGTGAATTATGTAGGCCTCTATAATTACATATGGGGAAACTAAAACTGTGACTTGCAGTTCAGTATTGCAAATATTATAAAGCTTTCTACTGAAGTGCTGTAGTGAGAGAACAGGCATGGAGTCCAGGAAATCCTTCAATGAATTGGTATATGTGTAGTTTTCAGAGTGCTGCTTTCAAAGACATTTAAACCTTGTAAACATTTTCATACATATGATGTTAAATTTGAAAGTGCTGCCTCAGCAAACACTGAGCTCTATGTGATTGATAACTCCTCCTACACTAATGGATCACCTTGCTTGATTTCCCCACCTGATTACTATGGAAGATGACATGTGAGTGTCAAATGGGGAAAGAAAGGTTTTTCTTAAAGATTTATTTATTTGAAAGGCAGAGCTACAGAGAGGCAGGGGCAGAGAGAGAAAAAGAGAGAGGTCTTTGATCTGCTGGTTCACTCCCCATAGGGCCGCAATGGCTGGAGCTGAGCTGATATGTAGCCAGGAGCCCGGAGCTGCTTCTGGGTCTCTCTGTGGGTGCAGGAGCCCAAGCACTTTGGCCATCTTCCACTTTCCTAGGCTATATCACAGAGCTGGATCAGAAGTGGAGCAGTGGGGACTCAAACCAGTGCTCTTATGAGATGCCGGCACTACAGGCAGAAGCTTTTCCTGCTATGCCGCAGTGCCGTCCCCAAGAGATATTCTTGTAGTAGACTAATGTTCATGGTGTATAGCCCTCTGCTCTGTGCAGGTAGAATTTGAGTAATTCTTGGCAGACCCTAAATTTTTGAGGTACATAGAGATAATATGATAAATGTAATGGGACCCACAGTTTTCTGGTAAAATACTTCATGATATCTACTGGGGTCCTGCCATTTATGAAAATGGGTTCTAAAGCAACCTGATCAGTGAAGACGTTGCCACCTATTGATCCAGTGAAGCAAGTGCAGCGTGAGCACCTCTGACCCTGGCAGAGGCTGCAGCCCCTGGTGACTAAGATGCCGTAGGCCTGTACTGCTACTCATTCCACGGGGAAGGCCCTGCCATACTGCTGTGAGCATCCTGGTTTAATATTTTGGTATTGCCATGTTTTGCTTTGTTCTTCAACTTAAATACATGATATCTCCATTTGGTTCGTTTATGTCCTCTTGCAGTTTTCACAGCTAAATTTCTTTTTTTAATAATTTTTATTTATACAGAGGTGAACAGATATCATGTATTTCATAGACACAGATTGAGGAGTATAGTGATACTTCACCTTTCCCTCCTCTCCCCAGCATGCTGCCCTCCTCCCTCCTTCCTTTCCTGTGATTACAAAATAAGCTGAAAGAATGTCATTGTGAAAACTATAGGAAAGTGTAAATTCTAAAACTTGACAGAACTAACTCCATAAGGTGTAGCTCCTGGTAGGAACTGAAAAATGCAGATTGGGCTGTTTAAAAATTGTCATGCATTTCAATATGGAAACCCTAGGAATTTAGATTGAGTTTAGGTGAGAAACTACCATGGTGCCTCCCCAAAGGTGTGTTCTCAAAACATAATGTGCCCACACCCAACTATTGCTTTGAACCAAGGGCCATTGTGGTCACCAGTGATGGGAAATGGAAGGCATTTTAGGGCAGTGAGCCTGAGGACTGTGACCAAGACCTGTCCCGGTGAGTCAGTGAGAGATCAAACTATGCATGAGCCCCCTGGCTCCAAGCCCCAGCACTTGCCCCATCTTCCTATCAGCCTTCATTTACAAAGTACAGATTCAAGTGAAATCCAGCAAGAATTTGGACAGCAGAGAGCGTACTCTTTTTCGTTGGGTCCAGTTGCCGTGTCACTGGTGACATGCTGATGAAGCAGGCCCTGCCTTTTCAGTTCCATGGTTTAATTGGGCGAATTCTCAACCTGCTTGTAATATGTAACTGTGTTACATGCATATAGGAATGTACACCCATCGGTGGGAGAATACCATATGGTAATTTATAATTCTAATTTCACTTCTCACTTTCCTGGTTTCCTTCAGATATACTAACTTTTATTTTCTATTTCTGAGTTTTCAGTCTGAGGGAGGTGAGGTGACAGTGTAATGTGTTACTTGGATATTGTCTTAAATATTCTCTTGATAGAAATCCTGAATCTTTATTTTCAAGATATAAACCGCCTGAAATTTAGTTTAGTCAAGTTCATGAATGTTTTTCTTAAGATTTATTTATTTGAAAGTCAGAGTTACACAGAGAGAGAAGGAGAGGCGGAGGGAGAGAGAGAGGTCTTTCATCTGCTGGATCACTCCCCAGTTGGCCGCAATGGCCAGAACTCTGCTGATCCGCAGCCAGGAGCCAAGAGGTTCTTCCAAGTCTCCCACGTGGGTGCGAGGGCCCAAGGACTTGGGCCATCCTTTACTGCTTTCCCAGTCCATAGCAGAAAGCTGGATTGGAAGTGGAGCAGCCGGGACTTGAACCGATGCCCATATGGGATACCGGCACTGCATTTGGTGGCCTCACCTACTACGCCACAGTGCCAGCCAGCCCCAATCATGAATGTTTTAAAACTCATTTCTTTCCCATGAAGCCTACCAAAACCCCACAATATTAACCTAAGTTCCTTAATTTTTATTTGCATTTTAAGTATAGGAACCTATTTTTGCATGTTTTATTTTTCCAGCCTTATTACAATACAACCGAGAAACAAAAATTGTATATATTCAAGGCATGCAATGTGTGTTTCGATATGAGTCTGATCTTTACATTGCATTTTCACACAAACTTTTCGACTCTCCTGGTACTTACCATACACTATGAAAGGGGTAGTGCAATGAAGCTACTTAACAAAGTTATCACTCCTATAGTGTTTTTAAAATTTTTAAATTTTATTTATGTATGTATTTTCCCAGAAGATTTATTTGAAAGGCAGGGTCCAGCGCCATGGCTCACTTGGTTAATCCTCTGCCTGCAGTGCCGGCATCCCATATGGGTGCCGGGTTCGAGTCCCGGTTGCTCCTCTTCCAGTCCAGCTCTCTGCTGTGGCCCGGGATGGTGGAGGATGGCCCAAGTGCCTGGGCACCTGAACCCGTGTGGGAGACCAGGAGGAAGGACCTGACTCCTGGCTTTGGATCAGTGCAGCGCCAGCTCTAGGGGCCATTTGGGGAGTGAACCAACAGAAGAAAGACCTTTCTCTCTGTCTTTCTCTCACTGTATAACTACCTGTCAAAAAAAAAAAAAAAAAAAAAAAAAAAAGAAAGGCAGGCAGCAGGGAAAGAGAGTAAGATAGAGTGAGAGAGAGGATGAGGGATATCTCATCTCATGCATTATTTCACTCCTCAAATGTCCTCAGTGGCAGGGCTGGACCCCAGGTCTCCCACTTTGGCACAGTGGCCCAAGCCGTTGGGACATCTTCTAGTGCTTTGCCAGGCACATTAGCAGGGAGGTGAATGGGAAGTGGAGCAGCTGGGACTCGGTCTGGTGCCCATAGGGGATGCTGGCCGTCTAGGTGGAGGCTTAAGCTTTTACACCCCAGCTCCAGCACCATAACCATATATTTGTATCTTGTGACTAACATCTCTTCATTTTTCCTGCTCTCTGTGTTAGTTTGACTTTTGTATATTTCACATGTAAGTGTGATCATGTAGTATTTCTTATTTCTGTGTCTTGTTTCACTCATTGTAATGTCCTGTAGTTCCATACTTTTGGATCCATCTTGTGACAAGTAGTAGTATTTCCTTTGTTTTTAAGGTTTGGCGAGGATTCCACTGTGTGTGTATCCCAGTTTTCCTTATGGGTCCATCAACAAAGATTTGGGTTATTTCCATATCGTGGAATTGTGAATGATGCTGAAGTGAATGTGGGGGTGCAGACAGTTCTTTGAGATGGTGGTTTTCTTTTGGATTCATGGCTAATAAAGGTTGTTCCTTTTTTAATTTCATTTGAGGAACTTCCATATTGCTTTTCATAATGGCTGGCACAATTTACATTCCCTCCACTAGTGTGTGTTCTGTTTTCTCTACATTGTGCCCAATACTTGTTATCTTTTAACTTTTTAATAGTAGCCATTTAACAGATATAATAACCATTGTCATCTTGATTTGCATTTTGCTGATGATAGCAATGTTCAGAACTTTTTCACATACCCTCAGGGTACATTGTATGTCTTTGTTGGAAAACATTGATTCAGTCCTTTGTCCTTTTTAAATTGTATTCTTTGCTGCTTAGTGGTATGCCTTCCTTGTATTATTCCCTTGATCACACATCCGGTTTGCTAATATTTCCTCCTATCCATTGGTGTGCCTTTTCATTTCACTGATCTTTGCTTTACTAGTTTGTTGGGGTTTCATTTCCTTACATTTGCTTTTGCTCTCTGTGCTTTAGTTGTTAGCACATAAGCAACCACTCTTGAGGCTGATGTCAAGGACTTTTCTACTTTATAAGTTGTAAGTGTTCAGATCTTCTGTATGGACTTTCAGTTCATTTTGAGCTGATTTTAATATGTGGTGTAACAGTGATACAGTTTCAGTTTTGGACATGTGGTTATCCAGGTTGCTTCTGCCTCAGATGTGGGCCTTTACGTCCAGTGACTGCATGTTTGGTAACCCTGGTGGGCCAGGGTCCCCAGTGTCTTCAGTTGGATCCATTAAACCAGATGCTGTGGCTGGAGTTGGGCAGGAGCTTGGCATGTGTAGTGATTTGGGAGTAGGAGACCATGCAGTGATGGGGTCAAGATAGGGGACTGTGGCCTCCTCGTCTGGAAGCCAGGGCTATATGAGGGTGTGTCAGACAGTTTTTTGAAGGGTAGACATTTGGCATGGTGGGAAAGACAATGCTCAGGATACCAGTGGCAGCCAGTGATGGCTTAAGTAGTTGGATTCTTGCTACCACATTGGAGACCATCTTCCAGCTTCAGCCTGGGTCAGATCAGCCCTGAGTATTTTGGACATTTGGGTAATGAACTACTAGATGGGTGGTATCTTCTCTCTCTCTCTCTCTCTCTCTCTCTCTCTCTCTTTCTCTCTCTCTCTCTCTCTCCTCCCCCCTCCCCCTTATTGTTTCTCCGTGTTTTGCTTTTGAAACCAATTGCAATATTAAAACTAGGTGGAAAAAATGGTTTACGGATGATTATCCCAGTAGCCTTAGATTACTGAGTCATTTCCTAGGATCATGCAGGGGGATGTGTGTAGCTCACAGTAATCTGTTATCTTTTATTAGAAAATGAAATAAAGGAGCCCAAGGCTCTGTCCATAAAATAATGCCAAAGATTAATGTAGATTTGATCAGTACAAATTTTATATGAGTATTGAAATGTCACACTAGCCCATAAATTTGTACAACTCTTGTGGATGAAATTTAAGGAAAAATACCAACATGTTACTTGGTGTATAAAGTTAAGGGGTTTTAAATGATTAATGTCACAACTAATATTATGGTATTTGAAAATGGTTAATTAATACAAGCAAAAACATAACCTGTAAATAACTGAACTGTTCTTTTCTTGTCATGCTCAGTCGAAGGGCTACCTGGCTGTGTTTAAGTTGGTGATGGATATTTATTTTAGATTGTTTCCTTTAATAAACTAAAATGGTAGTATGTTTTCATGTGTGTATGTGAAATTGAACAGCATCAGAGCAATACAATGAATATGAGATAAGCTTTTTCATATTTGGGATTTTATTGGTTTTTGAGAATCACTACAGAGACATTTTAATTTGTACACTATTCTTAACAAACCAGAAATTAAAAAAGTGAGGGCTTGTCATTCTTTTTAAATCTTTTATTTTTGAAATAGTGTATTTTTAAATTTACCTCATAAGAGCTTTATATTCCATTCAATAAAGAGTTCATCTATTAAGGAAGAATATAGGCAAGGGCAATAAAAGTAATCAAACAAAAAAAGTCCTATCTTTATGATCAGTTATGAACTTAAACTGATCACTTTAACTAGTAAGATGGCATTAAGTGTCAAAGAGATCACAGCACTCTGGCCTCAGAATCAGCCCTTAAGGCATTCGGATTAGGCTGAAGAGCCCATGAGAGTGTTTTTAGGCATGGAAAGTCAAGACACCCTGGCCAAAAAACAAACAAACAAAACAAACAAACAAAATAAACAAAGAAAAAACAACCAAAAACAAAAAACCTAAGCGAAAGATCTCTGGGAGTGAGATCCCAGTGGAAAGAATGGGCCATCAAAGAAGGAGGTACCTTTCTCTGAAGTGAGGAGAGGACTTCCACTTTGACTATGACCTTGTCTAAATAAGATCAGAGTTGGCGAACTCAAAAGGCTTCCATAGCCTTGGCAACTCATGAGAAGAGCCTGGGGTGATTACTGACACCATAAACAAGAGTGTGAATCGTTAAGTCAACAACAGGATTCACTGTGCACTTACTCCCCACGTAGGATCTGTGTCCTTAATGTGTTGTCCAATGTGAATTAATGCTATAACTAGTACTCAAACAGTATTTCACACTTTGTGTTTCTGTGTGGGTGCAAACTGATGAAATCTTTACTTAATATATACTAAATCGATCTCCTGTATATAAAGACAATTGAAAATGAATCTTGATGTGAATGGAATGGAAGAAGGAACAGGAGATGGGAGGGTTGTGGGTGGGAGGGAAGTTATGGGAGGAAAAAGCCACTGTAATCCAAAAGCTGTACTTTGGAAATTTATATTTATTAAATAAAATTTACCAAAAAAAGGATCACCTAAATAAGACGAAGTGTCTGCTGATAGTAATAGATAGGAAAAAAAAAAAAAAAGCCGGCTAATCCTCCGCCTAGCGGCGCTGGCACACCGGGTTCTAGTCCCGGTCGGGGCGCCGGATTCTGTCCCGGGTGCCCCTCTTCCAGGCCGGCTCTCTGCTGTGGCCAGGGAGTGCAGTGGAGGATGGCCCAAGTATTTGGGCCCTGCACCCCATGGGAGACCAGGAGCACCTGGCTCCTGCCTTCAGATCAGCGCAGTGCGCCGGCCACAGTGCACCGGCCGTGGTGGCCATTGGAAGGTGAACCAATGGCAAAGGAAGACCTTTCTCTCTGTCTTTCTCTCTCTCTCTCACTGTCCACTCTGCCTGTCAAAAAAAAAAAGTAATAGAATTAAAAAGGAGACAATGATCCAACATGGGAACCAAGCCACACAGCAGACTCCTAGAATGACAACTACCCTAAACAGTGCTCTGGCCTCAGAATCAGCCCTTAAGGCATTCGAATCTGGCTAAAAAGCCCATGAGAGCATTTCAAGCATGGAAAGACAAGAAAGACACTGTGGCAAAAAATCACCCACATGAAAGGTCTCTAAGAGTGAGATCCCAGGGAAAGAAAGGGCCGCCAAAGAGGTCAGTACCTTTCTCTGAAGGGAGGAGGGAACTTCCACTTTGATTATGGCCTTGTCTAAATAATGTTGGAATTTGTGGACTCGAGGCTTCCATAGCCTTGGCAGCTCATGACCAGGAGCCTAGGGTGATCACTGATGTCAAATAGAAGAGTGTCAATTGTTAAATCAACAACAGGTATCACGGTGCACTTGCTCCCCATGTAGGACCTCTGTCCTTAATGTGTTGTACTAGGAGAATTAATGGTAAAACTAGTCTTCAATCAGTACTTTAAAGTTTGTGTGTCTGTGTGGGTGCAGTCTGTTGAAATCTTTACTTAGTATAGAATTGATCTTCTGTATATAAAGATCATTAAAAATGAATCTCAATGAAGAATGGGATGGAAGAGGGGGTAGGAGTTGGGATGGTTTGCGGGTTGGAGGGTGGGTATGGGGGGAAGAACTGCTGTAATCCAAAAGTTGTACTTATGAGATTTATGTTTATTAAATCAAAGGTTTCTATAAAAATGACTACTACACTAATACACAGTAAATTTTAAAATGATCATGAATTATTAAAATAATAGTAGTATATCATCCTTAAGAATTTGTTTGATAAAGATATAAAAGAAAGTTGAACAAAACTATATTTGCAGCAATACTGATAGACACAGGCATTAACTTTTTTTCTGTTTTTCTTTTGTTGTTGTTGCCTGATTTCTTTTTTCGTAAAAGAAAATTTTAGCTCTCATTATATAAAGGAGAACATCTAATATTTGTCTTTCTGTATCAGGATAATTTCACTGAGCATGAAGTCCTCCAGTTGCAATGATTTTGATACTAATAACAGGCTTTCAGTTTTTATAGTACTGTAATATTCAGTTCTACATAGATGCATCCAGTTTTGCCAGCACCACTTACTGAATAGATGATACTTTTTTCCATTGTATAGTCTGGGCACTTCCATGAAAAATCAATTGTCTCTACCTGTTTGGATTGATGAATTAATTAATTAAATTCCACTATCATGCTGCCTTGATTGCTATAGCTTTGTAGTTAGTTTTGAAGGCAGGCATTCTGATGCCTCCAAGTTGATTGTTTTTTAAATTTTGCTCAGGATAATTTTGGCTATTCTTGATATTTTGTGATTTCTTAGGGAATTTAGGATTATTTTCTCATTCTGTAAAAAATGTCATTGGTGTCTGATAGGAATTTCATTTATTTTGTAGGTTGCTTTAATTAATACAGGTATTTTAATTATACTAATTCTTCCAATCCATGAGCAAGTTATATTTTTCCATTTTGGGAGTCCTTGATGATTCATTTCTTCAACATCTTAGAATTATCATTGTAGATATCTTTCACTTATTTGGTTACATTGATTCCTAAATGTTTTCTTTTTGTCTCTATTGTGTATGGGATTACTTTTTAGATTTCATTTTTGGCAAGTTGGTTGCTAGCATATAAAAAGCTACTGCTTTTGTATGTTGATTTTGTAACCTGTATCTTTACTGAATTGGTTTTTCATCTTGAACCATTTTTTGGTGGAGTGTTTAGATTTTTCCATGCACAACATCATGTATTCTACAATGTTGTTGAATCCAGTTATTGTTAACAATTGTGTTGAGGAATATTTAATGTGATAAATATAAGAGCATGTCAAAAAGGCTTAAAGTTTATCGGTGGAAAATTTCTCTGTCATTTGCCGTATGGGAAATAGTACCTGGTAGACTTGTGGACTGACGTTGTTAATGGAGTGCATGGGTTCACCCATTGGTTTATCACTGGTTTCTGTGTCCCCCACAGACTCCCAGTGAGACAGTAAGGCTTCTTGAGGTTGTGTGCAGAGTGTTGCTGGCAGCCCCGTATAAGTAACATGGTCTCATGAGATCATTTCAGACATTTGTACCTCCACCTGGGTAATGCAGAGTCTTGTATGCTGCGGGATGGTGAGTCTGGATGCACCAGATGACTGCTGGCTGCTCCTCACATGCTGCCAAGTACCACCCAGGACATGGTTAAGAAAGTAGATGCCTTGTCTGCAACCATCTCAGGTGGTGAAGTTCTGTATCTCAGACACCAAGGAAGTCCACACAGATGTATATACACCTTGCTGTGGATGGAGATACAAAGCCTGCCCAAAGACTGGACAGGAACAGATTGAGTTCCTGTGTTCCTGACAGGAAGTAGCCTACAAATCACGGGGCAACAGACTTGGCAGCTGGCAGCTGTCACTGAACCACATCAAGATCCTGTCCAGCTTGTCTGGAAAGCACAAACAGATGGCATCATGTTTGCACAGAGGGTGAACATAAACGTTTTCTACTGCAGTGGGTGTCCAGATCATGTTAAACACCACACTACAGCAGGAGCCTCTGTATTTCAATGGACGTGTACAATTAAGAATAAAAGAGAGCTGTTAGGCATTCTTCAGTGAGCATGTGCAAGCCACCACCCCTGAATGGCAAAGCTGCCCCTAGGACAGTCCCAACCAAGCTACCTTGGCCCCAGTGGAATTATTTATTCACTTACTTAAGCGTTAGTCATTATGTTTCATTGAAAGACAAGAAAACAGATTTCCCACTGGTTGGATCACTCCACTTGAGTGGCAAGGGCCCAAATATCTGAGCCATCCTGTGTTTCCCAGGGTAAGCAGAAGCAGGAACCTGGATGTGAATGCATGACAGGTATTGATCCTAGATACTTTGCAATGGGATGCTGGCACCAAAAATGATGTCTTTAATTGCCATGCCAAATACAATGTATTGATGCCTTTATATACTAATTATTAGAATGGCAGTGTGAGATAGAGAGAGATGCTTCCATCTGTTGGCCTCACCCCCAAAGCCTGCAGACATTATTGGAAGGGCTAGGCCAAAGTCAGAAGCCAAGAACTCCATCCAGTTCTCTCACATTGGTGGAAGAGACCTAAGTAACTGACCCAATGCCTGCTATCCATCAGAGTGTACATTAGCAGGAAACCTGACTGCAGGAAGATTATGCTGAAATCCAGGCGCTCTGATATGGGACGTGGGTAACCCAAATGACATCTTAACAACTCTGTCACAGTTCCTTGGCTATTGTTACATTTTAATGATTTTTTATTTGGAAAAAAAATATTAGTGAGGGAACGACATAGAGATATCATCCCAACCACTACCTCACTCTCCAAATGGCTGCAACAGCTACAGATTAGCCAAGGTGAAGCCAGGAGCAGGAACTCCATCTTCTTTTCCAACATGGGTTGCAGAGTCCTGAGATCTTCAGGCATCACCTACTGTCTATCCATGCACCTTAGGAGGAAGCTGGAGTGGAAGCATAGTAGCTGGGGCATGCCCCAGCACTACAATATAAAACGGAAGCATTGTTAGCTGTGCCACAACATCAGCATTCCCATTGTTACTTGTAAAAGCAGTCCCACCACAGGACCGAGCAAAACTTCTGGCCCTGTTGGCGGCAACTTCAGAAGTTTATCAACCTACGCAAACCCTAAGCACCCTGGGAAATACGAAGGCAGACACGTAGAGTGTTCACAGCCAGAGTTTGCTTCAGCATCTCCCTGCAGTCCAGTGCTGTGTAATCAGATGTGGTGCGCTCTCTGACTTCCTGTGATACATGTTGTGACCTATTCTGAACATCGTCAACAAAGTCAGTGGCTTCGCAGGCTGCACTGCTGCCTGCTGGCTCATTTCAGGCAAGTCTCATGAGTTTCTGGACACCACTGAGGCCCTTCTAGACAGAGAGAAGACCACCAGACATTCAACCATGGTGGGATTCTTGTGCACACTAGCGGTAAGCAATCATCACCAGGCATCTTTGTGGATGACAATCACCATGTATTAGGGTCACATTATAGAGCCTTATGGATCATCAGGCACTAACTCCTATGGCATTGTGATCATTCCCAGTAAAGTGCATCAGTCATTATTCATTGACAGACTATGAAGAGGACATGCCCTTGGGTCGACTGCCATGGTCAGCATCAAGACAGGACCCAACCTCTTCCTATGAGTCCTTGTGTTGCTTCTGCCTACCTCTCAGCTATCATTTCTGTTCCTTGGCATGGACAGCCTAAGACTTCTGTTCTTCACCTAGATCAATCCCAAGTCTTTTGTACTGATGCGGCATGGACACTTAACACACATCCCTATATTGTCAACACCCTAAAATATAACTCAAGAAGGACAAGTGGGGAATCGACATAGCTGTCCATGATAGAGTATAAGTATTCTTTGAAATACATTGAGTCATCTATTAACTCACCCATCAAGCACCTTCTCCAAGCTGGCGGATAGGAATGGAGGCATCCTGCAGGTTACCACCACCTCAAGAAGGTCATGCTTCGCTTTGAATTTGCCTTACTTGATATTATCAGACTGCCCCTGATAATTTTGCCATTATTGCTGTGGCAAGAACTGTATGTGTCTTGTGGAGATTTGGCACCATTTACTTTATTTTGTAAAGATTTTATTTATTTATATGAAAGTCAGAGTTAGAGAGGAGGGGCAGAAAGAGAGAATTGACTGGAATGGCCGGATCTGCACCAATCCGAAGCCAGGATCAGGAGGTTCCTTAGGTCTCCCCCTTGGGTGCAGGGGCCCAAGGACTTGGGCCATCTTCTACTGCTTTCCCAGGCCATAGCAGAGAGCTGGTTGGGAATTGGAGCAGGGGATCTCAAACTGACGCCCATATGAGATGCTTACGCTGTAGGCCAAGGCGTTAATCCGCTATACCATAGCACCAGCCCCACCATTTCCTTTTAATTTGAAGGCCAACAATGCACCTTTATGAGACTTCCAGTCGACTGCCTCTGTGGTCCTCCAGGGCTCGTGGTCTGTGTTAACAGGATCTTGTTGGCCTTCAGTTGTCTCCTAGCATCCACCTGTGACACTATGTTGAGGACATCGTTTCAACTGATAATCAAGAGGAGGAGGAAAAATGGGCCTCAATCAGCAACTGACTTCTTGACCAAGTGGGTATGGACCTTAGTTCCATGTGAGATGAGAGCTTGCAACCTCAAATTTTTGGTCTATATTTTGAACAAGGATTTCAGACAAATTCCTCAACAAATCCACATATATCTGCTTTTCCTCACTGATTCAGTTTCAACCAGGGAAGCCCAGCACATTTTCAGTTTCTGATAACACCAACTTCCTCACCTCTAAAGAACCCTAAGATTCATCTGTCTCACCAGCCACCCACAAGGATGCACCTTGGTCAGGCATACTTCCAAGGAAAAAGCTAAGGATTACTCTACGGCTAGTTTTTGGTTCTGAGGGCCCCATGGGTAAAGGATTTCAAGTTAGCTTTGCGCTTGTAGTGACACTACTGTTTGACTCAGAGAGTTTGGACTACCTCCCTCAGCATCATGAGCTGGGCCCTGGCCTCCAGCCTCTGAGAATCTCTTGTTAAATGGGAGTGGTATTTGCAGAGGCCAGACAAACCCACACCCTGAGGAGTCTGTGTCCTTACGAGGATGTCAGCCTCTGACACTTCGTCTATTTGCAGAGCCCCCATCAGTCATCTCACATCAGATACCTCCTTCCAGATACCGGGGTAGTGTCATGTGTCTCAGGGGGCAGAACTTGTGATCGTCCTACTTGTCGTCGAGCAGTCCACTCTCACTCAAGGCCATCTTGAAATTCACATGTCCACCAATTCTTGGGACAACACCAATTCCTAATGACTTTGTGTGCCCTCAAACTGGACAGTCCTTACCCTTACTTTGGAGTTCCTCCTTTGGTGGGTCACTGTTGATATCTGTGCTACTGGCCTAACCTCACTGAGCAACTCAGCTATTTTGATTGCCAAAATTCTACTGCCTTTTAATGTAGCAAAACTGCGTTTTATATTATCTACCTCCTTGCTTTCATAGAGGAGCCTCCCAGGCATATATGATTTAGGACTTAATAGGCCTATCAACTTGGATTTCAGCTTGTAGCTTTCCTATTGTATCCAAGTCAGTTGTGGAAGTCCCCCAGGAATGCCTGCTGTACAGACAAAACTGTCATTCCTGCTTCTCGCGTGATTGCATTTGGAGTGGTGGTAACATGATCTGCCCAGAGGTCAGGACCTCGCAGGCCACTGTGCCAGTCCAGGCACTACACCTATGGCAGGCCTTGAGCCTTGCACTCTGAAGACATGACCCCCCCAGGAAGAAGCACCTTAGCAAGGCCAACCAGAGCCATGAGGACCAACAAGTTATGAAACTGCCTTGATTGCAGCCCAGGGCCCCTTGCAGCCATAAATTCAGTGCATTGGGGAGGTTGGCTGACTGTGAGTCAGGAGATTTCAAAGACCCAGGACTGAGTATAGATACACTCAGCTGTTTCCCTCAAGGGAAGGGTTTGAAAGGGAAGGTCTGGGCACTGGGTTTCTTAAGGAGTGAAATTCAGATTCATGGACTCCCTACTAGAGCGGTGATAAATATGGTGAGATCTGCAGGATCCAGACTCAAGTTTCATGATCCTGGCAAAGTCGATCGATATATCCCTAGCTAGAGGAACATCCTCCAATGCTGCGAAGCCTATGGGGTTGATGCAGGCCCAGGAGGAAGGCACCACGTCTTACAACTTGTGGCCAGGTCCAGGGAGGCCCCTCATTTGGATCTCCATTCCTTTTATCTCAGTTTTGCATTAGAGAGTCCCCCCGCCCATGCTTTGATTGCATCTCTGTGACATAAGACCTCCTGACTGCAAAGAGGGATAGTTTGAGTTCTTCCTTCCCAATTTGTATCCCTTTAATTTCTTTTTCTTGCCTAGTAGCTCTGGCTAGAACTTCCAGAACTATATTGAATAGCAGTGGTGAGAGTGGGCATCCCTGTCTGGTACCAGATCTCAGTGGAAATGCTTCCAACTTTTCCCCATTCAATAGTATGTTGGCTGTGGGTTTTTCATAGATTGCTTTGATTGTATTGAGGAATGTTCCTTCCAAACCCAGTTTGCTTAGAGTTTTCATCATGAAATGGTGTTGTATTTTATAAATGCTTTCTCGGCGTCTATTGAGATAATCATATGGTTTTTCTTCTGCAGTCTGTTAATGTGGTGTATCACATTGATTGTCTTGCGCACATTAAACCATCCCTGCATACCAGGGATAAATCCCACTTGGTCTGGGTGGATGATCTTTCTGATGTGTTGTTGCATTCTATTGGCGAGAATTTTATTGAGGACTTTTGCATCTATGTTCATCAGGGATATTGGTCTGTAATTCTCTTTCAATGCTGCATCTTTTTCTGGCTTAGGAATTAAGGTGATGCTGGCTTCATAGAAAGAATTTGGGAGGACTCCCTCTTCTTCGATTGTTCTGAATAGTTTGAGAAGAATTGGAGTCAGTTCTTCTTTAAATGTCTGGTAGAATTCAGCAGTGAATCCATCTGGTCCTGGACTTTTCTTTGTTGGGAGGGCCTTTATTACTGTTTCAATTTCTGTCTCAGTTATGGGTCTGTTTAGGTTTTAGATGTCTTCCTGGTTCAATTTAGGTAGGTTGCATGTGTCCAGGAATCTAGCCATTTCTGATAGGTTTCCCTGTTTGCTGGCATACAAGTCCTTGTAGTAATTTCTGATGATTCTTTTTATTTCTGTGGTGTCTGTTGTTATGTTTCCTTTTTCATCTCTGACTTTATTGATTTGGGTCTTTTCTCTTCTTTTTTTAGTTAGTTGGGCCAATGGGGTGTCAATTTTGTTTATTTTTTCAAAAAACCAACTCCTCGTTTGGCTGATTTTTTGTAATTTTTTTTGGATTCAATCCTGTTGATTTCTTCTCTGATTTTAATTATTTCTCTTCTCCTACTAGATTTGGGTCTGGTTTGCTGTAGGTTTTCTAGATCCTTGAGGTGAATTGAAAGCTCATCTATTTGGTGCCTTTCCAATTTCTTGATGTAGGCACCTATTGATATAAACTTTCCTCTTAGCACTGCTTTTGCTGCGTCCCATAAGTTTTGGTATGTTATGCTGTTATCCTCATTTACTTCCAGAAAATTGTTGATTTCTCTTTTGATTTCTTCTATGCCCATTGTTCATTCAGGAGCATGTTGTTCAATCTCCATGTGTTTGCGTATGCTCTAGGGATTCCTGAGTTGCTAATTTCCAACTTCATTCCTTTATGGTCTGAGAAGCTGCATGGTATGATTCTAATTCTTTTGAATTTGCTGAGACTTGCTTTATGGCCTAGTATGTGGTCAATCCTAGAGAAGGTTCCATGTACTGCTGAGAAGAATGTAAACTTTTAGCTGTAGGACTGAAAGTTCTGTATATATCTGTTAGATCCATTTGGGCTATAGTGTCGTTTAAATCTACTGTATCCTTGTTGATCTTCTGTCCTGTTGATCTGTCTATTTCTGAGAGTGGAGTATTGAAGTCCCCCAGTACTATTGTATTGGGGTCTAAGTCTCCCTTTAAGTCTGTTAACAAATCTTTTAGATAAACTGGTGCCCTGTAGTTAGGTGCATATACATTGACAATTGTTATATCTTCTTGTTGTATTGATCCCTTAATCATTATATAGTGTCCCTCTTTGTCACTCTTAACAGTTTTTGTGGTAAAGTTTATGTTGTCCGATATTAAGATGGCTACGCCCGCTCTTTTTTCATTTCTGTTGGCATGGTATATCTTTTGCCAGCCTTTCACTTTCAGTCTGTATGGATCTTTGTTGGAAAGATGCGTTTCTTGTAAGCAGCAAATAGATGGCTTTTGTTCCTTAACCCAATCAGCCAATCAGTGTCTTTTAACTGGACAGTTCAGGCCATTCACGTTCAATGTGACTAATGATAAGTGGTAACTTTGCCCTGCCATTTGCCAAAGATAAGTTCTAATATATGCTTTGAATTTCCTGTGATCTTTTGCTGTGAGGTTTCCTTCCTTTACCTTCTTTCATATTGATGACCGTGCTTCTGTGTTTCTGTGTGTAACACATCTCTAAGCATCTTTTGCAGGGCTGGACGAGTGGCAACAAATACTTTCAATTTCTGTTTGCTATGAAAAGTCCTTATTTCACCTTCATTCACAAATGATAGCTTTGCAGGATATAATATTCTGGGCTGGCAGTTGTTCTCTCTTAGTACCTGGGCTATATCTTGCCATTCCCTCCTAGCTTGTAGGGTTTCTGATGAGAAGTCAGCTGTGAGTCTGATTGGAGATCCTCTGAGAGTAATCTGACGTTTCTCTCTTGCACATTTTAGGATCTTTATGTTTCACTGTGGAGAGTTTAATTATAGCGTGTCGTGGTGAGGATCTCTTTTGGTCGTGTTTATTAGGGGTTCTGTGAGCTTCCTGTACTAGGATGTCTCGTCCTTCTCCAAACCTGGGAAATTTTCTGCTAATATCTCACTAAAAAGGCCTTCTAATCCTTTCTCCCTCTCCATGCCTTCAGGAACTCCTAGAACCCGAATGTTGGGTTTTTTAATAGTATCCTGAAGATTCCCGACAATATGTTTTAGATTTCTAATTTCTTCTTCTTTTCTTTGGTCTGACTGTATCCTTTCCTGTTCTCTAAGTCCGATATTCTCTCTTCTGCTTCACCCATTCTGTTTGTAAGGCTCTCTATTGTGTTTTTCATTTGATCTATTGAATTCTTCACTTCATTATGATTTCTCGTCACTATCACAGTTTCCTGTTGTACTAGTTGTTTTGTTTCATTTTGATTCCTCCTTAATATTTCATTTTCACGAGAGAGATTTTCTACCTTGTCCATTAAGGATTTCTGTAGTTCAAGAATTTGTTTTTGAGAACTTCTTAATGTTCTTATCAATTTTTTTGAGATCTGCTTCTTGCATTTCTTCTATCTCATCATCTTCATAATCTTGAATTGGGGTGTGTTTTTCATTTGGGGGCGTCATGGTGACTTCCTTGTTTCTATTATCTCGGTTTTTGCGTTTGTTATTTGGCATATTGGATATATTTGGTTTCTTCACTGTGGTGCTTTTTCTTGTGATACTATGACTCTAGATTAAGTGGACTGTCTGTTTTTGATGGAGCCTTAGAGGCTTGAGATGGGTGTGGCCTGAGAGCTCTGTTTGGTGTGCCAAAGGTGACACTCCCAGGTTAGGCATGGTAGATCTCTCTCTCTCTCTTTTCTTTTTTTGATTCAAAAGGGAAGTAATTCCGCACAGCTGAACGAAGTTGGAGGTAGTTAGCAGGCAAATGATATACCCACAGGAGCCAGAGATCAGCTCTTTCCCAAGGACCACACAGGGAATCTGTTCTGCCCTCAGGGTGGGCTCAAATTCTCCTTCAGTCTCCCACTGGGTTGCCAAAGTTACGGAATTGTAGCATCTCTGGAGAGTACTCACGTGAATTCTGTGAGTTCTCTCCCCCACTGTCTCTTTTTTCACAGTCTCAGTTCAGTAGCACCACAAATTTACTAGGTCCTAATCTCCTGTTCATTCGCCCCGCCCAGAGTCAGGTTTTTCTGCTAGGCTCAGGGCCGGTGCAGACCTGAGGTCACTCTGCTTATGACGTATGTCCAAGATGGCGCCTGCTCTTTGTCTTGCTCGCCCTTGAGAGGTGAGTGGAGAGAGAGAAACCCGTGTCCGTACCAGTCACCTTTTTTTTCTCTTTCTCTGTCTCTTCCAGTTAGCCTGGAGAACTTTCCCCCCCATCCCCGGGGGTCGTTCCCTCTAGTCTCCTCTCTCCGCTTGCCTGCCGGTGTCTCGGGCTATTGAGGTTCAGCTCACCTCACGTTCCAGCGCTGGTGTGTTGAGTCTGCCACTGGTGTCCCGAACTGTGGGCTCCCACACTCTCCACGCAGGTCCACTGTGAATCACGCATCCCGGAAGAGTTTCTTCTGCTGTTTCCTCCCCTACTCTTCCTTGAGTCTGCAGTATCTCCACTTTTATTAAACTGTCTCTCCCCAGACTATCAGTGTGCTCCCTTCCTATTCTGCCATCTTGCCTCCTCCCCTCGCAATTTTAATAATGATGAAATAAATAAATTTATTAAAAAAACAGGAAGCCATGAGGACAATAGACAGCCCATAAAAATGATAAGAGAGACACTAGGAAACCAAAATAAGTAAAAAAAAAAAGCAAGGAATCTAAACGCTGAAATGCTTGAGATATGATAAAAAATATATACAATTACATGAATCACACCATCTGGCAGGAAGCCAGATAATAACAGACTGAAATTTTTTAAAAAATCCAAATAAAATGTACTATAGGAAAAAAAAAATGAAAGAAACTCTGGCCTGGGCTGTCAGTCATTGTTAGTAGAAACAGAATTGATTTTATGCAGATTGTACCACCCAAAACTGGCCAAGGAAAAGTTTCTCTAGCATTCCTGATATTTTTTAAAATCAAAAAGAGAGGGAAACCCATTTTTAATAACTGTTAAATCCTTCTGTTATGCAAAAGGCTTAAATTTAACTTTCACAAATACATATACCAGAATTGTAGGTGTTCTCTGTGTATTTGAAGAAAAAATCTCAGATGTAGGGTGGCTTTTGTATTTAAGGTATGCTATGTCACATGTGTTGTTGTTGATGATAGATTAAATAAATTAATAAGTTGTAAGACAGCAACACATAAGGGGACCACCCCACAGCCATAGGCTAAGGGGGCTGTTAGGAAGTCAAAGAATAAAATAAAACTAGGAAAACAAAAGGTTAAATGCTTGAGCCATGATAAGAAAATAAGACCATATATCCAATTACATGATTCCACCTTCTGGCATGAAGCTAAAAAAATGACAGACCAAAATTTAAAAAGCAGCCAAAATAGAATATACCACATGAAAATAAAAAAAAACAAAGAACTGTGGCCTGATATATAATTGAAGTTAGTAGCAACAGAACTGGATTTTTCCAGCTTGTACTACCCAAAACTGACCAATGAAAGGTTGTTCTACCATTTCTCACTTTTTAAAAGGAAAACAAGAAGCAAACTCATTTTCAGTGATCTTCTGTTTTTCAAAAGGCTTATATTTGACTTTACCCAGATACATATATCAGAAGTGTGGGTGTTCTCTGTACTTTTCTGAGAGTAAAAACTCAGTTGTAGGGTCTTTTTTTTTTAATATAAGTTATAATATGCCCCATATTTTGCTAGTGGTGAAAGATTTAATAAATAAATAAATAAATTTAGAAACAGGAACCCATGAGGTGAACAGCCAAAAACCAAATGATAAGGGACCCACCAGGAAGACAAAACAATTAAAAAAAAGCCAAGGAATGTAACAGGTGAAATGCTTAAGCCATGATAAAAAATAAATATCCAGGGGTCAGTGCTGTGGTATAGCTGGTAAAGCTGCCATCTGCAGTGCCAGTATCCCATATGGGTGCCAGTTAAAGTCCACAGGCTCCACTTCTGATCCAGCTCTCTGCTGTGGCCTGGGAGAGCAGTAGAATAATGGCTCAAGGCATTGGGCCACTGCCCCCACATAGGAGACCCAGAAGAAACACCTGGCTCCTGGCTTCAGATTGGCACAGCTCCAGCCATTGCAGCCAATTGGGCAGTGAACCAGCGGATGAAAGACCTCTTTTTCTTTCTCTCTGTGCCTCTCCTTTTTTCTCTGTGTAACTCTGACTTTCAAATAAATAATTCTTAAAAATATATGTATATTCAATTACATGCATTCCAAAATCCAGAGCGAAGACAAAAGTCAACAGATTGAAATTTTTGAAAATCCAAAATAAAATGTACTACATGAAAATTTAAAAAAAAATAAAGAAGCAAATAAACTGGCCTGGTCTATTAGCTGTGGTTAGTAGCAACAAAAGCTGTTTTATCCATTTTGTACCACCCAAAACCAACCAATGAAAAGTTGCTCTAGCATTCCTGATTTATTATTATTATTATTATTTGACATGCAGAGTGGACAGTGAGAGAGACAGAGAGAAAGGTCTTCCTTTTGCCATTGGTTCACCCTCCAGTGGTCGCCGCAGCTGGCGTGCTGTGGCCGGCGCACCGCGCTGATCTGATGGCAGGAGCCAGGTGTTTCTCCTGGTCTCCCATGGGGTGCAGGACCCAAGCACTTGGGCCATCCTCCACTGCACTCCCTGGCCACAGCAGAGAGCTGGCCTGGAAGAGGGGCAACCGGGACATAATCCAGTGCCCCGACCGGCACTAGAACCCAGTGTGCCAGCGCCGCAAGGCAGAGGATTAGCCTAGTGAGCCACGGCACTGGCCCCTGATTTATTTTAAGATTTTATTTATTTATTTGAGAGGTTAGGGTTACAGACAATGAGAGGGAGAGACAGAGAGAGAAAGGTCTTCCATCTGCTGGTTCATTCCCCAAATGGCTGCAATGGCCAGAGCTAAACTGATCCGAAGCTAGGAGCCAGGAGTTTCCTCTGGGTCTCCCACACAGGTGTGGGTTCCCAAGGACTTGGTCATCTTCTACTGCTTTCCCGGGACACAACAGAGAGCTGGATCAGAAGTGGAGCAGCCAGCACTAGAACCAGTGCCCTCATGGGATACTGGTGCCACAGGCAGAGGATTAATCTACAGCACCACAGAGCCAGCCTCTGTTTTTTTTTTAAAGGAAACTGGTGGCAAACTCATTTTTAATATCTGTAAAAGCCTCCATTCTTTTTTTTTATTAGGTAGAGTTATAGACAGTGAGAGAGAGAGACAGAGAAAGGTCTTCCTTCTGTTGGTTCACTCCCCAATGGGTGCCACGGCCATAGCTATGCCAGTCCAAAGCCAGGAGCCAGGTGCTTCCTCCTGGTCTCCCATGTGAGTGCAGGGCCCAAGCACTTGGGCCATCCTCCACTGCCCTCCCGGACCACAGTAGAGAGCTGGACTGAAAGAGGGGCAACCGGGACTAGAACCTGGTGCTCATATGAGATGCCAGTGCTGCAAGTGGAAGATTAACCATGGGAACCACAGCACGAACCCCAATCCTTCTATTCTGCAAAAGGCTTAAATTTAAGTTTTCTCAAATCAATATATCAGAATTGTAGGTCTTCTCCGTACTTCTCTATGCATAAAAGCTACATTCTATCCAAGGTACACTATGTTAAATATGTTGTTAGTGGTGACAGAATAAATAAATATATAGATTTAAAAGACAGAAATCCATGATATGAACAGCACATAGAAGAAGGATAAGGGAGCCACTAGGAAACCAAAATAATAAAAAAAAAAACCCTGAGATATCCAAAAGGTGATATGACTGGTTTTAACTAGTTTCTACCACCCAAAACCAGCCAATGGAAAGCTCCTCTAGCATTGCTAACTTTTTAAAAGGAATACCAGAGGCAAAATAATTTTAATAACCATAAAATCCTCTGTTCTGTGAAAGGCTTAAATTTAACATTTGCACATATCAGAAGTATAGATGTTCTCTGTATGTTTCTAAAAATAAAGTATCAGATGTGGAGTGTTTTTTGAATTTTAAGGTATACTACATGAAATGTGTTTGTCGCTCCCCCTCTTCATGGAGGAACGACACTAAACCCTGCCTAGGCTTCATATCCGAGTCACAGCACCATTATGTCGCTCCCCCTCTTCGCGGAGGAATGACACTAAACCCTGCATTGTTCTTTTGTCTGCTCGGCCCTCCCCGGGTTTGCTGCTGGTTCTTCCCGGGTTGGCTACCATCCCTTCCACCTCCGTGGAAGGGCGGTTCCCCCTGCCACTTTCCCCACTTCCGCGGGGGAGCGGCACACCGCCGGCTCTCTCGGGGGCTGCACAGGTGTTCCTTCAGATAGATGTTCCTGGTGCATGTTGTCTCTCTCCTCCTTTATAGTCCTCTTCCACCAAGCCCAACTCTGCTACCCACACGCCGAGTACGCTGCTCTCCTCCAATCAGGAGCAGGTCCTGCTGTTTATTGGTTGAACTGGAGGCAGCTGTGTAGAAGCTGTTTCCTCCTCTCCCAGCGCCATATTGTGGGAGAGCAGATGCATAAAATAAGTCTTAATTCGAGTAACAGTCTAGTCCGAGTTGCTCCCCACAGTGTTGTTTTTTATGAGAGAACAAATAAATAAATTTAAAAAACAGGAATCCATGAGGCAAACAGCCAATAGCCAAGGATAAAGGAGCCACTAAGAAACAAAAACAATAAAAAATGGAAGAATCCAAAAGGTGAAATTCCTCAGCCATGATTAAAAATGGACCATATATCCAATTACATGAATTCCACCATCCAGTGCAAAGCCAAAAAATAACAATAAAATTTTAAAAAATCAAAAACAAGAATTATACTACACAGATTTGTTAAAAACAGAAAAGAATGTAAGAAACTGGGGTTTGCTCTGTTAACCATTGTCAGTTGCAACAGAACTTGCATTATCCAGTTGGTACCATCCAAAACCAGCCATCGAAAGTTACTCTAGCATTCTTTATTTTTTTAAATGAAAACTGGAGCCAAACTAATATTTAATAAACATAAAATCATTTGTTCTGCAAATGCCTTTAGTTTAACTTTTCCCAAATACATATATCAGAAGTGTAGGTGTACTCTGTATTTTTACAAAAATGAAATCTCAGATATGGGATGAATTTTTGAATCTTAATTTATACTATGTCAAATATATTGTTGTTGATGACAGAATAAATAAAGAATTAAGTTAAAAAAAAATAGAAATCCATGAGAAAACAGCCCATAGGCAAAGCATAAGGGAGCTGCTAAGAAGCCAAAACAATACAACAAAACTAGGACTCCAAATGGTAAAATGCATGAGACATGGTAAAAAAATAAAAGACCATATATCTAGTTACATGTATTTCACCATCTGGTTCATTGCCAAAAAATAACAAATTAAAATTGTAAAAAAGCCAAAATATAATGTGCCACAGAAAGTTAAAAAAAAAAAAACAAACAAACAAAAAAAAAAACCTATGGCCTGATCTGTAATCCTGGTGAGTAGCAACAGAACTGAATTTTTCTGGTTTGTACCACCCAAAACCAGCCAGTGAAAAGTTGCTCTAGCATTCCTCAGTTTTTTAAAATAAAAACTGGAGGCAAACTCATTTTCAATAAGATCCTTTTGTTCTTCACAGGGCTTAAATTTAACTTTTCCCAAATACATACATCAGAAGTGTAGGTATTCCCTGTATTTCTGCAAGCATAAAATCTCCAATGTGAGAGTTTTTTTGGTGTCTAAAGGCTTACTCTGTCAAAGGTGTTGCTGTTTGTGACATAATAAATAAATAAATAAATAAATAAATAAATAAATAAATTTATTATACAGAAAACCATGAGGGGAACAATCCATAGGCAAATGATAAAGCTGTCACTAGGAAGACTATACAATAAAAAACGAGGAGTCCAAAAGTTGAACTGCCTGAGCAATGATTTAAAAAAAAATAGTATATCAAATTAAACAAATTCCACCACTTGAGATGTAGTCAAAATAATTAGAGTGAATTTTTAAAAACCTAGAATAAAATATACCACGTGAAAAGAAGAAAGAAAGAAGAAAGAAGAAAAAAAGCAAGCAAGCAAGCAAGCAAGCAGACAAACTATGGCCTGATATGTAATCTAGATTACTAGCAAAATAACTGTCAGCTGATCTGTAATCATGGTTAGTAGCAACAAAACTGGAGTTTTTGGATTGTACCACCCAAAACCAGCCAATGAAAACTTGCTCTAGCATTCCTAATTTTGTAAAAAGGAAAACCAGTGGCAAATTCATTTTGTATAACCATAAGATCCTTCTGTTCTGCAAAAGGCTTAAATTTAATTGTCCCAGATACACGTATCAGAAGTGTAGATGTTATCTGCATTTTTCTAAGCATAAAATCTAAACTGTGTGGAGTTTTTGTATAATGAATAGTATGTCATATATGTTTTATTGATGACAGAATAAATAACTAAATAAATTTATAAAACAGGCTCATGATTTTCCCATGATTTTTCCAGCTTGTACCACCTAGAACTCATCAATGAAAAGTTGCTCTAGCATTCCTGATGCTTTTAAAAGAGCTAACTCTTTTAAAAGAATGACCCACCGAATGGAAGACCTCCCTCTCTTTCTGCCTCTCCTTCTCGCTGTGTGTAACTCTAAGTTTCAAATAAATAAATCTTAAAAAAAGAAGTATAGGTGTTCTCTGTATTTTTATTACACTAAAATGTCAAATGGAGGCTAACTTATTTTCCATAACTATAAGATCATTCTGTTTTGCAAAAGATTTAAATTTAATATTTTCCAAATACATATAACATGATGACAGAATAAGTAAATAAATGAATTCAGAAACAAGAACACATGAGGGGAACAGCCCATAGCCAAAGGAGATGGGAGTCACTAGGAAGCCAAAACAACAACAACAACAACAATAATAATGGAATCCAACATGTGAAATGCCTGAACCATGATAAAAAAAAGTCTGTATATCAAATTACATGAATTCCACAATAAAAAATGACTGAAAAAATAAAAAATTCAAGATAAAATGTACCACATGAATATTTTAAATAAAGCTCTTATCCTTTGGCTATGGGTTGTTATCCTATTGGTTTACTGGTTTTTTAAATTAATTAATTAATTAATCCCGTCATCAACAATGCCACATGTGACATTATATACCTTAGATACAAAGTAATACCCTACTTCTGATATTTTATGCTTAGAAAAAACAGGGAATACCTAGGTGGTACAAACCAGGAAAATCCAGTTCTGTTGCTATTATCCACCATGATAGATAAAGCCACAGTTTCTTTGTGTGTGTTTTTTTTATTAATTTCTTGTGGTACATTTAATTTTGGATATTTTACACTTTGTTAATATTTTGGCTAGGAGATGGATGGGGATATTCATATAATTAGATATATGGTCTTTTTTATTGTTTTGGCTTCATAGTGGCTCTCTTATAATTTGGAAATATGCTTTTCCACTCAAGTGTTCCTGTTTTTAAATTATTTATTCTGTCATCAAAAAGAACGTATTTGACATGCAAAACCTAAAGACACAAAAATACACCCCACATTGGAGATTTTATGCTTAAAAAATATAGATAACACATACACTTCTCATATATGTGTTTGGGAAAAGTTAAATTTTAGCCTTTTGCAGAACAGAAGGATCCTATGATTATTGAATATGAGTTTACCCCAGTTTTTCTTTTCAAAAATTCAGGAATGAGAGGGCAACTTTTGATTCACCTGTTTTGGGTGGTATAAACTGAAAAAATCTGGTTCTGTTGCTACTAAACAGGAATTAGAGATCAGGCCACAACTTTCTTTTATTTGTTTGTTTATTTATTTATTTATTTATTTTTTAAAAGATTTTTATTGATTTATTTGAGAGGTAGAGTTACAGAGAGTGAGAGGGAGAAACAGAGAGAAAGATCTTTTGTCTGTTGGTTCACCCCCCATGGCCATAATGGCCAGAGCTGCGCCGATCTGAAGCCAGGAGCCAGGTGCTTCTTCATGGTCTCCCATGTGGGTGCAGGGGCCCAAAGGACTTGGGCCATCCTCCACTGTTTTCCCAGGTCACAGCAGAGAGCTGGGTCGGAAGAGGAACAGCCGGGACTACAACCAGTGCTCACATGGGATGGGGGCACCCTAGGCAGATGATTAACCCACTGCGCCACAGGGCTGGCCCCAACAACTTTCTTTTTCTTCATTTGATACACTTTATTTTGAGTTTTTTAATTTTAAATTTAGTCTTTTTTTTTTTGGCTTCATGATGGATGATGAAATTCGTGTAATTGGATATGTTTTTTTTTTTTTATTATGGGTCAGACATTTTACCTTTTAGATTCCTATTTGTTTTATTGTTTTGGTTTCATAGCAGCTCCCTTATCCTTTGGCTATGGGCTGTTCCAATCATGGGTTCCTGTTTTTTAACTTTATTACTTTATTTATTCTGTCATCAACCATGATAATGTGACATTGAATACCTTAAATATAAAAATACACCTATTATTCTAATCAAAATATAGAGAACACCTCACTTATTTTTTTAAGATTTATGTATTTATTTGAAACTTTAGAGTTACACATGGAGAGAAGCAGAGGCAGAGAGAGGGAGGTCTTCCATTCAGTAGTTCACTCCCCACCTGGCCACAATGGCTAGAGCTGAGGTGATCTGAAGCCAGGAGCCAGGAGCTTCTTCCAGGTCTCTCTCATGGGTACAGGGTCCCAAGGACTTGGACCATCTTATACTGTTTTCCCAGGCCACAACAGAGAGCTGGATTGGAAGTGGAGCAGCCAGGACTCGAACTGGTGCCCACATGGGATGCCATCACTGCAGGTGCTGGCTTTACCCACTACACCACAGCGCCGGCCCCCCACACCTACACTTCTGAAATATGTATATGGGAAAAGTTAAATTTAAGGCTTCTACAGAACAGAAGGTCTTACGGGTATTGAAAATGAATTTGCGTCCATTGTTCCTTTCTGAAAATCAGAAATGCTAGATCAACTTTTCATTGTCCCGAATTTGGATGGTATACACACTAAAAATCAAGGTCTGTTGCTACAAACCACTATTATAGATCAGGCTACTTCCTCTTTTTTATTTTTCTTTTTTGTGTGGTAGATTTTATTTTGGCTTTTTAAACTTTTAGTCTGTTACTTTTTGGCTTCACTCAGATTTTGAATTCATGTAATTGGATATTTGGATTTTTTTTTTATCTTGATTCAGGCATTTCACTTATTGGATTCCTAGGTTTGTTTTCTTGTTTTGGCTTCCTAACAGCTCTCTTATCTTTTGGCTATGGGCTATTCCAATCATGAGTTCTTGTTTTTTAAGTTTATTTATTAATTTATTCTGTCATCAATAACCACACATGTACATTGTATTCCTTAAATACAAAAATAGCATCAACCTGAGATTTTATTCTTAGAAAAACACTTCTGAAATACATATTTGGGATATTTGGGAAAAGTTAAAGTCTTTTGAAGAATAGAATGATCTTAGGTTTATTGAAAATGAGTTTGCCTCCATTTTTCATTTAAAAAATTCAGGAATTCTAGAGCAACTTTTCTATTCCTGTTTTGGGTGCTAAAAATGAGGAAAATCTAGTTCTGTTGCTAGTAACTGCAATGACAGATAAGCCTACGATTTCCTTTTTTATTAATTTCATGCTGTATATTTAATTTAGAATTTTTTACACTTTATTCTGTTAATATTTTGGCTAGGGTATGGATAGTCGAATTCATATAATTCGATATGTGGTCTTTTTTATCTTGATGCAAACATTTCAACTTTCAGATTCCTCTTTTTATATTGTTTTGGCTTCATAGTGGCTCACTTATTCTTTGGCTATGGACAGTTTTCCTCAGTGGTTCCTATTTTTAAATTTATTTATTTATTTTGTTATCAATAAAAACATATTCGACATAGAATAACTTAAGACATAAAAATCACCCCAAGGTTGGAGATTTTATGCTTAGAAACCTATAGAGAGCACCTACACTTCTAATATGCATTTGGGAAAAGTTAAGTTTAAGCCTATTATCAGGACAGAAGTATTTCTTTCAGAGTTATTCAAAATAAGTTTGCCTCAGGTTTTCATTTTAAAAATCAGGAAAGCTAGAGTAACTTTTTATTGACTGGTTTTGGGTGGTACGAACCAGAAAAATCCAGATCATTTGCTACTAACCATATTAACAGACCAGGTGACATTTTCTTTTCTTAGTTTTTGTTTTATATATTTTATTTTGGATTCTTTTTTAGTTTTAGTTTGTTATTGATTTGACTTCATAGCACATGGTGGAATTAATGCAATTGGATATGTGGTCTTTTTGTTTTCTTATCATGGCTCATGTTTATCAACATTTGGATTCAGGAGGTAGCTTTTTTGTTTGTTTGTTTGGTTTTGTTTTTATTGCTTTAGCTTTCTTACCGGCTCTCTTTTCCTTCTGGCTATGTGCCATAGCTCCCAGGGATTCCCATTTTTAATATATTCATTTATTTTTTCTGTCATCAACAACATTGCATTTGACATGATATACATTAAGATACAAATAGCAACCTTCATCTGAGATTTTGTGCTTAGAGAAATACAGAGAATACCTACATTTCTGATGTATGCATATGGGAAAAGATAAATTTAAGCCTTTTTCAGTACTCAAGGATTTTTATCTTTTTAAAAATGAGTTTGCCTCAGGTTTTTCTATCCAAAAAAATCATGAATGTTAATGCAACACTTCATTGACTGGCTTTGGGTGGTACAAATCAGAAAACATCAGTTGTGTTGCTATTAAACAGAATTAAAAGACCAGCCCAACTTTTCTTTCTCTCACTTTTTCCTCCTTTTGTGTGTGGTATATTTTGGGGGAGAATTTTTATATATACTTTAGTATGTTATTCATTTGGTTTCATCACTGATGGAGGAATTCATGTAATTGGATATATGTTCTTTTCTTTTTTCTTCTTTTTATTTTGTTAATCATGGCTCATGCATTTCACCTTTTGGATTCCTCAGGTTTTTTTTTTTTTTAATGTTTTGGCTTCCTGCTGGCTCCCTTATCGTTTTGGCCATGTCCCGTTCTCCTCACGGATTCCTGTTTTTTAAATGTATTTATTTATTTTCTCTATCATCAACAATAATGTATTTGACATAGTATACATTAAGATACAAGAAAACACCCCATATCTGAATTTTATTCTTAGAAATATACAAAGAACTCCTCCACTTCTGATATGAATATTTTTGAACTGTTAAATTTAAGCCATTTCAGTACAGAAGGGTTTCATGGTTATGTATGAGTTTGCCTCAGGTTTTCCATTTAAAAAAATCAGGAATGCTAGAACGACATTTCATTGGTTGCTTTTAGCTGGTAAAACTGAAAATATCCAGTTCTGTTGTAGAAACCATGATTAACAGATCAGACCACATTTTCTTTCTTTTTAAATTTTTCTGTGGTACATTTTATTTCAGAATATTTTTCAACTCTTCACCTGTTATGATTTTGGCCTCCTGCCTGATGATGAAATTCATGTAATTGATATGCAGTTTCTCTCTCTCTCTCTTTTTTTAATCATTTCACTATTTGGATTTCTTGCTCTTTTTCTTTTTCCTTTTTCATTGTTTTCACTTCCTGTGGCTCCTTTATCCTTTTGGGTATGTGCCTTTCCCCTCAGGGATTCCCATTTTCTAAATACATTTATTCAAATTTGGTGTCATCAACAGCAACACATTTGACATGGTATATCTTCAGATACCAAAAAACACCCCACATCTGAGATTTTACTCTTAAAAATACACAGAGAACACCTACACTTCTGCTATCCATATTTGGGAAATGTTAAATTTAAGACTTTCCACTAAAGAAGATATTAATGGTTATTGAAAATGAGTGTGCTTCATGTTATACTTTTAGAAAAATCAGAAATGTTCGAACAATATTTCATTGGCCACCTTTCTGTGGTACAAACCAAGAAAATCCAAATCTGTTGTTACTAACCACAATTAACAGACCAGACTATATTTTCTTTCTTTCTTTTTTTTTTTTTTTTGAAATTTTTGGGTCGTGTATTGTATTTTGGATTCTTTAAAAATTTTAATTTGTTATTTAATTGTTTTTTTGCCCAGTGGTGGAATTCATGTAATTCTATATGTGGTATTTTTTTTTAAATCATTGCTCACACATTTAACTTTTTGGATTCCTCAGGTTTTTTATTGTTTTGGCTTCCTGGTGGCTCTTTAATCCTTTGCACCATGTGCCATTCCACTCTTGGATTTCCATTTTGTAATATATTTATTTATTTTTTCTTTCATCAACAACATCACAGTTGACATGGTACACTTTAAGATACAAATAACAACCCTCATCTGAGATTTTATTTTTAGAAATACACAGAGAACACCTAGAATTCTGATATATTTCTAAGGAAAAGTTAAATTTAAGCGTTTTTCAGTACAGAATGATTTCACTTTTTTGAAACTGAGTTTGCCTCAGGCTTTCCTTTTAAAAAAATCATGAATTCTAGAGCAACATTTCATTGGCTGGCTTTGGGTGGTACAAACTGGAAAAGTCCGGTTGTGTTACTATTAAACAGGATTAACAAAACATGCCAACTTTTCTTTCATTTTATCTTTTTGTGTGTGTGGTATATTTTGTTTTGTTTTGTTTTTATACTTTAATCTGTCTGTTATTTGGCTTCATGCCCAATTTTGGAATTCATATTTGGATAATGGGTTTTTTAAAAACTTTTTAATCATGACTCTCTAATTTCACTTTTGAATTCCTTTTTTAAATGTTTTTACTTCTTGCAAATTCCCTTATCCTTCTGGCCATGTTCCATTCCCCTCATGGATTCACATTTTTTAACATATTAACTCATTTTTTTCTGTCATCAAGTCTTTTGGATTCTTCTGTTTTATTGTTTTGGCTTCCTTTCAGCTCCCTTATCTTTTCACTTATGTGAAATTTTTGGTGAGCTGTAGTTATCCTTATAGCTATGGGCTGTTCCCCTCACGGATTCCCATTTTTAAAATATATTTATTTATTTTTCTGTCATTAGTAACACATTTGAAATACTGAACATTAAAAACAAAGAAATTCACACATCTGAGATTTTATTCTTAGGAATATATCAAGAACATCTACACTTCTGATGTCTATTTGGAAAAAGTTAAATTTAAGCCTTTTCAGTACAGAAGGATTTAACAGCTAGTGAAAATGAGTTTTCTTCAGGTTATACTTTTAGTAAAAATTCAGGAATGCTAGAATAATATTTAATTGGCTGGTTTTGGGTGGTATAAACCAGAAAAATCAGTTCAGTTGTCACTAAACAGACCACGTCACATTTTCTTTCTTTTCAGTTTTTAATTATCACGTGGTATATTTTATTTTACACTATTTTTTTTAATTTTTTTAAGATTTTTTTGATTTTTTTTAACTTTTATTTAATGAATATAAATTTCCAAAGTATGACTTATGGATTACAATGGCTTCCCCCACATACCGTCCCTCCCACCCACAACCCTCCCCTTTCCCACTCCCTCTCCCCTTCCATTCACATCAAGATTCATTTTCGATTATCTTAATATACAGAAGATCAGCTTAGTATACATTAAGTAAGGATTTCAACAGTTTGCTCCCACACAGAAACATAAAGTGAAAAATAACAGATGATTTTTTTTAATGATGATGAAATCAGATCAGACCTATTGTCATGTTTAATCCCAGTGAGAGTCAAGTTGGGAATTGATAATTTCTTTTATTTTTTTTTACAGAAGATCAGTTTAGTATGCATTAAGTAAAGATTTCAACAGTTTGCACCCCCATAGAAACACAAAGTGAAATATATTGTTTGAGTACTCATTATAGCATTAAATCTCAATGCACAGCACATTAAGGACAGAGATCCTACATGAGGAGTAAGTGCACAGTGACTCCTGATGTTGACTTTACCAATTGACACTCCTGTCTATGGCATCAGTAATCTCCCTATGCTCCAGTCATGAGTTTCCAAGGCTATGGAAGCCCTCTGAGTTCTCCGACTCTTATCTTGTTTAGACAAGGTCATAGTCAAAGTGGAGGTTCTCTCCTCCCTTCAGAGAAAGGTACCTCCTTCTTTGAAGACCTGTTCTTTCCACTGGGATCTTACTCGCAGAGATCTTTTGCCAGAGTGTCTTGGCTTTCCATGCCTGAAATACTCTCATGGGCTTTTCAGCCAGCTCCGAATGGCTTTAGGGCTGATTCTGAGGCCAGAGTGCTATTTAGGACATCTGCCATTCTATGAGTCTGCTGAGTATCTCACTTCCCATGTTGGACCACTTTCCCCTTTATTTATTCTATCGGTTAGTGTTAGCAGGTACTAGACTTGTTTATGTGCTCCCTTTGACTCTTAGTCCTTTCATTATGATCAATTGTGAACTGAAATTGATCACTTGGAATAGTGAGATGGCATTGGTACATGCCACCTTGATGGGATTGAATTGGAATCCCCTGGTATGTTTCTAACTCTACCATTTGGGGCAAGTCAGCTTGAGCATGTCCCAAATTATACATCTCTTCCCCCTCTTATTTCTACTCTTATGTTTAACAGGGATCACATTTCAGTTAATTTTCAACACTTAAGAATAACTGTGTATTAATTACAGAATTAAACCAGTCATATTATGTAGAACAGACAAAAAAACTACTAAGAGGGATAATGTATTAAGTTGTTCATTAACAGTCAGGGCTATGCTGATCAAGTCACCGTTTCCCATAGTGTCCATTTCACTTCAACAGGTTTCCTTTTTGGTGTTCAGTCAGTTGTCTGTCATTTATTTGTCTTCGTGCCTCATGGTGGATTCAGTTAATTTGATATGTAGTCTTGTTTTGTTGTTATTGTTGTTGTTAATCATCTCTCATGCATTTCATTTTTGGATTATCAGTTTTTTATTTATTATTTTTACTTAGTGCTGCCTCCCTTATTCTTTGGGCTATGTGCCTTTCTCTTCATGGAATCTGTTTTTTTCAATACATTTATTTGTTTTTTCTGTTCAACAGCAACACATTTGACATGGTATACCTTAAGATATATATAAAAAACTCAGGTTTATTCTTGGAAATATACAGAAAACACATATAATTCTTATATATCTATTTGGGAAAAGTTAAAAATATGCCTTTTTTCAATTCAATAGGATTTCATGGTTTTTGAAAATGAGATTGCCTCAGGTTTGCCATTTAAAAAAAAACCAGGAATGCTACAGCAACATTTCATCAGCCAATTTTGGGTGGTACAAACTGGAAAACTCCATTTCTGTTACTACTAATCACAATGAATAAAACTTGCCACATTTTATTTTTTTGTTTCTATGGTATATTTTATTTTGAAGTTTTTTTAAACTTTAGTGTTATTTTTTGGCTTTCTGTGTGATGGTTTAGCACATATAATTGAATATGTGGTCTTTTTTTTTTTTTAAATCATGGCTCACACATTTCATCTTTTGGATTCCTCAGTTTTGTTATTGTTTTGTCTTCCTGGTGGCTGTCTTATCCTGTTAGCTATGTGCCAATCCCCTCATGGATCCCTGTTTTGTTTTGTTTTTTAGATAATTTAGGTAATTATCTAAATTTTTTTTTAGATAATGTTTTTTAAGTCATCAACAACATATTTGACATAGTACAGCATAAGATACAAAAACAAAAGAAAATCTGAGATTTTATTCTTGGAAATACACAGAGAACACCTGTACTTCTAATTCATGTATTTGGGAAAATTTAAATTTAAGCCTTTTTCAATATAGACTGATTTCACCGTTATGTTAAATGAGTTTGCCTCAAATTTTCCTTTAAAGAAGTCAGGAATGCTGGAGCAACATTTCATTGGCTGGTTTTGGGTGGTAGAAACCAGAAAAATCCAGTTCTATTGCTGCTAACCATGACTAACAGAACAGGCCACATTTTCATTCTATTTGTTTTAACTTTCATGTGGTACATTTTATTGTGTAATTTTTAAAACATTTTAGTCTTTTATTATTTTAGCTTATTTTAGTCTTATTTTTCATATCATGACACATGCACTTTACCATTTGGATTCCTCATTTTTTTTTTTTTTTATGTTTTGTCTCCCTGCCATTCCTCATCCTTTTGGTTATGTGCCTTTACCCTCAGAGATTCCTATTTTTTAAAATATATTTATTTACTTTTTCTGTCATCAACAACAACATATTTGACATGGAATAAATGAAGATAAAAAATGCCACATCTGAATTTTATTATTAGAAATATACAGAGAATATAGTCACTTCTGATATGTGTATTTGGGAAAAGTTAAATTTAAGTCTTTTTCAGTTCAGAAGGATTTCACAGTTATTGAAATTGAGTTTGCCTGAGGCGTTCCTTTATACAACACAAAAATTTTTAAAAAGAAGAAAGGAAAGAAAATATGGCCTGGTCTGTTAATCATGACTAGTAGCAACAGAATTGGATTTTTCTGGCTTTTACCACCCAAAACCAGCTAATGAAGTGTTGCTGCAGCATTCCCGATTATTTTAAAAGGGAAACCTGAGGTCTGAGGTGAACTCATTTTCTTTTTCTTTCTCTTTTTTTTGTCTCATTTGTAAATTTATTTATTTGTGTATTCATTTGTTTGTTTTTATTGATTCTGTCAAACAAAACACATTTGATATAGTATCCCTTATGATTAAAAAATACAAAAATTTGAGTTTTATCATTACACAACTACAGGGAACTCCTATGCTTATGATCTATCTGTCTGGGAAATATAAAATTTCAGCCTTTTGTAGAAGAGAAATATTGAAAGCTTCTCCAAAATGAGTTTATTTTTTGCATTTTTTCATGAATTATATTTCACTTTTTTATAAATATTTTTATGTTATATTTTGGCTTTATACCCAATAATGGGATTCAGGAAATAAATTAATTTTTTTATTTTATCAGGACTCAGGTATTTTACCTTCTGGAATTCTAGGTTTGTTTGTTGATTTTGACTTCAAGGAGCTGCCTTTTCCTTTGTTTACAGGCTGGTAACCATATTTTTTCTGGTTTTAAATTTATTTGTTTATTCATTATTTATTCTGTCAAAAACAACACATTTGACATAGTATCTCTTGTGATACAATCAAATTCAATAAATATTGATTTTATGAGTTGAAAATTGCAGGGAACACCTACCCTTATGATATGTGTCTGGGAAAAGTGAGATTTAGGGCTTTTGAAGAAGAAAAGGATTTAAATTTCTGCAAAATGAATTTGACTGCAGTTTCCTTATTAAAATCAGTCAGAACGCTAAAGAAGCCTCTCCAGGTTTTGGTGGCCCAAAGCAGAAAAATCTGAATCTCTTTTTGCTATGCTGCACATCAGTTCTGGCTACAACCTCTGTTTATTTATTTTTTTTTTTTGGTATTTTTTCATGTATTACATTTCATTTTGGCTTATAAATTTTATTATGTTACATTTTGGCTTCATGCAGGATAAGGGAATTCTGGTAACTAGATAATTTTTTAAATCAGGGCACATGTATTTTATCTTATGGAATTCTAGGTTTGTTTTATTGTTTTGGCTCCAGCAGATGTTTTTCCTTTATTTATGGGCTGTTCCCTACCTTATATCTTGTTTATATTTATTTGTTTATTCATTTATTCTGTCAAAAACAACAAAAACACAACTAGTAGGAGTTTCATGATTAGAAAACTACATAGAACACCTACTCTTTTGAACTTTGTGTCTGAGAACAGAGAAATTTAAGCATTTTGTTGAAGAGAAGGAATTTAAATTTCTCTAAAATGAGTTTGACTGCAGTTTTCTTGTTAAAATCATCTAGAATGCTAAAGCAATGTGAAAGGTTTTAGGTGGCACAAACCAGAAACATCTGGTTCCTTTTGCATAGCTCCATACCAGATTTGGCTACAACCTCTTTGCTGGTTTGGTTGTTTGTTTGCTTTGCATTATTTTCATGAATCACATTTCATTTTTGTTTATAAATTTTAGTATGTTACAATTTGGCTTCATGCTAGATAACAAAATTCATGTATTTAGCTTAATTTTCTTTTTTTAATCAGTACATAGTAATTTTACCTTCCAGTTCCAATTTTTCATTGTTTATGTGCTATTCCCCACTTTTTTCTGACTTAAAATTTGTTTATTCATTTGTTTATTTATTTATTCTGTCAAAAAAACCAACTCATTTGACTTTTGTATTGCTTATGATACAAAAACACAACAAATTGTCTTTTTATGATTTGAAAACTCCAGGGAACAACTACCCTTATGATCCATGAGTCTGAGAAAAGTGAAATTTAAGCCTTTGTATAAGGGAAGCATTTTAAGTTTCTAAAAAACAAGTATGATTGTGGTTTACTTGTTAAAATAATTTGGAATGCTAAAGCAACTGGGCCAGTTTTGGGTGGCACAAACCAGAAAAATCTGATTTGCTTGTTGCAAAGCTCTGTATCAGATCCTGCTACAGCCTCTGGCTACAGCCTCTTTGTTTGTTTGTTTTTGCATTTTTCATATATTGTTTCATTTTGGTTTATAAATTTTAATATGTTACATTTTGCCTTCATTCCAGATAATGGAATTCAGGTCATTGGATTTAATATTTTTTAATGAGGAAACAGACATTTTACCTTCTTCTTTAATTCTAGGTTTGTTTTATTGTTTAGGCTTCCAGCAAACGATTTTTTCTTTGTTTACGGGCTGATCCTTACATTTTTTTCTGGTTTTAAATCTATTTAATTGTAGACCTTTCTCTCTGTCTCTCTCTCTCACTGTCCACTCTGCCTGTCAAAAAGAAAGGAAGGAAGGAAGGAAGGAGGGAGGGAGGGAGGGAGGGAGGGAGGGAAGGAGTCGGACTTGGAGAAGGCCGCCTGGTGCAGCCACGTGATGATGGAGTTGGCACCCTCCTGGATGGTGTGCCACTGGACGCTGTCCAGGTCCGAGGCCTGGTCTGAGCCGGCCACCTCCTCGAGGCAGTCCTGGGGTGCCTCTGCCGGCCACTAGTCCTGCCCAGAGCCCGGGCCTTGCGGCGCCTGGGCAGGGCTGAGCCGATGCAGCAGTGCAGGAGCTCCTCCTCTGAGCACGACCTGGGGGAGCTGTGGTCCCTGGCGCAGGGCCTGGGGGACCGTGGGCTCCGGGCCTCCCAGGTGGCTGTCCTGGCCGGCCGCTCACAGGGCTCGGGATCGCTGAGCGAGCTGGCAGAAGAGCTCAGAGAATAGCAAGGTGGGGGTCTCCTTGGTGATCAGCCAGGGTTGGGCTGGGATGGGGGGGCGGCTGGGCCTGAGAGGCCGCCTTGGCTGGGGCCCGGGCCTCCTTCCCGCCCCACCTCAGGGCCCATGGGATGGTGGACAGTCGCCGTGGGGGCGGCCCGGCCGAGGACGGCGCCTCCTCAGAGTGATAGAGGCAGTACACGGCCTCCTTGGTGGGCGTCCTGAGGCACAGGGACTGCCTCCCCCCTCCCCCCAGCCTGGTCCAAGTGGGCACTTGCGGGCCAGCCCAGTGGCAGCTCCAGCCCGGTCCGGCTCCTGCCTGTTCCCCGGCCCTGCTCCGGGCTCCGGCCATCGCCCCCGGCCTTGAGCCGGTTCCTGGAGATCTGGCTGGCTGGGGCCGCGAGGCCGGGGGGCTCCCGCCTGTCCAGCCGGCCTCGGGCTGCTCCCTGGTGGGCCCTTGCAGGGTCTCCTCGCTGAGGGAGGCGGCGCTGGAGAAGCTGACCGGAGTGCCCTCGGCCGAGTTGGTGCACAAGTCGTCCTCTTAGGCCGGGGCGGGCACCAGCATGTAGACGCGGATGGGCAATGCCCTGCGGTCGGGCTCCAGCGCCAAGGCCACCTTGCAGAGCCGCACGGGCAGGGCCGCCCCCAGGCACTCGCGCAGCAGCTCCAGCTCCTGGTCCGCGGCTGTGCGGTGCGGGAGCCCGCGGGTGCCGGCCCCTCCTGGCGTCCGGCGGCCTCTTCTCACTGACAGTGGCTGGCGCGGAGGTCGGGGCAGGTGGGCAGCAGTAGCCCCAGCTCCAGGTCCTGCTGCACGTAGTGCTCGTGCAGGGCCAGCGCACTGAGTCTGGAGGCGCAGAAGTTCTCGTCCAGCTTCTTCACGGTGAAGCGGATGCTGCAGGCGTCCAGCTCAGAAGGCAGGCGGCAGGGCTGCCGGCAGTTGGGGATGTCCAGGAAGCGCTTCCCGTAGCTCTCCCACTGCAGGCTGACCTGGCTGTCCTTGGGCTGGCCTGGCTGCGTGGCCGGCGGCGTCTTACTGCTGCTGGGCGGCATGGTCTGCCCGAGGCTGTTGGGCAGCTCCCTGGGGCTCACCATGCTGCTGCCTAGTCCGCCTCAGGGGTCACTGGGGATGGAACTGGCGATGGCTGGGCTCTCTCGAAGCTGCCCAGGGAGCTCATGGAGCTGCAGCGGCTCAGCACCAGCGGCGTCTCCTGCACACAGTTCTCCGAGGAGCTCCATGCCCAGGCGCCAGCCGCAGCCCCGCCGGCGGGCCTGGATGGCCATGGGCGGGGGCCCGCGTTACGCCCCGTCCAGCTCCGCCTCTTTGGGGCTGGCCTCCTCCAGGCCCTCTAGGGAGGACTCACTGTCCAGGTCTCTGGCCTCGCTGGGGCCGGGGAGTCCGGCCGAGGACAGCGAGCTGCAGCGGGTCAGCAAGAGGGGCCCCTCCTGCGCCACCAGCCTCTGCAGCGCCCTGTTGGCCGTGGCCGGCCAGCCAGCTCCCAGCTTCTCGGGCACCTGCTCAGGCCCTCAGACGGCAGCCAGTGCTGCTTCCAGGCCCTGGGGGCCGCCTGGGGGCCGCCAGGATCCCTGGTGCCTGCCCTGCCCGCGGCCTCCAGCAGAGGTACGTTCTGATAGGTGGGCGACAGCTTGATGGTGCGCACACGGGCGTTGGCGCCAGCGGCATCCCGGGTGGGCCCACGGTCGAGCCGAGCGGGCCGCGGCTGCCCGCCCAGGAGCTCCTTGCAGTGCTTGGGCAGCGCGGCAAGCGGGCAGGTCCTCATGTGCTCCCGCGGGCAGTAGCCGGCGCTGCTGCTGCTGCTGTTGTTGAGGCTGTCGTCTGACAGGCTGGCATGAGCTGCCTTGAGCAGCAGGGGATGCGCCTGCCCTCCCCACCCCACCCCACCCCTGCGCACCTCCTGCCCGGGATCCTCGGAGCTGAGGCTGAAGCTGTAGTCAGACGAGGTGTGCAAGGCCGAGATGTCCTCCATCAGATGGTCGCTCGGCGGACCGCCAGCACCAGCTTGGTTTGGGTTTGGCCGCCACAACAGCCTTGCTGCCCTCCTCCTTCTCGGGCTCCAGACTGCGGCGGGCTGGCGGGGTGCGGCCAGTGCCTGGCCCTGCAGGAAGGGGCTGCCCAGGAAGAGGGAGAGCATGGCTGGGCTGGCGGGCTCCGCGGTGGTGGCGGCCAGGGAGGGCGCGTCGTGGTCGTCCTCGAAGCAGCCCCAGTCGGAGGCGTAGTACCGCGCCAGCCCGTCCAGGTGCCACAGGGGCAGCAGTGGCTTCTTGGCGGCGGCTGCAACCTCGGCCTCCGCCTCGGCCAGGGCCTGCTTCTCCAGGTGGCCGAGCGCCTGCGCCAGGTGCCGGGCATCAAGCTCTGCCTCTAGTGCCCGCTGCTTGCACATATAGAGGATGGGCACGCAGGTGCCGGGGGACATGGCCGTGGCGGCTGCCTGGTGCCTGGCGGGCTGGTAGGCCAGCAGGTTGTGCAGCGCAGCGGCATTGCCCATGGCGATCATTTTGTGCCCAGAGTGCACCAGGTTGTGCAGTATGCCCACGGCGCCCAGGTCCCACAGCAGCTCCTGGTCTCGCGTGCTGCAGGCCGACAGGTTCCAGAGCGTGCAGCACGCGTTGCTCACAATGGTCAGGCTGTGCGAGGTCAGGTGCTGCAGCAGCTTCTGCAGGCAGTTGTGGTCGCGGAGCACCTGCCTGGGTGGGGGAGGGTGGAGGCGGGGTCAGGTGTGGCTGGAACAGACCCTCTGGTGATTGGGCGGCCTTTGTAGGCATTTGGGGGCCTGGACCAGCAGGTAGGAGGGGTGGTGGTGGTGTGTCTCTGTGTTTCTCAAATACGTTTTAAAATAAAATTCAAAAAAAACCTCAGCGAAATCTAGTTCTCTTGTTTCAAATTTCCATATCAGATCTGGATACTGATCTTGGTTTGTTTGTTTTACATTTTTTCATGTGCTATATTTCATTTTGGTTTATAAATTTTATTATGTTACCTTACGGCTTCATGCTGGATGATGGAATTCAGGTACTGGGTTAATGATGTTGTTTTAATCAGGAATTCTAGGTTTGTTTTATTGTTTTGGCTACCAGCAGAATATTTTCCTTTGTTTATGGGCTGTTCTCCAGATTTTTTCTGGTTTTAAATTTATTTGTTTATTCATTTGTTCATTTATTCTGTCAAAAACAAAAAACCCAAACAAAGAGAGGCTCTAGACAGATCTGATATGGAGGTGATTAACAAAAGAACTGTATTTTTTTTGTTTGTGCCACCCAAATCTGGGAAAATTGCTTGAGCATTCTGAATGAGTTTGGGAAGAAAACCTCAGTTAATCTCAATTTAGGGAAACATAAAACGTTCTCTTCTACAGAGGGCTTAAATTTCAATTTTTCCAGACAAGTAGATCATAAGAGTAGGTGTTTCCTGCAGTTTTTTAATCATAAAATGACAGTTTGTTGTTTCTTTGTATCGACAGTGATACTATTTCTAATGTATTGTTTTTCATAGAATAAATAAATAAGCATACAAATAAATTTAAGACAAGGAAAAATTTGGGAGTAGTCCCTAAACAAAGAAATATGCAGCTGCTGGAAGCCAAAAAAAAAATACCTGGAATTGAAGAATTAAAATGCTTGAACCCTGATTAAAAAGGAAAATTAATCCAATTACCTGAATTGTATTATCAGCATGAAGGCAAAATGTAACATAGTTAAAATATAAACCAAAAGGAAATGCAATTGATGAATAAAATTACCAAAATACTAAGAAACAAAGATTTTGTTCCCAGATCTGATATGGAGCTTTGCAAAAAGAACTGGATTTTTCTGGTTTGTTGCACCCAGAACAGGTCAAGTTGCTTTATAATTCTGAATTATTTTAACAAGGAAATCACAGTCAAACTTGGTTTGTGAGACTTAAAAATCTTCTCTACTACAAATTATAATTCTGAATTATTTTAACAAGGAAATCACAGTCAAACTTGGTTTGTGAGACTTAAAAATCTTCTCTACTACAAAAGGCTTAAATTTCACTTTTCCAGACACATTGATCATAAGGGTAGGTGTTCCTTGTAGTTTTCTAATCATAAAACTCTAATTTCTTGGGTTTTTCTGTACAAGTGTGTTTTTCTGACAGAATACACAAATAAATAAATTTAAAAATCATAAAATTTAAAAAAATCATAAATTTAAAAATCATAAAACTGTGCAGAACAGCCCATAAACAAAGAAAAAGGCAGCAGCTGGAAGCCAAAGCAATAAAACAAACTTAGAATTCCAGAAGGTAAAAAACCTACACACTGATTAAAGAAGAGCATTTATCCGTTTACTTAAATCCATTATCTGGCATGATGCCAAAATGTAACGTAATAAAATTCATAAACCAAAATGCAGTGCAATACATGAAAAAATACAAAAAAAAAAAAAAGAAAAAGAAAACCACCACAGCCAAAGAGGCTGTAGCCAGAACTGATATGGAGCTCTGTAACAAGAGAACCAGCTTTTTCTAGTCTGCGGCACCCAAAACAGGCCAAGATTGCTGATTTTGAATTCCAAATGATTTTAATAAGAAAACTGCAGTTAAACTTGTTTTAGAGACATTTAAAATTCTTCTCTCCCACTTAAATTTCATTTTTCCCATAAGATAGATCATAAGGGTAGTTTTCTCATCACAAATCTCCAATTTGCTGTTTTAGGTATCATATTGGATATTATGTCAAATGTGTTTTTATTTAGGACAGAATAAATAATCCAATGAATAAACAAATAAATTTAAAGTCAAAATAATGTGGTGAACAGTCCATAAACAAAGAAAATATTGACTAGTGGAAGCCAAAACAATAAAAGAAAATCTAGAATTCCAGAAGGTAAAATGCCAGTGCCCTGATAAAAAGAAAGGGTATTTGCATAATTACCAGAATTCCATTATGCAGCCTGAACCCAAAATGTAAAATAATAAAATGTATAAGCCCAAATGAAATGAAATACCAAATAAACCAACAGTCTGCAGCCAGAACTGATATGGAAGTTAGCAACAAGAGAACCAGATTTTTCTTGTTTGTGCAACCAAAAACCAGACAAGTTGTTTTAGGATTCCAAATGATTTAACAAGAAAATCGCAGTAAGATTCATTTTGGAGAAATTAAAATCCTTCTCTTGCACAATACAGTTAAAATTTAATTGACCCGGACGCATACATCATAAGGGTAGGTGTTCCCAAAAGTTTTCTAATCATAAAACTCCAATTTTTTTGTGTTTTATTGTATCATAAGTGATACAATGTCAATTTTATTGTTGTTTATGACAGAATAAATATATAAACAAATGAATAGATTGAAAACAAGGAATAAAAGGGGCAATAGCTCATTAACAAAGGAAAAGTTGGCTGCTGTAAGGGAAAATAAGAAAACGAAAGTAGGATTGCAGAAGGTGAAATGCCTGAGACCTGATTTAAAAAAGAAAATTAATTCAATTACCAAAATTGTTTAATCTGGCGTGAAGTCAAAAAGTAACATAATAAAATATATAAACTGAAATGAAATATAATACATTAAAAATACCTAAAAAAGCAAATAAACAAAGAGGCTGTATCCAGATCTGATATGGAGTTTTGCAATGAGAGAAGCAGATTTTTCTCCTTTGTGCCACACACAAAGTGTGTAACAGCCCGTAAACAGCTGGCTGCTGGAAGCCAAAACAAAACAAAACAAAAAAAAACGTATGATTCCAGAAGGTTAAATGCCAGTGCCCTGATTAAAGAAGACCATTTTTACAATTATGTAAAATTATGTAGAATGAAGTCAAAATGTAACATATTAATATTTATAAGCCAAAATGAAATGTAATGCATTAAAATGCAAAACAAACAAGCAAAGAGGCTGTAGCCAGATCTGATATAGAGCTTAGTAACAGGAGAACTGATTTTCTGGTTTGTGCCTCTCAATACTGGCCAAGGGGCTTCAGCATTTCAAATGATTTAAACAAAAAAATTGCAGTCAAATTCATTTTGGATAAACTTAAAATCCTTCTCCTTCACTTTTCCCAGACACATAGATCATAAGGGTAGGTGTTCCCTGTAGTTTTCTAATCATAAAACTCCAATTTAATGTGTTTCTTGTATCATAAGCGATACTATGTCAAATGCAGTTTTGTTTTTAAAAGAATAAATAAACAAATGAATAAACAAATAATTAAATTTGAAACAAGCAAACTTTTGGTGAACAGCTCAAAAACAAAGGAAAATGCAGCTGTGGTAAGCCAAAACAATAAAACAAATAAGGATTCCAGAATGAAAAAAATGTGTGAGCCCTGAGATATATATATATAGGTAATTAGATAAATAATATATATGTATATTATATTATACATATAATAATTTATATATATTCAGGTACTTAGATAAGCAGCTCAATTCACAATAGCTAAGACATGGACTCAACCTAAATGCCCATCAACAGAAGACTGGATAAAGATATTATGGGATATGTACTCTAAAGAATAGTATATAGCAGTAAAAAATGAAATCCAGTCATTTGCTACAAAATGGAGGAATCTGGAAAACATCATGGTGAGTGAAATAAGCCAGTCCCCAAGCGATAAATATCATATATTCCCCCTGATCTGTGACAACTAACTGAGCATCTAGAAGAAAACCTGTCAAATGAAACAGACACTATCCAGGCTGTGACTCAGGGATGCAGACGCTGATGGCCCAGCTTCTCCCAGAGAACCCTGGAGAGGCAAGACTGGAAGCAGTCCTGGAACTTCGGAGGCTGGATGGGGCAGTGTGCAGAAGCATCCTGTGTCGCCATGGTGACGGCCAGTGGGGAGTGCGCCTGCGCCTGGCGCTGTGACCCGGAAGTGCACCCGCACGCCTGGCGCCTACAGCCCAGTGGTGCTCAGGTGGGAGTCAGCGCCGTGTCCGGTCCTGCCGAGAGCCTGCACGAGCCGTGAGTAGCTGTCTGCGATGCTGCTGGCCGAGCCTGAGGGAGACCCAGCGGCCCCAGGGCCAGGCCGGGATCAGGAGAGGCTGCCGCGCCGTTTCCCAGGCGCGTTTCTCTTCTTCGGCCCCTTCTGGAAGCAGCGGCCTTGGCGGGCCTCTGTCCTGCCAGCAGACCGGGCCCCCTTGGAGGTGAGTGACGCGCGGCTGTTGCGGTTTCCCACTGGGTCCCGACGGTGCGAGTGGCGTCGCGGTCGTGCTGTGCGAGCAGCTGTGCGAGAGCAGAGGTGGCTCTGTCTCCTCCCGGAATGGCCCCGCGTTCCCGTGTGTTTGCTTTGTGATGGCCCACCCGCCCTGCTCTAGACCTCTGAGACTGTGGACTGGAGGAACAAGGGCAAAAATGCTGGTCCGTTTCCTGGTCTAGGAGGACAGTTTCGGGTTCCTGGCATTTGGTGTGATGTTAGGGCTCTGTGGATTTTCCGCAGTGCTTTTTGATTATTATTTTGGTAAAGTTGGTAGTAATGTCCTCGCTGTCATTTCTGTTGTTAAGTCACTGGAGTCTGTTCTCTTTTTTTCCCCTGTTTCCTGTGGATAAACGTTTTGTCAGTTTCACTGCGTTTTCAAGAACTGTATTTTGGCAGGCGCTGCGGCTCACTAGGCTAATCCTCTGCCTGCAGCACCAGCACACCAGGTTCTAGTCCCAGTTGGGGCGCTGGATTCTGTCCCGGTTGCTCGTCTTCCAGTCCAGCTCTCTGCTGTGGCCCGGGAAGGCAGTGGAGGATGGCCCAAGTGCTTGGGCCCTGCACCCCATGGGAAACCAGGAGAAGTACCTGGCTCCTGGCTTCAGATCGGTGCAGTGCATCGGCCATAGGGCAATTTGGGGGGGGGGGGGTGAACCAACGGAAGGAAAACCTTTCTCTCTGTCACTGTCCAACTCTGCCTGTCAAAAAAATAGCCGTTAAACCTCAAAAGATTTGGTACTATAGCTTTAAAAAAAAAAGAAATCATTATAGACAGGGAGGTTTTCATAGGCCTATGCTTATTGCAGTAGGGTGCACAATAGCCAGGCTATGCAGTCTGTATATGTATGCAGTCTGCATATGTACATAGCCCATAATGTCTTTATTCAGTCTTAAGGCGATAGATATTTAGGCTGATTGCATATTTTTGCTGCTGTGATTTGAGCTGTAGTAAATACGGGGGCAGCGATAACTCTTTTTTCATATGCTGATTTCACTTCCCTTAGGTATATTCCCAGGGGTGGAATGGCTGTGTCATATGCTATGTCCGTATTCAGATTTCTGAGGGATCTCCATGCTGTCTTCCACAGTGGCAATACCAGTTTACATTCCCACCAGCAGTGGATTAGGGTGCCTTTTTCCCCACATTCACAAGGCCATTGTAGTATTGCTTTGCATTTCCCTGACGGCTAGTGATCCTGAGCATTTTTTTTTCTTTTTGACAGGCAGAGTGGACAGTGTCAGAGGGAGAGAGAGAAAAAGGTCTTCCTTTTTCCGTTGGTTCACCCCCCAATTGCCACTCCGGCAGCACATTGTGGCCGGTGCACTGCGCCGATCCAAAGCCAGGAGCCAGGTGCTTCTCCTGGTCTCCCAAGTGGGTGCAGGGCCCAAGCACCCAGGCCACCCTCCACTGCACTCCTGGGCCACAGCAGAGAGCTGGCCTGGAAGAGGAGCAACCGGGACAGAATCTGGTGCTCCGACTGGGAGTAGAACCTGGGTGCCGGCGCCGCAGATGGAGGATTAGCCTAGTGAGCCGTGGCACTGGCCGATCCTAAGCATTTCTGCATATGTTTGTTGGCCATTTAGATTTCCTTTCTTGAAATATTTAGCCTGTTGAAGTCCCTTGCCCATTTCTTGAGTGGGTGGTTTGTTTTGCTGTTGTTGAGTTTCTTGAAAGTTTCTGGTAGGTTATCCTTTATCAGTTGCATACTTTGCAACTGTTAGTTGCCTCTTCACTTTGCTGAGTGTCTCTTTTGCAGTGCAGAAGCTTCTCAATTTGTTGTTGTTGTTTTGGTGTCCTCTTCTATTCCTTTCTTTAATCTTTTGTGATTCTCCAATATTGAAAATTCTTGGTTAAATTTATTCTTAGCTGGGGCCAATGCCATGGTTCACTTGGTTAATCCTCCACCTGCGGTGCCAGCATTCCATATGGGTGCCGGTGGTTCTAGTCGCAGTTGCTCCTCTTGCAGTCCAGCTCTCTGCTGTGGCCCATGAAGGCAGTGGAGGATGGCCCAAGTGCTTGGGTGCCTGCACCCATGTTGGAGACCAGGAAAAAGCTCCTGACTCTTGGCTTCAGATCAGCATAGCTCCAGCCGTAGTGGCCATTGTTGGGGGTGAAAGGAAGACTTTCTCTGTTTCTCTCACACTCTAACTCTATCTGCCAAATAAATTAAAAAAAAAAATTCCAAGCTATTTTATTTTCTTTGTAGCTATGTGAATGGGATTGGTCTTCGAAGTCCTTTCTTAGGCTAGGAGCTGATAGCAAACAGACAGAAACATCGTTCCTGCCTTGGGAAGGCTCTGGGGCCAGCACATGGCCAAGGAGGACAGTGCTGCCGGTGGGAGCTGGGTTCCAGTGCCACTTCCCAAGTGTGCCTTTGCAGCAGTGCCATTCCTCACAGCTCTGGGGCTCCTACACTGTGGGTGCCTCCTTCTGCCCCTCTCCCCTGCAGCACAGAAGGCCTGGGCACCCTGCTGTGTGAGACGCCCAGTGATTAGTCCTGGCCGAGTTTTGTTACCTCCTGACACGTTCGCCCAGGAAGACAGATATGTGAGCCGCACAGGGGTCATGCAGGGAGGCTGTGCATCGGCTTTTCTTCCCTGACCTAGGAGCGAGGAACGCTGTTACAGATGGTGCAGAGGAAGTTGCCTTGACTTGTTGTGCTGTTATTTTTTTCAGGATTAGGTTTGGGAAAAAAGTGGTTTGGGAAAAAAGTGCCTCTGATGGGAGCCTGGAGCCGAGGCACATCATGTGCCTGGCTTACAGAGCCCGACTTGTCCTCAGCATGGTTGGTTCTTGAATTTCTCATTTAAAGGCAAGATTCTCTAGATCCTATTTCTTTTCTTTTTTTTTATCTTTTATTTAATGAATATAAATTTCCAAAGTACGACTCATGGGTTACAATGGCTTCCCCCCCCATACCGTCCCTCCCACCCACAACCCTCCCCTTTCCCACTCCCTCTCCCCTTCCATTCACATCAAGATTCATTTTCGATTATCTTAATATACAGAAGATCAGCTTAGTATACCTTAAGTAAGGATTTCAACAGTTTGCTCCCACACAGAAACATAAAGTGAAAAATAATAGATGATTTTTTTTAAATGATGATGAAATCAGATCAGACCTATTGTCATGTTTAATCCCAGTGAGAGTCAAGTTGGGAATTGATAATTTCTTTTCTTTTTTTTTTTTTTTTTACAGAAGATCAGTTTAGTGTACATTAAGTAAAGATTTCAATCGTTTGCACCCCCATAGAAACACAAAGTGAAATATACTGTTTGAGTACTCGTTATAGCATTAAGCCTCAGTGTACAGCACATTAAGGACAGAGATCCTACATGAGGAGTAAGTGCACAGTGACTCCTGTTGTTGACTTTACAAATTGACACTCCTGTTTATGGCATCAATAATCTCCCTATGCACCAGTCATGAGTTTCCAAGGCTATGGAAGCCCCTTGAGTTATTTGGAAGTCAAAGTTATACAGAGAGAAGGAGATGCAGAGGGGGGGTCGTCCATCCAATGGTTCACTCCCCAATTGGCTGCAATGGCTGGAGCTGTGCCTATCCAAAGCCAGGAGCCAGGAGCTTCCTCCAGGTCTCCCACTTGGGTGCAGGGGCCCCAAGGCTTGGTCCATCTCCCACTGTTTTCCCAGGCCATAGCAGAGAGCTGGATGGGAAGTGGAGCAGCCAGGACTAGAACCGGCACTCATATGGGATGACGGTACATCAGGCCAGGGCATTAACAGGCTGCACCACAGTGCCAGCACCTCTAGCTCCTATTTCTGAATACCAAAATGTGGTCACCCTTTAACCTGATGTGAATCTTTTTTTTTTAATTAATTGAAAGGGAGAGAAAGAGCGACAGACAGACAGAATCGAACTTCCATTTGCTGGTTCACTCCCCAAATGACTGGGCTTGGCCAGGACAAAGCCAGGAACCAGGAGTTTCTTCTGGGTCTCCCACATGGGTGCAAAAGCCCAAGTACTTGGGTCATTTTCCGCTGCTTTCCCAGGCACATTGGCAGAGAGCTGGATTGGAAGTGGAGCAGATAGGATTTGAATTGGCGCTCACATAGGATGCTGTGCTGCAGGCAGCAGCTTTACCCACTATACCACAGCACCGGCTCCTGATGTGAATCATTCCTACACAGCATTGGTTTCTTCCTTCAGTTTACTCTCCTTGCTTTTGGTTTAGATTGGTACACTTGTTGCAGCCTTCCTCTGGTGACGAGAAATCTACCAACGTGTCTATGCAGCTCTTCAACACAGGGACTGAGCAACTCATCGTCACCTTAGAAAACATTGGCCAGGAACCCCTGGAGACACTGGAGGTCACCTCCAAACTGCTCCCCACCAAGGGTAGGTGTGGTCAGTGCGTCAGACCCTGGGAAGTTTGCATTGTTGCCTTGCACAAGCGATGTTTTACATAGTTACTGTTCAGACATCCTTTAGTTTGGTTCAACACTGGTTGGGGTGGAGATCACACACCACATGCTACAGGCATGAGACAGACCCCTTAATGCCCTTGGTTCCCATTACTGAATCTGAACAGGGGTCAGATCCTCAGCAGACTGGTTACTGAGTTGGAGACTGGGAGATGAGAGCAGGCCGATCCCATGGTTCCCACAGCCCAGGGTGGCCTCCTGACTCAGCCCTTGAGGGCTGGGCCAGGCTGAAGCCAGGAGCTAGGAACTCCATCCAGGATTCCCACGTGGATAGCCGGGGCCCAAGCACTTGGGGAAACCTCCGCTGCTTTCCCAGGCTCTTTAGCAGGGAGCTGGATTAGGAGTGGAACAGCCACGTCTCGAACTGAAGCTCATCTGGGATGCCGGCATTGCAGGAGGCTGCTTAACCCTCGGCACCACAGTGCCAAGGCCAAGGTGTAGCTTTTCCACCTTTCTGGGCTGCTGTTTCCTTTGCTGTTGCTGTGCCTTTGAACTCTTCTGGAACTCAGTCCCGTGCCAGCCATCCCTTTCTTTCCTGCCTTTTATCAGGACAGTATTCATTGCAGACTTGTAGGAATCCTATCTAAACAATTGTGTGCCTGCTATGTAGCTTCCATACCTAGCATTCTGCTGCATTTGCTTTGTGACACATCTCTCTGGCCTCCTACCTGCATACCTCCCCTCCCCCCTCCAGTATCTTGTCTAAAGTTCCAGAATTCAGAAGCACCGATGAGTGCTTCTGAGCTGGATGTTTTTGATAAAATGCGTATGTGCTGAAACGTGCAGGTCTAACATGTTCCATCTGATGAGTCCAACAGATGCTGGCCCATGTCATTGTGTAATCTAAGCCCTCGTCAAGATGTAATACAGAACATTTCCATCACCCCAGAAAGTTCCCCAGCTTTCCTCCCAGCAAGTCCTAGTGCTACCCCAGGAGCAAATGCTCTTGTCTGTCATCTGTGTGCTGGGCAGCCCCACTGGGTGTTTACTGCTGGTGATGCAGGGTGTGGGTGACATGCATGGCAACCAGGCAGGTGGCAATTGGCAGACATGCAGCCCAGTCACCTTCTCTTCCCTGCCTCGAGTTTAATTTTCCGCTGGGTCTTGCCCACACCTGGTTGGTCTTAAAAATCTTTAGACGTTTATTTTCAGGCTGGCACTGTGGTGTAGCTGGTTGAGCCACTGCCTGTGGCACTGATATCCCATGTGGGTACCAGTTTGTGCCCCAGCTGCTCCACTTCTGACCCAGCTCCTTGCTAGTATGCTGGGAAAGCAATGGAAGGTGGTCCAAGTGCTTGGGTCCCTGTGGGAGACTTGGAGGAAGCTCCTGGCTTTTGGCTTCTGGCTCCGGCCTGGTCCGGCTCTGGCTGTTGGAGCCATTTGGGGAGTGAACCAGCAGATGGAAGAGTTCTCTCTCTCTCTCTCTGTTCTTTTTCTTTGTAACTCTGCTTTTCAAATAAAATAAATCTTAAAAAAAGAAATTTACTTTCATTTCTCTGAAAGGCAGAAAGACAGAGAGAGAGAGAGACAAAGATTATCCATAGATTGTTTTAACTCCCAGAGGGCCAAAGGCCTGCAACAGCCAGGGCCAGGACAGGCCAAAGCCAGAACTCAATTCAGGCCTCTCTCATGGGTCACAGGGATCCAAGTACGTGAGCCATCACTTAGGGCCTCCCAAGGTGTGCACTGGCAGGAAGCTGGAATCCAGAGCAGAGCTGAGCCTGGAGGGGAAATGCAGGGGTCCCAGGCATTTAATGGCTGAGCCAGATGCTGGCCCCTGATGTGTCCCTGTGTTGTGTTGCTTTGCTCGGCTTGTCTCTAGTTAGGCCTAGGATGCCTGGGGCCTGTGTTACTCTCCTCCTTTTTATGGACAGGGGAAGTAAAGGCAGAAGAGGTGACTGACTAAGGTCACATGGCAGGTGGGCGGGGAACCAGCAGGAGGACCAAAGTCTCCTGATTCTCAGCTTTGGTGTAGTCACCCTTAGGAGGCAGAAGCATGATAATCATGTAACACACAGCCCGGTGTAGCCATCTCAGAGCAACACAGTTAGGAGTGAAAAATTAAAACCATCATTCTTTCTTTAGTTTCCTCCCAAGCTGCCATACATCTACATGTGGAATTAACTTAATGGAAACAAACCATCTGCTTCCAGAATATACAAAGGGAATAATTCCTGGTTCTTTTGCTGTACAAAGCAAGGCTGCCAGTGGTGACAGATGACCACCAGCACTAGAAGCTGGGAACGTGCACCAGGCTCCTGTGTGGGGCCATGGCGACAGCAGCAGGTTTGCCTGTGGATATTAACGAGCATCTATTTCCATTCTTGCCTCAGCTTCACCTTGGGCCCGCCGAGCCTACTGAATGCCTGCTCTGTGGATTGAATGCTTCTCTGGTGCCTGCAACGTTTTCTTTCTTTGTGCCGCTGGTAGAGTTATTTTCTATCTTAAAATTAGGAAGAGCTCCCACCCTAGAGCTCATTCCATGTGCCAGATGTGAGGCACTTGACATTCTTTTTCCGTATGAAGTTGTCCCAGTGACCACAGGAGGGCTATCAGGGTGGGTGCTCTGATAATCTGTTTATTTCACTGTGACATCCTCCATGCCTGAGAACCCAGAGCAGTGCTTGTCACTTAGCAGGTGCTGCACAAGTGTCAACCACGGTTCTCACCTCCTGGGGCCATCCTGAGAATGCAGGACACAGGTGGACAGTACTGGGCACCGAAGCGCTGGACCCAGGCTTGCTTTGGCAGTGGTGGTGTTTGGTGCACCCTCCTCTCTGCAGGACTGCATTTGTGGTCTCAGTGCCCGATGCCGCTAAACCTACTGGCACCCTGTGTCCTTTCCTGATCCTGCCCGACAGCTGGGAGACACTGAGGGTCCCGGCAGGGCCCCCACAGTGCTTTAACGCGTCTGTGCTCACCCTGAATAACCCCCCATTCTTCAGACACCAACCTCAGAGAAAGAAAAGTTTCTTGTTCTGTTTTCCCTCCTCCCGTCTTCCTTGCTATCCTGACCTATTTTACTACAAAAAATTATTTGTTTAATTTATTTGAAAGTCAGAGACAGAGAGGCTAATGAAGACAGAGAGGGAGAGAAAGATCCCATCTGCTGGTTCACTCTTAGGGTGTGCATTAGCAGGGAGCTGGAGTCAGAAGTGGAGCTGGAACTCAAACTTGCAGGCATCTCAAGTGTTTTTTTTTTTAAATAAAATTCTTTTTTCTTTACTTTTTAAATGTTGGTATATTTATTTGAAAGGCAAAGTGACAGAGGAATAGATCTTTCATCTTCTGGTTCATTTTCCAAATGCCCACAACAGCTGCAGCTGGGCCAGGTCAAAGCTGGGAGCCTGGACCTCCAACCGGATCTCCCACGTTGGTGGCAGGGACTCAAGTAATTGAGCCATTATCTGCTGCCTCCCAGAGGAAGCTGGATAGGGGAAGCCGATTAGCTGGGACTTGAACCAGGTGTTCCAGCATGGGATGTGGGTACTCCACAGGGAGGTTTAATCTGCTGCAGTACAATACCTACCCGCGGGTGACTTCTTAACCACTGTGCCCCACTCCTGCCCGACTTCTGCCCCTCCTGGCTTATTTGAACTCCTTTGCATGTTCAGTGTGCAGTGAGGGTTAGTGCTCTGAAGTATCGGGCCAGCCTTTATGGGCCCCTCAAGCTTTTACGGGACAAGCTCGTCCCCGTGTATACACATTCCCTCCAGAGAGATGAGGCGTTACACACCACCACATTTCAAGACCAGGATTGTCTACTGATTTAACCCTCCTACTTATAATTCACCTGCAACAAGTCTTCCTTTGTAGGCTTGGGAAGATGCCAACTTTCACTCTTGCTTAAATAGTCCCAGATTCAGAAAAGTCTACTGTTTGTTTTAGCTTTCCAACAAATGTCCTGTGATCCACGTGTGTGAGGGTGTGCACACATGCAGACACATGCACATATGTAGCCACACCCCCACACACTGCTGGATGTCTTTTTTTCTTCAACAAGAAGTGCTGACTCCATGCCAGCGTGATTGAAGATTCATGCAGGGTTTGATTGGGCCGAGCTTCTTGGGCTGCGTCTTTTCCCACCGATGCTGGAGCTGAGCCCAGGTGCAGGGAGAAGCCGGCAAGCACAGCAGAGCTGAGCGGTCCCTGCTCGTCACCCAGTGCTACTCGGTGTTAAGATGCTGACACCACTTTTCTCAGGGGGAGAATGAGTGATGTGTGCACCACGGTTGACATCTGTTTCTCCTGTTCCCTCTGGCAGCACGTCCCTCTGTGGGATTTTGAGAAGCTGCTTTCTTCATTCTGTCTGGTAGCACAGAAATACAGAGAAGAAACAAACAGGAAGGGCTGCCTGTGAGGCAGGGCCTGGTCTTGAATCTGGTGCCCGAGCTGTGTAGCTTGCCATGGCACTGTAGCCACAGAGAAGGCTCACTGGCCCTGCCCGCAGCTGTGCCTTAGCCATAAAGGCTTTGGTTGTTTGGCATCAGATGGTCCCTGAGCGTGGCGCTGCCTGTGACTTGCACACATCACTTAAGGCACAGAGTTTCCTACAACATAAGCAGATTGTTTGGTGTCTGAGTGTGCTCATGCTGGCCTCCCAGGGTTCTGTGTGTGAGACCTGGAGCATCACTGACATTCTGGCCTTGTGGTTATCCCAGGATCTCGGTGCACCACACTCATGTAAAGAATTACACTTGAAAGAATGGCACCGTTTCACAGGCTTGCGGTCAGGGTTGGACAGCAGAGTGCCAGATGCTGTGTGGACGTGGTGCCCTTCCTAAGATGGGATGGGGAGCAGAGCCCATGCAGAAGTCAGGGAGAGAGTATATACACCGATCTTAGCAGGTACTGCTCAGGGGAGCACGCGGACAGCAGCTGCCTGGCTCTTGGTGTTTCGGTGATACCACTTAGCACTGAGCCCACGTTTGCCACCTGTTCCTCCCCTTCCTTTAGGGTTGTGGTTGGCAGGTGCCTCCTGCAGGTCAGCTACAGTCAGGGTTGATGTTCCTCACACCTCCCTTCTCCTCCATACACCACCGCCTCTCTGTCCCCTGCCCCTAGGGCTCTGTGGCCTCAGCCCCAGAGTTCATCTCTCCAGTGAAGCACTTCTGAGGAAGGAAAAGCCCTCTGGGCAGGCAAGGAGAGTGCTGTAGCTGGTTGTAACATGATGCATTCTCCCTCCTCTTTGTGCCTCACGGCCTCTTCTGATTCAGGACTTTTCCTGGGACTTTTTGCTCTCCGACGTCTTGAATGCTTCTTGTCTTTGTTTTTGAGCTTGTGCCAGAATTTCCCAGCCGGGTTGGTGTCAGTCTCATTGTGCCTCTGCTCTGCCATCACCATCAACATCACTATTGTTGTTACCATTGCAGAGAAGCTGTACGGTGACTTCCTGAGCTGGAAGCTGGAAGAAACCCTCACCCAGTTTCCCCTGCAGCCTGGGCAGGCGGCCACCTTCACTGTCACCATGAAAGTGAGCCTGGATTTCTCCTGCCAGGAGGGTCTCCTGCAAGACCTGAGTGACGGTAAGCAGCTCCCTCGTTTCCGAGAGCTCACCCGCTCCCAGGTGTGCATTGTAGCCAGCTCTCCATGGTGCCTGCCACCGGCCATGTGACTCACCCATCTGAGACCTCTCCTACTTTGTTAGCAGCGTGGCTTACTGCAGGCACATTATAGAGACAATTTCTCAATTCCCACTCTTGACTGTCTTGTCCTGATTTGCTAGGTGGTCGTCCTAAGGGAGTGGAATGCTGTGATTTTCCCCGCAAGTGTGCCTGCTGTGTCGGTAGGACACACAGTGGTGATGATGGAGTTCTCCCATCTGGTGATGCCAGTAAGGAGACGGAGCTGGGGGCAATGGGAATTGTATCTGCTGCAGCACCAGGCCTGGCCATGTGGGGACGTGAGTTCACAGATTAGCTGTGTCAGGTTGTCACATGCTCTTCTGGAGGCCTTGGGCTTGTGTTAGTCAGCTCAGGCTGCTGTAACAAACCCCACAGCTGGCCTGGCCCAGCCACAGGCATTGACTTTCTGCTGGTTCTCAGCATTGCAAGTCTGACCCAGGTGCTAGCATGGTTGGGTTCCTGGTGAGGGCGGCCATCTTCTTGCTGTGTTCTCATTGGGTGGAGACAGATCAACTCTCTGGTATTTCTTCCCCTTCCCTTTTTTTGTTTTTTTAAGATTTATTTATTTACTTGAGGGGCAGTTACGGGTGTGTGGTGAGGTAGAAACACACAGGGACGCATGTGCGCACACACACACACGCACAGAAACACACAGAGTGGGAGAGAAGAAAGATCTTCCATCTGCTGGTTCACTCCCCAAATAGCCACAATGGCTGGGACTGTGCCTGGCAGAAGTCAGGAACCTGGAACACCATCTAGGTTTCCAGTGTGTGTGTCAAGGGCCCAAGCTTGGGCCATGTCCTGCTCCTTTTCCAGGCACATTAGCAGAGAACTGGATCAGAAGTGGAGTAGCCAAGACATGAACTGGTGTTCACATGGGGTGCTGGGGACACAGGTGGTGACTTAACCCCCTGTGCTGCAACACCAGCCCCAGTAAGAACATTTCAATCCTGTGTTTTAAGGACTTTGGAGTCTTCATATACAGTACATGACTTTCATCTCCATGAACATGATGTAAATGACAGACCCTCCTGTGGGTGTTTTGGGTCCGGGTATTCCTGGGTGTGTTGCAGCTCCCATTCCTTGTCCGTTCACCTGCCAAGGGGCATTCATGCGTTTCCGTTGTCTTGGCTGTGGTGAGCAGTGCTGCAGTGGACATGTGAGTGAAGACATGGCTCTGCCATATACATATATGTACTCCTGTATATACCACATACACACATTACATTCACGCATACATATCACATTCATGTACACAAACACATCACACATATACATGTCACATATGTCACATGCGTGCACATGCACACATTACATGCATGTACATATACACCTTACATGCACATGTACATAAATCCAGATGTGGGCTGGTGGGGTCCTGGGAGAGTTTGAGTTGTTTTTAGCTTTTAGTGATTCTCCATGCTTGTTTTCAACATGCTGCACTGACCGACATTCCCTGGAGAAGTGTGCTAACCCCTCTTTCTGCACCTGTGGCTTGGGTCTTGTGGGAATAGCCAGTCTAGTGGAGTGACATGCCATCTTATATGGTTTTATTTTTATTTATCGATTTTGAAGATTTGTATGTTTATTTGAAAGTTAGAGTTGGAAGAGAGAGTGAGGGACAGAGAGAGGGCCCTTTAATCTGCTGGTTTGCTCCCCAGAAGGCTGCAATGGCCAGAGCTGCCCCAGACCAAAGCCAGGAGCCAGGAGCCCCTGGATGCAGGGACCCAAACACGTGGTCCATCATCCACTGCTTTTCCCAGGTCATTAGCAGAGAGCTGGATTGGAAGTGAAGGGAGTGGGACAAAATCCAGTGCCCGTGTGGGATGTCAGCGTCTCAGGTTGCAACTTACCCGCCTTGTCACAACACTGGCCTCTCTGTGTGGTTTTAATTTGCATTTCTCTCATACTTGGCGATGGTTACTTGTATGTATGTCTTCTTTGGAGAAATGTCCATTCAGGAGCTGTTTGTTCTCTTGTTACTGATTCATTTGAGTTCTTTGTATTAAGGTAGTAGCCCCTCACCTGATAAATGATTTCAAGTATCCTCTCTCAGTGTGTGCATGTCGGTTCTCTACTCTGTTACTTGTTTCCTTGCTTGGAGAAGGATTTTCTGGTATGCAATCTCACATGTCTATTTTTGCTTTTGTTGCCCACGCCTTTGAGGTCACATTGAAGAATTACTGCTCAGACCAATGCCATGGACATTTCCCTCTGCTTTTCTCTAGTCATTTTAGAGTTTTGGGTCTTATGTAGGAATTTATTTATTTATTTACTTATTGGGATATGTGTGTATGTATGTGTGAATGTGTACATATATCGATATCAAATCTCTAGCATAAACCACTATCACAGGCATTTAATTTTAATGTATTTTCATCTTATTTGAAAGGCAAAGGAGGCTGAGAGAGAGAAAAGAGAGAGAGAGAGAGAGGAGAAGGATCTCCCATTTTCTAGTTCACTCCCACAAAACCTTCATAATATGGAAAAGGCTTATGCTACTTCAAAAATCAGAATACAGATTTATAAAATACATTCAATTTTGTAAAATGTTTCTATTATTTATTTTGACAGGCAGAATTAGACAGTAAGAGAGGGGGAGACAGAGAGAAAGGTCTTACTTCCATTGCTTCACCCTCCAAATGGCTGCTATGGCCGGAGCTGCACCGATCTGAAGCCAGGAGCCAGGTGCTTCCTCCTGGTCTCCCATGTGGGTGCAGGGCCCACTGCCTTCCCGGGCCACAGCAGAGAGCTGGACTGGAAGAGGAGCAACCGAGACAGAATCCAGCACCCTAAACAGGACTAGAACCTGGGGTGCCGGTGCTGCAGGTAGATTAGCCAAGTGAGCTGCAGAGCTGGCCAATAAATTCAATTTTTAAAATCAATACAATTTTTTTAAAAGAATAAACAATACTAAATAAACACATAATGTTAATTGTGCCTGTCTATGCACAGTTAGGATGCAGGATGAGGAATTATTTTTTTCCTATCCACTTATATTTTTCAAGATTTATAAAAGGAACATACATAATTTGTAAGCTAAAATTTATCATTAAATTGCTTCAAAGTGTGGCAGGCATTGTGGTGCAGCAGGTTAAGCTGCAGCTTGGGACACCCACATCCCACACTGGAGAGTCTGGTTCAAGTCTCGGTTGCTCCATGATGCAGATCTGGTTTCCTGCTCACGTGCACCACGGGAGGCAGCAGGTGATGGCTCAAGTGCTTGTGTCCCTGCCGCCCACATGGAGACCCGCAAGGAACTCTGGGCTCCTAACTTTGGCCTGGCCCAGCCCTGGCTGTTGCAGGCATTTGTGGAGTGAACCGCTGGATGGAAGATTTCCCTCTCTTTTTTCTGTCACTCAACGTCTTACATAAATAAACAAACAAAATTTTTAAATGCTTCAACTTGAATTTTCAAAAAGCTTTTACAAAGAAAACTTGGGATCTGCTGCCACCCTCCATCCAGGTACAGAACCCAGCACCATAAAAGGTCAGAGGCGGACAGAAACTGCAAGGTGCCTTTGAATGTCAGGGATTCCTAGACCTGAGATGACTGCGGCAGCAGCGACAGGCATCCAGGACTGTGCAAACTCGGGACACACACAGTCACTGCCATCCCTTCCCCACAGATCAGGAAGCCAAGGCTCAGAGACTCACCCCAGGTCAGGGGTCTGCCAGTTCTCCCACCACGTGCCCAGATTACACTCCACTCCCCGCAGCACGCAGACACTGCCTAAGCAGCCATCATCCTGTGAGGAAGACCCTCCCTGACACCACTCAGCGAGATTCCATCCCTTGAAGAGAAACAGCAGTCCTCTAACTCCTGGCTCTCACTCTGCCTGGGTTATTAAGCCTTCAGAAAAGACAGTGTCAAGTTGTTCAGCTCCACACAGACTGCCTGACTTACAGGGAAAGACAGCAGGGTCTGTGTCCCCAGTAGCGCACAACCCATGGAGAGATCAGCTAGCTAAGGGACGCTAGGAGCCTAATGAAATGATCTCATTGAGAACTCAGCCAGGTAATCCAAAGGAGAGGATGAAGAATCTGCTGACTTCTTAACAGCAGGGGAGCTGGGGAAAGGAGTAGCCCAGAGCTTCTGCCCTGGCAGGAACAGCACCAACTACGTGACGGGCTCCAAGAACCAAAAATGCCCAGTAAACCAAATACATATTATGTAGATGGGGAAAGTATGAAAGCAGGCTAAAAAGATGGCTTGAAGCAAACCATGAGTGTCCTTGAGATAAAGCCAAGACTTCACAGGGTACATAAGGCCAGTTCCACAGGTCCCGAGCTAAGAAGAAGGTGCAAACTGCCTAGCCTGTGACAAGTAGGCTGGAAAGAGCCAAGCCAGTGGATGGGGCATTACATTAGGGTGCTGCAGCTTGCAGAGCAGGAGGGACCTGAGATTTGAACCAGGGCCGTGACAGTGGAAAGGGGAAGAACTGGCCCAGGTAAGATCAGCTCATATGGACATAGGACACGCCAGGCAGGTGGGGCCCAGGTGAGATCAACTCACACGTGGACAGAGGACAAGCCAGGCAGGAGGGGCCAAGGTGAGATCAACTCACATGGACACAGGACACAGCAGGCACAGAGAGGGTGCAGGACAATTTGGGGAGACTTCCAAGACTAAGAAGCTGGTAGCACCCTTGACTCAAAACAGGAAATTCAGGAGGAAATGACAGAAAATTGAACAGAGGAGATAGTGAATTAGGCTCCCATTAAAAGCTAGGGGACCGGCCTGCGCCACAGCTCACTAGGCTAATCCTCCACCTGCGGCGCTGGCACCCTGGGTTCTAGTCCCAGTCGGGGCGCCGGATTTTCACAAAAAGTGAAAAGTAAGTTACATTAATTTAATAAAAGAAAAATGCAACAAAGAAGATTTAATTTTGTCAGTGTTTATTTGAAATCAACTTAATTCATCATGTGTTAAATTGATGACAAATGAATTAGGAAGTTATTTTTAACAGGATAGAGATTTACTAACTTAAAACATTTTACATTATGTTACCTTCAGTAATGATCCCCTACAGAGCATTTACATGTATTTTAGAAGGTAACTAACTGTGGCCAGCACCACAGCTCACTTGGCTAATCCTAGCCTGCAGCGCCGGCACCCTGGGTTCTAGTCCCGGTTGGGGCACCGGTTTCAGTCCCGGTTGCTGCTCTTCCAGTCCAGCTCTCTGATGTGGCCCAGGAAGGCAGTGGAAGGTGGCCCAAGTGCTTGGGCCCTGCACCTGCATGGGAGACCAGGAGAAGCACCTGGCTCCTGGCTTCAGATCGGCACAGTGAACCAACGGAAAAGGAAGACCTTTCTCTCTATCCCAATCTCTCTCTCACTGTCCACTCTGCCTGTCCAAAAAATTTTAAAAAAGCCAGGGGACCTCAAACGCTACCTTTCAGTATTCTATCTTGCTTTGTGAAGACACGATTTGGTCTATTTCCAACATAACCCATACTTTAAAGGCAGGGCTAGACTGTGGAGGGCAGGGACTGGGATGCAGACCTGTGTTCCATGGAAAACTCTGTAGATCACAGGTGTTTCAAGTCCTTGTGTGAGTGGGTACGTAAGTGTCTGATAAGTAAATCCCAAAGATTTCCTCATGTGCAAGTCAGAGAATGTTTGTAAGGAAGAAGAGAATGACTGGGTACCAAAAATTTGTTGTAACCAAGTTAAACTCTTTTTCAAATTCTGGGTTAATAGGGTAAGTAATGCATATAATACCAAATTCTAAAAAAAAAAAAAAAAAAACAACAACTCTAGTAGTTGGATTTGATGTGATATTTTATTTATAGCTATGGTTTCCTTTTTAAATTACTTTTCTTGAAGATCTTATTTATTTATTTGACATTGAGAGTACACACAGAGGTGATGAGAGCGAGGGAGATAGGGAGGGAGGAATGGAGAGAGAGAGAGAAAGCAAGAGAGAAAGAGGAGAGAAGTCTTCCATTTGCTGGTCCATTATCCAATTGGCTTCAATGGGCGTAGCTGAGAGTATCTGAAGCCAGGAGACAGGATCCTTGTTGAGTTCTGCTCATGGGTGCAGAGGCACAAGGACTTGGGGCGTCTTCCGCTGCCTTCCCAGACCACAGCAGAGAGCTGCATCGGAAGTGAGTGGAGCAGCCGTACTCGAACCGGCGCCCATATGGGATGCCAGCACTGTGGCGGTGCTTTACCTGCTACCTCACAGTGCCGACACTCCCCCTGGAAGCCGTTTGTCATGGGATTCAGCTGTCTGCTAAGGCGCCTGGGAAAGCAGAGGGAGACAGCCCAAGGACTTGGGCCCCTGAACCCAGAATGGAGCGGTGGCTAAAGTCCCTGGCTTCTGTCCCAGTCCCGGCCTTTGTAGCCACCTCGGGAGTGAACCCCCAGATGGACGATCACTCAGAGAGAGAGAGAGAGAGGGAGAGAGAGAGAGTGCTGTTGATGCCCTCTGTACTGCTTCTCTCCCCAAGCGGCTGTAATGAACGGCCAGCTCAGGGCCAGGCAGGAGGCAGGAGGCAGGAAGCAGGAGGCAGGAGGTCCATTGAGGACTCCCATGAGGCAGGGAGGTGGGGTCCAGAGAACCTGGGCCATCAGCGTCTGTGTCCGTGGTCACAGCCTGGAGAGGCGGGACTGGAAGCGGCCCTGGGGCTTCAGACGCGGGATGCAGCAGTGTGCAGCTGCGTCTTAGGGTGCCATGGTGACATCCAGTGGGGAATGCGCCTGCGCCTGGCACTGTGACCCGGAAGTGCACCCGCACGCCTGGTCCCTACTGCCAGGCGGTGCTCTGCTGGGAGTGAGCGCCACGCGTCTGCTCCTGCCGCAGAGCCTGCACAAGCCGTGAGGAGAGGAGCCGTCCTCGTTGCTGCTGGTGGAGCCTCAGGGAGACCCAGCGGCCCCAGGGTCAGGCCAGGATGAGGAGAGGCTGCGTGTCCGAGGCTGCCGCGCCATTTCCCAGGCGCATTTCTCCTCTTCGGCCCCATCCGGAAACGACGGCCTTCGCGGACCTCTGTCCCACCAGCAGACCGGACCCCCCTTGGAGGTGAGTGACGCGCGGCTGTTGCGTTTTCCCGCTGGGGGTCTTGGCCGCCAGCCTGCCTGCGCCTCTTGGGTCGCGAAGGCGCGGGTGGAGTCGCGGTCGTGCTGTGCGTACCGTCTGGAAGGGTCCCCAGGGTGCGAGCAGCTGTGCGAGAGCAGAGGTGGCTCGGTCTCCTCCCGGAACGGCCCCGCATTCCCGTGTGTTTGCTTTTTGAGGGCCCAGCCGCCCTGCTCTAGACCTCAGAGACTGTTGATGGGAGGAACGAGAGCGAAAATGCGTGTCTGTGTCCTGGTCTAGGAGGACAGTTTCGGGTTCCTCGCGTTGGGTGTGATGTTAGCGCTCTGTGGGCTTTTCATGAAAGAGCCTGGTCAGGCCGAGGTGTACCTTGCGTTCCTAATGTGATGATTTGTGTTTTAGTATGGCAAACGGCATGGACGTTTTTGTGAACTGGGTTTTCTGTGTCTATCGGGATACTTTGTGGGCTTTCCCCATGTGTGTTCTGTTTTGTGATCTACTGATTTTGTATGGTAGCCACCCTTGCATTTCCGGAGTAACTGTCAGTGGTTGTGCTTCTGCTTGGCGTCTGGTAATGTTTTGTTGAGGCATGTGGCCCATTCCTGACGGGTATGTATGTGTGTGCCATTCTTTGTGATGTGCTTGTTTTGGATGTTGGGATAAGGCTGGTCTGATGGAATGAAATGGAAGGCTTTTCCTCTTCATCTCCTTGTTGGAAGGGTTTGCGAATCACGCATTTTAATTATCTTTTCCATGGGAGTTCTCACCGGTGGAGCCATCTGGTCCTGGACTTTTCTTCATTTTTTGTTTGTTTGTTTCAGTTTCTCTGCTACTACAGTCTTTTTTCAAATTAGAAGTGTCTTCAGAGATTCTTGGTTCACTGTATTCAGTTTTAGTGGTTTGTGTCTTTCTGAGACTCAGTCCACTCTATCTAGGTTGACCAAATCCTTGTGCCTTGGTTTTTCCATAGTGGTTTTGGAGTATTATTTTGGCAAGTTTGGTAGCGATGTCCTCTTTCTTTCTTTCTTTCTTTCTTTCTTTCTTTCTTTCTTTCTTTCTTTCTTTCTTTCTTTCTTTCTTTCTTTCTTTTTTTTGACAGGCAGAGTGGACAGTGAGAGAGAGAGAGAGAAAGGTCTTCCTTTGCCGTTGGTTCACCCTCCAATGGCCGCCGCGGCCGGCGCACCGCGCTGATCCGATGGCAGGAGCCAGGAGCCAGGTGCTTTTTCTGGTCTCCCATGAGGTGCAGGGCCCAAGCACTTGGGCCATCCTCCACTGCACTCCCTGGCCACAGCAGAGAGCTGGCCTGGAAGAGGAGCAACCGGTATAGAATCCGGCGCCCCGTCCGGGACTAGAACCCGGTGTGCCGGCGCCGCTAGGCGGAGGATTAGCCTAGTGAGCCGCGGCGCCGGCCCCTCTTTCATTTCTGTTGTCAAGCCACTTGAGTCTGTTCTCCTTTTTTCCCCTGCTTCCTGTGTATACACGTTTTGTCAGGTGACTGAGTTTTCAAGCACTGTAGTTTGGTCTCACTGAATGTCTGTTGTGATATTTTCTATGCCGTTGGATTCACTGCCATTTCAATCTTTTTTCCCCTTCCAGTTTCTTAAGATTTACTTTGCTGTTCTGGTGTTTTAAGGTAAAATTGGGTTTATGGGTCCGATGTCTGTATTCTGTAATATATACCTGTATAGTAGTGCAATTTCTCATGTGAAATTAGTCCTGTCAACCTGGAAAACTGTTTTGATGTACCCACTCCTAGGAACATACTGAAGGAAATGAAACCATTTTGTAGACAGAGAGGTTTTCACAGGCCTATGCTTACTGCAGTAGGGTGCACAGTAGCCAGGCTATGTAGGCTGTATATGCATGTATGGTGTACATAACCCATAATGTCTTTATTCTGTCTTGAGGTGATGGGCATTTTGGCTGATTGCATATCTTTGCTATTATGAATTGAGCTTAGTAAATATGGGGGCAGCAATAACTCTTTGTTCGTATGTTGTTTTCATTTCCCTTGGGTATATACACAGGGGTGGAATGGCTGGCTCCTATGGTACGTCTATATTCAGATTCTTTTTTATTTTATTTTTTTTTATTTTTTGACAGGCAGAGTGGACAGTGAGAGAGAGAGACAGAGAGAAAGGTCTTCCTTTTGCCATTGGTTCACCCTCCAATGGCCGCCGTGGCTGGCGCGCTGCGGCCAGCGCACCACGCTGATCCGATGGCAGGAGCCAGGTGCTTCTCCTGGTCTCCCATGGGGTGCAGGGTCCAAGGACTTGGGCCATCCTCCACTGCACTCCCTGGCTACAGCAGAGAGCTGGCCTGGAAGAGGGGCAGCCGGGACAGAATCTGGTGCCCCGACCGGGACTATAACCCGGTGTGCCGGTGCCGCAAGGCGGAGGATTAGCCTAGTGAGCCGCGGCACCGGCCTATATTCAGATTTCTTATTTATCTCCCTACTGTCTTCCACAGTGGCGATACCAGTTTACATTCCCACCAGCTGTGGATGTGGGTGCCTTTTCCCTCCATATCCTCAAGGCCGTTGTAGTATTGATTTGCATTTCCCTGATGGCTAGTGATCCTGAGCATTTCTGCATGTGTTTGTTGGCCATTTAGATTTCCTTTCTTGAAATATTTAGCCTGTTGAAGTCCCTTGCCCATTTCTTGAGTGGGTGGTTTGTTTTGCTGTTGTTGAGTTTCTTGAAAGTTTCCGGTAGTTTATCCTTTATCAGTTGCATACTTTGCAGATAATTTCTCCCATTCCATTAGTTGCCTCTTTAGTCTTGCAGGGCAGAAGCTTCTCAATTTGTTTTTTTGGTGTCCTCTTCTATCCCTTTCTTTAATCTGTTGTGATCCCCAGATATTGAACATCCTTGGTTTTATTTATCCAAGCGATTTTATTTTCTTTGTAGCTCTGTGAATGGGATTGGTCTTTGAAGTCCTTTCTCAGCCATGACATTGTTTGTGTATACAAATAGGCTGCTGATATTCTATCCTGCCACTTTACCACATTCTACTCTGAGTTTCAATAGTCTCTTAGTGGAGTCTTTTGGATCTCCTATATATAGAATCATGTCATCTGCAGATAGGGATAGTTGGACTTAACTCCCTTCCAATTTGTATCTACAATTGAGAAATGAGAGAAGAAGTACCAACATGATCACGTGCACGTAGAAAATGGCAACAGTGACCTCAGATGATACCTTTCTGTATTCAATCTTGCTTTGTGGAAGACATGATTTGGCCTACTTCTAACATAACCCATGTTTTAAATGCAGATCTGTGTTCCGTGGAGAACTCTGTAGATCACAGGTGTTTCAAGTCCTTTTGCAAGTGTGTACATAAGTGTCTGAAAAAATATATTACAAAGATTTCCTCATGCACAAGTCAGAGATAATACCATACAGAATGTTTGTAAGGATGAAGAGATGAATGGGTACCAAAATCTTTTCTAAGATGGAGTTAAACTCTTTTTCAAATTCTGTGTTAATAGGGTAGGTAATGCATATAATATCAAATTCTAAATAAAATTGTTGATGCCCTTGAGGTATTATTTTATTTATAGGCATGTTTTCCTTTTTGAAAAAATTGCCTTTTTAAAGATATTTTTATTTATTTGTAATTAGGATTTACAGAGAGAGAGAGAGAGAGAGAGAGAGGCCTGCCATCTGCTGGTCCACTCTGCAGTTGGCTACAATGGACAGAGCTTATCGGATCCTGAGGCAGGAGCCAGGGGCTTGGGGCCAGGAGCCTTGCTGGGGTCTCCTGAAAGGATACAGAGGCACAAGGTCTTGGGCCATCTTCTACTGCCTTCCGTGACCACACAGCTGCATTGAAACTGGAGCAGCTGGTTTTCAAACTGGCACCAACATTGGATGTCGGCACTGTTGGTGGTGGCTTTACCCGCTACCCCACAGCCCCGGCCCCTCCTGGAAGCCGTTCCCTGTGGGATACAGCTGTCTTCTAGCACACCTGGGAAAGCAGTGGGAGACAGCCCAAGGACTTAGGTCCCTGAACCTAGAATGAAGCATTGGATCAAAAGTCCCTGGCTTCTGCTTTGGCCTGTCCCAGTCTTGGCCTTTATAGCCACGGTGTGGGGGGGTGAATCCCCAGAAGAGTACCTGGGTCATCGACCGCTGCCTCACTTGGTCACAGTCTGGAGCCGCCAGGCTATAATTGGCCCTGGGGCGTTGGACGCTGAATGTGTTGATGTGGCATCATGCAAATGCGTCCCCTGGTGCCATGGCAGCCACCCATGTGGAGTGCACCTGCGTACAGTGCTGCAACCCAGAAGTGCACACACATGCACGGCACCTTCTTTTTTTATTTTTATTTTAATGTTATTTATTTATTTATTTATTTGACAGGCAGAGTGGACAGTGAGAGAGGGAGACAGAGAGAAGGGTCTTCCTTTTGCCGTTGGTTCACCCTCCAATGGCCGCCAGGGCCGGCGAGCTGCGGCTGGCGCACCACGCTGATCCGATGGCAGGAGCCAGGTGCTTCTCCTGGTCTCCCATGGGGTGCAGGGCCCAAGCACTTGGGCCATCCTCCACTGCACTCCCTGGCCACAGCAGAGAGCTGGCCTGGAAGAGGGGCAACCGGGACAGAATCCAGCGCCTCGACCAGGACTTGAGGCGCCGCAGGCAGAGGATTAGCCTATTGAGCGGCGGCGCCGGCCGCACCGAACCTTCTGACCTGAGGTGCTCAGGTGGAAATCTGCGGTGCGGCGACTCCTCCCTGAGAGCCTGTTCAAGCAATGAGGAGCTATCCTTGACCCTGCCGGCAGAGCCTGAGTGAGACTCAGAACCCCAGGGTCAGGCCTGGATCCGGAGATGCTGGGGCCCAAGTCTGGTGTATCAGTTACCTTGGGCTTCTGGAAATCTAGGCTCGGTCCTCTTTTTCGGCTCCTTCTGGAAGACTACATCTCTTACTGAGTTCCTGTTCCAGAAGAACAGAAACGCTCTCTCTGCGGTGAGTTTGCTGTGTTGGCCTTTCTGACATGTTGTAGGTGGGGACTTGGGTGGAGAGAGCGGGAAAGGGGTGTGCATGTGAGGGTTTGAGGGGGATAGTAGAAGGAGAAAGACAGTCAAGGGGGAGGCGGGAGGAGAGAGGAAGAGGGGAGCATGAAAAGGTGGCATGATTGTGGGGAGGCGTGAAACAAGGGGAAGAAACATGTGTAGGGGAAAGGAAAGGCATGGGGAGTGTGACAGGAGTCCCGGTGGGCAGGTGGTGGGGGTTGGGAGAGCAAGAACTTTTCCCACATCCCTGGTTCTGTTTGGGGGTTTTTCTGTCCCTGGCTGGAAGTAGCCTTGGCCATGTCCATGAGAACAGTCCTTGACTCATGGCCTCTCTTCTCTGGGTTGTTCAGAACTGTAACGTGTGTGTGCAGGGAAATGGGTACGGGTCACTCGAATTAATTTGCACGTAATCTGGTCAATTTTCACAGACTGCACACACTGAAGAGAAAGCAGAAGCGTAGAGAAACCCCAAGAATCCTGTGTGCTCTATTCCAGCCTGTCCAAGGTTCTGATACCTCATAGTAAGTACTAGATATTTTTTTTTCTTTTTAAAGATTGGTTTCCAAAGCAGAGTTATAGATAAGGCAGTGCAAGAGAGGTATTCAATGTGTGGGTTCCTACCCCAGGTGGCTCCAACGTCCCGGGGCTGGGCCAGGCCAAAGCAGAAGCCATGTACTTTATCCAGTACTCCAGTGTGGTTTTGGGGGCCCAAGTCCTTGCGCTGCTTCCTCTGCTTTCTTAGGCGTTTGAGCATACAGCTGGATCTCAAGTGGGAACAGCCTGGGTTGATGAGGGTTGGAGGGTGGGGTGGGCGGAGCCATGGTATAGTGGATGAAGCAGCCGCCTGCATGTACCTGCATCCCACATGGGCATTGGTTCGAGTCCCAGCAGCTCCACTTCTGATCCAATTCTCTGCTGTGCCCTGGCAAAGCAGTAGAAGAGGGCCCAAGTCCTTGGGCCTGTGCACCTGTGTGGGAGTCCTGAAGGAACTGCTCCTGGCTCCTGGCTTCAAATCCGCTCAGCTCTGGCTGTTGCGTCTATCTGGGGAGTAACCCGTGGATGGAAGACCTTCTCTCTCTATTTCTCTCTCCCTCTGAATCTCTGTAATTCTGCTTTTGAGATGAATAAATAAAGCTTTTAAAAAAAGCATAGCAGGCAGGAATCCAGTTGGCATCTATATGAAATGACATTGTTCTAGGCAGTGTCGTAACCTGCCGTGCCACAAAGCAGGTCTTGTAAGTACTTTTCTGCCCATTGTTTCTTTTTAGCTGAGCAGAAACGGGGTATGTGAATTCAGTAACTCATATCTGTCTAATACATTTTCTGATACTTTATAATTATGTCTTACTCTAGTTATTATAAATTATAACTTCCTTAGTAATTATGGAAGCATTCCTGTTTTTCTTTTCCCTTTGTGTGGATTTTGGCATATTCTACGTTTCAAGACATTCACACAATTCATTTATCTTATATAATTTTTGTCACAGAGTTGTTCATACTATTCCTTTACAGTTATTTTTTCCATGCAGTCATGGTGGCACCGTTTCATTAACCAACTCAGTAACTTGAACCTTTTTTCTTGATTGGTCCTGAGAAGAAGTTCACGAATTTTGTGGATGTGTTCAAAGCACCAAATGTTAGTTTTGTCGACGTTTTTCTGCGATTGAGCTTTTTTTCAGTCCCATCGACTTGTATCTCTCCATGATTGATTTGATTTTCCTTACCTTGCTTTAAGTGTTTAAGTTGCTGTTCTTCCTCTGATCTCCTAGGGTGAAAGCACAGCTCATGGATCTTGGTTCTTCTTTTCTAAAATATGCATCCATTACTATAAATGGGCAGGATACAGTTTCCATTTAGTTTGAAGTATTTTTTTTATTTGAGATTTATAAACGTGTCATTTTGAGGTAGGTTGATTGTTCTCACAAGTATTTGGGATTTTCCAGCCTTTTCGTACTGATCTCTCAGTAGAGAGGTTGCATTGTGATCTGAGAGCTTACCTTGTGTGGCGCCTCTTCCTTAGGAGTTGGGGTCTACTGTACAGCCACGAACGTGGTCATAGTGGATGTGCCGTGTGGGTCTGAGAAGCGTGTCATGTTGCGTTGCTGAGAACGGTGCATCCGCTAAGGATCCGTTCAATGCTTGGTTGATTCAGGTGCTTTTCTGTTAAGCTACATCCTTACTGATTATCTGACTGCTGATCTGTTAACGAAAGAGATGTTTTGATGTCTGTGAGTGTATTTCTCTTTGTAGTTTTAACAATGCTTGCTTATGCGTTTTGGCATGAGGTTTACTTTTGGACTCACTATCCTACTCCATTGAAACTTGTTTCTTCTGTTCTTTCACGAATACCAAAGCAAGGTCTTGGTTATTGTAGGTTTATTGAAAGTCTGGAGCCGGCGCCGCGGCTCACTAGGCTAATCCTCCGCCTTACGGCGCCAGCACACCGGGTTCTAGTTCCGGTCGGGGTGCCGGATTCTGTCCCGGTTGCCCCTCTTCCAGGCCAGCTCTCTGCTGTGGCCTGGGAGTGCAGTGGAGGATGGCCCAAGTACTTGGGCCCTACACCCCATGGGAGACCAGGATGAGTACCTGGCTCCTGCCATCGGATCAGCGTGGTGTGCTGGCCGCAGCGCACCGGCCATGGCGGCCATTGGACGGTGAACCAATGTCAAAGAAGACCTTTCTCTCTGTCTCTCTCTCTCTCTCTCACTGTCCACTCTGCCTGTCAAAAAAATAAAAAAAATTAATTAAAAAAATTAAAAAAAAGAAAGTCTGGAAAGACAGTATCGTGATTTCACCCAGTTCCTTGTTTTTCACGGTGGAGTTGATAGTCAGTTGTCTTGCATTTTCCTAACTACAGTCAGGTTTTTTTTTTCTACAAAAGCTCTTGCTGGATGTTTTTTTGTTTGTTTTTTTGTTTTGTTTTGTTTTCTTATTTAGATTGTGTTCAACCTATAGAACATTTTAGAAGAAATGGTATATTAATAATATTCAGTCTTCCAGTCCTATGCACAGTGTATTTATTTAGATCTTCTTTAGTTTCCTTTATCAGCATTTTAGTCTTCAGCCAACATATTGTGTATTTTATTGATAGGGTTTACGAGTTTTCATTTCAGTAGGCTATTTTAAATTTCAAATCAGTGTCTACCTGTTCGCTGATGGTAGTATACAATTAATTTTTATATCAGTATCTGCCTGTTCATTGATGGTGGTATACAATTGATTTTATAATAAATAATTGCTTTCAATAGACTTTTTATTTATTTGAAAGGCAGAAGCAGAGGGAAAGAGATAGAGACAGGGACAGAGACAGAGAGAGGTCTTCCATCTGCTGGTTCACCCCCAGATGGCTGCAGTGGCCTCAGCTGAGCCGATCAGAAACCAGGAACCAGGAGCTTATTCTGGGTTTCACAAGAGCATGCAGGGGCCCACGGACATGGGCCATCTTCCACTGCTTTCCCATGTCATAGCAGAGAACAAGATGAGAAGTGGAGCGTCCGGGACTTGAGCAGGTGCCCATGTTGGATGTCAGCGCTGTAGGTGGCGGCTTTATCTGGTAGGCCACAGCACCAGCCCTGCACTTGATATTTTGACATTGCCCTTCTACCCATCATGGTCATGCTGAAGTAATTTCTTGTGACTAGTAGCTGTTTAGAAAATGCTTTTGGAACTATGTGTAGATGATCAAGGCTTCGAGAAACCCAGAGTTTAACATCTGCCCTTCAGCTCTCTCATTTCATTGTGTTTTTCTTGCTTTAACAACACTCAGTGGGCTCCCTGCTGTGACATCAAGTAGGAGCCATGACCGCGGATGTCCTTAGCTTTTATGTCCTCCTTGGGGGGAAACCCTTCTCTACTGGCTTTCACCACATCAGTGTGATGCTTGCCATAGATTTTTATCTGTTTTGTTGGATCAGCGTTTGGCTAATTTCTGCACGTCTTTCCTATTTTTCTTCTTTAGCCACCCACACATGAATTACATAGATGAGTTTTTCTAACACTGAACCCACTTCATTTGTGAGAGAAGCCCCATTTAGTCATGACACATTAAAGTATTCCTAGATTTCATTTGATTGTATTTCAAGGATTTGGAGAGTTCTCTGTTTATGAGGGACATTTGTGCATAGTTTTCCTGGTAATATATATGATTTTGGTATTAAAGTATCTCAGGTGGCATAAAACGAGTATTTCATCTTCTGTATTCTGGACGTGTACGGGTAGAAGCTATCAGTGAAGTGGTATTGGATAGGAGAGCTTATCATTTTCTTTGTTGGAGGATTTATAACTGGATTCAATGTCTTGAGTTAGGTACAGGTGCATACTTCAGAAAGTCACAGGAAGCTGAGGTGGAAAGTTTATTGTGGAGCAGAAGAAATGTGTGTCAAGAGGCCAGTAGAAATTTCCTCAGCAGGCTCTAATTTTTTATTTCATCTTCATTCCTAAGTGAGAGATTTGCAAAGTACTTTATTCTTGATTAACAGCTCTTTTTTTTAAGACGTGGCATATAATCTCACCACTTTTTCCTAGCCCGTATAGGGTGTCTGATAAGAAGTCAGATGTGATTCTAATTGGAGATCCTCTGAAAAAGGTCTGGTGTTTCTCTTGTGTGATTTTAGAGTCTTGTCTTCGTGTTGGAGTGTGAAGAATTTGACTGCAGTGGGTCATGGTGAAGATCTTTCTGGTCATGTGTATTAGGACTTCCATGTGCTTCCTGTGCTCAAACGTCCCTTTCTTCAAATTAAGGAAGTTGTCTGTAATTACTTCTGTAAAAGGGCCTTCTTGTCGACTGTCTACGTCTTCGCCTACCTGTTCTGATAATATCCCTTAGCTGAAGCCTAACAATAAAAATATTCTTAGTGGGTGACATGCTAGGGAATGAGTGACAAGGCCTATTCAGAGCAGCTGTCACTCCTGCTGCAGTCCCTCGGCTGCAGCTCCCAAGAACTTGGCAAGGCCAGAGGATATGGCTGCCCATGCAGTGACAGGTGCAGATAAAGTGTCCTCCCTGTTGCCACTACCACCATGTGTCTGGCCACAGTTGAACCATCGCCCCAAGGCTCAGAATGGCATCAGGAGAGGAGTGATGCCTATCGAATTCCTATTAGCTGCAAACCAGTGCAGTCCCTGTGTGCTGTTCCACACCAGGAAGAGCAGGGATCCTGCTGTGGCAGGGGCGAGAGGCTCTGGGGTGCGTCCTTGCTTGGCCTAGGAGAGGAGACGACTTGTTAGGACAGCCATGTCACCGGCATCTGGTGGCTGTGCCAGGGCGAGGTCTTGAATTGGTTCCCTCTGAGCAGTGGCTCGCACTGTCATTGTACTGCTAACACCCTCTGTGGTTCAGACTTGCAGCCTGCCTTTGGCAGGATTCGTGGCTTGTGCAGTGGTCTTCATGTCTTCAGCTGCCCTGAGCACGAGCCCCCTTGGGATCTATAGCTACTCTGGTGGGGTCTGGGTGTGGTATGGTTGACTCTAGGGGGACAGGCTTAACAGAGAGGATCTGCAGCTTGAGATGTGAAGGGCAGGATTTAGGGAAAGGATACTCTTCTCTGACTGAGTGTCCACCAGGACAGACATGCCAGAGTATTGGCTCATGTCTTTGCTTGGGATTTCTTCCAGCCATGCAGCTTGACCTGTGTTAAGGCAGTGGGCAAGGGGAGGGTCTGGAAGGAGACAGTGGCCTTGAACACGGGTGGTTTCCTTGCTGAGATACTTACTGGTGAGGGAAGTGCAGCTGTTCTTTCTTTTTCACCACAGGGCCACACTGACTCATGAAAGCAAGGAGCCAGAGGCTGTTATTCATTCATTCCCACCATACCCTCCTGTGTTCCTCTGTGCGCATTGCACATGTGTTCCCAAAGTGCTCATGCTGCAAGGCTCTGCCTGGATGCACAGGCCCCCCACGTGGAGCCAAGAAGTCCTTGTCGTTTGTTGTCTTTGTCACGGTCACCTGATGGCATTGCTGGCTATACTGAGTGGCTCCAGATGTCCTACAATTTTCCCAGCCTGCCTCGCTGGGCTGTTTCATGGTGAGCAGGAGGGGATGCAGAGGGCACAGCCCCATGGGTCAGCTCCCTGCACAGTAGGGCCACACAGGTCACGTGGGGTGTGGGTGGCCTGGCCAGGGAGGAATCTGCAAACCTTCATGCACTCCTGTGCCCCTCGGTACAGCATGTAAGGGTACAGCTGAGGTGATGGCCCCTTGCTAATGGGTTCAGGAGGCACCCAGGATTAACCCTGAGCCTTCTGGTCAAGTGATGGCAACCCTAAACTCTGCAGTCAGGTGTTTTGGGAGGGCAAGCTTCTGTCCGTATGTGTGTATTTGTGTACTCACGTGTGCCTATATATAAAAAACTGCTTACTTACTTACTCACTCACATACGTAAGTGTCTTTTGCAGGGCTGGACAAGTGGCAACAAATTATTTCAATTTCTGTTTACTATGAAAGGTCTTTATTTCACCTTCATTCACAAATGAGTGCTTTGCAGGATATAATATTCTGGGCTGGCAGTTTTTCTCTCTTAGTGCCTGGGCTCAATCTTGCCATTCCCTCCTAACCTGTAGGGTTTCTGATGAGAAGTCTGCTCTTAGTCTAATTGGAGATCCTCTGAGAGTAATCTCAGAGTTTCTCTCTTGCACATTTTAGAATCTTTTCTTTGTTTCACTATGGTGACCTTAATTACAATGTTTCGTGGTGAGGATCTCTTTTGGTCATGTTTATTGGGGGTTCTATGAGCTTCCTGTACTAGGATGTCTCTGTCCTTCTCCAAACCTGGAAAGTTCTCTGCTAGTATCGCACTAAAAAGGCCTTCTAATCATTTCTCTCTCTGCATGCCTTCAGGAACTCCTAGAACCCGAATGTTGGATTTTTAAATAGTATCCTGTAGTAGATTCCCGACAATATTTTTTAGATTTCTAATTTCCTGTTCTTTTCTTTGGTTTGACTGTATATTTTCCTGTGCTCTGTCTTCTAAGGCCGATATTCTCCCTTCTGCTTCACTGATTCTGTTTTTAAGGCTCTCTAATGTGCTTGTCATTTGATCTGTTGAGTTCTTCATTTCATTTAGATTTCTCTTCACTATCACACTTTCCTGTTCTACTAGTTTCTTCATTTCATTTTGATTCCTCCTTAAGATTATATTTTCTTTTTATTTTATTTTCTTTTATTATTTTTTTTTGACAGGCAGAGTGGACAGTGAGAGAGAGAGCCAGAGAGAAAGGTCTTCCTTTTGCCATTGGTTCACCCTCCAATAGCCACCGTGGCTGGCGCGCTGCAGCCGGCGCACCGTGCTGGTCCGAAGCCAGGAGCCAGGTGCCTCTCCTGGTCTCCCTTGTGGGTGCAGGGCCCAAGGACCTGGGCCATCCTCCACTGCACTCCCGGGCCACAGCAGAGAGCTGGCCTGGAAGAGGGGCAACCGGGACAGAATCCGGCGCTCTGACTGGGACTAGAATCCAGTGTGCTGGCACCACAGGCGGAGGATTAGCCTATGGAGCCATGGCGCCGGCCATAAGATTTCATTTTCACGAGAGAGATTTTCTATCCTGGCCAGTAAGGATTTCTGTAGTTCAAGAATTTGTTTTTGAGAACTTCTAAATGTTCCTATACATTTTTTGAAATCCATATCTTGTACTTCTTCTATCTCATCATCTTCATTATCTTGAATTGGGGTGTCTTGTTCATTTGGCATCATAGTATCTTCCTTGTTCTTGTTTCCTCGGTTTCTACATTTGTTGCTTGGCATTGTGGAGATATTCTTTGGTTTCTTCTTTTTTTTTCCTTCACTGTGGTGGTTTTTCTCATTATTCTGTGACTCTAGACTAAGTGGACTGTCTGTTTTTGATGGATCCTAGAGGCTTGTGAGGGGTGTGTCCAGAGAGCTGTGTTAGGTTCTTCAGGGTTAAAGGTGTGCCAAAGGTGACACACCCAGGTTAGGTGTGGTAAATATTCTCTCTGTCTCGCTCTCTTTTTATTCAGAAGGGAAATAATTCTGCACAGCCGAGCAGAATTGAAGGTAGTCAGTGTCTGAGCTCTGTCCCCTGTGAGTATAATATGCATCTTCTCTGTCCCAAGGACCACACTAAGGATCTGTGCAGTCCTCAGCATAAGCTCAAATTCTCCTGCAGTCTCCCACCGGGTTGCCAAGTTTACCAAGTTTGTGTACTCTCCCGAGAGTACTCACATCTTGGGTACTCAGTGAGTTCTCTCACACAATTTCAGTTTTTTTTTTTTTTTCACAGTCTCAGTTTCTTAGCTCCACACATTCACTCGGTCCTAACCTCCTGTTACTTCTGCCCACCAGAGTCAGGTTTTTCTGCTTGGCTGATGGCGGGTGCAGCTTTTATGTATGTCCACAATGGTGCCTGTTCTTTGTCTTGCCCACCTTTGTAAGGTGAGTGGAAAGAGAGAATCATGTCTGTACTGGTCCTATTTATTTATTTATTTATTTATTTTTTCTCTCCTCTAGTTAGGCTGGTGAACTTCCCCCATGGGGCTTTAAGCCTCGTTCCCTCTAGGCTCTTCCTGCCGTTTTCCTGCCAGTGTCTCGGGCTACTGCGGTTTCACCTCACCTCCATTTCCAGCGCTGTTGAGTAGCCTTGGCGACTGGGGTTCCGAGCCGTGGACACCCGTGCCCTCCACATAGGTCCACCGTGTACCCCTAGTTCTGGAAGAGTTTCCTCTGCAGTTTTTTCCATAACTCTTCCCTGAAACTACAGTATCTCCACTTTTATTAAACTGTCTTTTCCTGGACTATCAGTGTGTTCCCTCCCTATTCCACCATCTTAGAAGATTCCTCGGAATACATTTTTAAGAATACAGTATGTAACTGTTTTTTGTACATGACAAAGTCCTTAATTTTAGAAATTCACAACTGTCTAAATAGCCAAAGAATCCCACAATCTGGTATAAATATGAAACATTTTCTTCTATTATAAAAAAATTAAAATTAACCCATATTCTAACATTGAGAAATGAGATAAAAAGTACAAACATTATAAAGTGCATGTAGAAAATACCAAGTGACCTCAGATGCTACCTTTCTGTATTCTATCTTGCTTTGTGGAAGATATGATTTTTCCCATTTCAAACATGATCCATACGTTAAATGCAGGGCTAGACTGTGGAGGGCGGAGACTGGGAAGCAGACCTGTGTTCAGTGGAGAACTTTGTAGATCACAGGTGTTTCAAGTCCTTGTGCGAGTGTCTTAATAAATAAATTACAAAGATTGCCTCATGCGAAAGACAGAGATAACACCACACAGAATGTTTGTAAGGAAGAAGAGAACGAATGAGTACTGGAATCTTTTCTAAGACAGATTTAAACTCTTTTTCAAATTCTGTGTTAATAGGGTATGTAATGCATATAATATCAAATTCTACGTAAACTCTAGTAGTTGGTCTTGATGTAGTATTTTAGTTACAGCTATGTCTTCCTTCTTTAATTTTTTTTACTGTTTTTAAAGATCCTATTTATTTGACATTGAGAGTTACACGCAGAGAGGATGAGAGGCAGAGAGAGAGAGAAAGAGGGAGATAGAGGGGGAGAGAATGAGGGGGAGGTCTTCCATGTTCTGGTCCACTACCCAGTTGGCTGCAAAGGGTGGAGCTGAGTGGATCTGAAGCCAGGAGCCAGGAGCCTCACCGGGGTCTCCTCTTGTGTGCAGAGGCACAAGGACTTGGGGCATCTTCTACTGCCTTCCCAGTCCACAGCAGAGAGCTGTGTCGGAACTGCAGCAGCCGGAATATGAACCAGCACCCATATGGGATGCAGGCACTGGGGGTGGTGGCTTTACCCACACCTCAAAGTGCCGATCCTCCCGGAAGCCATTCCCCTGGGATCCAGCTGTCTGCTAACACGCCTGGGAAAACAGAGGGAGACAGCCCAAGGACTTAGGCCCCTGAACACAGAATGGAGCACCGGATAAAGTCCCTGGCTTCTGCTTCTGCCTGTTGCAGTCCTGGCCTTTGCAGCCACCTGGGGTGTGAACCCCCAGATGGACGATTACTCAGAGCAAGAGTGTGTGCTGGCAATGCTGCTTGTATTGCTGCTCTCTCCCAAGAGGTGGCAAGGGCCAACACTGGGCCAGACAGAAGCCAGGAGGCAGGAGCTCCATTCAGGACTTCCACAAGGCACGGATACAGGGTCCAGGGTACCTGGGCCATCAGTGGCTGCCTCCCTGGGACACAACCTGGAACAGGAGAGGCAAACTGGAAGTGGCCCTGCGTGCAGCAGTGCAGAGAAGTGTCCTGTGGAATCATTAAAATAGCCCATGGGGACTGCACTTTCACCCTGCCCTGTGACCCGGAAGTGCACCCGCTTGTGCGGCCCTGAATGCTCCACAGTGCTCAAGTGGGAGTCAGTGCCACGTCCACTCCTGCCCAAGAACCTGCACAAGTTGTGAGGAGCCATCCCCGATGCTGCTGGCTGAGCCTGAGGGAAACCCAGCAGCTCCAGGGTCAGGCCGGGATCAGGAGAGGCTGTGGGTTCTAGACAGTCATGCCATTTCCCAGACTCATTTTTCTTCTTCAGACCCTTCTGGAAGCAATGGCCTTTGCGGGCCTCTGTCCCGCCAGCAGACCGAGCCTGCTTGAAGGTGAGTGATGCACGGCTTTTGCAGTTTTATGCTGGGAGTCTTGGGTGCTGGCGTGCCCGTTGCTCTTGGGTCCCGAAGGCGTGGGTGGAGTCGGGGTCATGCTATGCGGACGGTATGGAACTTTCCCCAGTTTGGGAGCAGCTGTGCAAGAGCAGAGGTGGCTCAGTCTCCTCCCAGAATGGCCCCACGTTCCCGTCTGTTTGCTTTTTGATGGCCTAGCCGCCCTGCTCTAGACCTCTGAGCGTGTTCTGAGGAGGAATGAGAGCGAAAATGCTTGTCTGTGTCCTGGTCTAGGAGGACAGTTTCAGGTTACTCTCATTAGGTGAGATGTTAGTGCTCTGTGGGTTTTTCATGAAAGAGCATTGTCAGGCCGAGGTGTACCTTCCATTCCTAATTTGATGTTTTTTTTTTTTTTTTAATATTGCAAAAGTAATGGAAGTTTTTGTGAAATAGTTTTTCTGAGTCTATAGGGATAATGTGTGGTCTTTTCTCTTGTTGATTCTGTTCTGGGATATATTGATTTTGTATGGTAGCCATCCTTGAATTCCTGGAGTAACTGTCAGTTGCACACCGTGAGCTAAGCTTCGCTTCTTTTTCTGGACCACATTTGGTAATTTGTTCAGGACTGTGACAGATTCATGATAGATATTTATATGCTACATTTTTTATGATGTGTTTGTTTTCGATGTTGGGATAATTCTGTTCTGATGGAATAAAATGGGATGTTTTCCCTCTTAATTTCCTTTTTGGAAGGATTTGCGAATCACGGATTTTAATTACCCTTTAAATGGGAGTTCTCACTGGTGAAGCCTTGTGGTCCTGGAATTTTCTTCATTTTTTGTGTTTGTTTTTTGGTTTCCCTGCCAATACAGTCTCATTTCATGTTAAAAGTATATTCAGGCCAGTGCCGCAGCTCAATACACTAATCCTCCACCTTGCAATGCCAGCACACTGGGTTCTAGTCCCAGTCAGGGCACCGGATTCTGTCCCGGTTGCCCCTCTTCCAGGCCAGCTCTCTGCTGTGGCCCGGGAGTACAGTGAAGGATGGCCCAAGTGCTTGGACCCTGCACCCCATGGGAGACCAGGAGAAGCACCTGGCTCCTGCCTTCGGATCAGCATGGTGTGCTGGCTGCAGCGCACCAGCTGCAGTGGCCATTGGAGGGTGAACCAGCGGCAAAAGGAAGACCTTTCTCTCTGTCTCTCTCTCTCTCTCACTGTCCACTCTGCCTGTCAAAACAATTTTAAAAAAAAGTTGATTCAGAGTTTCTAGTTTGACTGCAATCATTTTAATGGTTTGTTTCTTTCTGAGAATCAATCCATTGTATCTACATTGACCAAATTCTTGTGCCTTGGTTTTCGCATAGTGTTTTTTGATGATTATTTTAGTAAGGTTGTTAGTAATGTCCTCTCTGTCATTTCTCTTGTTATGTCACTTGAGTCTGTTCTCTTTTTTCCTTGTTTCATGTGGATAAATGTATTGTCAATTTCGTTGAGGTTTCAAAAATTGTATTTTGGTCTCACTGAATTTTTGTTGTGATATTCTCTATGCCGTTGGCTTCATTTCCATTTGAATCTTTTTCCTCCTTCTGGTTTCTTAAGATTTACTTTGCTGTTCTAGTGTTTTAAGGTAAAATTGGGTTTATTGATCCGATGTTTTTATTCTTTAATATATACCTGTAGAGCAATACAATTTTTCCTGTTAAATTATTCCTGTCAACATGAAAAACTGTATGGATGTACCCACTACTGGGAGCATGTTGAAGGAAATGAAATCATTTTGTAGACAGAGAGGTTTTCACAGGCCTATGCTTATTGCAGTAGAATGCACAATAGCCAGGCTATGCAGTCTATGTATGTATGTATGTATGGTGTACATAGCCCATAATGTCTTTATTCAGTCTTGAGGTGATCAGCATTTTGGCTGATTGCATATCTTTGACATTGTGCATTGATTTATGGGGGCAGAGATAACTCTTTGTTCGTATGTTGCTTTCATTTCCCTTGGGTATATTCACAGGGGTGGAATGGCTGGCTCCTATGGTACGTCTATATTCAGATTTCTGACTTATCTCCATACTGTCTTCCACAGTGGCGATACCAGTTTACATTCCCACCAGCTGTGGATGTGGGTGCCTTTTCCCTCCATATCCTCAAGGCCGTTGTAGTATTGATTTGCATTTCCCTGATGGCTAGTGATCCTGAGCATTTCTGCATGTGTTTGTTGGCCATTTAGATTTCCTTTCTTGAAATATTTAGCCTGTTGAAGTCCCTTGCCCATTTCTTGAGTGGGTGGTTTGTTTTGCTGTTGTTGAGTTTCTTGAAAGTTTCCGGTAGTTTATCCTTTATCAGTTGCATACTTTGCAGATAATTTCTCCCATTCCATTAGTTGCCTCTTTAGTCTTGCAGGGCAGAAGCTTCTCAATTTGTTTTTTTGGTGTCCTCTTCTATCCCTTTCTTTAATCTGTTGTGATCCCCAGATATTGAACATCCTTGGTTTTATTTATCCAAGCGATTTTATTTTCTTTGTAGCTCTGTGAATGGGATTGGTCTTTGAAGTCCTTTCTCAGCCATGACATTGTTTGTGTATACAAATAGGCTGCTGATATTCTATCCTGCCACTTTACCACATTCTACTCTGAGTTTCAATAGTCTCTTAGTGGAGTCTTTTGGATCTCCTATATATAGAATCATGTCATCTGCAGATAGGGATAGTTGGACTTAACTCCCTTCCAATTTGTATCTACAATTGAGAAATGAGAGAAGAAGTACCAACATGATCACGTGCACGTAGAAAATGGCAACAGTGACCTCGGATGGTACCTTTCTGTATTCTGTCTTGCTTTGTGGGACACGTGATTTGTCCCATTTCAAACATGATCCATACGTTAAATTCAGGTCAAGAATGTAGAGGGCGGGGACTGGGAAGCAGAGCTGTGTTCTGTGGAGAACTCCAGATCACAGGTGTTTCAAGTCCTTGTGCGAGTAGGTACATAAATTTCTGAAGAAGTAAATTACAAAGATTTCCTCATGCGTAAGTCAGAGATAATACCACACAGTATGTTTGTAAGGAAGAAGAGAATGAATGGGTACCATAATCTTTTCTAAGATTGATTTAAATTCTTTTTCAAATTCTTTGTTAATTGGGTATGCAATGCATAGAGTATCACATTCTAAATAAACTCTAGTAGTTGGCCGTTTTGTAGTATTTTATTTACAGCTATGTCTTCCTTTTTTAATTTTTTACTTTTCTGTAAACATTTATTTATTTGAAATTCAGACATATACACAGAGAGGATGAGAGGCAGAGAGAGAGAGACAGACAGTCAGAGAGACAGATAGATAGGTTTTCTATCTGCTGTTCCACTTCCTAGTCGGCTGCAATGGCCAAAGCAGAGCAGATCCAAAACCAGGAGCCAGAGCCACCCGTGGTTACCTTTGTGGGTGCAGGGTTCCAAGGAGTTGGGCCATCTTCTACTGCCTTCCCAAACCACATCAGAGAGCCACATCGGAAGTGCAGCATTCGGGACTCAAACCGGTGCCTAGATGGGATGCACGATGTGGGTGGTGGCTATACCCACTACCCCACAATGCCAGGTGCTCCGGAAGTCATTGTCCATGGGATGCTGCTGTCTGCTAACATTCCTGGGAAAGCAGAGAGAGAAGGCCCAAGGTCTTAGGACCCTGAACCCAGAGTGGAGCACTGGATAAAGTCCCTGGCTTCTGCCTTTGCCTGGCTGAGCCCCGGGATTTGTAGCCACCTAGGGGGTGAACCCCCAGATGGATGATCACTCAGAGCGAGAAAGAGTACTCGCAATGCTGCTTGCACTGCTGCTCTCCCCAAGCAGTGGCAAGGGCCAGTGCTGGTCCAGGAAGAAGCCAGGAGGCAGGAGCTCCATTCAGGACTCCCACTTGACAGGGTGGCTGGGTTCAGAGTGCCTGGGCCATCAGTGGCTGCCTCCCTGGGTCACAGCCTGGAGAGGCAGGAATGGAAGTGGCCCTGGGGCATCAGGGCATAGCTGCGTCCCCTGGTGCCCTGTCAGTCACCAGTGAGGAGTGCGCCTGTGCCCAGCACTGTGACCTGGAAGTGCACCCACAGGCGCATCTGTTTTTTCTGCACGGTGCCCCAGCCCAGAGCTTGTGTAAGCACTGAGTTACTGATTTCGATGCTGGTGGCCAAGCCTGAGGAGACCCAGTGCCCCCCAGGGTCAGGCCGGGATCAGCTGAGGCTGTGGTGAGGCCGCTGCTCAGTTATCTTGTGCTTCTGGAACTTTCTAGGCACAGTCCTCTTCTTTGGCCGCTCTGAAAGACTGCACCTCAGGACCGGGTCCCTGTGTCAGGAACAGAAAGGTTCTTTCTGTGGAGAGTTTGGCGCGGTGGCCTTCCTGTCACTGGGTAGGCGGGGCCTGGGGGACAGTGAGTGGGGAGGGTGTGTGTGAGGGGTAGCTGAGATAGAAGGTGGAAGAGAGTGGGGGTTAAGGGGAGGCTGGAGGAGAGAGGAAGGGGGGAGAATGAAAAGGTGGTGTGAAGGTGGGGAGGCAAGGAAGGGAGGGGCAGAAACCCACGTTGGGGAGAAGAAAGGAAGGGGGAGAGTGCCAGGAGTTCTGGCGGGCATGTGTGGTGCAGGGGATTGGGAGAGGTAGAATTTTTCCCACGGGCCCAATTCTGTCTTGGGGGTTTTCTGTCCCTGGCCGGAAGTAGCCTTTGCCACGTCCTTGAGAGGACTTGACTCACGGCCTCTCTTCTCCAGGTAGTTCAGAAGTGTAAGGTGAATGTGCAGGAAAATGGGGCACGGGGCACTCGAATTATTTGGCAGCTAATCCGGTGAATTTTCACAGGCTGCACACATGGAGGAGAAAGCAGAAGCTTAGAGAACCCCCAAGAATCCTTCTCTGTGCTCTGTTCCAGCCTGCCCCCAGATTCTGACACCTCATAGTAAGTACTAGATATTCTTTTCTATTTAAATATTGGTTTGAAAGGCAAAGTTCTAGATAGGCGGTGCAGGAGAGATCTTTGTGTATGGGTTCACCCCCCAGGTGGCTACAATGTCCTCAGGCTGGGCTAGGCCAAAGCAGACACCATGTACTTTATCCAGTACTCCAGTGTGGGTTCGGGGGCCCAAGTCCTTGGGGTGCTTCCTCTGCTTTTCTAGGTGTTTGATCAGACAGCTGGATCACAAGTGGGAATAGCCTGGGGGTGGGGGAGTGGCAGACAGAACAGTGGCATAGTGGATGAAACTGTCGCCTGCAGTACCAGCATCCCATATGGGTGTCTTCCTTCTCTGTGATACTTTTCTCTCATTCCCCCCAGCAGAACGAAGTATCCAGAGCTTCTGTAAGACACTACCTATACATGTAAAGTGCTTACCCATTTTATCACCATTTATTTGCTAAATACCTGTATCCCGTATAAGACTGTGAGCTTGTCCAGGGCAGGACTTTGTCTCTCTGCTTTCATTCCTGTAGTCCCTGGTACACAGTTGGAATTCAGCTTATGCAGAATTAACAATGCACTCACTTTTGGATCTTGGGACAGGAAGTGTTGGTTATAGAAAGGTCTGTTTACAAGGATAAAGGTAGGAGGGACAAGAAAGGATGTTTAAGAGAATCAGCATTAATGAAGCACTTTTTGTTGTCAGGCTTCTTAATGCACCATTGTCTCATTTCTAAATAACAACACAAGGAGGGGAAGCAAGAGTTTTATTTAATTATGCCACATTGTCCTGTCTGATCCTCTTCAAAGTTCTGTGAGGAAGGCGCCACTGATACTCTTTTAAATATGAGTTAAAGGAAGTGGGAACCAGCCCTAGGCCATATATCGAGGTCAATGAAGTTCCAGTTTAAATGCTGCTGTGCTTGCCCCAGAGCCGTGTCCCTCCTGGGGTTAGAACCTCAGCTTCCATCGGTTCCAGAGTTGGGGTATCAGAGAGGTGGTAGCTGGTAAAAACCAGTGGTCCTAGTCTTTGGGCTTGTCTGTGTGTGGAGCATAACTACAGGGACTTGAGCTGTGTCACTAAGGACCCTTCTTTCTAACGCTGTGGCCTCATGCAGTGATTTGTTAATACAGGTCTTGTGTCCTGATTCACACCAGTCGGGAGTCTTGAGCTGTTGGGGGAGTCTGAGGAGGACACCTGGCTACCCTGTGACTGGAGCTGACTTTTAAGAGGGACCCTGAGGTATGAAAGGAGAGTTGCTGGTACGGTTAGGACCAGAGGATTTGAGGAGTCCTCAAGGTCCCCTGGTGATTAGTCTTTTTAAAATTTATTTATTATTTATTTCAAAGGAAGAAAGAAATATTTCATGTGTTAGTTTACTTCCCTAATGCCCACAAGAGCTGGAAAGGTATGTAAAGCCAGGATCTGGGAACTCAATCCAAGTCTCCCATGTGAGTGGCTTGGATGTAAGTACTTGAGCCATCACCTGCTGCCTCCCAGGTTGGAGTAGTATGAAGCTGGATTCAGGACTTCAGCCAGGACTTGATCCTGGGCACTCTAACATGGGCTGTGGGGATTGCAGTAGAGGCTTAGTCGCTATACCATTAGTCTTCAGTTCCTTCCTTCAAAGTGTGGCTGGCTACTTGGGAGGGGTTTACCTCACCACTGCTACCTGGGCCTGCTGCACAATTTTGTGAGCACCTTGTTCCTAAGGCAGCGGTAAAATGCCACTAAAGATACTAAAACATAAAGCTCTTTCCTTTCTTCCATGTATCCCCTTGGCTCAGACTCATGTTCTTTTGACTTGCTTACAAAACACAAGTTCAAAGATAAAATTTTGAGGCTTTTTAAGACACAACCAGCGGAGGTTTAAACCCAGTGCAGGCCCTTCTGAGTGCCAGCCCTGTGTGACTGTTCCAATGTGACTGTGTAGGCTGCACGCCCATGAGGTTGGCCCTGGCTGCTGAGTATAACCCATTGGCTTTAACTAGTCTGGGTCTAATCATATGACACTCCAGGGAACCTGGACAGACTTGATGTCTTATTAAGTCAGCTCCCTGAGGATTGTGTGGACTAGCTAGTGATACTGTCTCATGATCCAGCTCCTCATTTTCTTAGCAACCTCTTCTCCAGCTAGGGCTGGTATCTTTTTCCAGTGTAAGACTCCTCATCCCTGGCCTTGAGCACTGAGAGGAACTGGAATGCTGCTGTGTGGCAGAGACCTCCTGCAGGTTCTCTGAGCATTCTGAGTCCCCACGACTCCGCTTAGTGTTTCTATGGTACCACACTGTCAGAACTGTGTTCACAAATGAGGCAGGGGACAGTCTGTCCCTGCTGTATTCCTGTTCTGAACCTGGCAATCAAGGTCCACACAAGGCCGATGATAGAAATGTTGCATCCAGGCTGGTGCCGTGGCTCACTTGGCTAATCCTCCGCCTGCGGCGCTGGCACCCCGGGTTCTAGTCCCGGTTGGGGTGCTGGATTCTGTCCTGGTTGCTGCTCTTCCAGTCTAGCTCTGTGCTGTGATGTGAAAAGGCAGTGGAGGATGGCCCAGGTGTTTGGGCCCCTGCAGCTGCATGGGAGACCAGGAGGAAGCACCTGGCTCCTGGCTTCGGATCGGCGCAGCATGCCAGCCATAATGTCCATTTGGGAGGTGAACTTATGGAAAAGGAAGACCTTTCTCTCTCTCTCTAACTCTGCCTCTCAAAAAAAAAAAAAAAAAAAAAAAAAAAGAAATGTTGCATCCAAGCAGCCCCCTTATAACTAAGATCACCTCAAGAGCCCCACAAGTGGATCTTGGACCAGAATTCAGGACTTTATGTGCAACTTGAACACTTCCTGCCTTGGGAAGTTCACTGCCCCCACCCCCAGGACATGTTCTTAGCTGCTTGGTCCTAGGTGTAGAGGCTATGGCCTCTGGAAATGTGGTACTGAGTTGACTTCTGAGTGTCCAGATGCCAGAAAACATGTAACGGAGTTCCTCGGATCTGTGTGACCACTTGGATATCCAACTGTGATTGCAGACACCCATGGTGGACTTTTGAGTGCCGCCTCACGTTGGAGCTGAGTGCTTCCTGCTGGGACCGCGTGATCTTCCTGGGATGCCAGGGTGGCACAGCAACCCATGGTGCTCTGGATGCTCTTGCTGAATCTGTGTGTAGCTTAGAAGGTAAAACTGTGTTTTCACTAGGATGGAGCAGAGTCTCAGAAGGACAAGGAGATGGTCCTATAAGATATTGATGCTGGGGCCGGCGCTGTGGCACAGCAGGTTAAAGTGTTGGCCTGCAGTACTGGCATCCCATATGGGTGCTGCTTCATGTCCCAGCTGCTCCACTTCAGAGCCAGCTCTCTGCTAAGCCCTGGGAAAGCAGTAGAAGATGGCCTGAGTCCTTGGGGCTCTGCACCTGTGTGAGAGACCCAGAAGAAAATTCTAGCTCCTGGCTTTGGTTCAGCTCAGCACTGGCCATTGCAGTCATGGGGAGTGAACCAGCTGTTGGAGGACCTCTCTCTCTCTTTGTCTCTCTCTGGCTCTACCTCTCTCTCTAACTTTTTCAAATAAAATAAATCTTTAAAAAAAACTTAATGATAATGTGTACATTTGATCTAACTTGGAAAGGAAATTTCATTCCTCTGCTTCAAGCCAGCTTGCAATTCAGGAAGGGCAGCATTTTTGTGAATTTAGAGAATCTTTAGGCTTCTTGCTTCTTCTCTGCTAGCCTCTCCCTTGTAAATTATCATGTAGCATCATTCTTTGCTCTGGTAGGATCCATATTTTTTAAATTTATTTGACAGATAGAGTTAGACAGGGAAAGAGAGAGAGAAAGAGAAAGATCTTCCTTCCATTGCTTCACCCCCCAAATGGCCACCATGGCCTGAGCTATGCCAGTCCAAAGCCAGGAACCAGGTGCTTCCTCCAGGTCTCCCACGTGGGTGCAGGTGCCCAAGGACTTGGGCCATCCTCCACTGCCTTCCCGGGCCACAGCAGAGAGCTGGAACCAAAGAGGAGCAGCCGGGTCTAGAGCCTGGTGCCCATTTGGGATGCTGGTGCTGCAGGTGGAGAATCAGCCAAGTGAGCCACGGCACCGGCCCCCGGATTCACTTTTTTTTTTTTGACAGGCAGAATGAACTGTGAGAGAGAGAGACAGAAAGAAAGGTCTTCCTTTTGCCGTTGGTTCACCCTCCAATGGCCGGTGCGCTGCAGCCGGCACACCGCACTGATCCGAAGCCAGGAGCCAGGTGCTTCTCCTGGTCTCCCATGGGGTACAGGGCCCAAGGACCTGGCCCATCCTCCACTGCACTCCCGGGCCACAGCAGAGAGCTGGCCTGGGAGAGGGGCAACTGGGACAGAATCCAGTGCCCCGACTGGGACTAGAACCCGGTGTGCCGGCATCACAAGGCAGAGGATTAGCCTAGTGAGCCGTGGCGCCGGCCTGGATTCATTTTTAAAACCGTCTTTTTTCTCTTCTGTATGAGAATACTTCAGAAAGTTAATGGAAAAAGGAATGAAAAGATAACTTTATTTTGGTGTAAAATTTTTTAAACCCACGCACATTTCTTTTAACATTTTCTCTGTAATGTTTGGAGATCCCTCGTTTATGATAACAAGTCTTGGCAAATTTTTTGTCATTGTCTTGTTTCTTTAGTTATTAGGAATAAATTATTTTGTTAGGATGAACTTAGCCTATTTGAATTAGTGTTGGATCTCATTTGCTGTGAAATAAAGAATTACTTTATGGATAATGAAAGCAATTTAATGATGTGGTGTAAAGGAGCAAACAATATTACTCAGTCTATTAACATCAGGAGACTTCTCTCTGACCTCTTAACAGTGCCCTGCAAACTGTATATTATTGCACTCTTGAGGCAGGGGCTGAAGTCTGGCCTGAAGGTATTTTAGAGAATGCTCCAGGTGGAAAAGTCATAAAAAAGGCAGAGAAATATTCGTAGCAATAAATGCGAAGGCAGAAGAGACTTCTAGAATTGAAGTGACCACAAGGATTGCTGGGATTTTTTGAGCAGTACAGACTAGGTTGTCTGACTGGGCTCCCGATACAATCACTACAGCCTTGTGAAATTAAAAACTCTATGAAGTTCTACAGAATGGTGTTTGAGACTCACTAATAGGATTCAACCTACAAAAGGAATGCAGATGAGACAGAGCATCTCTGACCTTAACAGTGGCGGTCTTTACTTTCGCTTTATATTGCTATAGCAACTTTAAAATGCCTTCTGTTTAAAAACCTGAGGAAATGTATGTGAAAAGTCTTTTTGGCAATCTTTTGTTATCAGTAAATTCACCATCTTAAGTTTGTTATAACTTACTGAACCTGTGATACTAGGAACTTGATAGAACTTTGCAGCACTGGACTGCAATTTGCAGCTTGCTCAAAACTGAGGGAGTTGGAGCTTACCCAGCATAATTAGAAGTGTACCCTCTATTTGAAGCCTTGGCAAGAACCATAATTTAGGATTGTGGCTGTGTGGCACTGGTAGAACATGTTGTTCAGTCCTGAGTTTGGATACCTTGTTTGTATATGACAGAAAAACAGCTTTCAGAAACTTCCTGGTGGATAAAGTATCCTTTTCACAGTCTGGTGGTTTCACTGCTTTTTTTCTAAATGTTTCCTTTTCTCTTCAAGTGCAGGCATGTTCATTTTATCAAAGCAGGCATTTTCTCTTCTTTAAAAATAAATCTTGAGTATTCTGAAGAAATTTTCCACACCGCTAGGGTATATAAAAGCATGTTGTGTGAGCATAATTACAAGGATGGAATGCTTTGCTTTTGAGTAGCAATGGACCAACACTTGGTGTGCTAAGAAACAGTTTTTATTCTATTTTGTGGTTGAAAGCTTGCTTACTACTGCTCCTGATCATAATCTTAGTCCTTTTTGTCAAATGGATTTAGAGCCCACAGCACCTTTTTATCCACCTTCTCTCTGAAAAGCAGTGGGAGAGAGAGCAAATTTTTTAGATTCATTTATTTATTTGTGAGGTAGAGTTACAGACAGAGACAGAGGTCTTCCATCCACTGATTCACTCCGTAAATGGTTGCAATGGCCAGAGCTGAACCGATTCAAAAGCTGGAGCCAGGAGCTTCTTCGAGGTCCCCTGCATGGTTTCAGGGGCCCAAGAATTAGGCTATCTTCTGCTGCTTTCCCAGGCCATACGTTTCACTTTTAATTCTTCCTATGGCTTTAATTTAGCTACCTGGGAACCCTGAGCTGAGGATAGGACGAGTGTTCCCAGCCTCATTTTATGGGTCAGCAATAAATAAAGCCTGAAATAGTGGCTGCATTTGTTCATCTGGAACTTGATACCAAAGCCCAGAATTTTAGTTTTATAAATATTGATGATTTTTGGCTCCAGAATTTAAAAGAAGTTCAGCATCTTTACTTTTTGTTATTCTGAATGTGATTTACTTGTCCCTAAAGTGTGCACATTACAAAATTTATGATTTAGAAAGTGGAAATTGAAAAAAAGAAAATGGAAGTTACCCCTCAGCTCTGTTTGGAGATGTCCGAAGCACTGGTGACAGTTTGATGTGTCCTCTTCCAGGTGCTTTCCGCACCTTAATAAAAGTGTGTGTGGGGGGGGTGGGTGGGTATGGTTGGGTGTATTTGTGTTTGTACTGTGCTCACATGCACATAGAAATGACTTTGTGCAGAACTGTGTTCTTGATAGGATGGTTTTCCATCTTCCTTTTTATACTTGACAGTATAGTAATTTTTGTATCATTATAAACATATAGATCTCATTCTCTTCAGTGACTGTATAAGATTACATTGTATTCCAATATAAGTGGTTGCCATTTTGTGTGATAATTCTGATTTTTTTGCCATTAAAATAATGCTGCACTGAGAAACCTGGAATATCCATACCTGAGCATCCCAGGAACTGCTGTTTTGATGACCTGTGTTATTTGAGAATCACTAGGTCAAGTACAGTCCTGTTTAAAATGTTGCTAGGTCCTTCTAAATTATCCTCCAGGGTTGCATCCATCTAGACTTCCACAAACAGTGAGGTAATCTCCTGTGCTTTCCATCAACACCAGGTTTTTATAATTCACATTCCTTTCAGTGAAGCATCTCTGCTTCAACACAAGACAAGAGCTGCCCTTTCATCACTCCCTGTTGGCACACCAAGGGCAGGTGGTGTAGAGGAGTCCGTTATAGCTAGCAGGGAGGTGAGCATATGTTAAGCTAGAAACAGAGGTGTTTGGCTTTCATTCCTGTTTATTAATTCAGATAATGTTTCTTGAAGGCTGTTACTGGCCATGGACCCTGGGAATAGCATGATAAACAAGACCATGCTCTGCCTTCAAGAGCTTGCATTCTAGTGTGGGTCAGCCTTGAACACATCCAGTAGAATATAATGTCAAGTATGGTGAAGACTTCAGATGAAAAATAAAGCAGAGAAAAGGACAAGGGAGGAGGTGTGTGTGGGGAGACCAGGTGCAAGAGAGGATGCCACTCGGATGGTCTTGGAAGGTTCTCTGCTGATGGGACTCTTTTTTCTATATATTTTATTTAATGAACATAAATTTCCAAAGTACAGCTTATGGATTACAATAGCTTCCCCCCCATAACTTCCCTCCCACCCACAACACTCCCCTCTCCCACTCCCTCTCCCCTTCCATTCACATCAAGATTAATTTTCAATTATCTTTATATTAAGTATATTAAGTAAAGATCTTTATATTAAGTAAAGATTTCCACAGTTTACACCCACACAGAAACACAAAGTGTAAAATACCATTTGAGTACTAGTTATAGCATTAATTAAACACCTAAGAGTAATTGTGTATTAATTACAGAGTTCAACCAATAGTTTTAAGTAGAACATAAAAATACTAAAAGGGTAAAGTATTAAGTTTTTTTTCTTTTTTTTGTTATATAGTTATTTTTTATTTAATAAATGTGAATTTACAAAGTGCAAGTTGTGTATTGTTGTGGCTTCCCCCCCCCCAAACCTCCCTCTCTCCCGTGGCCCTCCCCTCTCCCACTCCCTCTCCCATCCTGCCCTTCATCCTGATAGGACTCTTGAATAGAGACCCATGTGCAGCGAAACCTGAGCCCCACTGATAACCTGTAGAAGGCCCCATCAAGCTGGGTCTGGCAATAGCAAGTTCAGAAGGCCTGAGAAAAAAGCCAGTCAGGCAGGTTCCAGAAGAAGCCCCGGAGCTGCACTGACTTTTGATTTGCTAGAGGGAGATAATTGAGCTACTTAATTTCTTTATCAAATGCCGTGTTGAGGCAAATGAAACTGTGAACCGCATGTGTGTGTCTTTGAAAGAGTGACGCTGTTCATGTACGGTAGCACTTGAACCACTAGAATGCAGCATCTTAACCACTAGACAGCAAGTCTCTGTTAGCATTCTGTAGAATGAAGTGGCATTGCATGCCAGCTCTTTCACTACCAGAAGGCTGACCTGGTTGAAATTTACACAGGAGTTGAACAGACCTCCGCACCTTCAGTGTGGATAAGACTAGAGCAGTGCACTCTTGTACCTGACTGCCCTTTGTTCTGCCTCTTTGTGTTGTACATTATTAAAAGTGTTTTCAAAGCTCTGGTGCTCACAGCTGAAAATAAAGTAGTAGGTTGGAGGACAGTCACAGACAGCACTGTCCACTCAGCAGGTCAGGTAGTTTCTCCTTAACCATTGTACCAAATGCCCTACTCCACCCATTATTAACTCTAGTCCTTTCAGAGTTATTAGCTGTGTTATAAAAAGTCTAACTTTCAGAGGGGTTTTATAAATCTTTAAAGTAAAAAATATGAACATTTGTTGCCACCGTTGTGGCTTAGCTGGTAAAGCTGCCGCCCGTGATATCAGCATCCCACATGGGCACTGAATCAGAGTCCTAGCTACACTTCCAATCCAGCTGTCTGCTAATGCACTTGGGAGGGCAGCACAAGATAGCCCAAGTGCTTGGGCTCCTGCGCCCATGCTCCTGTCTCCTGGCTTCGTTCTGGCACGGCCCTGGCCATTGTGGCCATTTGGTGAATGAACTAGTGTATGGAAGATCTCTCTCTCTCTCTCTCTCTCTGTCTCTCTTCCTCCCGTCCTCCCTCCCTCCTTCCCTCTCGTTCTGTAACTCCACCTTTAAAATAAATGAAATGTTTTTAATAAAGAACCTTTAACCATTCAAAGCCTCAAGTAGAAAGAAAAAGAACCTTACAGACCCACAGTACAAACTGACGTAAAACCTTCACTGAAATTTTTGTTGAAGTTTGCTGGTAGTGTTCATCAGAAATGACACATGCTGACTTGTGTGAAGTGAGCTGATTGATATTCTTGAAACTGTGTAAAAATCACTTCTTGTTTTTACACAATGTACCTGTTACACTCCTGAGCTACTCGAGAGCTGTTGGGTAGAGATGTTATTACTGAAAAAGTGGTCACACTGCACAGATCCCATGGGCACCGTTACACTCTGTGACTGGCACTTCCAGGGCTAGTGCTGTGCACACCTGGGAAGCCTTACCCACAGGTGGTGTCGTATCCGCACAATGGCTGCATGATGGTTCTCTCTTCATTTAAATGGTTGGTAGGGTTCCATTAGCACACAGTCCTTCAAGTTGTGACTTTTCAATATTGCTCACTCACATGGTTTTGAGTCCCCTCGGGGGGGAACAGTTGCGGCCCTGAGGGGTTGCCCACTTTTCTAGAGACAAGGACAGGCCTAACCTTGCCTCCTGGAACTTTCTCTGAGTTACAAACCTCTTAGAGTTATGATACAACCTTGAAATTTTGTATTTAATGGTGTATCTTTAAGCAGAGGTATCTTATAAGCATAGTGCAGCAATCATAGACTTATTTTTATTCTTTTTTTTATTAAGGAGGAGGGAGTAAAGCATTGTTGGTCAGTGCACATGGTACTTAATGTGGAATCTGGAGGTGGAGATGGTGTTTTCTTACTTATATAGTTTATGATTTCCAACTATCTCCAAGAGGTAAATACTAGAATTAGGTCTAGGCTGTGGTTCTAGCTGGTATGGTTCTGTTTTAAATTTCATCTCACATCTGCTTGGCATCAAGATTTCCAGCTTTCCAAGGTTGGCCACACATTTAAAGCAAGTGTCCAAACCAGTTGTTAGAGGAAAAGATAGAGCAGTGGTAACGATGATGCTAAATGAATCATTTGTGTGATATCTGACACCTCATCACCTAGTTGAAATATCTATGTGTTTTCTTTTTTACTGCAATAAAAATAATTCAGACTTACCGAAACTGTATATTTTCATTCCTTGCACATCTATTTTCTGACTCATTGGGCTTCTAAACTTCTGTGGATAGGGGCTAGTGTTGTGGTGCAGTGGGTTAAGCCACCACCTGTAATGCCAACATCCCATACTTGTTTTCTTTCTGTAATCAAGTAGTTGAAAAACAACCACCCCTCCCAATGCATGAGTCATATAAAAGCAATTTCACTTTATTTGAGCACTCTAAGGAGAAAAAGCAGATGAGTATGTACTATACCTAGAGAGAAAAACTCTGTCAAATTTTAGATTGAATGGTGGGCCAGCGCCACGGCTCAATAGGCTAATCCTCTGCCTTGTGCTGCTGGCACACCGGGTTCTAGTCCTGGTCGGAGCGCCGGATTCTGTCCCAGTTGCCCCTCTTCCAGGCCAGCCCTCTGCTATGGCCCGGGAGTGCAGTGGAGGATGGGCCAAGTCCTTGGGCCCTGCACCCTCATGGGAGACCAGGAGAAGCACCTGGCTCCTGGCTTCGGATCAGTGCAATGCACCGGCTGCAGTGCACCGGCCACGGCAGCCATTGGAGGGTGAACCAACGGCACAAGGAAGACCTTTCTTTCTGTCTCTCTCTCTCACTGTCCACTCTGTCTGTCAAAAATAAAAAAAAAATAAAAAAAAAATAGATCGAATGGTGGAATAAATTCCATGACAGAAGTGAAACAAACAATCAACTTGTGGCCCCACTACACTGGAGCCTGGCCTCACTGCCTACTTGGGACAGACAGCAGGAGCTCAGGAGAAGCCTGGAGCCACACCCTCTGTGCAAGCCTGCACAGGCTTGGTCTTTGTTTTCTGATTGTTGGGCCTGGAGGTAATCCAATCAGACTTGATGTATGCCGTTGAATACCGAGTTTATAAAAAGGATACTCAGTGTTGCTGTTTCCCTTTTCTCTTCTTGGTGTCCAGCGTCGTGGAGCTCTTCATTGGAACATGTGCTAAGCCCTGGCTCTAAGAACAAGGAGGTGAGCAGCCAAGAGCAATACTTGCAGGAAGGGCCAGGCTGCCAGTGTCAGAGGAGTGGCAGTGGATTCAGCAGGACCCTCAGGTTTGTCCATCCTCGCCTGGTGAGTCTTCTTGAAATGCTTGTGCATATCATTCATATACTTCTATATTATAAATTTAATATCATATGTTCTAAATAGATTTTAAATTTTATATTTAAAATATATATGTGCTTGGAGGTATCATGTACAGTTCCAGGAGGTGTGAGCCTACCTGGCTGAATTCTGATGCCAGGATAGGTGAACCCGCAGGTGAGTCATCTTCTTTTGGGTAGGCAATTTAGATGCCCGGTGACTGTGTGAATTTCCAGGTCTCTTGTTTTATTTTCTGGATTTATAGTTCTACTTAGTGTATAGGAGCTGAGAAAATGGATCTGGTCACCAAAACGGTAGTTCCTGCTTGCAAGATTTGCTTCCTGTTTTTCCTAATTTGCTTAGATGGTTTATCTCAGTTTTCATTAAGGGTTCTCCAACACAGCAGTGATAGCATTGAGTGATAACCCCAAAAAGATGGTTGTATATTGTTGTCACTGCCCCACTGAATTCTAATTCTGCCTCTGTGATATCCAGTGTTCCCTAATTTTATGAAAAAGTTCCTGAGGAATACATTGTTCTGTTGTGTTAATGAATATGGTTATATGGGGAGACATATCATGTAAAATTTACATATCCCAATCATATTATTGCATTAACTAGGCATATGGTGACTCTGTTTATCATCAGAGGCACCTAGATCCGAGGATGGCACCGAAATTTCTAGTAGTAAGCATTACTTCCTAAGTATGTTCGTTTCAGTTATAAAACTGTAAGGTTCTGAATAACTCAGTAGAGGTTCTTTTTACTTCTAAATTAGATTTTGAAATATTGAAATCATTTGGATTATGATATTTCTAGACCATTTTTAGGTCTGAGAAGGCAGGGGCATTGTTTCTGGGCAGTATCCACTCTGGTTGCCATGTAATTGGTTCTAAAACTTCAGTTGATGAAATGAAATCCCTATTTGTCCCTGTGTTTCAAACAACACAAAATTTCAAAATCTGTAGGTATTGTGTTCTGTGGTTTGGTTCTTACAGTATGTGGTGAATTAAGTCTTCCTTCCTTCTGGTTAGCAGTTACTAGTGTTGACACCCAAGGATCATTCCTTGATCCTCATTGTATGAGATGCTGACCAGTGACTACTCTGAAACAGCCCCTTGGTGCAAGTCCTCATGGATGTTCCAGTTTCCTCAGTATCCACTCTTGGTGTTCCTGTTAGTGCTGATTGTTCAAATCTAGAAGTTGAAATGACCTCATGTTAAGTCCAGGTGTTTGTTCTCACTGGTCTTCCCATCCTAGACAGCCTTATCTCTGTACTGTGTTTCAGGAAGGTCTTGGCTTTTACTCCCATCATTAGCTAGACCTGTTTATATTGCCCACAGTTTTCTCGTTTTGGCTATTTTAGAGCTTGGTTCCTTGATTCCATAATTCTTTTCTCTTACACACAACACAACAAGAAAAATCTGTTCTTTTGTTTTCTCATGCTCCCCATCCACAGATGTTCTCTGATAACAGTCACCAGGCATCTCAAAGGCTGGCTGGTCCCTACACCCTTCTCAAAGCCACATGAATATGTGATTCTTTTGCTTTTCACTTTTATGTCTCAATTCTGTCACGTTTTCCACACCTCTGCTCCTGTGACCATCATAAAACTTTAGCATTTCCCACAAAAATCCTCGGCTAGCAATTTCTAATGTACTACTAATAAGAAGTTAAAATATAGAAACTTTCTGGGGAGATTCCAAAATTCGAGTGGTTTATGCCAAACATCTTAAGATGCTTTTCCTCTGTTTAACGAAAGTCATATCTATGGGGGAAAACTAGATGGAGAGTTTGCTACAAACAGTGCCTTTGTTTCACCTTTATACAATTTTGTTTGTGAGTTATGTAGGCCTCAATAATTATGAATGGAAAAACTGAAACTGTGACTTGCAGTTCAATATTGCAAATATTATAAAGCTTTCTACTGAAGTGCTGTAGTGAGAGAACAGGCATGGAGTCCAGGAAATCCTTCAATGAATTGGTATATGTGTAGTTTTCAGAGTGCTGCTTTCAAAGACATTGAAACTTTGTAAATATTTTCTTACATATGACGTTAAATTTAAAATTGCTGCTTCAACAGACACTGAGCTCTATGTGATTGGTAACCCCTCCTACACTAATGAATCACCTTGCTTGATTTCCCCACCTGATTACTTTGGAAGATGACATGTGAGTGTCAAATGGGGAAAGAAAGGTTTTTTTTAAGATTTATTTAACTATTTGAAAGACAGAGATATAGAGAGGCAGGGGCAGAGAGAGAGTCTGCTGGGTCACTCCCCGTAGGGCCACAATTGCCAGAGCTGAGCTGGTATGTAGCCAGGAGCCTGGAGCTTCTTCTGGGTCTCTCACGTGGGTGCAGGGGCCCAAGCACTTGGGCCATCTTCCACTTTCCTAGGCCATATCAGAGAGCTGGATCGGAAGTGGAGCAGTGGGGACTCAAACCAGTGCTCTTATGAGATGCCGGCACTACAGGCAGAAGCTTTTCCTGCTATGCCGCAGTGCCATCCCCAAGAAATATTCTTGTGGTAGACTAATGTTCATGGTGTATAGCCCTCTGCTCTGTGCAGGTAGAATTTGAGTAATTCTTGGCAGACCCCTAAATTTTGGAGGTACATAGGGATACCATGATCAGTGTAATGGGATCCACAGTTTTCCAGATAAATACTTCATGATATCTGCTGGGGTCCTGCCATTTATGAAAATGGGTTCTAAAGCAACCTGATCGGTGAAGACATTGCCACCTATTGATCCAGTGAAGCAAGTCCAGTGTGAGCACCCCTGACCCTGGCAGAGGCTGCAGCCCCTGGTGACTAAGATGCTGTAGGCCTGTGCTGCTACTCATTCCACGGGGAAGGCCCTGCCATACTGCTGTGAGCATCCTGGTTTAATATTTTGGTATTGCCATGTTTTGGTTTGTTCTTCAACTTAAATACATGGTATCTCCATTTGGTTTGTATATTTCATCTTACAGTTTTCACAGCTAAATTTCTTTTTTTAATAATTTTTATTTATATAAAGGTGAACATAGAGCATGTACTTGGCACCTTTCCCTCCTCTCCCTAGCATCCTGCCCTCCTTCCTCCTTCCTTTCTTGTGATTACAAAATAAACTAAAAGAATGTCATTGTGAAAATTATAGGAAAGTGTAAATTCTAAACCTTGACAGAACTAACTCCATAATGTGTAGCTCCTAGTAGGAACTGAAAATTGATTGTGTTGTTTAAAAATTGTCATGCATTTCAATATGGAAACCCTAGGAATTTAGATTGAGTTTAGGTGAGAAACTACCATGGTGCCTCCCCAAACGTGTGTTCTCTATACATAATGTGCCCACAACCAAGTGTTGCTTTGAACCAAGGGCCATAGTTGTCACCAGTGATGGGAAATGGAAGGCTTTTTAGGGCAGTGAGCCTGAGGACTGTGACCAAGACCTGTCCCAGTGAGTCAGTGAGAACTCAGACTGTGCACTTGCCCCATCTTCCTATCAGACTTCATTTACAGGATACAAATTCAAGTTAAATCCAGTAGGAATTTGGATAGCAGGGAGTGTACTCTTTAGAGTTTGGTACAGTTGCAGTGTCACTGGTCACATGCTGATGAAGCAGGGCCTGCATTTTCAGTTCCATAGCTTAATTGGGGAATTCTCAACCTGCCTGTAATATGTAACTGTGTTACATGCACATAGGAATGTACACACCTGGGTGGTAGAATAGCATATAGTAATTTATAGTTCTCATTTCACTTTTCACTTTCCTGTTTCCTTCAGATACACTTCCTTTCCTTTTCTATTTCTGAGTTTTCAGTTTGAGGGAGATGAGATGGCAGTGTAATATGTTACTTGGATATTGTCTTAAATATTCTCTTGATAGAAATCCTGAATCTTTATTTTCAAAATAGAAACTGCCTGAAATTTAGTTTAGTCCTGTTGAAATCTTTACTTAATGTATACTAAGCTGATCTTCTGTATATTAAGATAATCGAAAATGAATCTTGATGTGAATGGAAGGGGAGAGGGAGTGGGAAAGGGGAGGGTTGCGGGTGGGAGGGACGTTATGGGGGGGAAGCCATTGTAATCCATAAGTCGTACTTTGGAAATTATATTCATTAAATAAAAAAAATTTAGTTTAGTCAAGTTCATGAATAATTTCTTAAGATTTATTTAATTGAAAGTCCGAGTTACACAGAGAGTGAAGGAGAGGCGGAGAGAGAGGTCTTCCATCTGCTGGATCACACCCCAGATGGTGGCAATGTCCAGAACTGCGCTGATCTGAAGCCAGGGACCAGGAGCTTCTTTCAGGTCTGCCACGTGGGTGCAAGGGCCCAAGGACTTGGGCCATCCTTTACTGCTTTCCGAAGCTGTAGCAGAGAGCTGGATCAGAAATGGAGCAACTGGGACTGGAACTGGTCCCCATATGGGATGCTGGCATTGCATTTGTTGGCCTCAGCTGCTACGCCAAAATGCCAGCCCATATCATGAATGTTATACTTTTTTTTCTTCTTTTTAACTTTTATTTAATGAATATAAATTTCCAAAGTATAGCTTATGGATTACAATGGCTTTCCCCCCCCATAACATCCCTCCCACCCACTACCCTCCCCTTTCCCACTCCCTCTCCCCTTCCATTCACATCAAGATTTATTTTTGATTCTCTTTATATACAGAAGATCAGTTTAGCATACATTAAGTAAAGATTTCAACAGTTTTCTCCCACACAGAAACATAAAGTGAAAAATACTGTTTGAGTACTAGTTATAGCATTAAATCTCAATGTACAGCACACTAAGCACAGAGATCCTACATGAGGAGTAAGTGCACAGTGACTCCTGTTGTTGACTTAACAAATTGACACTCTTGTTTATGGCATCAGTAATCACCCTAGGCTCTTGTCATGAGCTGCCAAGGCTATGGAAGCCTTTTGAGTTGACCGACTCTGATCATATTTAGACAAGGCCATGGTCAAAGTGGAAGTTCTCTCCTCCCTTCAGAGAAAGGTACCTCCTTCTTTGATGACCCATTCTTTCCACTGGGATCTCACTCACAGAGATCTTTCATTTAGGTTTTTTTTTTCCCCCAGAGTGTCTTGGCTTTCCATGCCTGAAATACTCTCATGGGCATTTCAGCCGGATCCGCATGCCTTAAGGGCTGATTCTGAGGCCAGAGTGCTGTTAGGAATTTGCCATTCTATGGGTCTGCTGTGTATCTCACTTCCCATGTTGGATCATTCTCTCCCTTTTTGATTCTATCAGCTAGTATTTGCAGACACTATTCTTGTTTATGTGATCCCTTTGGTTCTTAGTCCTATCATTACGATTAATTGTTAACAGAAATTGATCACTGGGACTAGTGCGATGGCATTGGTACATGCCACCTCGATGGGATTGAATTGGAATCCCCTGGTATGTTTCTAACTCTACTGTTTGAGGTAAGTCAGCTTGATCATGTCCCGAATTGCACATCTCTTCCCTCTTATTCCCACTCTTATATTTAACAGCGATCACTTTCCAGTTAAGTTTTAGCACTTAAGAATAATTGTGTATTGATTACAGTATTCAACCAAAAGTATTAAGTAGAACAAACAAAAAAAATACTAAGAGGGATAACATATTAAGCTGCTCATCAACAGTCAGGGTGAGGGCTGATCAAGTCACCGTTTCTCATAGTGTTCATTTCATTTAACAGGTTTCCTTTTTGGTGTTCAGTTAGTTGTCACCTATCAGGGAGAACAAGTGATATTTGTCCCTTTGGGATTGGCTTATTTCACTCAGCATAATGTTTTCCAAATTCCTAACAGGGATCCCTTTTCAGTTAAAATGTAAACACCTAAGAATAATTGTGTGTTAATTACAGAGTTCAACCAATGTTACTAGAACAAAAAAAAATACCAAAATGGATAAAGTATTACATTGTACAGCAGCAGTCAGGACAAGAGCTGATCAAGTCACTGTTTCTCATAGTGTCCATTTCACTTCAAAAACTTTCCCCTTTGGTCTCAGTTGTCGTCAATCAGGGAGAACATATGATATTTGTCCCTTTGGGACTGGTTTAATTCACTCAGCATGATGTTTTCCAAATTCCTCCATCTTGTTGCAAATGATTGGGTTTCGTTGTTTTTGACTGCTGTATAGTATAGTCTACGGCCATACCATCCTGTCGCACCTGATCTCGTCTGATCATGAATGTTTTAAAAATCATTTCTATCCCATGAAGCCTACCGAAACCCCACAATATTAACCTAAGTTCCTTAATTTTTATTTGCATTTTAAGTATAGGAATCTATTTTTGCATGTGTTATTTTTCAGCCTTATAACAGTATAACTGAGAAACAAAAATTGTATATATTCAAGGCACACAATATGTGTTTCTATATGAGTCTGATCTATATATTGCATTTTCACACAAACCTTTCGACTCTCCTGGTTCTTACAATACAGTATGAAAGGATTAGTACAGTGAAGCTACTTAACAAATTTATCACTCTTATTGTATTTCTTAAACTTATTTTATTTATGTATTTTCCCAGAAAGCTTTTTTTAAGGTACACATATTTTATGCATTCAATAAATACATCTTTAGCAGCATAGTAATTCTTCCTACCATATCTGCCCTCTCACTTACACTCCTATCATTTTCATAGTGTTTTATTAAGAATACTGACCTAGGAAATTACAAGTACAGAATATAGTGTGAACTGGTTACCTGGGGTAGGTATTAGATTTTCAAAACTTAGCTCATAATTGTAAATTTGATTTTTGTAAGATTTATTTGAAAGGCAGGGGCCGGCGCTGTGGCTCACTTTGTTAATCCACTGCCTGCGACGCCGGCATCCCATATGGGCACCAAGTTCTAGTCCTGGTTGCTCCTCTTCCAGTCCAGCTCTCTGCTGTGGCCCGGGATGGTGGAGGATGGCCCAAGTGCCTGGGCCCTGCAATCGCATGGGAGACCTGGAGGAAGCACCTGCCTCCTGGCTTTGGATCAGTGCAGCACCAGCTGTAGAGGCCATTTGGGGGGTGAACCAATGGAAGGAAGACCTTTCTCTGTCTCTCTCTCTCACTGTCTATAACTCTACCTGTCACATAAAAAATATAGAAAGGCAGGAAAGAGAGAAGAGAGTAAGACAGAGACAGAGAGAGAGGATGAGGGATATCTCATCTCATGCATTATTTCACTCCTCAAATGTCCTCAGTGGCAGGGCTGTCCCCAGGTCTCCTGCTTTGGCACAGGGGCCCAAGGTGTGGGGTCGTCTTCTAGTGCTTTGCCAGGCACATTAGCAGGGAGGTGAATGGGAAGTGGAGCATCTGGGACTCGGTCTTGTGCCCATATGGGATGCTGGCAGTCCAGGTGGAGGCTCAAGCTTTTAAAAACACCCCAGCTCCAGCACCATAACCATGTATTTGTACCTTGTGACTAACATCTCTTCATTTTCATGCTTCCAGTTCATCACAAACACCATCCTGCTCCCTGTGTTAGTTTGACTTTTGTATATTCCACATGTAAGTGTGCTTATGTAGTATTTCTTATTTCTGTGTCTTGTTTCACTCATTGTAATGTCCTATAGTTCCATACTTTTGGATCCATCTTGTGACAAGTTAAAGTAGTATTTCCTTTCTTTTTAAGGTTGGCGAGGATTCCACTGTGTGTGTATCCCATTTTACCCTATAGGTCCATCAACAAACATTTGGGTTATTTCCATATCATGGAATTGTGAATGATGCTGAAGTGAATGTGGGGGTGCAGACAGTTCTTTGAGATGGTGATTTTCTTTTGAATTCATGGCTATTAAAGGTTGTTCCTTTTTTTCACATTATAAAGAACACACCTCTGTTTATTACATTCAGTACTTAAGTGGTTCTTAAGAACTGTAAATCCTATAGTGTATCATCTCTCTAAGCCTTCAATATGAAATACTGAGGATATCTTTTTTTGTTTGTTTTTTAACTTTTATTTAATGAATATAAATTTCCAAAGTACAGAATATTGATTACAATGGCTTCCCCCCCATAACGTCCCTCCATCTCGCAACCCTCCCCTTTCCCACTCCTTCTCCCCTTCCATTCACATCAAGATTCATTTTCGATTCTCTTTATATACAGAAGATCAGTTTAGCATACCTTAAGTAAAGATTTCAACAGTTTGCTCCCACACAGAAACATAAAGTGAAAAATACTGTTTGAGTACTAGTTATAGCATTAAATTTCAATGTACAGCACACTAAGGACAAAGATCCTACATGAGGAGTAAGTGCACAGTGACTCCTGTTGTTGACTTAACAAATTGACACTCTTGTTTATGGCCTCAGTAATCACCCTAGGCTCTTGTCATGAGCTGCCAAGGCTATGGAAGCCCCCTGAGTTCACTGACTGATCATTTTTACACAAGGCCATGGTCAAAGTGGAAGTTCTCTCCTCCCTTCAGAGAAAGGTACCTCCTTCTTTGATGACCCGTTCTTTCCACTGGGATCTCACTCACGGAGATCTTTCATTTAGGTTTTTTTTTTTCCCCCAGAGTGTCTTGGCTTTCCATGCCTGAAATACTCTCATGGGCATTTCAGCCGGATCCGCATGCCTTAAGGGCTGATTCTGAGGCCAGAGTGCTGTTAGGACATTTGCCATTCTATGGGTCTGCTGTGTATCTCACTTCCCATGTTGGATCATTCTCTCCCTTTTTGATTCTATCAGCTAGTATTTGCAGACACTATTCTTGTTTATGTGATCTCTTAGGTTCTTAGTCGTTATTATTACAATCAATTGTTAACAGAAATTGATCACTGGGACTAGTGCGATGGCATTGGTACATGCCACCTCGATGGGATTGAATTGGAATCCCCTGGTATGTTTCTAACTCTACTGTTTGAGGTAAGTCAGCTTGAGCATGTCCCGAATTGCACATCTCTTCCCTCTTATTCCCACTCTTATATTTAACAGCAGTCACTTTTCAGTTAAGTTTCAGCACTTAAGAAGAATTGTGTATTGATTTCGGTATTCCACCTCACCCCAGTTAGAATGGCTCACATTCAGAAATCTATCAACAATAGATGCTGGATAGGATGTGGGGAAAAAGGGACACTAACCCACTGTTGGTGGGAATGCAAACTGGTCAAGCCACTATGGAAGTCAGTCTGGAGATTCCTCAGAAACCTAAATATAACCCTACCATTCAACCCAGCCATCCCACTCCTTGGAATTTACCCAAAGGAAATTAAATTGGCAAACAAAAAAAGCAGTCTGCACATTAATGTTTATTACAGCTCAATTCACAATAGCTAAGACCTGGAACCAACCTAAATGCCCATCAACGGTAGACTGGATAAAGAAATTATGGGATATGTACTCTTTAGAATACTATACCGCAGTAAGAAACAACGAAATCCAGTCATTTGCAATAAAATGGAGGAATCTGGAACACATCATGCTGAGTGAAATAAGCCAGTCCCAAAGGGACAAATACCATATGTTCTCCCTGATCGGTGACAACTGACTGAACACCAAAAAGGAAACCTCCTGAAGTGAAACGGACACTATGGGAAACGGTGACTTGATCAGCATAGCCCTGACTGTTAATGAACAACTTAATACATTATCCCTCTTAGTAGTTTTTTTGTCTGTTCTACTTAATATGACTGGTTTAATACTGTAATTAATACACAGTTATTCTTAAGTGTTAAAAATTAACTGAAATGTGATCCCTGTTAAACATAAGAGTGGGAATAAGAGAGGGAAGAGATGTATAATTTGGGACATGCTCAAGCTGACTTGCCCCAAATGGTAGAGTTAAAAACATACCAGGGGATTCCAATTCAATCCCATCAAGGTGGCTTGTACCAATGCCATCTCACTATTCCAAGTGATCAATTTCAGTTCACAATTGATCATAATGGAAGGACTAAGAATTAAAGGGAGCACATAAACAAGTCTAGTACCTGCTAACACTAACCGATAGAATAAATAAAGGGGAGAGTGATCCAACATGGGAAGTGAGATACACAGCAGACTCATAGAATGGCAGATGTCCTAAATAGCACTCTGGCCTCAGAATCAGCCCTAAAGGCATTCGGATCTGGCTGAAAAGCCCATGAGAGTATTTCAGGCATGGAAAGCCAAGACACTCTGGCAAAAGATCTCTGCGAGTGAGATCCCAGTGGAAAGAACAGGTCTTCAAAGAAGGAGGTACCTTTCTCTGAAGGGAGGAGAGAACCTCCACTTTGACTATGAGCTTGTCTAAACAAGATAAGAATCGGAGAACTCAGAGGGCTTCCATAGCCTTGGAAACTCATGACCGGAGCATAGGGAGACTACTGATGCCATAGACAGGAGTGTCAATTGGTAAAGTCAACAACAGGAGTCACTGTGCACTTACTCCTCATGTAGGATCTCTGTCCTTAATGTGCTGTGTATTGAGATTTAATGCTATAACGAGTACTCAAACAATATATTTCACTTTGTGTTTTTATGGGGGTGCAAACTGTTGAAATCTTTACTTAATGTATACTAAACTGATCCTCTGTAAAAAAAAAAAAAAAGAAATTATCAACTCCCAACTTGACTCTCACTGGGATTAAACATGACAATAGGTCTGATCTGATTTCATCCTCATTTAAAAAAATCATCTATTATTTTTCACTTTATGTTTCTGTGTGAGAGCAAACTGTTGAAATCCTTACTTAATGTATACTAAGCTGATCTTCTGTATATTAAGATAATCGAAAATGAATCTTGATGTGAATGGAAGGGGAGAGGGAGTGGGAAAGGGGAGGGTAGTGGGTGGGAGGGACGGTATGTGGGGGAAACCATTGTAATCCATAAATCGTACTTTGAAAATTTATATTCATTAAATAAAAGTTAAAAAAAATCAAACCCCCCCCCAAAAAAAAGAAAAAAAAAGAAATTATGGGACATGTACTCTATAGAATACTATGCAGCAGTCAAAAACAACGAAACCCAGTCATTTGCAACAAGATGGAGGAATTTGGAAAACATCATGCTGAGTGAATTAAACCAGTCCCAAAGGGACAAATATCATATGTTCTCCCTGATTGACGACAACTAACTGAGACCAAAGGGGAAAGTTTTTGAAGTCAAATGGACACTATGAGAAACAGTGACTTGATCAGCTCTTGTCCTGACGGTTGATGTACAATGTAATACTTTATCCATTTTAGTATTTTTTTTGTTCTAGTAACATTGGTTGAACTCTGTAATTAACACACAATTATTCTTAGGTGTTTACATTTTAACTGAAAAGGGATCCCTGTTAGGAATTTGGAAAACATTATGCTGAGTGAAATAAGCCAATCCCAAAGGGACAAATATCACTTGTTCTCCCTGATAGGTGACAACTAACTGAGCACCAAAAAGGAAACCTGTTAAAGTGAAATGAACACTATGAGAAACGGTGACTTGATCAGCCCTCACCCTGACTGTTGATGAGCAGCTTAATATGTTATCCCTCTTAGTATTTTTTTTTGTTTGTTCTACTTAGGTTGTTCCTTTTTAAATTTCATTTGAGGAACTTCCATATTGCTTTTCATAGTGGACAGTACAATTTACATTCCCTCCAATACTGTGCTTTCTGTTTTATCTACATTTTGCCCAATACTTGTTATCTTTTAACTTTTTAATAGTAGCCATTTAACAGATATGAGGTGATAACCATTGTCATCTTGATTTGCATTATGCGGATGATAGCAATGTTCAGAACTTTTTCACATACCCACTGGGTACATTGTATGTCTTTGTTGGAAAACATTGATTCAGTCCTTTGTCCTTTTTTAATTGTATTCTTTGCTTCTTAGTGGTATGCTTGTATTACTCCCTTGATCACACATCTGGTTTGCTAATATTTTCTCATATTCATTGGTTTGCCTTTCATTTCATTGATCTTTGCTTGACTGCTTTTTGTTGTAATTTCATTTCCTTATATTTGCTTTTGCTCTCTGTGCTTTAGTTGTTAACACATAAGCAACCACTCTTGAGGCTAATGTCAAGGACTTTTCTATTTTATAAGTTGTAAGTGTTCAGATCTTCTGTGTGGACTTGCAGTTCATTTTGAGTTGATTTTAATATGTGGTGTAACAATGATGCAGTTTCAGTTTTGGACATGTGGTTATCCAGGTTGCTTCTGCCTCAGATGTGGGCCTTTATGTCCAGTGACTGCATGTTTGGTAACCCTGATGGGCCAGGATTTCCCGTGTCTTCATTTGGATCCATTAAACCAGATGCTGTGGCTGGAGTTGATCAGGAGCTTTGCATGTGTGGTGATTTGGGAGTAGAGACCATGCAGTGATGGGGTCAAGACAAGGGACTGTAGCCGCCTCCTCTGGAAGCCAGGGCTATATGAGGGTATGTCCGAAAGTTTTTTGAAGGGTAGACATTTGGCATGGTGGGAAAGACAATGCTCAGGATACCAGTGGCAGCCAGTGATGGCTTAAGTAGTTGGATTCTTGCTACCACATTGGAGACCATCTCCCAGCTTCAGCCTGGGTCAGATCAGCCCTGAGTATTTTGGGCATTTGGGTAATGAACTACTAGATGGGTGGTGTCTTTATCTCTCTCTCTCTCCCTCTCTCTCTCTCTCTCTCCCTCCCTCCCTCCCACCTACCTCCCCCTCCCCCTTATTAAGTCTCTGTTTTGCTTTTGAAACCAATTGCAATATTAAAACTAGGTGGAAAAATGGATATGGATGATTATCGCAGTAGCAGTAGATTACTGAGTAATTTCCTAGAACCATACAGGGAGATGTGTGCAGCTCACAGGGATCCATTATATCTGTTGTTAGAAAATGAAATAAAGGAGCTCAAGGCTCTGTCCATACAATAGTGTCGAAAGATTAATGTAGACTTGGTCCGTACAAATTTTATATGAGTATTGAAATGTCACACTAGCCCATAAATATGTACAACTCTTGTTGATAACATTTAAGTAAAAATACCAATATGTTATTAGGTGTATAAAGTTAAGGGGTTTTAAATGATTAATGTCACAACTAATATTATGGTATTTGAAAATGGTTAATTAATGCAAGCAAAAACAGAACCTGTAGGTAACTGAACTGTTCTGTCTTGTCATGTTCAGTCTAAAGGCTACTATGCTGTGTTTTAAGTTGGTGATGGACATTTATTTGAGATTGTTTCCTTTAATTAAGAAAAATGGTAGTATGTTTTCATGTGTATGTGAAATTGAATAGCAATTGTATTGCAATTGAATGCAGTTGTATTGCATCAGAGCAATACAATGAATACAAGATAAGCTTTTTTTCATATTTGAGATTTTATTGGTTTTTGAGAATCACTACAGAGACATTTCAATTTGTACACTATTCTTAACAAGCCAAAAATTTTAAAAGTGAGGGTTGATCATTCTTTTTAAATCTTTTATTTTTGAAATAGTGTATTTTTTAATTTATCTCAGAAGAGCTTTATAGTCCACTCAATAAAGAGTTCAGCTAGTAAGGAAGAATATAGGCAAGGGCAATAACAATAATCAAACAAAAAAAGTCCTATCTTTATGATCAGTTATGAACTTAAACTGATCACTTTAACTAGTAAGATGGCATTAAGTGTCAAAGGGATCATATAAATAAGACCAAGTGTCTGCTAAAAACAATAGATAGAATGAAAAAGGAGAGAATGATCCAACATGGGAAACAGGCCACCCAGCAGACTCATAGAATGACAAATACCCTAAAGAGCACTCTGGCCTTGGAATCAGCCCTTAAAGCATTCAGATCTGGCTAAAAAGCCCATGAGAGCATTTCAGGCATGGAAAGCCAAGACACTTTGGCAAAAAAATCACTCACATGAAAGATCTCTGAGAGTAAGATCCCAGAGGAAAGAAAGGGCCATCAAAGAGGTCAGTACCTTTCTCTGAAGGGAGGAGAGAACTTCCACTTTTATTATGGCCTTGTCTAAATAATGTTGCAATTTGTGGACTCAAGAGACTTCCATAGCCTTGGCAGCTCATGACCAAGAGCCTAGGGTGATCACTGATGTCAAATAGAAGAGTGTCAGCTGTGAAATCAACAACAGGTGTCACTGTGCACTTGCTCCCCATGTAGGACCTCTGTCCTTAATGTGTTGTACTATGAAAATTAACAATAAAACTAGTCTTCAAACAGTACTTTTAACTTTGTGTGTCTGTGTGGGTGCAGTCTGTTGAAATCTTTACTTAGTATAGAGTTGATAGACTGTGTATAAAGATAATTAAAAATGAATCTCAATGAAGAATGGGTTGGAAGAAGGAATAGGAGTTGGGATGGTTTGCGGGTGGGAGGGCAGGTATGGGGGGGGAAGACCTGCTATAATCCAAAAGTTGTACTTATGAAATTTTTATTTATTAAATCAAAGGTTTTATAAAAATGTCTACTACAGTCATAACACAGTAAATTTTAAAATGAGCATGATTTATTAAAATTATAGTAGCATATCATTCATAACAATTTGACAAAGATATAAAAGAAAGTTTGACAAAACTATATTTGCGGCAATACTGATACACACAGGCATTAGTTTCTTTTCTGTTTTTCTTTTGTTGTTGTCTGATTTTTTTAAAAGAAAATTTTAGCTCCCATATATAAAGGAGAACATCTAATATTTGTCTTTCTTTGTCAGGGTCATTTCACTGAGCATGAAATCCTCCAGTTGCTACGATTTTGATGCTGATAACAGGATTTTATTTTTTATAGTTCTGTAATATTCAGTTCTACATATATGCATCGAATTTTGCCAGCACCACTGATTGAATAGATTATACTTTTTTCCAGTGTATAGTTTGAGCAGTTTAATGGAAAATCAATTGGCTCTACCTGTTTGGATTAATTAATTAATGAATTTCCACTATCATGCTGCTTTGCTTGTATAGCTTTGTAGTAAGCTTTGAAGTCAGGTATTCTGACGCCTCCAAGTTGATTTTTTTTTATTTTGCTCAGGATCGTTTTGGCTATTCTTGATATTTTGTGATTTCTTAGGGAATTTAGGATTATCTTCTCATTCTGTAAAAAATGTCATTGGTGTTTGATAGGAGTTTCATGTAATTTGTAGGTTGCTTTATAGGTATTTTAATTATACTAATTCTTCCAATCCATGAGCAAGTTATATTTTTCCATTTTGGGAGTCCTTGATGATTTATTTCTTCAACATTTTAGAATTTTCATTGTAGATATCTTTCATTTAATTGGTTACATTTATTCCTAAATATTTTCTTTTTGTCCCTCTTGTGTATGGGATTAATTTTTAGATTTCATTTTTGGCAAATTGGTTATTAGAATATAAAAAGCTATTGTTTTTTGTATGTTGATTTTGTAACCTATAACTTTACTGAATTGGTTTTTCATCTTGAACCATTTTTTGGTGGAGTGTTTAGATTTTTCTGTGCATAACATCATGTATTCTACAATGTGGTTGAATTCAGTTGTTGTTAATAGTTGTGTTGAGGAATATTTCATGTTATAAATATAAGAGCTTGTCAAAAAGGCTTAAAGTTTACCTGTGGGAAATTTCTCTGTCAATTGCCATATGGGAACTAGAGTAGTGCCTGGTAGACTTGTGGACTGCCATTGCTAATAGAGTGCATGGGTTCACCCATTGGTTTATCACTGCTTTCTGTGTCCCCGACAGACTCCCAGTGAGACAGTGAGGCTTCTTAAGGGAAGGCCTATACTCAAGGTTGTGTGCTGAGTGTTGATGGCAGCAGCATCTAAGTAACATGGTCTCATGGGATCATTGGAGACACTGGTATCTCCACCTGGGTACTGCAGTCTTGTGTGCTGTGGGGTCGTGAGTCTGGATGCACCAGATGACTGCTGGCTGCCCCTCACATGCTGCCAGGCACCACTCAGGACATGGTTAAGAAAGCAGCTGCCCTCTCTGCAACTGTCTCAGATGGTGAAGTGCCATATCTCAGACACCGGGGAAGTCCACACAGAGGTACACACCTTGCTGTGGATGGAGACACAAAGCCTGCTCAAAGACTGGACAGGGACACATTGAGAAGGGCAGCCTTGCTGTGTTCCTGACAGGAAGTAGTCTATAAATCACCGGGCAACAGAGTTGGCAGCTGGCAGCTTTCACTGAACTACATCAAGATCCTGTCCAACTTGCCTGGGAAGCACAAACAGATGGCGCCATGTTTGCACAGAGGGTGAACATAAACTGTCCCTTTTTCTACTGCAGTGGGCGTCCAGAGCATGTCAAACACCACAGTACAGCAGGAGCCTCTTTATTTCAATGGACGGTGTACAGTTAAGAATAAAAGAGAACTACTGAGGCTGTTAGGCATTCTTCAGCGAGTATGTGCAGTCACCACCCCTGAATGGGAAAGCTGCCCCTAGGACAGTCCCAAACAAGCTACCTTGGCCCCAGTGGATTTATTTATTCACTTACTTAGGCATTATTCATTATGTTTCATTGAAAGACAGAAAACAGATTTCCCATTGGCTGAATCACTCCACTTGAGTGGCAGAGGCCCAACTATCTGAGCCATCCTCTGTTGTTTCCCAGGGTGTGCATAAGCAGGAACCTGGATTTGAATGTGTGACAGGTATTGATCCTCGATACTCTGTAATGGGATGCTGGCACCAAAATGATGTCTTTAATTGCCATGCCAAATACAATGTATTGTTGCCTTTATATTCTAATTATTAGAATGGCAGTGTGAGATAGAGAAAGATGTTTCAATCTGTTGGCCTCACCCCCCAAAGCCTGCAAATATTCTGGAAAGGCTAGGACAAAGTCAGAAGCCAAGAACTTTATCCAGTTCTCTCCCATTGGTGGTAGAGACCTAAATAACTGACGTAATACCTGCTCTCCATCAGAGTGTGCATTAGCAGGAAACTGCACTGCAAGAAGATTGTACTGAAATCCATGCACTCTGATATGGGGTGTGGGGAACCCAAATGACATCTTAACAACTCTGGAATAGTTCCTTGGCCATTGTTATATTTTAATGATTTTTATTGGAAAAAAAATTAGTGAGGGAGAGACATAGAGATATCATCCAACCCACTACCTCACTCTCCAAATGGCTGCAACAGCTACAGATTAACCAATATGAAGCCAGGAGGAGGAACTGTATCTTCTTCTCCTACATGGGTTGCATAGACCTGAGTTCTTCAGACATCATCCATTATCTATCCATGTACCTTAAGAGGAAGCTGGACTGAAAGCATAGTAGCTGGGGCATGACCCAGCACTACAAGATGAAATGTAAGCATTGTTAGCTGAAGCCTTACCTGCTGTGCCACAACATCAGCATTCCCATTGTTATTTGCAAGAGCAGTTGCACAACAGTGCCAAGCAAAACTTCTGGCCCTGTTGACGGCAACTTCGGAAGTTAATCAAGCTCCGCAAACCATGAGCACCCTGGGAAATACCAAGGCAGACACGCAGAGTGTTCACAGCCAGAGGTTCCTTCAGCATCTCCCTGCAATCCAGTGCTGTGTAATCAGATGTGGTGCGCTCTCTGACTTCCTCTGATCCATTATGAACACAATGGGACCTATTCTGAGCATCAACAACAAAGTCAATGGCTTTGCAGGCTGCACTGCTGCCTACTGGCTCATTTCAGGCAAGTCTCATGAGTTTCTCCAGATGGTCTGGACACCACTGAGGCCCTTCTAGACAGAGAGAAGACCACCAGACATTCAACAATGGTGGGATTCTTGAGCACACTAGGGGTAAGCAGTCATCACCAGGCATCTTTATGGGTGACAACCACCATGTGTTAGGGTCACATTATAGACCCTTACGAATCATCAGGCACTAACTCCTATGGCATTGTGATCTTTCCCAGTGTAGTGCATCAGTCACGCAATATTCATTGACAGACTATGAAGAGGACATGCCCTTGGGTCGACTGCCATGGTCAGCATTAAGACGGGACCCAACCTCTTCCCATGAGTCCTTGTGTTGCTTCTGCCCACCTCTCAGCTATCATTTCTGTTCCTTGGCATGGACAGCCTAAGACTTCTGTTCTTCACCTAGATCAATCCCAAGTCTTTTGTACTGATGTGGCATGCTTGTGTAGAGCCCGGACACTTAACACAACACCTCCCTATATTGATAACACCCTACAATAGCCACTCAGGCAGGACAAGTGGGGAATTGACATAGCTGTCCATGACATAGTATAAGTATTCTCTGAAGTACACTGAGTCATCTATTAACTCACCCATCAAGGACCTTCTCAAAGATGGAGGATAGGAATGGAGGCATCCTGCAGATTACCACCACCTCAAGAAGGTCATGCCTCCCTTTGAATTTGCTTTACTTGATATTATCAGACTACCCCTGCACTCCTGGGCCACAGCAGGGAGCTGGACTGGAAGAGGAGCAGTCGGGACAGAATCTGGCGCCCTGACCAGTACTAAAACCCAGGGTGCCGGCCCCACAGGTGGAGGATAACCCTATTGAGTTGTGGTGCCAGCCCTTAATTTGAAGGCCAACAGTGCACCTTTATGAGACTTCCAGTGGGCTGCCGGTATGGTCCTCCAGGGCTCGTGGTCTGTGTTAACAGGATCTGGCTGGCCTTCAGTTGTCTCCTAGCATCCACCTGTGACACTATGTTGAGGACATCGTTTCAACTGATAATCAAGAGGAGGAGGAAAAATGGGCCTCAATCATCAGCAACTGACTTCTTGACCAAGTGGGTGTGGACCTTAGTTCCATGTGAGATGAGAGCTTGCAACCTCAAATTTTGGTCTATATTTTGAACAAGGATTTCAAATTCCTCAACAAATCCACATATATCTGCTTTTCCTCACTGATTCAGTTTCAACCAGGGAAGCCCAGCACATTTTCAGTTTCTGATAACACCAACTTCCTCACCTCTAAAGAACCCTAAGATTCATCTGTCTCACCAGCCACCCACAAGGATGCACCTTGGTCAGGCATACTTCCAAGGAAAAAGCTAAGGATTACTCTACGGCTAGTTTTTGGTTCTGAGGGTCCCATGGGTAAAGGACTTCAAGTTAGCTTTGAGCTTGTAGTGACACTACTGTTTGACTCACAGAGAGTTTGGACTACCTCCCTCAGCATCATGAGCTGGGCCCTGGCCTCCAGCCACTGAGAATCTCTTGTTAAATGGAAGTGGTATTTTCAGAGGCCAGACAAACCCACACCCTGAGGAGTCTGTGTCCTTGACGAGGATGTCAGCCTCTGACACTTCGTCTATTTGCAGAGCCCCATCGGTCATCTCACATCAGATACCTCCTTCCAGATACAGGGGTAGTGTCATGTGTCTCAGGGGGCAGAACTTGTGATCGTCCTACTTGTCGTCGAGCAGTCCACCCTCACTCAAGGCCATCTTGAAATTCACATATCCACCAATTCTTGGGACAACACCAATTCCTAATGGCCTTTGTGTGGCCTCAAACTGGACACTCTATACCCTTACTTTGGAGTTCCTCCTTTGGTGGGTCACTGTTGATATCTGTGCTACTGGCCTAACCTCACTGAGCAACTCAGCTATTTTGATTGCCAAAATTCTACTGCCTTTTTTTTTTTTTTTTTTGACAGGCAGAGTGGATAGTGAGAGAGAGAGACAGAGAGAAAGGTCTTCCTTTGCCGTTGGTTCACCCTCCAATGGCCGCCGCGGCCGGCGCGCTGCGGCCGGCGCACCGCGCTGATCCGATGGCAGGAGCCAGGAGCCAGGTGCTTTTCCTGGTCTCCCATGGGGTGCAGGGCCCAAGCACCTGGGCCATCCTCCACTGCACTCCCTGGCCACAGCAGAGAGCTGGCCTGGAAGAGGGGCAACCGGGACAGAATCCGGCACCCCGACCGGGACTAGAACCCGGTGTGCCGGCGCCGCTAGGCAGAGGATTAGCCTAGTGAGCCACGGCACCGGCCTCTACTGCCTTTTAATGTAGCAAAACTGTACTTTATATTATCTACCTCCTTGCTTTCATCGGGGAGCCTCCCAGGCTTATATGATTTGGGACCTCATAGGCCTATCAACTTGGATTTCAGCTTGTAGCTTTCCTATTGTATCCAAGTCAGTTGTGGAAGTCCCCCAGAAACACCTGCTGTACAGACAAAACTGTCATTCTTGCTTCTCGCGTGATTGCATTTGGAGTGGTGATTATTCACATGCTACCTGGCAAGTGGATTTTGTTGACCTGCTGTAGCAAATGGCAGGTGCTTACTGTTACGTAAGCCTACACCAGACTACTCCTTGCTTCTTTGTTCATGGCTGAAAATGTCATCAGATTCTAAGTACTTCATCCCTGGTGCATTAAACATGGGACCAAAAATATCTGAAATACTTAGTTCCTGTCCATTTGGTGTATACACAGTGATGGAGTTTTTAGTTCACGTGAAGGTTATTTTTTTTGAAAATTTTGAAATTAACAATACTTGTACATACTTAAGGGCTACTGTGTGACATTTTGGTACATGTCTGCAATGTGTCCTGATTAAAAATGGGATGATCAATATTTCCCTTTACTTGTCAGTACTTAGGATTGAAGACTTGGAATATCTTCTGTATGTTCATTCAACACATACTCAGTTATTGTGAGCTATCCTCTCCATTATTCTGTGTAACATTCGAAAGTTACTCCTTTGATATACCTCTGATGTGGTACCCATCATCCAAACTCCTTGCATTTTCCCTCCAACGTCTTACATCCTTTATTAATTATTATGTAGTCAGATTGGTGCATTTTAAAGATTTATTTATTTTTATTTGAAAGGCTGAGCTATAGAGAGAGGGAGAGACAGAGAGATGTTTTCCTTCTGCTCATTCACTACCCAGATGGCTGCAATAACTGCAGCAGAGCAAATTCAAAGCCAGGAGCCAGGATCTTTCTCTGGGTCTCCCAAAGTGGATGTAGGGGCCCAAGCACTAGGGCTATGTTCCATTGCTTTCTCAACCCATAACCAGCGAGCTGGTTCAGAAGAGGAACAGCAGGTGGGTTCCCACATGGGATTCTGGCACCACAGGCAGAGCCTTAACCTACCATGCCACAGCACTGGCCCCCGATTGTTTTAGCTTGTGTTTGTGAGGGAGTGGGTACAGTATTTGTCTTTCTGTGTCTGGATTGTTTTCACTTACTTTCAGTTTCATACATCTTGCTTCAAGTGACAGGGTTTCATTCTTTTCAAGTGGCTGGATAGTATTCCATTCCGTATATATACAACAAACTCTTGACCCCTTCAGCTGATGAACTCTCAGCTAATTTTGTATGCCAAGATACTATTCCCTTTTAGTGAGACAAAAATGCCGTCTGCTTTATCTGAATCCCTGCCCTCATAGTGGAGACTGTGGTTCCAAAATGAGTTTGAACTCCTGGGCATATCTGATGCGGGGACATTTTCCTATTGTGGTACCAGAATGAGTTTCTTCTCCCAGGCATATCTGATCTGGGGACATCTTATACCTGTCATTTTGGATTTCTGATTGTGGTTTTCCTATTCCATCCAACTCAGTTGGAAAGTCCCCCAGGGATGTCTGTTTTGCAGACAAAACTCACATCATTCCTTTTTCTCCCATGGTGGTGTTTGGAGAGGTGATTCCTCTCACATGCCACCTGGCAGGTGGATTTTATTGGTCTACTGTTGCAAGAGGCAAGCGATTATTATTGTTGATGACCACACCAGAGTGCTCCCTGCTTTTTCCTTCATGGCTGAAAATGTGCTTCAAACATGAGACTACAGATACATGAACTACTTAGTTCCTTTCTATGGGGCATGGACCCAGTGTTGGTGGTGCTGGTTCATGGTATGGTTCTGTTTTCTGAAAATTTTGACATTAACAATAATTTCACCTACTTAAGGGCTACAGTATGATGTCTCGGTGCATATCTGCAATGGGTCCTGATGAAAAATGGGATAATCAACATTTCCCTTTCTTTGTCAATATTTTATGATTGAAGGCTTGGAATTTCTTCTGTGTGTTCATGTAATACCTACTAGGTTATTGTGAGCTAGTCTCCTCACTGTGCTGTGTAACAATAGGAACTTATTCCTTTGGTCTAACTCTGATTTTGTGCCCATCATCAAAACTCCCTCCATCTCCCGCAGTGCCTGCCATCCTTTATTATGCATTATACATTCAGGGTTTTAGCTTGCTTATGTGAAGGGGTGCACACGTTATTTGTCTTTCTGTGCCTGGCCTTTTTCACTTAACACGATATCCTCCAGTTGTATACATTTTGCTGCAAAGGTCAGGATTTCATTTTTAAATGCTTGAGTAGTATTCCATTTAGTATGTACACAACAAATTCTTGATCTCTTCATCTGATGATGGATACGTTGGTTGATTCCATATCTTGGCCATTGTTAACAGTGCTGCAGTAATCATGGTGGAGCAGGTATCTCTTCGATACAATGATTTCATATCTTTTTGAGATATACTGAGTACTGAGATTGTTGAGTCATATGGCAGTTCCATTCTTAGTTTTTAGAAATCCCCACGGTGTTTGCTGCAGTGGTTGTACTCATTTAGATTCCCATGCTCAGTATATGAGAGTTCTCCTTTCTCCATATCCTTGCTAGAGTTGTTTACTTTTTCTTTTCGATAGGCATTCTAGCATTATGAGGTGATATCTCTTTGGGGTTTTGATTTGCATTTCTTTTTTTTTAAAGAGCTTTTATTTCTTTGAGAGGCAGAGTTAACAGACAGAGAGGGAGGCACACAAAAGTCTTCCATCTGCTGGTTCACTCCCCAGATGGCCGCAATGGCGAGAGCTGAGCCCATCCAAAACCAGGAGCCAGGAGCTTCTTCCAGATCTCCCATGTGGTTGCAGGAACCCAAGCACTTTGGCCATTTTCCACTGCTTTCCAGGCCATATGCAGAGCGCAGGATCAGAAGAAGAGCATCCAGGACATGAACCAGTGCCCACGTGGGATGATGGCCCTGCAGGCAGAGGCTTCGCCTGCTATGCCACAGTGTGAGCCCCTATTTTCATTTCTCTGATGGCTAGTAATAGTTTTTTTTTCATCTATTTGTTGGCCATTTGTGTTTTTTCTTTAAAGAGTTGTCTTTTTAGGCCCCTTGTGCCCATTTCTTAACTGCATTAGATGCTTGATTTTGAGTTTGTTGAGTTCCTGATATATTCTGAATATTAATCCTTTGTTGGGTAAGTAGTTTGTAGGTATTTTATCCCTTTCCATTGGTTGGTTGTTCACTCTATTACTGTTTTCTTTGCTGTACAGAAGCTTCAGCGTTTGATGTAGTCCCATTCATCAAGTTTTAATTTTGCTGCCTGAACTTCTAGGGTTTTTACCAAAAAGTCATTGCCTCTACCTCTTTTAAGAGATATCTCCGGGGCCGGCGCAATGGCTCACTCTGTTGACCCTCCGCCTCCAGTGCCGGCATCCCATATGGGCGCCGGGTTCTAGTCCTGGTTGCTCCTCTTCCAGTCCAGCTCTCTGCTGTGGCCTGGGAAGGCAGTGGAGGATGGCCCAACTCCTTGGTTCCTGCACTCACATGGGAGACCAGGAGGAATCACCTGGCTCCTGGTTTCAGAACAGCAGAGCGCCAGCCGTAGTGGGCATTTGGGGGTTGAACCAACGGAAGGAAGATCTTTTTCTCTGTCTGTCTCACTCACTGTCTAACTCTATCTGTCAAGTAATTTTTTTTTAAAAAAGAGATGTCTCCCTATGTTTTATTCCAGCAGTTTTGTATTGTCAGGTCTCAGATTTATATCTTTGATCCATCTGAGTTGATTTTTATTTTTTATTTTTAGTTTTCGTTTTAAAGATTTTATTCTGTTTATTTGAAATACAGAGTTACAGAGAGAGAGGTCTTCCATCCGCTGGTTCACTCCCCAGATGGCTGCAATGGCCAGAGCTGTGCTGATCTGGAGCCAGGAGCCAGGAGCTTCTTCTGGGTCCCCCATGTGGGTGCAGGGGCCCAAGTACTTGGGCCATCTTCTGCTATCCCAGGCCATAGCAGAGAGCTGGACTGGAAGAGGAGCAGCTGGGACTCAAACTGGCACCTATATGGGATGCTGGCACTGTAGGCAGTGGCTTCACCCATTACACCACAGTGCCAGCCCCTGAGTTGATTTTTATGTGTGGTGAAACATAGACGTTTAATTTCATTCTTCTATATATGTATATCCAGTATTGTCAGCACCACTTATTGAAAGGACTATGGGATTCTCATCAAAAATCAGTTAGCTGTTACATATGTATGTTTGTATTTATGTATTTTTCTCTGTTTTCATTGATCTTGGTATCCCTCTTCATTCCAGTTTCATCCTATTTTATTTACTATGCCTTTGTGAAATCAGGCATTGTTAGGCACCCAGCTTTGGATATTGTTTCTTGTATAAGATCACTTTGGCTGCTCTGGGTCTTCTGTAGTTCCATAGGAATGTTAGCATTTCTTTTCTGACTGTATAAAGAATGTCATTGGTATTTTGATAGGATTGAGTCTGTAGATTTCCTAAGGAATATGAACATTTTAATGTTAATTCTTCTAATTGATGAGCAGGGGATGTCTTTCCATTTTCATGTGTCTGATGATTTATTTCATCAGTGCTTTATAAGTTTATTGTGATCTTTCACTTATTTGGTTAAATTCATTACTAACTATGGAATTTTGGTAGCTATTGTAAATTTAGGTTTCTTTTTTCCTGTTTCATACTTTTTATTTTATTTAAAATATACAAATGTCATGTATTTCATATATACAGATTCAGGAAGGTGGTGATGCTTTCCATTCCACTCTCCATCCCGCCCGTATTCCCACCCTTCTTCCTCTTCCCTCTCCTATTCCCATTCTTACTTTTTACAAAGATCTTAAACTTACCTTTACAGAGGATCATTATTAGTGTGTAAGAATGCAACTTATTTGCACATTGATTTTGTATCCTGTGACTTATTGGTTTATCACTCCAAACATATTTTTACTGCAGTGTTTTAAGTTTTTCTGTCTAAAATCATGTCTTCTGAACAAAACATATTTTGACTTCCCCCTTCCCAGTTTTCATCCTTTGTTTCTTTACTTTACCTGAGTACTCTTTTGAGTACTTGAGATACTATATTGACTAAGAACGGTTTATGTGGAGTTCTTATCTTGTTCCAAAAATCAGGGGAAATGTTTTCAGCTTTTTCCCATTCAGTATGATATTGGCTATTGTTTTATCATATAGCTTTGAATTTTGAGCTGTGTTTCCTCTGCACCTTGTTCAGTTTTTTTTTTTTTTTCATGAAGCGATGTTGAATCGTGTGATGGAAGCATTCTCTGCACCCATGGAGATGTTCATTTGTTTTATGTTGTTCATTCTGCTGATGTGATTTCATTGATTTTTATAGATGTTGAACCACACTTGCGTGACTCTGATAAAACCCACTCATCATATTATATGTTGTGTATGTATACATATATGATACCTTTTTGATGTATTGTTGCATTCATCAGGTTTCCAAAGCCTCACAGCCTAGAAAGTGTTTGAAATAAGAAAGCTTGAACTCACTACCCATGCTTTTCAATCCCAAAAAGTCCAAAACATTTTCCCAAGGTCACAGAATGACAGACTGTACTAAGGAAAGTAATCAAAACCTAATTCCAGGTCTGGCACTGTGGTGTAGTAGGCTAAGCCTCCACCTGCAGCACGGGCATCCCATGTGAACACCAGTTCATGTCCCAACTACTGCTGGCCAGAATCAGTAAAGAGTCATTAGGTTTGCGTGTTTTGTTTTATTACATGCTGTCTTTCTATGACCTTGGGAAATGTCTTCAACTTTCTGGGATTGAAAAAGCATAGGTAGTGAGTTCAGCATTCTTATTTGAACCACTGTCTAGGCTGTGAGGCTCTGGAAATGTTATGAAGTCTTAGTTTGGTTGTACTCCTTGTGCGACTCTTCAAGTCTAAAATGATTTTTTTTTTTTTTTGACAGGCAGAGTGGACAGTGAGAGAGAGAGACAGAGAGAAAGGTCTTCCTTTGCCGTTGGTTCACCCTCCAATGGCCGCCGCGGCCGGCGCGCTGCGGCCGGCGCACCGCGCTGATCCGATGGCAGGAGCCAGGAGCCAGGTGCTTTTCCTGGTCTCCCATGGGGTGCAGGGCCCAAGCACCTGGGCCATCCTCCACTGCACTCCCTGGCCACAGCAGAGGGCTGGCCTGGAAGAGGGGCAACCGGGACAGAATCCGGCGCCCCAACCGGGACTAGAACCCGGTGTGCCGGCGCCGCTAGGCGGAGGATTAGCCTAGTGAGCCGCAGCACCGGCCTAAAATGATTTCTTATAAAAAGTTTAGAAGCATAGACTTTTTATGAGTCAACATACACGTGAGTGAAACCCTCATGTCATCAGATTTTTTTTTCTGTGCTCATTTTTAATAAAATACCTATTTTCAACTTTATCCAGTTGAAGGGGTGGAATGTTCTAAGTTTAGAGCCTGTTTATTATAAAAGTCATGACTTTTGTTTGTTCAAACTAGGAAATAATCTTTTTTTTATTTTTTATTTTTTATTTTTTTATCTTTTATTTAAAGAATATAAATTTCCAAAGTACGACTCATGGATTACAATGGCTTCCCCCCCCATACCGTCCCTCCCACCCACAACCCTCCCCTTTCCCACTCCCTCTCCCCTTCCATTCATATCAAGATTCATTTTCGATTATCTTAATATACAGAAGATCAGCTTAGTATACCTTAAGTAAGGATTCAAACTAAGAAATAATCTTTGTAGCTAACCTCAGGTGACACCAGGTTGGCATTGTATTTCTGGTTAAATTATAAGCTCCTTCAATTTCCTGATTAGTAGTGTATTTATAATCAATGGCACACAGTTGAATGTTTTAGAAGTTTTATCTACTTATTTGAAAGGTGAAGTTACAGAGAGGGAGAAGCAGAAAGAGAAGCTTTCCATCAGCTGGTTCACTCCCTAAATTGCTGCAGTGGCCAGGGATGGGCCAGGCTGAAGCCAAAAGCCAGGAGCTTCATGTGGGTGTGCCACATGGGTGCAGGGATCCAAGAACTTGTGCACATCTTCTGTCGCCCTCCTAGATGGATTAGCAGTGAGCCGGATCAGAAGTGGAGCAGCTGGGACTCGAACCACCGCCCAGCTGGGATGCCGGCACTCCAGATAGTGGCTTAACTCACTGTATCACACAGCTCGAGCACCACAAAGTCTAATTTGCAATCTTATGCTTATCTGCTAACATCATGCCTTTCTTCAGATAAAGGAAATCCCTGTTTTCACAAGGACGATTACATAAAGAAGTTGACAGGTGTATCTGTTGTCTTCTTTTGCGGATTGTTTGGTCATCTTTGCAATAACTTCCTTTTCCTTCTCAGAAATAAACATCTGAGGAGTTACTGACATGCACATTCCATTTCTTTATATGTTATTGGTTTATTATCATTGGAGGAAGTCTTCCTTGATTTTTCTCATCAATACAGTCCCAGACATTCACCTTAAAATCCACCTCAGCAGTTCTTTGTTCTTTATGGTGAGAGCTTTTGTGTTTAGATAACTAAAATTTGAGGGCTTCCAACGCTGTGGTGTAATAGGTAAAGCCGCTGCCTGCAGTGCTGGCATCCCATGTGGGTGCTGGTTCAAGCCTGGCTGCTCCACTTCCGATCCAGCTCCCTGCTAAGGCCTATGAAAGCAGTAGAAGATGGCCCAAGTCCTTGGGCCCCTGCACCTGTGTGGAAGACCCGGAGGAATCTGCTGGCTCCAGGCTTTGGATCGGCGCAGCTCTGGCTGTTGTGGCCAACTGGGGAATGATCCAGCAGATGGAATACCCCCGCTCTCTCTCTCTCTCTGCCTCTGCTTCTCTCTCTGTGTAACTCTGACTTTAAATAAATAAATAAATAAATATTAAAAAATTAACAAAATTTTGAACTATGTTTTACTTTTGCCCAATCATTTTATGGAAAAGTGCTTTGAGAAATCAAAAATAAAATTATCCGTGAAAAACTTAATTATTCCTACTAAATTACAGCTATTTTTACTATATTATGTAGCTATGATTGTAATGTTTTAATAGTAAGACATACATTAGAATGTTGCATATTTTTCTTTTCTACAAATTTAGTTATTTCAATTTAATTTACACAGATGGTAATTATCCTGTAGTAGAATGGAGAAAAAGTATATAGATAAAAATGCAAACATGTGCAAATTTTCAACTTCAAATATGTAAATAATTTCTTTTTCAAGATTGGTATTTATTTGAGAGATAAGAGTAACAGAGAGAGGAAGAGACAGAGAAAGTCTTCCATCTTCTCGGTCACTCCCCCAGTGGCTGCAACAGCCAGAGCTGAGCTGATTGGAAGCCAGGTGCCAGGAGCCTCCTTGGGGTCTCCCACATGGGTGCAGGGGCCTAAGCACTTGGGCCATCTTTCAGTGCTTTTCCTGGGCGTAGCAGAGAGCTGGATTGGAAGAGGTGCAGCCAGGACATGAACTGCTGCCCATATGGGACGTTGGTACTGCAGGTGGTGGGTTAGCCCACTACACTACTACACTTGCCCCAGTAATGCCTTTTGTAAGTTAAATGCATCATATTTGTTAGAGAGGTGCTCTTCACGCACACACACTCACTCACTCATTTACACTCAAAAGTTTATAACCAAAAAGTCTTATTTGTATTTGGTGTTTGGAAAATACAGCAAGTATATCTGCAAAGACACTTAAGCAGATCAAGGGTACACAAAAATGAGACATTGATTAGGATGACTTTATGGAGAAGGTGATCTGTGTGAATGAGAGCTATCAGAATAAAATCCTCTTCTGCAGTTTGGTCAAAGTTTTCTAATTCTTGCTTCTATTGCTTAGTGTAATAAGAAATAAAATTGATAAGGAATAAATGGTCTGCTTCATAGTATTACATACATTTTTTTTTTTGACAGGCAGAGTGGATAGTGAGAGAGAGAGACAGAGAGAAAGGTCTTCCTTTTGCCGTTGGTTCACCCTCCAATGGCCGCCGCGGCCGGCGCGCTGCGGCCGGCGCACCGCGCTGATCCGATGGCAGGAGCCAGGAGCCAGGTGCTTTTCCTGGTCTCCCATGGGGTGCAGGGCCCAAGCACCTGGGCCATCCTCCACTGCACTCCCTGGCCACAGCAGAGGGCTGGCCTGGAAGAGGGGCAACCGGGACAGAATCCGGTGCCCCGACCGGGACTAGAACCCGGTGTGCCGGCGCCGCTAGGCGGAGGATTAGCCTAGTGAGCCGCGGCGCCGGCCCTTCATAGTATTACATACATTTTACTAACACCAGATGTGTTGGAAGTGACCTTCTTAGGAGAAACAAGGTTGAGACTTGTAAACAAATTACGATAATCATTGAATCTTAAAAGGTACTAATGATTTTGGAAGAGAATTTTGGAAGGAGGAGATAACCACCCGTGATGACCTAGTCACACAGATTTATTGTCAGAATTTGTGAGGCTTTATAAAAACTATAGGATAAACAAAACATCATTAAGATTGGTAGTGCTGTTTAGTCCCATTTATAAAGATATGGGAGCAGAGGGCAGGGTCGTCACCCAAGTGCCCACTGGAGCCCAGGGCTTAGCCTGTAGAAGGGAAGCAGGAGGTTGAGTCGTCACCCACACCCACTGTTGCCCGGACACAGCGTCTGTAGAGACTAAAAGCCTTTGGGAGTTGTGGCTGGCACCCAGTACTAGGACTTCCAGACGAACGCAGACGAGAGTAGAACCACAACTTGAAGTAAAAGTCATTGTGAGAATTTCTGGTTCTGCATCTTAGCTCAGAATTTGGAAGTCTGGTGTTTGGATGGAGATCATGGAGCTTTCAGTGTCATGGAAGGAGTTCTGGGGGTGTGTTTTGTGGCTGGCAGAAATCCAGGACCCCAGAGCAGCTCAGAGATTCCCAAAGGGAGAGCAAAGTCACTGTGGGAGCCGGGATCTGAGTCATGGCACCAGTGTAAGGCCACCACATAACACACCAAACACCAGAGTAAGGGAAAGAGTGTATTGGGGGAAACCCGACAGACTGGATGGAAGGGGTGAAGAAGGAAAAGAGGCAGAAGGAGAGCGTAAGAGAGGGAGACAGAGCTCCAGTTATTTCCGATGCAAAAATCATTACATATTTACTCCAATCCAGAGATGGATGTCAGCAAGCTACAGTTTTCTATAAGGCTTAAGATAACAATGTTTTTCTTGAATCATGTGATATGTATTCATATTTTTTACCACAGATAATTTCATAAATTCTCAATACTAGAGCCTAGTGTAAGAAATCACAGAGTATTGTGAAAAAGATCCATGTATTGTTTAGGATGCATACTGTATGTATTTGCAATCATGACAGAGTTAGGGGTCAGATTGCCCAGTAACAGATTTGCAAGTAGCATATTTTTCCATACATACTCCTAACAATTGCTATGTCAAGTCTTACATCAGCCACTAATTTAAGAGAACTGCACTGGATTAAATTATTCCATGCTATCTCGCTGAGGGGTTGTGCTTTACTCCTCAGTATTTTTTTATATTCCTCAGGCTTCTCTCCTCATTCATTCATCTGGCTCTGAAGGGTTATTCAGTTTCATCTTGATCAGCAACCATGTGCATTACAAGATATGTTGAGAAATCCTGGGTTTTCTGCATGGTTTTGTTTTGTTTCTGTTACTTCTGATACAGGAGAGTAGATATTGTACACAGTCAAATTTCACACTTTCCAAAGCACCAAACTCATCTTGTTTCTGTTTTGTCCCACCTTCAGACAGACTGCAGTAAACAACATCTCCCAAAGCTTCCTGTGCAAAATTGCTGATCCCCACTGTCCCAGCACCACCTATCTGTTGCTCTCCATTGGATTTATCTGTTGCACTCTCATTGGAGTATCATGTTAGCGTAGCTACTGTAGGTGACTAGCTAGTGTTCCTAGTGCCCCAGTACACTAGGTTCAAGAGATACCCTGACGATGAAAGGCGTCAGATCCTCCCACACTGAGAAGGAGGTGTTCCGTGGATATGAGGTCCTCAGGATCATTGGAAAGGGCAGCTTTGTCGAGGTGAAGCTGGCCCTCCATCTGGAGAGCAGAACCAAGGGGGCTGTGAAGATCATTGCCAGAGGTGGCAGGGATTCTTCTGAGTTCCGCAAGCATGGGTAGAAGCAGAAATTTTGCATTCTCTGCATCACCCTAACATTATAAAGCTGTCACAGGTAGACTACACAGCAGATAGAGCCTGTCTTGAAAAGTATGTGGTAGTGTGCAGCCTCTTTCAGGAAGGAGAAGCATGTTGGTATTCCATTCAGACATTAGCAGCAGTGGAGTACTGCCATATGCAGAACATTGTTCAGAGAGACTTAAAATTGGAAAATCTCCTTCTGGACTATAAAGTATCTATTAAGCTAATTGACTAAAACTGACTGAAGGCCAACTACTAAAGTCATTGTGTGGGACCCTTGAATATTACGCCCCAGAAGAGTTCCTAGATAAGGAGTTTGATGGGTATAAAGCCGATGTGTGGAGCCTGGGCCTGTACACCATAGCGACAGGGTGGCTGCCCTTTGAAGGGGAGAGCTTTGTGCATCTGAAGGAAGCCATCCTGGCCTGCTCTTAACCTAATCCCCTCCTATATAAGAGGGAACCTTCAGAGATGCTGGATTGGCTAATGACTTTTGACCCTGCTGAGAGGCCCACAGTGGCAGACGCATTGGGCCACAAGTAGCTCAGCATGGAGCAGAAAGAGCCCAAACCAAGTGACATCACACTTTTCAGTCTCTTGAGTTCTCCCGAGAACCAGGAAATCCATGAAGCTGTGGAGCACCTGGTGTCTCAGGAGGGCCTTAAAGAACAGGGCAGCGCTCCCCACCCCCCCATGCAGTGCTGGAGAAAATACCAGCCAAAGGCTTACAGCAGAGATGCAGAAAATGAAACTGACATGGGTATCCTAGGTCCTTCCCAAAATGCTGAAAGTCAGAAATACCTGCCAGGCCTTGTCTTCCAGCTGGTCTGTGAGGAGGAGGATGGCCGCTTGTCCCCTGCTCTGAGCTGGGGGAAATCCCAGCCAAAGGCTTGCAGTACACAAGGAGGAAACGAAACTGACATGGGGTTCCTAGGCCCTTCCAAAGTTGCTGAAGGTCAGCAATACCTGTCCGTCCTTGTCTTCCAGCTGGGTCGTGAGGAGGAGGATGGCTGCTTGTCCCCAGGAGGGCTTCAGTGGAGCAGCAAGAACTGAGCTCACTAAAGGGGAGCCTCTAGGATCTGCTCAGTATGCTGAGGCTCAAAACTACCTTGTGGAGCTGGGCTTTCAGCTGAGCCATAAAGCAGCCTCCCGACGCCCAGTCTGCAAGCCAGTGCCATGTCCCCAGTGCTGCCTGAAGGTGACCCGTCATCAGGGCTAAATGCCTGCCACGGGGCCCACAAGACAGTTCCTCACCTGGTATGATGAAGATCCACACTTCCTGGCCAGTCCTCAGGTACAAGAACCCCATTACCTCTGTTTCCAGTCTCAACACCAGCAGTAGTGAGGCCCGCAGTTCAGATAGTCCTCAACCTGACATAAGGAGGAGGACCTGCACTCGCGGCCTCAGATACCAAAACCTGTTGTCCTCCATACCCACTCTCAGCACCAGCAGCAGTGAGGCTGACAGGACAGATGGTCCCCAACCTGCTGTGAGGAGGAAGACCTACATTCCCTGGCCAGTCCTCAGGTGCAGCAGCCCTGTGTGCTCCATCTCCAGCTTCACATCAGTAACACTGTGGATCGTTTAGCAGACAGGAGCCATTCCCAGGGAGTGGCAGAGAAAGAGCCTCCCAGAAAAGCAGTGGGACGGGGAGGCATGGAATTCACCCGCTATAGCAGCTGGGAGCTCATTTGGTCAGGACAGAGGAACAGAGGAGGGAAGTAGGTACTGTTGGGGGACAACATGGAGCCTCCACAGTTGGTCTGTAGGTGGCTGCCATGGAGATAGGGGTGGGAGCTGGGTGGAGGATGGATATTGGCTGGGTTTGGAAGTCAGGCTAAAGGGACCTAGAATGGGGAACCCTACCATCTGGATGTGCTCTGGCATTGGGTTCATTGATTGACTGGAGAAAAGCGAGGCAGAAGGGTCAGCAGGGCCGTAAGAATCATCTGGACAAGGCCTGAGTACTGTGGGTACGGGACTCAAGAGGTTGGTCACCAACAGACACAGCTACCTTGGCTAATGGGGAAATGAGGGCTCCGACTCACAGTAGGGGCCTCTCTGCCATCCCTTTCTGCTTGGGGCCCTCCATAAGAAGATTGTCTTGGATGCACAAGGAGCAGGAGCAGTTGGAAGGTGCAGTCATCCAGGCATATGGCCATCATTCAGCCTGGCAGCAAGAAACCACATCACCAGCATGTACCGAGCATACAATGCGTGCCTGGGCCCAGAAAGCAGGTTCCTCATCCATGTACGTGAAGAGAAGGGCTTCCACTTCATTCTTGCTCTGGCGATAGCTGCAAGAACCAAGGTCATCATGGCCAAGCATCCCCTGGCAGGGTCAAGCTTACCTGAAAGGTCTCATTTCACCTGAAAAAGACACTGGCTTCATCTGTAAAAACTGATCTCATCTTGGGGGCTGATGTGTCCTGCCAGAGGCCTTGGGGAAGCTCAGGCTTAGGCTTGGGCTCAGCCTTCTGGTACTGGTCCACTGGGCATTGGACCTCAAGAGTACAAGCACGTGCCTATTTTCAGTGACCCCGGGGAGACTCCTAAGCTTGCACTCGGGTTGACTGGGGTGGAAGGGCAGAACGAAGGGGTAACACATTCTGCCCAGAGGTCAGGACCTGGCAGGCCATTGTGCCAGTCCAGGCACTACACCTATGGCAGGCCTTGAGCCTTGCACTCTGAAGACATGACCCCCAAGGAAGAAGCACCTTAGCAAGGCCAGCCAGAGCCATGAGGACCAACAAGTTATGAAACTGCCTTGATTGCAGCCCAGGGCCCCTTGCAGCCATAAATTCAGTGCATTGGGGAGGTTGGCTGACTGTGAGTCAGTAGATTGCAAAGACCCAGGACTGACTATAGATACGCTCAGCTGTCTCCCTCAAGGGAAGGGTTTGAAAGGGAAGGTCTGCGCACTGGGTTTCTTAAGGAGTGAAATTCAGATTCATGGACTCCCTACTAGAGCAGTGATAAATATGGTGAGATCTGCAGGTTCGAGACTCAATTTTCATGATCCTGGCAAAGTCGATTGATATGTCCCTAGCTAGAGGAACATCCTCCAACACTGCGAAGCCTATGGGGTTGATGCAGGCCCAGGAGGAAGGCACCACTTCTTACAACTTGTGGCCAGGTCCAGGGAGGCCCCTCGCTTGGATCTCCATTCCTTTTATCTCAGTTTTGCATTAGAGAGTCCCCCCGCCCATGCTTTGATTGCATCTCTGTGACATAAGACCTCCTGACTGGAGTATAGCCTAGGGATCTCATTTGGAACACTTAAGAGTGCCATAGGCAGAATACACCAAAATCACAGGAAATGGGACTTGCCTCCTGGGAAAGAGAGTAAAGAGGGTTTTCCCGGTTTGCTGCTGAGGTCTAACAAGCTCTGAGAGCAACACTGAAGTCCTATTGTGACCATCTGACCATCGGCCAATCAACAGTGAGGCCTTCAGGGAACATAGATATTTGTTGAGCTTTGGGGTAAAATCTACATATAATGAAATGAAACTCAGATGTACAGTTGGGTGCATTGTCTACATGAGCAGTGTATGGAAAGTACAGATGCAAGGGTTTGAACCCACATGGGTGTTTCCTAACCAGCAATGGTTTGAACCCACATTGAAAGTGTTTCCTAAACACCAGTGGTTTGAACCCACATGGGAGTGTCTCTTAACCACCAGTCCAACAACTGAAGTAGCAGCTCCTTTGCCTTACAAGATCTCTGTGTGGCCCTTTGCAGTCAAACTCTTTGAACTCCAGTGGCCGCTGACAACCATTCATTCGTGCGTTCTCCATCTCTATTTGGCCTTTTCCCAGAATGTCCTATGAGTTGAATCTTAGCATGTAGCCTTTAAGGTATGGATTCTTTCTCTTAGAAAAATGCACCTGAAATTCAGCCCGGTCACCACATGACTTCACGGCTTGTTCCTCTTTCTCACTGAATCCTGTTCCTCATTATGGATCTGGTATAGTTTGCATATTCATCCCTCATGAAGATCATCCAGTTTACAGTTTTTAGTGATTGTGAATAAGACAGTGAGCATGGCAAGGGGTTTTTATGTGTGCTTGTTTTCCAGGTCAATTGAATACATAGAGATACACATTTGGAGTCTGATGCTGTGTGTGTACTTTTGTAAGAAACTGCCAGATTATCTTAGAGTTCCTGTTCTGCTTTGAATTCCTTTCTTCAGTAAATGCGTGTTCCTGTTACTCCACATTTCTGTCAACATTTCCTATTAGCAGTTCTGTTTGATTTTATGCAAATAGACTTGCAGTGGTATTTCATCATGCTGTTAACACTCAGTATACTATTTTTGTGTGCTTATTGGAGGTAGTGTCCTATTATATACTGTGCCATTTGCGGGGTGGAGGGGTCACCTTTTTGCTCATTAAACATTTTTAGGTTTCATTTATTTATGTGAGAGGTAGAGTTACAGACAGAGAAGGCGAGAGACAGAGAGAAAGATCTTCCACCCATTGGTTCACTCCACAAATGGCTGCAATGGCCAGAACTAAGTCAATCCGAAGCCAGGAGCCAGGAGCTTCTTCCGGGTCTCCCACATGGGTGCAGGGGCTCAAGCACTTGGGCCATCTTCTACTGCTTTCCCAGGCCATAGCAGAGAGCTGGATTGGAAGAGGAGCAGCCAGTGCCAATTGGGGATGCTGGCGCTATAGGCAGAGGCTTAGCCTACTGAGCTACAGTGCCGGCCCCTCTGGATTAAATTTTAAGTGTTCAGTGTATAATTGGGAACAAGTCCTTCATTAGCTGTAAGTTTTGTAAATATTTTCTCCTGATGCTGGCACTGTAGAGTAGCGAGTAAAGCCGCTGCCTGAAGGACGGGCCTCCTGTATGGGCTCCGGTTCGAGTCCAGGCTGCTCCTTTCCTGATCAGTGTGGCCTTTTTAGTGGCACAATGGTAATTGTCATTATTTAAAGCATTTTTGAAAGTTTTTACTTTACGTGTTTAATACTAGCTCCTCTACAGAGAAGCTCCACATTCTGATGGAATATAGTTAGAGACTGGAAGGCAGTTAGGTAGATATGAATACTGACGATATTGTAGACTTCCAGCAATATTTGAAGGGTGGTGATGCTCGTGTTTAACAAACAATTCTAAATTACTAATGCACACTGAGATATCTACAAATGCATTTGGCTTTGTTTTAAGTTATTTTCCACTGGGGGAGTGGCCGTGTGAGGCGGGATGGGAGACTGCTTCAGATACCTGTGGGAACTGTGAGGATGGAATTTTTTGGTTTGGTACACTATTCATTCCTGATTGTTGAGATACATTGGCATAGTCAAAATAAAAAGTAAAAAAGGCAGAAATATGAGATCACAAATAGTAAAATAGGGCATAATTTGGATGGCCCCCACCCTCAATTCATTCCATGCATATCGTAGTCCAACCTGATTTTGCTCCCAGCTAGCTCTTGGTCGGCATCGACCCCTCACTCTGCACTCTGGCCCTTCTCACAACCTCCAGGTGGCTGAGATTTCCCATGACCTCATCTCTCCAAGCTCTGCTCTCCAGGCCACCTGTTAAAGTACAAGGATAGGCCAGCGCTGTGGCTCACTAGGCTAATCCTTCACCTGCGGCGCCGGCACTCCAGGTTCTAGTCCCGGTTGGGGCACCGGTTCTGTGCCAGTTGCTCTTCTTCCAGTCCAGCTCCCTGCTGTGGCCTGGGAAGGCTGTGGAGGATGGCCCAAGTGCTTGGGCCCTGCACCCGCATGGGAGACCAGGAGGAAGCACCTGGCTCCTGGCTCCGGATCGGTGCAATGCGCTGGCCGTAGCAGCCATTTGGGGAGTAAACCAACAGATGGAAGACCTTTCTCTCTGTCTCTCTTTCTCACTGTCTAACTTTGCCTGTCAAAAAAAAATACCACAAGGATAGCCCTGTCTCTCTAGGCCTGGCCTCTACCCTCACCTCGGGGGTTTCCATTCTACATCATCCTAACACTCTGAGGCTCCTTCCCACCTGCCTACCCCAGGACCCCTCCTTCTGTCCCTGCACTCTTCCCACGACCACGTCCATGTCACACTCTAGGTCTCTGCTTCCATGCTGGCACCCAGGAGTCCCTTGTCCTGATGTCCAGACAGAAAGTCTCTTCCCCAGATCCACACAGGTCTCCCAGAGCTCCTTGCTTTGGGCAGCATTGCTTTGCTTGCTGCTCTCATTCTCTATTAGTGAATGCCGTGGTCCCAACTGCCCCAGCTTGGGGCTTGGTACCCCATAGCTTCTGAGAACATGATGAATGCTGATCTTTGTGCTAGGAGAGCTTTGGGTATATGGTGTTACCCACATCTTCCAGACCCTTGATCCTTTCCAGGACTCCCACAACTCTCCCAAGACCCCTAACCTCTCTGAGGAGTCCCTTTATCTCCAGGGCACTAGCCTATCCCATGGCCCCTCCAACCCCTCTTCCACATATGACTGTAGCCTTGAGGTAGGAGGAATCTGTTCTTGGGCCTGGTGTCTGTGCTGGGCCAAGGTTCACAGAACAACCCATCAGTGAGAGAGGCAGGCTTTCTGTCATGGAGTGTGAGTACCCAGGGCCAGCCAAGTCTGGGAGAGTCTGAAAAGGGGCTGGAGGAGGTTCCAGAGAAAGGAAGGCAAGTCGGTGAGGAGGCCCTAGAACTACTGGCCATCCCTTGGGCTGCACTTTACAACAGGTGGGAGACTTTGGCTGTGACAGTGTCTGGTTGTTAGTGCTACCTGTGTGAGAGCAGGTAGAGGGCCTGTACCTGGTATTTTCCTGGACTCTCGGTCTTTATCTTGTTCATGTCTAGCAGCAGTGTTGACTTCTTCCCCCACACCTGGGCAGTGATCCCCATGTCTGTTTTGTGACACAGCTACAGGAAAGGAGAGGCTTGGGTGAGACAAGGCCCCAGGGATGGAACAGGATGGGGTGGAGAACAGCCTGAGGTGCTTGGAACATGGAAGCCCTGGGCTCCGTGGCGTCTTGGGAGAGGCTGGCTCTGCTTGGACTCTGGCCTCATCACCCACAGTTCCCGGGAGGCATGGGCTTCATTCCCAGTAGATTCACCCTTTTGGAGCACCAAGATGCCTCCCAACCCTGGACCTAGTGGTGACCCGAATAGTGACATCAGTTTCCCTCCCTAGAAGATGACCATGCAATGGATGGACAGGAAGACTTTAGGGTGAGAACACTTACCTCCAGCCATCTGAGAATCAGGCAGTGTGCTGCCTTGGAAATAGGCACTGCTTGCACCAACCATGCAGGAAGTTGTCATAAGGGGACCCTCAACCTCCTCCTCACCGTGCTATTACTCTGATATTTGTTCCAGTTCTTCAACATCTTTAGGCATTTCTAGAGTGTGAGTGTCATGGCTGGGAGAGGAGAGGGGATGGCATGAGTCCAGTTGCTGACCTTTCTGCAGTGGCCCTTGGAGGCAGCATAGGAGCCCTAACATGACTGAACTTAAAGGAGTCAGACCCTGAGGCCCTAGATCTTCTAATTGGGTGAGTGTCTGTTGCCTTGTCTCCAAGGCAGAAAAGGCCAGCAGGACCCTCCTTGTGTGTGTGTGGGGGGGGCGGGGCTGGACTTGCCATCTGCTGCCTTTCCTGGGCAGAAGTCATCACCCTTTGCTAGAGCTTAGTGAGGACTGTTCTGAGAAGGGCTGTGCTGCCCGGGAGTAGGTGGGCTCTGCCCTCAGCAGCTGTTGCCTGAAGTGACCTTGACCTGAAGTGACAGGGTCTGGGTGCCTAGCCTGAGAACTGTTTGCTGCTGAGAGCCTTCACCCAGGCGCCCACCCATCCTGGTGCCTCCACATCCCTTAGAGGATGCCCCCTTGTCTACCTGCTTCTCCTGTATGCTTGAAACGCACCGTACCCCTTCCTTGTCGGCCCCAGAATCTGTGACAGTGACCACACAGGCTGTGGCCAATCCTTTCCTCTGTGTCCTGTCAGCTGCTCAGGCAAGATACCTCCCCCCTCCCCTACGTGGCTTGCAATACGTAAGTCAACCATCAATAAAGGTGGGTTTTTGATACATTTCCAGAACAATCCCCTGGGGCACTGTTCCAGGTGCTCTGCTGAGCCCACCTCCTAGTCTCTGTGCTTCTGTGCAGTCCTGGGATGATGGTGTGAACAGATTCAAGTCCTGCCTCCTCCACCACAGGTCCTCCTCCCAGCACGGAACCCAGGGCAAGTAGGTCACTATGAACTGCAAACCCACTTGTCCTGCTCTCCCTGGGATAGGTCCCTGGGCAGCTTCTCAGCCCCTGATGCCAAAGCCATGGCTGCTCCTAGGAGCCTTCTACAAGAGGCCTTTAGCCCAACCCTCTGGGACCCAGGGATCTGCTGGACACCTGCCCAAAGGTCAGGCAAGGTGCCCCTCACCCCATGGCTACATGCTCTGGAATGTTGCTGAACTGGGCTGGCTCCACCAGCGACAGGGAGGACCTGCAGGCTGCCCCCTGCCCTTGGGAATCCCTGAGCTCTCAGCACCTGCTCTACCTCAACTCTGTCCCTACCAGCCCCCTGAGTTGCTTGTGAGTCACTCAGCTCTGGCCTAATGCTGACCAGGGAGAGCACTGTGATGGCAGCTGGGGACAAGTTCTCAAACAGGTAAACACTGTCCCACTTCAAGGGATGAGTTTCTGAAAATGACCCCACTCCTGGGACAAAATGGGGACAAAAGACTTCGTTGCAAGATCCACAGCCTCCCTAGGGCCAGGCAGCAGCTCACTCCTTCTCTTCCCCAGGCTCCACCTGTGGCCCTCCATGGTGACTCGGCAACCAGGGGGGTGGGGGTGGGGGGGCCTGGTGAGAGGCCATGGACATCAGGGACTGGTGGAACCAGGGAAGCCCCTTGGGGGTCTGTGAAGCAGATCCCCAACTCGTCGATATGCAGCCTCCAGATCTGTAACTGCTCACACTCAGCAGTGATGTGTGCTGCTTCCTGGACCAGCAAGACCTCCAGGTCCCACAGCTCCTTGAAGCTGAAAGGCAAAAATCCCACCATGACACAACCTCAAAGAACCACAGGGAACTGCTCCCCACAGCTCCTGTCCATCAGATCAGAGGAGGTGTCAGCCCCACAGGCAGTGAGTGCCTGATGCCCAGGTCCCAGAATGGTGAACTGTGCAGAGGACAGGGACATGGATAGGCCCACCCCACTTCCCTAGGACGGTCATTCTTCATCCTCCTTTGCCATCCAGCTTTCCTCCCATGACCATCACTGCACCTGTGCAGAAGGCTCCCACCCCACTCCCACCTGTGGGAACCACATGCCCGGTGGGTTCACAGATGGGCTCACCCCACACCTGAATTGAGTGCTCTGCATAGTGCCTGCCCAGACATCCGTGTCCTGACACAGGCTCACACCCAGGGCACACAGGCACCCATGTTCCAGGGTCACTCTGCGGAGGCAACGACATGACTGTATCCACGCTCAGCACACAATGGGCATCACTGAAGACTCAGCCAGCATCACCCTCAGCAGCAGCCCAGAGAGCCCAGGGCCACGCACCTGGAAGCAAATGTCCTCAAGTCGGCAGGACCTGCAGAGCTGGATCCATCCAGCTCTGCCAAACATGCCTCCTGTCTAGAAAATGAACCCCAGGTCCGTCAGTTACTGGACACATGGAAAGAGGGGGTTCTGGGTTACTGGCAACACTGGTGGCCTCTAACTGCCACAGAACATGGAAAGAGAGGGTTCTGGGTAATGGTAGCTTTGTGGAGTTCTACCAGTCCTGTCCCAGTGGTGCCCTCCCAGCTCAGGAGGGACGAGTGTCAGCCTCCTCAACCTCAGAATAAGCACAACCCTATACTGGGGGCTTCTGTGGTCTTTGCAGGGCTGAGGAAAGAGGGAAGAACTGTGGCAAATGTGCCATGACCTAGCTCTGCCACCACCTTCTGTCAGCTGCTCGATAAATCCCAGCCTTCTGCAGGGCTCTCTACCTGTAACCTGTCCGCTTCCTCCAATACACCTCTGTTTTGAACCAATGTTTTATTATTATTATTGTTGTTGTTGTTGTTGTTGTTTTATTTGGAAATAAGTGCAACGAGAAAAAGGAGGAGAGAGATTTTTCTAACCTCTGGTTTACTCCTCAAATGGCTGCAACAGCTACGTCTCAGCCAGGCATTCTATACTCTTACATGGGTGGCAGGGACTCAAGAACGTGGGTCATCCTCTGCTACCTTCCCAGTCACATTAGCTGGGAGCTGAACTGGAAGAGGAGCAGCCAGGATTCAAACCATCCCTCCAGTATGGGATGCCCATTTCCCAAGCAGCAGCTTAATCTGCTATGCCATTGCTACCCCTTGTAACAACTTTCAAAGCCTTGGCATTTTGAATTTCAGTTAGTGCAGTGAGTTTCCCCCCCACACCTCACCCAGCTCCCTGAGTTCAGTCTGTGCCCGCCCCTGCAGTAAGCAGGACTCCCAAGGCTACAAACTTCTGACACAGGACAGGTCTCAGCCCTGCTGATCCATTCTGTGTCCTCCCACTCTGCTCCTGTCTTGTTCCTCTGTGGTGCTGTCAGCACTGGTCACCAGAGAGTTTTCCCGGGATGACAGAGAAGGGAGCAGATGGCCGAGCATGGCCTTCTTTGTGTCCTGTGTCGGCCCCACCTAGTCTGTCTGTGGGAGGAACAGGGCCCCTGCCCTGGGTGCAGGTGAGGGGTTGAGAGACGAAACACTGTGATTTCAGCACCGATACTGGACACACATGCAGGTAATACTGAAGCCAATGCTGACAACAAGGGCTTGGCAAGTGTGGGGGAGGGGCAGGAGCACCCGGGAGAGCTGGGTGCTGGGGAGACCACCAGGGAATGCTAGGTATCCCTGTCCTCTCCTCTGTAAAGAGTAACTCAATAAATTAATGGAGTGACACAAAAGTAAATCTAGAGCCAAGACCCTGAGTCACGGAAACACAGATCGCCCCTCTAGCTAACATCTGAATGCCAGCCTCTGTTCTGAGAGCTTTGCAGGGACCCACAGGTTCTGAGCAAATGCCCAGTCCACCCTCAGACACAGACCAGACCCCACTTTGCCATTTCAAAGGAAACACACCAGCTCCATATCACTGACCTATCAAGGGAGGCCACACATACTGTGGACGAACCAGAGGTCCACACATAAGCTGATTAAGCATGGCTCAGCCCCTACTTTAAACTATGATTCACTGTCTCTAATCCCTCCAGAGTCGAGATTGAGCCACAGCTGCCTGACTCCTTACTCTGCTCGTTGCAAATGAACTTTCTTCCATGGCACTGTCAGTAATTGGCTTGCTGTGCATGGTGAGCAGCCCAGTTTTGGGGCTTCTATAACAATTCCCCAAACTGTTTTGGGGAGTTCTATAATAGTTGTGATGAAGTCACTTTCTGAGTTACCCAGAACAAAGGAGTCCACTCAGAAAATTCCCTCCTCTACAGTGAGCAGCAGTGTGCAATGGAGTGATCCCACAATTAATCTATTATCAGATTTACGGGAAACTTTCAAAAAGGGACCTTGGTGTGTCCTGAGACCTAGTTAATTAGAAATTTGGGTAGGATACCTGAGTAAACTAGTTAAAACAAAACAAAAAAAATCAATTTGTTGATTTGCTTATCGGCCTAAGGCAGTGCTGCTCAAACCTTCATCCACATGGGACGCATTTTTGGGGGTGTTGCCACAACAAACCCGATTCAGCAGGCCTGGGTGTCACCTGAGGTCTTGCATTTCTAACATCATGCTGCTGATGCTACAGAGTTGTGGATCACACTGCAAAGCAAGGCCTCAGGGCAGTAGTTCTAATGCATGAGACACCTGGAAGGCTTGTGAAATCCAATTGCTGGGCCCTATCCCAGAGGTGAAGACTTAGTAGGTAAGATCTACACTTTCATTGTTAGTCAAGTTCCTCAGTATTTCTGAAGCTGCTACTCTAAGGACAACACTGAGAGAACAATGGTGCTAGGAGAAGGAATATGGGCTTTGGAACCAGTAGAGCTGAGTTAAGTTCCATCCCAGCGAATTCCTTACTTTGGTTCTCCACTCTCTACATTAGAATCCCCTGAAGAACTTAATCCAGATCACAATGATCTTTCCAGATCAAATTAAGAAAAACAGAGTAAGATCCAGGTCAGCTGTTTTAGCAAATTCCTCAGGTACCCTAATGTGTAGCCTGGTGGCAAACCACTGAAATACTTTGAGCCAGTCTTCCTATCTGAAAATGAAGATTTTCTGAGGATTAAGTAAAATGAAAATGGGAAGAATCTGGCGTGAGGCAGGCACCCCAAGTGGCCGCTGTTCCTCCTGTGCTTTTCCATCCTTCCTCTCCACCGTGGAGGACGAGGTGCCCTTGGCCTGTACAACACCCGCCCAGCTAAAGAAAAAGAAAAGCACCTCACAGCCTTTGCCATTTTCTTCTGGATCACTGCCTCCTCTGACCAGCATCTGAAGTCTGTTTCCCACTGGCTCCTCCTCCTCTGTCTTTTAAAATACTCTGAACGCCCCATCATTCCATCTTGCAGCCATCCTGTTTCTTGCCTTTTCTCACTTGTAACATTTCCCACACACGTGGCCTACACCTGTGCCAATTCCTGGGCTCCCCTTAAGCTCCAGGAGAAAAAGCCTTGTTTCCTCCACCCCAGACCCTAAGCTTTACCAAGCAGACACCCAGACTGCCAAGGGTGTTTGGCCAAACCCAAGATCTATTCTCAGGAATCATAATCCCTCAATTCAATTGAACAAACATCTATTAGCACCCATTATCACTGGGGTATAAAGGTGAATAAGTCACCAGCTGTGGCCTCAAGGCAGGACTGTTAGGCAGCTATTACATAAACAAATCAATGCTGTCAGTGAGATAGGATCTCTGATGTAAGTGCTCTTGTCCTCAGCATTCAACATTAGCACAGAACCTTCCGTATAAATAGCTTGTGATGGATGAATGAATGAACTCTACAAGAAGACAAGGAAAGGCTTTACAGGCGGAGTCACCTTATAGCAGGATGAGTAGTTTTCCAGGTGGAGAAGTGTGTGGGTTGATATTCCAGATGGAATCAAAGGTGTGGGAGGAAGAAACAGCACAGCACCTCCCAGGCGTTGATACTGTGACCAGCTGACGTGGAGGGTATGAGGGGAAGGGGAGGAGGGAAGGCTGGAGAGCAAAGGGCCTCAGCTAACAGCTTGCTATCATATGTCAGCATGTATCTATGGAGTAAGGACTTTTCATAAAGCATAATCAGAATATATTTAATAGACTGAAAATCAATAATGCTCAATATCAACAAAAACACAGTCAGTGGTTAATAAGGATGCTAATAAGACCCATACATTTATTTCATTAGGTTGAGCTGTCCCTTAAGTTTCTTTTAAGTTTATTAAGTGCATAGGCTGCCCTGCACATGAGTAGGCTCATGGTTGCCTAGGTTTTAATTTTGGCCTGACGGTGTACCACCTGTGTCCTTGAGCACATCACTTCACTTCTCCAGCCTCAGTTTCTTAATCTATGAAATGGAGACAACAATACACACCCTGTGGATTTATTATAAAGATAAAATATAGGAAACCAAGCCTTAGAACAGCAATTGGCTCTTAGTAAGAGTTTGATAAATACTAGCCATCATTAATCCTACCTTTTTGTGGTAACTTCTCAATCTTTGTGTGTGTGTGTGTGTGTGTGTGTGTGTGTGTGGAGAGGCAGAGTTAGACAGTGAGAGAGAGAGAGAGAGACAGAGTGAAAGGTCTTCTTTCCGTTGGTTCACCCCCCAAATGGCCGCTACAGCCGGCAGGCTGTGCCGATCTGAAGCCAGGAGCCAGGTGCTTCCTCCCGGTCTCCCATGCCCGTGCAGGGCCCAAGCACTTGGGCCATCCTCCACTGCCTTCCCGGGCCACAGCAGAGAGCTGGACTGGAAGAGGAGCACCCGGGACAGAACCGGTACCTCAACTGGGACTAGAACCCAGAGTACTGGCACCGCAGGTGGAGGATTAGCCTAGTGAGCCGTGGCGCCGGCCACTTTTCATTCTTCTTCACTCTTTTCCTCCTGCTGCCTCCTAAAAGTTTAAATTCTCCCAAGTTCAAAGTAGCCTGGTATGCTTTTCTCTCTCCCTCTTATCTACTCCCATGACTTCTGGCTTGCATATGGACAACCTGTGGAGAGTGGCCCTGTGGCATCTGGTGGAGTCCCCTAAGACGAAGGCGATATCAGTTCCCCAGCATGACCCAGAGATGCAAATCACCCACCTGGGAAAAGCTCTTGGATCATAGAAAAATCACTGTAACCGAGGAACCATTACAGTTACAAGTGTGCTTCTTGGACTGTCAGCCTCTGAGTGCCCTGCCCGTGGTTTCCTTGCAAGCATATGGTAACAGTCAGCCTAACTACAAAAGGGCTGCCGCCACAGGCCTACCCCTGAGATTCCAGTCCATGTTGCAGCAGTGCTTGCCCACTGCTTTTCTGCAGCGTGTGTGTGTGAGTCTAGTTCTGCTTTTCATGTGTTCTAGTGACTCCTGTCACCATCTATGTTGTTGGTCACTTCCTGATGTGCAAGCTTATAAAGTTACGTAAGGTTTATGACTTCTATGTCTCTGCAAATTTTGGCTCTTCCCTACTCACTTTCTAGTTCTCTGAATATATGTATCACCAGAATCTTTTTTTTTTTTTTTTTTTTTGACAGGCAGAGTGGACAGTGAGAGAGAGAGACAGAGAGAAAGGTCTTCCTTTTGCTGTTGGTTTGCCCTCCAATGGCCGCCGCAGCTGGCGCACCACGCTGATCCGAAGGCAGGAGCCAGGTGCTTCTCCTGGTCTCCCATGCGGGTGCAGGGCCCAAGCACTTGGGCCACCCTCCACTGCACTCGCGGGCCACAGCAGAGAGCTGGCCTGGAAGAGGGGCAACCAGGACAGAATCCGGCTCCCTGACCAGGGCTAGAACCCGGTGTGCCAGGCCGCATGGCGGAGGATTAGCCTAGTGAGCCGCGGCACTGGCCGTATCACCAGAATTTTAATAGAGCTAAGTCAAGCCTTCCTTTCTCTTCCTCAAAATTGCTTTCGAATCATTTCAGGTTCTTCTCTCTCCTTTGGACCCCATATTTAATCTGCAGGGAAGTCCTCGTGAATCTTTAAGGACTCACATCACTTTCTTTTCATTTTTATTCTCCTGTCTAGTTCCACTTTACACCTGTGATCTCTTCTATCTGGCTCCAGCCTGTCCTACTTCTAATTTGCCCTGAAAACTGCCCCCAAACTAGACTAAAATACTGCTTCATGGTAAATAATGATAGAGCATATGACTTCTGTAGCTGTGGCGTGAGGCGTTCTGTGAACCCTGTCCCCCGTGAAAGAAGCACAATCGGTGAACCTCATTTAGAAATCAAACCACAACAATTTAGAGCCTCTAGAAATTGTCTTAAGAGCTTATAGCAAACTAACAAACTTGAATTCCAGATAATCTACTAAGTCCTTTTATGAACCACAAATCACTCCCTTCTTCCCCTCCCAGCTCAGCATGCTAGAAGCTCCATTCCAGGCAGGTGAAGCCAAGCACACAGGCTACCTCTTCCTCTAGCTGTGAGTTCAGCTCTACTGTATCTCCCTGGGAGGGAAAGGCTACCAGCCTGCCCTGCAGCTCTGTGTTGCAAAAGCTGTGCTCCAGACAAGATGGACTGAGTCTCACTTCCTACACACAGTCCCCACTGCAGCTCAGGTGTGCCAGGCAAAGCCCAGCTTGCTTATAGGGCAGAAATTCTATACTGAGAGGGGTAAGCTAAGAAGACCAGAGACTACTGACCTTGCTCCTAATATCAGGATTGTCTCTCTGAGATAGAGCCACTGTCACTACCCAGAGCAGTGGTATAGATGATTGTGGCAGAAGAAAAAGCCAACCATAAGAACAGACAGCTCCAAAATTCTCCCTAAGGATTTGGAATGCAATGGGAGCCAAGAGATGGTTAAAATCAAGTATAAATGTACTCTAAATAACAATGGAGATTTTGTTAGTAAGCAATTAAAAGGAGCTTGAGAGCTACATCAGAGCAATAAGCTGAACTCCAAACCAGTTTGAAGCAAAGCAGAGAGAACCAGAGAGAAAGAGTCAGCTAAGAAGAGCCTTCTTAGGGTTGGAATAAGCCTCTGAGACTGACCTAATAGAATATCCCTGAAAAGGGACGCAATTTTAGCAGAACAAGACTGGAAAAATGTATGCCCCGGGGCACTGTCAGACTCAATAGAACAATCAGGGAGCAATTAATGGAAGCTAACAGCTGGATGTGATACCACAGCAGGCTGATATCTTCATAGAGAGATCAGGTAAATGGAGGGCGACAGCCCTTTTAAGACTGCCATCCCAGGGTGACTGCACGCAAGGCTGAATCTGTAAGATGCTGAGGGGGGGAATAAATTTCACTAGAATCATCTAGCCAAGTCACTGTGCAAATACAATAGTAACAAGCCCCAGAAGAGGAAGGAATCAATGTTCAAAGTTGCCATAATATACTACCTGAAATACCCAGTTTTAAACAAAAAAAAAATATGACACATGAAAAGAAATAGGACTGTGTGACCTACACACAAGAAAAAAAATCAGGCATCAGAAACTTTGGGAGTGCTCATATGCCAGATTCAGCCGAGAGACTTCAAAGCAATTGTGCTAAATATGTTTCAGGAACTAAAGAAATCCCGCTTGGAGAAGTAAAGGAGGATATGATGACAATGTCTCATTGAGAAGAGAATATCATCAAAAAATAAAAATTATTAATAAATGCTAACAGAAATTTTGGAATCAAAAAGTACAATCACCGAAATGAAAAATTCTTTAGAGCACCCAGAATGGCCAAAAAAATCTTGAAAAAGAACCTAACTGGAGGATTCACAATCTCAATTTCAAAAATGATTAAAGAACTACAGTAATTAAGACACAGGCATAGCACTTTAAGCCTCCACCTGCAACAGCAGCATCCCTCATGGATGCCAGTTTTCAAGTCCCGGCTGCTCCACTTCTGATCCAGCTCTCTCTGCTGATTCGCCTGGGAAAGCAGCAGAAGATGGCCCAAGTGCTTGGGCCCCCGTACCCACATGAGAGACCCAGGTGAAGCTCCTGGCTTCAGCCTGGCTCAGCTGTGGCCATCGAGGCCATTTGGGGAGTGGGCCAGCAGATGGAAGAACTCTCTCTATATATAATTCTGCATCTCAAATAAATAAAATAAATCTTAAAAAAATTAATGAAGAAATCAAGACAGAATAATACTTACACATGTATACATGTGGTTCAATGGACTAGAACTAAGAAAGAAACCCAGAAATCTATGTCAATCGATTTTTGACAAGGCTGCTGTTGAATGGAGACAGAATCAGTTTTGCAACAAATGGTGCTATGATAACTTGATATCCACATGCAAAAGTTAACTCAAAATGGGTTATAAAACTAAATGTAGGCCGGCGCCGCGGCTCACTAGGCTAATCCTCCGCCTAGCGGCGCTGGCACACCGGGTTCTAGTCCCGGTTGGGGCGCCGGATTCTGTCCCGGTTGCCCCTCTTCCAGGCCAGCCCTCTGCTGTGGCCAGGGAGTGCAGTGGAGGATGGCCCAGGTGCTTGGGCCCTGCACCCCATGGGAGACCAGGAAAAGCACCTCCTGGCTCCTGGCTCCTGCCATCGGATCAGCGCGGTGCGCCGGCCGCAGCGCGCCGGCCGCGGCGGCCATTGGAGGGTGAACCAACGGCAAAGGAAGACCTTTCTCTCTGTCTCTCTCTCTCACTGTCCACTCTGCCTGTCAAAAAAAAAAAAAAAAAAAAAAAAAAAAAAAAAAAAACTAAATGTAAGAGCAAAAACTAAACTCTTTGAAGGACTAAATCTCCACGATCTTGAATTAGGCAAAGACTTATTAGGTACGACAGCAAGAGTACTGGCAAAAGTAAATAAACTGCACTTCATCAAAATTAAAACCTTTTGGGCTTCAAAGAGCATTGTTATGGATATAAAAAGAGAAGAAAATGCTTATAAATCAATATCTGAGAAGGGAACTTGTGTGTAGCACATATAAAGAGCTCCCATAAGTCAATAGTAAAAAGGAATGAAGTCATAATGCATGCCCCTGTGTGGCTGAACCTCAAAAACACGTCCAGTGAAAGAAGGCAGCAATGAGGAGCACGAAGGGGATAATGCCATTTACATGATTCAGAATAGCAAGTCTCTAAGAAACAGATTAGCAGTCGGCTAGAGCTGGGGAAGCAGTGGGGGTTTTCAAGGGAAAATAGGAGCAACTGCCAGTGAGTACAGAGTTTCTCTTTCAGCTAAAATTCTGATGGCAGCACACCTTGTGAGTGTACTAGAAACCATGGAATTGTACATTCAGTGGGTGTATTGTATGCTAAATGAATCACATCTCAATAAAACTGTTAAAATTAACCAACAACAATAGCTGTCTTTTACAGAGCTCTTACTATAGAGTGGACGGTGTATGAAGTATTTACCTGCACTACTTTGTTCTTCAGCAGAAAGAAATGAGTGTTATTTTCTCTCTATTATGGATGATAAAATGCAGAAAGCTTAAGTCACTTGTCCAAGAGAGCACAGCTAAAAAATTCCATAGCCTAGATTTATTTTTTTAACACTTATTTATTTATTTATTTGAAAGGCAGAGGAAGAGGCAGAGAGAGAGAGAGAGAGAGAGAGAGGTCTTCCATCCGCTGGTTCACTCCCCAGATGGCAGAAATGGCTGGAGCTGGGCCGGTCCGAAGTCAGGAGCCTGGAGCTTCTTCTGGGTCTCCCACATGGGTTCAGGGTCCCAAGCATTTGGACAATCTTCTACTGCTTTCCCAGGCCATAGCAGAGAGCTAGATCAGAAGTGGAACAGCCAAGACTCGAACCAGCACCTATATGGGATGCCAGCACTGCAGGTGGTGGTTTTATCCACTCTGCCACATCACCAGCCTCCAAAGCCTAGATTTAAATTCAGATAAATCTTTTCATCTACAGTACACATTCTGGGACTGGCATTGTGGCACAGAAGGTTAAGCCAGCACCTGTGATGCCAGCATCCGTATGGGTGCTGGTTTGAGTCCCAGATGCTCCAGTTCTAATCCAGCTCCCTGATAAAGCACCTGGGAAGCAGTATAAATTGGCCCAAGTACTTGGGCCCCTGCACCTACACAGGAAACCTGGATGGAGTTCCATGCTCCTGGTTTCGGCCTGGCCCAGGCCCAGCCATTGCGATCATTTGGAGAGTGAAACAGCAGATGGAAGATCTCTCTGTCTCTCCCTATCTCTGTAATTCCACCTTTCAAATAAATAAACAAACCTTAAAGGAAAAAATAATAAAGTACACGTTCTTGGAGCACGCATTTGGCATAGTGGGTAAGATGCCAGTTGGGACACCTGTGTCCTGTGTTTGAGTGCCTGGTTTGAGTCCTGGCTCTGTTCTCAATTCCAGCTTCCTGCTACTCTACCCCCTGGGAGGCAGCAGGGGATGGCTGAAGTGCATGAGTCCCTCCACCCATGTGGGAGACCTGGATTGAACTCCTGGCTTCTGGCTTCAGCCTGGCTCAGCTCTGAGTATTGCAGGCATTTGGAGAATTAACCAATGGTCAATAGCTCATGCTCTCTCTCTCAAATATAAGTAAGCATGTAGGTAGGTAAATAAATAAATAAAGTACATGTTATTCAATTGCATTTTATGGATTAGAAAATATAAATCTAATTCCTTTCAATTTTATTCAATAAACATTACTGATCATCTACTATGAGGCAGGCCTTGTGTTTCCCAAAGCAGATGAGGATATACCACAAGTGATCTTGATAAACTCTTCTTGGAAAAAAAAACTTTTAAATTATGTTTAAAATATACACAAAATTCACACTTGGCCATCTGCAAATAGAGTTAAGTGTGACTAAGTTACTCACTTTGTTGTGCAACCATTAGCACTATCCGTCCAGCTCTAGAATGTTTTCATCTCCCAAAACTGAGTCTCTATACCCAGTAAACACCAGTTCCCCATTCCCACCTCCCCTAGTCCAGCCCTATAGCCACCATTCTACCAACTCTAAATTTGACTATTTTAGGGCGGGCGCCGTGGCTCAATAGGCTAATCCTCCACCATGCAGCGCCGGCACACCGGGTTCTAGTCCCGGTCGGGGCACCGGATTCTGTCCCGGTTGCCCCTCTTCCAGGCCAGCTCTCTGCTATGGCCAGGGAGTGCAGTGGAGGATGGCCCAAGTCCTTGGGCCCTGCACCCCATGGGAGACCAGGATAAGTACCTGGCTCCTGCCTTCGGATCAGCGCAGTGCACCAGCCGCAGCGCACCAGCCACGGCGGCCATTGGAGGGTGAACCAACGGCAAAGGAAGACCTTTCTCTCTGTCTCTCTCTCTCACTGTCCACTCTGCCTGTCAAAAAAAAAAAATTGACTATTTTATATGCCTTATATGAGTATAATCATATGGCATTTTTCCTCCTGTGATTGCATATCTTCAGGTTCATCTCTGTCATAGAACATGACAGAATTTTCATTCTTTTTAAGGGTGTGTAATATTCTACTGTGTGTAGAGACCACATTTTGTTTATCTGTTCACCCATTATTGGACATTTGGTTTGTTTCCACCCTTCGGCTACTGTGAATAACGCAACTATGAACAGTGGGATACAAACATCCATTTGAATCAAATTTAATTTTTAAGTGCCTTGTTTATATTGTGGATGGTCCATGAGATGATTTTAGGGTAGCACATGCAAGAACTTATTGAAATTTAATAATTATGAAACGATTTTAATCTTATTAGAGTAATGATAACGAGCATCTCAAGCCATCAATGTCACAGGTACTGCCTCAGCTCACAGGGTTTCTCAACTTGAATATCACTGGCCTTGAGGCCAAAAGACAACAATGTGAGGGGCTGCGCTGTGCACAGTAGGATGCTTGGCAGCGTCTCCAGCCTCTGCACACCAGAGACCAGCAGCACCTCTCCAGGTGTGACAACCAAAAATGTTTTCAGACATGGTCAAAATTGCCCCAGGATAGGAACCACTGGTTTAAAGAGGGACTGAGAAGGTATTTATTTTTAAATGAGTTAATTTGATGGCATTTTTCATACATAATACAGCAGAGAGCACAGAGACAGAAGGCAGTATGTGGACACCTGGAGTTTGGGATGCTGTTGTGTCCTGGATGATCCGGATCGCACGGCACAGGCGAAGCTGTTAACTGCTCCCCTCCACCTGTTCATCTTCTCTTCTACCGATTCTCCATCTACACTCTGCAGTCTATAAACTATCGTGCGTCCTTCCACCAAAGCACTTCTGTTTCTGGCGTCCTCCCCACCTGGAATGCCAGTCCTTCCCCTCCCACATACTCCCGCTCAGCTCTGTTGTACAATGAGGCCAGGTCAAATCTCCAAGACTTTGAGTCAGAACATCTTGCTCCCTCCTCTGAATAATTATTTATGACATTGATTGTACTCTGTTGCTCATTGCTTAGTCTTTTGACTCATCTCCTCAGGTATCCTTTGTCCTATATTCCAACCCATGTGCAGATGGGACTTTGCCCTGTGCTTCCCTCTCTCTAGAACTTAGTAAAAATCTTACTTAGTAAAAATGTTTATCATCTTGTCAATTAACTTAAATATATGGTAAAGCTCTATGGAGTGTCTGGAAGGATATAAAGAGCTTTCAGTAGCCCAATACCATGAAATCGCACAGGACAGGGTTGGGATGCATTTATTTAACACACAATTTTTGACTCCTTTGGAATTGACAGCATGAAGAATTCAATTTTGATTGCTGTTATTAAGGTTGATGTCAAGAAGAGAAATGCACAGTGACTAAGAGGTCATCTTCAGCTAGCCAAGTGTCTGATACTCTGCATGTATCTTACGATAATACTGGAACACCTTTCCACAGTGAGTGTGTGTGTGTGTGTGTGTGAGAGAGAGAGAGAGAGAGAGAGAGAAGCATTTTCTGTGCTAGATTCTCTGTATATTTAAGGATTATTCTAACATTTATTATCCAAATTGATATCATCTGAGAGTCACCCTAAAGTGAGGGCACCATTAAAGTTTTTCCAGGGCAACAGGAATAAGCCAGGATTGTCTATCCCATGATTTTATTATAGACAAGCTCACGTACAGACTTAAGGAAGCAGCCCAAATCATAGACAAAGTGACTTATCACCATTTTGACTGGCCAGCAGGAAGCTTTTCCAACAATAAAATGAGCCAAATCCTTGAATTTCGTCACAGTTTGTCCTCACGGAACAATATACTACTGCATGCTGAGACTTGGAAGTTCCAGACACATCATTCATAAGAAGCTGGACAGAAGGCCTGGGCACAGGGCGTTTGCATCCTCCACCTGGGCTGCACACGAGCGGCAGTGGGTTTGGCAGCAGAGGGCCACACTGGAGTCCTCAGTCTGTACCACAGCCAGGCCTTCAGGGAAAATTCTCAAACAGGCTGCAACTTCGTGTATTATCCTCTCAGCCTCATCCATTCCCGTGTCCCGCACAGTGGTTTGTTGATTATGTAGCTTAGCTCAGTCCTCTGAACCCTCCTCCTGCGAGAACAGTCCCAAAGGAAAGTGTCTCTCACCAGCGGGTACATTTTGCTAGTGACAAAAAAATCTTACGTGTGCTGGAGCTCTGTACTTTCTGCTCAGTTTTGTGTCAACCTAAAGCTGCTCTAAAAATCATGCCCTTTAGATACACTCACCACTTCTGAAAGACAGAACCTGGAAAATGAGTTAGCACCTTAGGAAGGGTCTTAAATGGACTCCTATAAGGACTATGGCAAACATTTACTAAAAGCATGGGCCAAGCACGCTTTGATGCATTTTATATCCGTGAACTCATCTGCTACTCACAGGACCCCTGGAGGGAAGCACATCACTGCAAACTGCATTTTACAGAAGAAAGTACTGCACAGAAAGGTGCCATACTTCCCCAAAGTCACAAGGCTACTGAGGGCACAGCCAGCATTCAGGCCTCCACAGCAGAGCTTCCAGAGCTGGTTGCTCCCAGCCATCTCCTGAGGATGGAGAATAAACTGATACCGAATAAGCTGACGTACTCGACGAATGGCTGGTTTTGCCCGAAGAGAATAAACAGAGCCCCCATCTGCCTGCCCACTGCGCCCTGCTGTCTCCCGGAGGACCTTGAGGACTTTTCTCACGAATCCCTGATGGGAGGCCCCCATTGAGTTGAATCCAGTCCTACCTTCGTGTGGTCCTGGAGCTTTAGCCAACCTAGAATGTGGGTAAGGTGCCTGCCTTCTCCGGTCTTTGTAACAAAGCACTCTCACACTTTCAGAAATGCCCTTTATGGTCATATCCCAACACCTAGTTAACCCAGGCCAAGGCTTATCAAATACTCCGTTCCAACAAGCTACTAAAATTGAAGGCAAAAATAAGTCCATTCCATCTCCTAAATGACCTCCCACGGAAGTGCTCTGTAGAGTGAGAAAATGTGATTAAATAGAAAATCACATTATTAAATATCTGGCAAGAGCCAGAGCAGAAGGGAAGAAACAGAAATCAGACACAAATAAGAAAGCATTCTGTGTGCTGGAAAATGGTAATCGGTCCTTCTCGAAGTCAGCCAGAGCTTCCAAGACGCACGTGTGCTCGCACTCTTCCTCCTGTGCCTGGGCTCAGTCTGCACCTCTTCTCAAGCCTCTGTGACACAGCTGTGCTCTCGGACTCCTGCACTGGACAGACGTCCTTTTCTGGAGCTCTTGGCTGGTCCTATGTTCCGGAGAGGGGAGGGGAACTCTATTTGCACAACGATGAACCCATCTGTAACTTATTCCCAACAGCTGTTTTCTGTGGCTCTGAATCAAGCTGGCAAAAGCATCCCAAGTCTCAGAAGCCATTTCATGCTTTTCAGGGTCTAGAAAGATATTTCAATCTCCCTGAGCAAATAGATACAGAAGCAAACCTTTATGGGGCTGGGCCTGTTGCATACGGATATGTGTATGGGCACCAAGTAGCTTTATTTAAAGACAAGGAGCATAAAATTGTGGATCAGAACCATATGTATTCACACAGGTGCCTGTGCACATGGGCGCACACACACAAACACACACACACATCCCTCATTGGCATCCAATCTATTTGTAAAATGTTAATAATTATTTACTTTAAGTAAAATTGTATATAGCTATGATATACACAAGTTCTGGTATATATACACATACACACATTGTGGAATGGTTAAATTCAAGCTAGTTAAAATATGCATTACCTCACATACTTACCTGCCAACAAATCTAAAGCTCTTTTCTGAAAGTTCAAAGTGTTTCATACAAAGCATCAGAACGACCGGAATTCCTCACTGGAATCCTGTTACCAAAGTTGGGGTTTTTCTTTCCTAAGATGAAAAAAGATACAGAGAAATAAAAGCTGAAATGAAGCTTTTTAAAAATTATTATTATTACATGACAAATGTAGCACAGCAGTGGCAAGGAATTCTTTCCCCTCACTCACTCCGATCTGTGTTCTTTCATGTGTTCTTTGATGCGGAATGCAGGCCTGAGTGGCTCTGTCTGAGCATACTCTGCGATATCCATTCTGGGGAATGGGTTTTAGGAGTTTCTCAGGTTTCATGTAGCGGTTCTGATCCAGTGCTGATCAGCCTTCAAAGGATGTTATTTGGTCATTTTCATGAAATTCGGGACAAGCTATTTTTCCTTGACACAACCCAGAATTGTGTTGGAAAAAAATTTTAACTTAGCTACAGATGCTACTTCCCATCTGTGGCTGGATCTCCCAGCTCTCCGGCTCCCAGCCCTACTGTGCCTTGGCAGTGCGGCCCTGTCTGCCTCACAGGGTTGTATTTCATGTCACTCAAGAATTCTATTCTTGGAAATGCACGTGCCATTGCAAAAGCAATTGCAGGCTCAGAATTTTAGAACTGGGCCTGATTCCATGGAAAGATGGGTGAGTGAATGAACAATCAGTCTTGATTGAATGCCTACGAAATGCTAGGCACTGTTAATGTTTAACAGCCCCATTTAATCATCAGGAACTACTAGATTACCCCAGTTGCAAAAGAAAGAAATGAAAATGCATGCAGAAAGGTTAAGCGACTTGTTCAAGGCCACACAACCAGTCCCAAGCCTCAGTTCTAGCCCTGATTCCAAAACTACATACTTCCAGGTGGCCACCAACGGGGTGAAGGTTAGTTAAGGACTGAAATAACAGCGGGACAGTAACTGAGGTCCACATGTGTCCAGCCCGGCCCCATCCCTCTTCCCCAGCTGGAATGGGCCAGCCTCTACCTCCACACCCTTTCATTTCCTCCTGGTGACTCACTAACCCCGGCTCCTCCCCACCCTGGTCCTCTCCCAGGGCATGATCCCCAAATTTGCTACCTGCGTCCTGGCCTACACAGGTGAGCCACTCCATCGGCCTGGACCCACCAGAACCCCGCAGCTGGGCCACCAGCCGACCTTCCTCCTCCCAACCCCAGAGGACACCTGACCTTACCCAACCCCTAAACCAGCCTGCGGTCATAATTGCCCCTGCCGCCCACCCCGCCCCCATCCACATCCAACACAACCCATCTTCTGGCCCTCCTCCCTTTTCCCCGCCCCCTCATCCCCTCCGGGCGGGCGTTATCCAATAGCGTGTTGGCCTACGGGCCGAGGACGACAAAAGCAACCAATTGTGGGGGAGCTCTCCGCTTAAGGGTCCCGGCTCTACTCTGAGAAGCAGCTCTTTTGACCAATGAACTGCCCCCCGATTGCACTAAGTGCACAAGGCGAGTAGAGTAGCGGCTGGGATGCCCAATGAATAGGCAGGTTTTCGCGGTTGGGGGCGTGGTAGAGGCGGTCGTCAGGGGCGTGGCGGCAGTTGCCTGGGCGGGGCCGGTAGCGGCGGGAGCTGCTCTGGCCAGGGGTTCCGGCTGCATTTCCATGAGCGCAGCCGGCAGCCGCGGAGCTACAGGAAGCTGAGTAGGAGCGAGCTGGGCCGCTGTGGTCAACCACGCACAGGTAAAGCCGCGACCGAGCGAGCTACGCGGAGCGGGGATCGCGCCTTAGATCCGCCAGGCCAAGCCCTTGAGCCCCGCGGTCCCCGGCGTGGCTCGGCCCACCGCGCCGCAGCCTGAGAGCCCCGGATCCTTGGGGATTCTCGGGGGCCTGTCACCTGGCGCCGCGGGGTTCCCCAGGGCCGGCTTGATAGTGGCAGGGGCAGCCGACACCTCAGTGGGGTCCGCCTTCTCGGGAGCCCTTTGTCCCCTCCCGCCCCGGGGAAGAGGTTTGGACAACCGCCGCCGCGGCCTCCTGGTACTGTCCGCCGGTGGATGCGCCCCGCTGGGGCCTCTGGGGCCTGGGGAGGGGTCTGCTGGTCCAGGTTTGGTGGAGAAGGTCCGGGACCCCCACCTGGAGGGAGAGGGCCGAGGGGCCCCGGGTGCCTGAGAGGCCTCCGTGTTTCCGGGCTCCGGAGACGCATCCAGGACCAATGAGTTCAAGTTCCAGGAGGCCGGTGTTGGTCCATTGGAGGCGCACTTACTGAGCTGGGCTCCTTGCGGGGCACTGTTCTAGGAGCTTCGTGGGCTTCCCCCACAGCGAGAACTGCCCAGCAGGGGAAGGGAGTGCCTGCCAGGACACGCAGCTGGCGCCTCGACCTTGGAAGTGTCCAGGCAGAGCCCGGGGACAGCCACCTGTGCAGGATGCTCGGGGAGGATTCCCAAGGGAGGACTGCATGCCCCATCCGTAGAGCCTTTCTCCGTCCACTCTGGGTGACCCTGAATGCCTGGCTGGGGGAAGTTACCTCGGGGTCCACCAGGTTCAACGTGGATGCTGATGTCCAGTTCACCCGTCATGAACTGGGAGGTTCAGCTCTCCAGAGTGTTAGCAAAGAGAATGGGTGTTTACCAAAAGACAGGTTTATTTCGCCGCTGTGAAGCTCCTTAATTTGAACCGCCCAGGCTCTTATCCTTGGCAGTTCCCCTGCGTTGGTTGCAGCACCTCCAGTTTGTCAGTTTCACCCGCAGTCCAGGAGCCCAGCAGAGCGATCTCGAGAGGATGGCAGATTTGGCAGAATCAGTGTGATGTGCACCTGAGCTTTCTGAGGGCCAGTTCATCACAGCAACTTTAAGCAGGGCCCAAAACAGATAGCGTCTGCTTGCCCCTTCTCTCCCTCTGCCACTGGCCTGAATGGAGAGGACAAAATTTCCTGAAGGTCAGGACTCTGAGACAGAAGGACTCTTAACACATCTTGCTGTGTGTTTGGGGATCAGTCAACCTTGGACTAGTCCATCAGAAAGCAGATCAGCCCATGTACTGCTGACTGCTGATCGTTGGCATGGACTGGACACTTTAGAGAAAGCCCATCTAATTGAGTTTCCTGAGCACACAGGTGAGGAAACAGGATGGGGGTGGTCCCAGTCTGGCTGATGGTCAGAGTTGGGACTAAGGGTTGATTGTTGGACCCTGGATCTGGCCAGTGCTGGCATGACTTGTAATTCACTCCCAGCTTAGTTCTCTCACCCTACAGGAACCCAGAGAATAAGAGCACAGATTTTGGTGCCTAAATGCCTGGATTTAAATCCTTGCCCTGCCTTTTGCTGGCTGTGTAAACACTGGCACAATACTAAAGCTCTCTGCATGTGTGCCTGTTTCCTTACCTTTGAAACCGTAATAATAATGCTATTTCCTTTAGAAGGTTTTTTTTTTTTTTTTGAGGGGTGCGTGAGTTGCTCTGTCTGAAGTACTTAGTGCCTGACAGACAGGAACTACTAGGTTTTTTGTTTTGCTTTGTTTTTTTTGACAGGCAGAGTGGACAGTGAGAGAGAGAGACAGAGAGAAAGGTCTTCCTTTGCCGTTGGTTCACCCTCCAATGGCCGCCACGGCTGGCGCGCTGCGGGCGGCGCACCGCGCTGATCCGAAGGCAGGAGCCAGGTGCTTATCCTGGTCTCCCGTGGGGTGCAGGGCCCAAGCACCTGGGCCATCCTCCACTGCACTCCCTGGCCACAGCAGAGAGCTGGTCTGGAAGGGGGGCAACGGGGACAGAATCCGGCGCCCCAACCGGGACTAGAACCTGGTATGCCGGCGCCGCTAGGTGGAGGATTAGCCTATTGAGCTACGGTGCCGGCCAACCACGCATTTTTTTTTTAAAAGATTTATTTATTTGAAAGTCAGGATGACAGGGGAGGAGGAGATAGAGAAGGAGAGAGACAGAGGTTGAGATCTTTCATCCTCTGGTCTACTCCACCAAATGCCCACAACGGCCAGGGCCGGTCAAGGCCCAAGCCAGGAGCTCCATCCAGGTCTCCCACGTGGATGGCAGGGGCCCACTTTAGCCATCTTTCACTGCTTTCCCAGGCACGTAAGCTGGGAGCTGGACTGGAAGCAGAGCACCCAGGACTCATTCCAGTGCTCTGGTGCGGGCTGCCAGCATGGCACACAGCAGCTTAACCTGCTGCACCACACACGACACTGGCCCCATAGCACTCAGTATTTTCTACTAAGAGCTGAGTTCTTCCCTTGCCTCTCTCCTACCCAATTCATTAAATGTATTCCAGATTTCATTTTATCAGAGACATCTGCAGAGTTTCCAAGTCACATTCCATTTTCTTATTTATTTTTCCATCTTTTATTGAATCAGGTAATTCAGTTTCTGTGTTATACCTTCCCTTGAAATCATACTCTTTTGAGATACACATATTTTGTATTCTCTTTAAAAGGGGGAGAAGGACCTTCAGTTGGTAAACAAAGTCCTTGATGATGCTACTCTCCACGATGTCCTTCCAAATATGCACTCCCTGTTCAGCCTTGCTCCCAGTTGTCAGTGTGGTGCAGCTTGATTATAAATGTATGAACATTTTTAGATTAAGATTTCATGAGCCACTGTATTAAGTGCCTTTCGGAAGTCCAAGGATCGTGTGTCAAATGCATTTAAGCAAGTTCCTTAGTCATTGGAGTAGGGGGAGCACCAGCAAGTCTGCCTGGCCTGCCAGAAACAGAAGTGTGTGAGTGCCTCTTGCTGGTGATCCGTCTTGTTCACTGGTTTATTTGCATTTTTCCTGTTCTTTTCCGAGAGCTTGAAATAAACCAGATGGCAAGTGCAGTGGAATGGTCTTTTCCCACTCATTTTAGCTTTGTACTTTCAATTCCTTTATCTCCTTCACACTGTGACTACTGGCCCCTCTCAGTTTGCTAGCCTCCTCACTTATAATGGAAAGATGCCTGTCATCTTTATTCTTTTGCAGAAATCCAGTCTAGATTGACATGGAGATTAGAAGTATTCCTTGATTGGCCCTTTCTTTTGCTTTATTTTTCTGAAGAGTTGATTCTGAGTTTTGATTTTTTATTTTTATTTTTATTTATTTATTTTTTTTGTATAGGCTATCCTAGCTCCTCGGCCTTTTCAGAGTAGTTTTTTGTTTCTCTGCTTTTGTATCAGCGTGGTCCCCTTTTCCTCTTGCTGTCTTTTCCTCTGAACGTGTTGGTGGGGGGGCTTCTCCCTTGCTGTTATTCCTTGCTTCTTTCATACAGCTTTCTCCTGGTAACTGTAGCTGGGCCCACCAACAGCATACTGGTTCCCACAGCCCTCATGCAGAACTTCTACCCTAAGCACAACATAATTTATTTGGTATAGAAGATAGAGGAAAGTCTGTCTTATTTCTTGCCTAAAATTTGGCTCTTTGAGAAGCTCCAGTCAAGAGACACTTGCAATATAATGAAAGGGCATGTCCTGCTGCTTATAATATTCTGATTCTTATTGTGTTGTGTGTTTTGAGTACTACTTGACCAATTTAAGAGTGTGAGTGACGTGCAGCATGAAGTGTTTAGGTTTTCCTATTTCATTCTGGGCTAAACTCACCCCAGGAATAGAGGGTGTTGGGAGTGCAGGGTGCCTCTTGATGTGGTCTGGCATCAGGATTTCACATCAGCTTTTCATGGCCCAGCCCTTTTTTTTTTTTTTTTTTGACAGAGTTATAGACAGTGGGAGAGAGACAGTGACAAAGGTCTTCCTTCTGTTGGTTCACTCCCCAAATGGCAGCTACAGCCAGCACTGCGCTGATCAGAAGCCAGGAGCCAGGTGCTTCCTTCTGGTCTCCCGTGCGGGTGCAGGGCCCAAGCACTTAGGCCATCCTCCACTGCCCTCCCGGGCCACAGCAGAGAGCTGGACTGGAAGAGGAGCAACCGGGACTAGAACCTGGCACCCATATGGGATGCTGGTGCCACAGGCAGAGGATTAACCAAGTGAGCCACACGCAGGCCGGGTCCAGCCCTTTGGCCCAGCATGTGATTAAGGATTTTTTAACCCCTGTGCTGCTGTTTCTGTATTGATAACACACAGGTGCTAACACTGTCACCCTTAAAAGTTCTGCAGATTTCTTTTTGTTGTCTTGATTCCAGGCCATCATGTTTGGGGATTAAACATTTCTGTTTACCAACTGGCTAGTGTGACAGATGGTGAGCGCCACTGTTACCCGTGAAGCATGTGCACTGGACCCAGTTGGGTGGCGGCTTCTTACACGGGGACCCATTTTCTGATCTTTTGCCGGAGTTAAGTAGCCATCATGTAAAAAAAAAAAAAAAAGCTCATTAAAAAATGGAACATTGATACCCTGGGGTTTGCCTGGTTTTTGATTTCCCTTTGTTGTCTTTAAATGAATGTTCATTAAGGGCAACGAACCAGGCATCTGGTGTGTGACAGAAGCACAGTTGACCCGATTAACGAGTGTGTTTGGTTTGCTGCAAAGATAATTTTGTTTTCAAATTGTTTCTATTTAAAATTTTTATGATTTTTGGTGTTTTCAACTCTAATTTATATATATAACCAATGCATTCACGTGGTGAAAGATTGGGTAGTAAATGCAGCTCTGTCCACCCCTGACCTCTGCTACCTCGTTTTGCCTCTCAGAGGCAAGCTGCATTTTCCTGATGTCTTCATCCTTCAGAGGTGGCTCGTGCCCTTCCGAGATGTTTTATGCATCCAGAAGTAAATTCCTGTGAATATTCTGTACACACACACACGCAAACACACATGTCTACACAAATGGTTGCACCTATATGCATGCTATTTGGAACCTTGCTTTTTGTCACTTACTATGTCCTGGCAGTATGGAGAGTTTCCACATCACTTCTTCTGAAGCCCACCTATTTTAGGTATCTATTTTCTGTTCCTAAGGATGCTAAGAGCCAGTCTGATTTAGGCAGCAGCTTCAGATGGAGCTACTAAAGCTTCTGTGGCTCTCTGGGAGGCAAATGTTTGTCTTCTCCAGGTCCTGTAGCCGGAAGCCTGAGGAGAGGCCGGATGAGGTAGGGCTTCTCCTGAAAGCCATTCCCCAAGGAGCCGGGGTGATGGAGAGATGAGGAGCACTTAAGACTTCGGGCCGTTGGCCTTGCCCTCTAGGCAGAATGTGCTGGAATTAACAAGGGAACTTTGCTGTTTTCTCTCTGGTCTCCACAGAAGCCTCCTTGTTTCCCTACTACACATGTCCAGCGTGTCTGTGGCAGCTAACCCTGTCTCCTGCACCACAACACCTGCTGTGTTCTCACCTCTGAGCATTAGAGGGGAGCCCTGTCCAGCCTCACCGGCCTTCCTGTTTGAGAAGCTTTATAAAGTACCCCACCCCATCTTTTCTCTCACCCACACCTCTGTAAAGCGTCTTTCCCAAACCTATGCATCATCTTCGTCACTCTCCTTGGAAGTATTTCCCGAGAGCTCCAAATCTCCTCCAAGGCCTGATTGTCCGCTGGCCTTGCTGACAAAGTCTTTCACTGGTGTTGGCTCTCATATGAGCGTTCTCAAGGTTTTTCACATTAGCATTTTCTATGACTGTGCTTGTCTTTTAAATAACAAAATAACCAGCCAGCGCTGCGGCTCACTAGGCTAATCCTCCGCCTTGCGGCGCCGGCACACCGGGTTCTAGTCCCGGTCGGGGCGCCGGATTCTGTCCCGGTTGCCCCTCTTCCAGGCCAGCTCTCTGCTGTGGCCAGGAGTGCAGGGGAGGATGGCCTAAGTCCTTGGGCCCTGCACCCCATGGGAGACCAGGATAAGTACCTGGCTCCTGCCATTGGATCAGCGCGGTGCGCCGGCCACAGCGCGCCAGCCGTGGCGGCCATTGGAGGGTGAACCAACGGCAAAGGAAGACCTTTCTGTCTCTCTCTCTCACTGTCCACTCTGCCTGTCAAAAAAAAATAATAAAAAATAAAAAAATAACGAAATAACCACACTGATTTAAGTGTGATTCTTTTTCTATTGCTGTCTCAGGTTTTGCCTATTGCAGTATTGGGCTGGTTTGTTTTTTCTCTTTTCTGTGACTATGACTTCACTTTCATCTTGCTTTTATTTACCTCCGTGTCTGATTTAGAGTCACCTTGAAATGGAATTGAATGTTTAAGATGTTAGTCAGCCAGGTTAATCTAGAGTCATTGCGTTCTGGTCTTGGCTGCATGTCCACACTATCGGTTCTACCTTTGCTACTGTATTATGTAATGTGAAGCCAGGGGTGTGTGTTATCAGTTACTCTTTTGCAAGTCTCTCTTGGATAAAAGAGATAGAAGTTTGAAAAAATTGCCCCCATTTGTTCACAATTACTGTGGGCATGTGTTTGTGAATATTTACTTAGTCATGTCATTCAGGGCAGGAAGAAACAAATATCAGGAAGTCCAACATAGGATTGCCGACTTTTAACTTTTTCAGATAAGAAATCACAAAAGCCCTGTGTGTCTTTCATCATCATTGTTTCATTGAAGAAGAGATATTTTAGCACCAAAAATGTTGGAAGATCAATATCTCAGAATAAATAGAACCTTTTAAAGTGAATGTATTTGGTTTGGTAGGAAGGTTTGGGAGGGCCAAAAGTAGAGGGTAATATTCAAAGAGGGATTCTGTTTTTCAGGTTTTTTTCCAACGGTGCCAGCTCCTCTCTTGGTGGAAATGCAGGCCATTCATGTAGTCCCGCTAACCTGGCAGTGACATCATTTGGTGGGGTTTTGTGCCCAGTCTTTGGATGGTATGGACCACACGATGTCGATAATCCAGTTTTTGCGTCTTACAGTGATGTGCACTGATATTAGAAAGTGTGTTTTGATGCTGTGGGGTCTGCGTTTGTCATATCTGAAGTGTCGCATTGTGGTTCTAAGGACTGAGGAGTGGGAGGAGGCTGAGTCAGTCTGCAGGAGTTAGTGAGGTCCCACGGCCGTGTTTGCACATCCGTTCTTTTGAGACAAGTATTTATGCTGATTAAATGCGTGATCTGGCATGGCAGGTGATGGCTGAGATTGTTTCTGAGAGAGAATGTGACTTCTCATCTGAGTCCCCGCTGTCCACGTAGCGTCATCATTTTCACCTTTCGTTGTGAATTTCCTAATTCAGGACTAGGACTATGTTCTTGAGGTTCCTTGAGTTCTTGTTAGATTAAGAACACTCAGTCTTTTTTGGTTTCATGTTAATGGTAATTAGATTTTTTTTCCTAAGATTTATTTATTTATTCAAAGTCCAAGTTATTTATATATATATATATATATATATATAAACTTAGAGAGAAAGAGATCTTCCATCTCTGGTTTACCCTCCAGATATATACAATGGTCAGGGCTGAGCCAGGCCAAAGCGAGGAGCCAGGAGCTTCATCCAGGTCTCTCACATGGGTAGCAGGGGCCTAAACACCTAAACACTTGGGTCATCCTTCTCTGCTTTTCCCAGGGGTTATCAGGGAGCTGGATCTGAAGTAGAGCAGCCAAGATACGAAGAGGTGCCCCTACAGGATGCCAGCATCACCAGTGGAGGCTTTACCCACTACGCCAGAACACCAGCCCCTGTAAATATTTTTAAAGCGTGTTCTGGAACATTGGGATGCCTAATTATATCAATTATATCACATGACCTAGTATCCCCCATTTGGGTGTGGATTTCTATCGAGTTGGAAATAGGGAATCCCCCATATAGAGAAAAATAGAGTTGGGCTTAGCACAAGAAAGGTTCAAAAGCACCAAGTGAAGCCAAATGATGAAACCAAGCGCTGGGCAGAGAAGGCTGCAGCAGTGGCCCCAGCTGAGAACAGAGATGTGAGAATGGAATCGTTGCGCTGTACCAGCCAGTATGCACAATCAGGGCTCTTGACATTGACCTTGGGCATTTCAGCTCTGGAAAATGGTGTCTATCTCCTTCATTAATACAAATTCATCAGAATTTTACTTGTTGAGTAATTTTACTTGTGCTTATTTATACATTGCTTTGGTCTCCATAAATATATAAAAGTGCTAAAAGAAGTTCATTCTTGTTCATTTGAAGAAATAGTATAATAAGTGAGGACTGACTGGATAAAAGTAATTGAATTTATTGTTTGTTTGTTTATTTACAGGCAGAGTGGACAGTGAGAGACAGAGAGAAAGGTCTTCCTTTGCCTTTGGTTCACCCACCAATGGCCGCCGCGGCCGGCACACCGCACTGATCCAAAGGCAGAAGCCAGGTGCTTATCCTGGTCTCCCATCGGGTGCAGGGCCCAAGCACTTGGGCCATCCTCCACTGCACTCCCTGGCCACAGCAGAGAGCTGGCCTGGAAGAGGGGCAACCGGGACAGAATCCAGCGCCCCGACCAGGACTAGAACCTGGTGTGCTGGCGCCGCTAGGCGGAGGATTAGCCTATTGAGCCGTGGCGCCGGCTGTTTATTTATTTTTAAATTTTTATTTTTTTGTTTGAGAGGGAGAGTTACAGAGAGAGCAGGGCAGACAGAGAAAAAGGTCTTCTTCTGCTGGCTCACTTCCCAAATGACCAAAATGGTTGGAGCTGGGCCAATCCAAAGCCAGGAGCCAGGAGCTTCTTCCGGGCCTCCCACATGGGTGCAGGAGCTCAAGCACTTGGACCATTTTCCTCTTTCCTTGGCCATAGCAGGGAGCTGGATCAGAAGAGGAGCAGCTGGGACACGAACCGGTGTTCATACGGGATGCCGGCGCCGCAGGCAGAGGCTTAGCCTACTATGCCACAGTGCCGACCCCAAGTAATTTAGTTTCAGTGTGAGAGCTGAATACACAGTAATTAACCAGAGGGGTCTAGCAGGACTTGTTTTCTCCCTTAGAGGAGGTCACTTGATGCCTGAGTCTGAAAGACCTCAGTGCAGGACTCTAAGCTCTTTGAGGCAGACAGAGGTTTCCGGTCCTATTTGTATCCTGCACAACTCCTTTCTGTGTGTTTTAGAAATAGTAGTTGAGTTGGAATTAGTCGACATCATTGGTGTTCTGCCTTCCTGAGACCCTGTTTGTATACGTAGCCAACACTAACACTTTCACACTAATGAAAGGGAGCCCTCCAAAATACCTTCTCTGCTTCTTTTTTGCTTGCTTGTTTTTGGAGCGCACCATGACGTTTTCTTATTGATATCTGCATGACCTAAGCGCTTGCTGGAATGGCCGTAGCTGGCAGCAGCTGAAGCCTATTTGCCACAGGTGACTCATCAGCTCAAGGTCAGTGGGGACTTGGCTGCGCTGGGAAGAGGAGAGAGCTGGGACCTCTGTCCTGTGTCCTAATCATCACCCATTCATGTATTACCTTCTAAGTGTGGGAATTTTAAAGATGTATAGTTGAGTATTGTCTAGTGAACCCCAATACTCCTTGCACTCAGGGTCTCCACACACGACTTTAGCTGTAATCAACTTAGACTCTCTCGGGTGCATCTATAAATATTTCCCTGATGTCTCTCACAGAAATTGGTTCCTTTGTTAAATATCCAGTTTCAAACTTAAAAATTAACGATCATTCTTTAATATCATCAAATATCCAGTCATTGTTCAAATTCCTACTTGTTTAAAAATGCCATTAACTTTTTTTCCTTAATTCTTTTGAATCAGGATTCAAATAAGGATCACACGTTGTGATTGGTTGCTGTACCCTCTATGTTTCTTTTAAACCACAAGGGTCCTTCCTTTTCTTTTTCTCCTGCAATTCACTGGAGAAACTGAATATTCTGTAGAGATATTTATTTAGTGCTTGAACGTGATAAGACATTCAAAAGGTACAATATGGCAAAGAGTGCAAGCCCTTCCTTCCCAGAAGCAGTGAAGGTTACTAGTATCTTGAATATTTTTTTCAAAGATGTTTTCTGCATATCCCAGAAAACGTGTGGGCTCGATTATATCCTTTTCCTTTCTTTTTTATATAGCTGGAAGCTTACTGTGCAGGTTGTCCTGTTTCTTGTTTTGTTCATTTAGCTCGGAATAATGTATTTTATTTTATTTTATTAATCATCTATTTTTTAAAATTTATATATTTATCTATTATATTTGTTTGAAAGGCAGAGAGAGGTCTTCCATCCACTGGTTCACTCTCCAGATGCCCACAATAGCCAGCGTAGGGCCAGGCCAAAGCCAGGTGCCTGGAAATCAATCCGAGTCTTCCACATGGGTGGCAGGGACCCAGATGCTGAAGTTGTCATATGCATGTTGCCTCCCAGGGTGTGCATTAGCAGGAATCAGAAGCAGAGACAAGAGTTGAATCCGGGCACTCTGCCATGGGATGTGATAGTCCTAAGCACCAGCGTCACTGCTGAGCCAGATGCCTGCCCGGAATGGTGCATTTTAGCACATTTCCACATGTACTGTTTGACATCCTACTTCCTCATGCTTCTAATTATGACATCACTGCGCCCTAAAATTAAGAGAAACACACTAATCCCAGGATTATGCAGTTGGACTGGAGTCTTCAGGGCTGAGAAGTGTTTTTTTTTTTTTTTTATATATATATCTTTTCATTCAGCATTTCTCAAGCCCTTTCTTTGGTGACACTGCACAGACTTCTGCCCTCAGGATGGTCCCTGGTCCTGGACACCCTGAGTCCCGTCATGGGCCACACTTGGCGCACAGGATACTTTCCATGAATACTTGCTGAGCTTCCAGCCTCACACTCCCTGCCATGCGGCCTGTATTCACCCTGTTGGCTTTAGCTTCTCAGCTTCCAAATACCCTGGCTGCCGTCCCCTCCTGAATTCTGATCATGAAAATAAAGTGCTCACTCACTTTTGTCCGTGACGTTGAACAACACATTCTTCTAACTAGAGAGATGGTAGAAGATGCCAAGTAGGTTATAGCCAAGGATATTTCCCCAGTTGAGAAAGAGCCTCTTTTCCCTCGGTCTATCATTAATATCACCCATCAGTGACTGTTGTTGAACTACACAGAAAGCTGGATGTTGCACTGAAAACACAAGAGAAACCTTTCCTTTGCTACCAAAGAGCTTGTAAGAGGAATGCAATGGGAGACCAGGAGAAGCACCTGGCTCCTGGCTTCGGATCAGCGCGATGCCCTTGGAGGGTGAACCAACGGCAAAGGAAGACCTTTCTCTCTGTCTCTCTCTCTCACTGTCCACTCTGCCTGTCAAAAAAAAAAAAAAAGGAATGCAAATAGAGAGACCTCACCGAGCTTCCTTGATGGGGTAGAAGTAGTTGGGTCCATCCAGTCCTGCAAAGGGCCTCAAAGATGGATGTGCACCTTGCTTCTCTGTATTCCTAGAGCCTTGCCCAGTGTCTGGCACAGGGAGGGCCTCTGGGCCTCAGTTTCCTTGCTTACATCAGTGACTCACATAGCCGTTGTGAGTACCGAATGAGGTCATGTCTGTGAGGGGTAAATTATGGCCTTGGACTCCACTTCAGCATTAGTGCCTTTTGTGCCCTGCTTAAGGAGGCAGTGAGGTAATGTGCTCTGATCACAAACACCTGATGAGTGGTGTCTACAGCTCCACTAACAGGAAATTTTATTACCATCTTTTTCTGTTCCTCCATTTGCAGGTCTAGTGGTTTAAAGATAATGGTGCAAGAGCCAAAGGACAGTGCTGGGTCCCGGGATGAGAGTATTTGATCCTTAATGCAGGGTCACAGATTTGATATTTCTTCTGGTGGCAGCCAGTAGAAAGGCTAATGGTTGGGAATGGGGGAAGAGCATGTGTGTGTGATCCATTTGCATCCTGTAGGAGATGGCTAAATTGGGGTCGGCAAAGACTGCTCACAGGCAAGTCAGTGGCAAGATCCACCAATCTTGGCCGGCGCCATGGCTCAATAGGCTAAACCTCCGCCTTGTGGCGCCGGCATACCGGGTTCTAGTCCCAGTTGGGGCGCCAGATTCTGTCCCGGTTGCCCCTCTTCCAGGCCAGCTCTCTGCTATGGCCCAGGAGTGCAGTGGAGGATGGCCCAAGTGCTTGGGCCCTGCACCCCATGGGAGACCAGGAGAAGTATCTGGCTCCTGCCTTTGGATCAGTGTGGTGCGCTGGCCGCAGCAGCCATTGGAGGGTGAACCAAAGGCAAAGGAAGACCTTTCTCTCTGTCTGTCTCTCTCACTGTCCACTCTGCCTGTCCAAAAAAAAAAAAAAAAAAAAATCCACAATCTTGATGACCCAGACACTTAGCTCTGGACTGGGACCCACTCTAGCGTTGGTGAAGGAAGTGAGCCCCTCCTTGGCCTTCTTTGGTGAGCACATCACTGCCAAGTTCATGCTCTGTTTTTAATTTTTATGGTAATAGAGGACAGTCTAGCAGATAAAGCTTCCACCTGCAGTGCAGGCATCCCACATGGGTGCTGGTTCAAGTCCCAGCTGCTCCACTTCCAATCCAGCTCCCTGCTAATGCTCCTGAGAAAGCAGCAGAGGACGGCCCTAGTCCTTGGGCCCCTGCACCCACGTGGGTAACCTGAAAGAAGCTTCTGACTCCTGGCTTTCACCTGGCCCAACCCTGGCCACTGTGACCATTTAGGGAGTGAACCAGCAGATGGAAGATCTCCTTCTGCCTCTCCCTTTCTGTAAATCAAGTAAAATAAATAAATTTTTTTAAAAAATGGGTAAGGAAACTGAGGTGCCAAGAGATTATGAGACTTGCCCCAATCACACAATTCTATATTTAAAAAAAAAAATTCATCTACTTGTTGAAAGGCAGAGCAAGAGAGAGGGGGGGAGGTCTTCCATTCACTGGTTTATTCCCAAAATGTCCACAACAGCCAGGGTTGGGCCAGGCTGCAGTAAGGAGCCCAGAGCTCCATGTAGGTGTCCCACGTGAGTGTCGGGGGCCCAAAGACCTTTAGCCATCATCTGCTGCCTTCTAGGATGCATTAGCAGGAAACTGGACCGGAAGCAGAGTAGCTAGACTTAACCAGCAATTTGATATGAGGTGTGGGCATGGCATGAGGCAGCTTAACCTGCTGTGCAACAGTGCCCACCCTGACATCTCTTAAGTAATACATCTGAAGCTCAAAAGTCAGATCTGTCTGCCTCCAAAATCTGTCAGAAAGCGTCTCAGTGGAGCCGGAACCTTTGCAACAGCAACTCTTCCGACCTATTTCCACAAACTGATTTTCGGAATACCACAGATGTTTGAGAAGGGATTTTTCTGTTGTCCTTAGATGTTACAAAGGAACCCTGTTTTGTAATCCTACCAACCTCTTGATCTAGGTTAACCTAGGATTAATTGCATTCCAGTTTATGTTTTCTAGACCAAATAAGCTCATTCAGTTGGACAATGTCAGACCATTTTGTTAGATTTTGGAGTAGCAGAAATGATGCGTCTCCTCGTGGTATTTCAGTATTCATCTGAATGTCAACAATCAGTAGGTAGATTCCCATCTGCCCCATATCGAGAGCCTTCCCTTCCATCTGCCACCTGGAGCAGCCTGCTTTCACTTTGAATTATCTTTCTTTGTGAGACACCAGTTTCCAAACAAGACATATAACTGAGCCCAGTAAGATGTTCTTTAGAAAAACAGGAAAGGGGTAAAAGAAATAGGGCATTGGACAATAGCTCCTTTGAGTGATGGAAAGCAGAAGATTTTCGTTTTCTGATGGATAATTATTTGCCTGAACCTTGAGACGTTGTTTAAAATATTCAGAAGCAGCTGAGCTTTCTCTTTGGATGCAGTGGTGCGGCAGTTACTCCTAAGGGCCCACACCACTCAGTCTCATGTAATCATTTCCTGGTTACTGAAAATCCGTACAGGGGAGGCTTTAGGCTAACACCTTTCCCACAGACTCAGTAAATATTTACAGACTGCCCACTACATGTTCAGTCCCCTAAATTTAAGTCATCAGGTAATTTAAACATGAGCATTGCATCAGAAGACTCCCCACAGAATTAAAGAAATATGAATCATCACTGTTAGGTAGAGGTGAGACCAGCAGATTTGCTAGTTATGAAAGGCTATCCACAAAATATGAAAGGGAAACACTGTGATATTTTAGGGCTGAGGGGATGGGCCCCAATGAAGCTTGCTGTAGAGTTCAGCAGGTTGTACAAAGCGAGTTGGCTGCCATCAAGGGCTCCCAGTGATGCTCAAATGGGGAATGACAGTACTTACCAGCATAGCCGTGGGCAAGGATACACATAGCCAAGAAAATGCTTCTCATGCCTACAGCCTCACATCAGCCCCTCAAATGCATACAGGGCCATGGTAGCACGTGTGTGGCACCGTCTTCCAGGCTGACATCTGGAATCCCCTCATAAGTGAAGCACTGAAGCTTCATGCCATAGTGACTCGTTGTCCCTGATCGCAAACCCATCCGTTTGCTCCTTCTGCCCATCTGTAGACTGCCTAGCGTTCTCGGGCCTCGGCTCAGCCAGGAGCCCAGCCTGATGCCCAATCCCACCCCTCCTTCTCACCTTCTCTTCTGTTCCATCTCTTCCCTTGGTTTCCCAACTACGAGTCTTTCTGCATCCTTTGTTCAGATTTATCCAGGATATGTACAGCTGGTACTTCAGAGCTTAGTACTTAGTTATATACAGACTGGCACTATTTTCTGATTAGTTCATGGATACCATTCCATGTAGTCCTCCCAGAAGTTAGAAGGAAGTTGGTGCCTTTGGCATCCTGCAGGCAATAGGGCGGAACATGTGAAGAGGGGCGGAGGCTGCAAAACATCTTCCATGGTGGTAGTGGCCCTTTTTTGGTGGCTTCTGTCCTCTCCATTTGCAAAGCCCTACTTTAGGCAGGTCGGTGCTCCCCACGTCTGCGGGTGGATGCGTTCTGAGTAAATGGGAACCTTTTGTTTCCCTGGCACAGAGATGCAGTTCCCCTACTTCTGATGGAACCGTCTCCCTTGACGGCCAGGTCCTCGCCTCCCAGGGAACTGATGGGAGGCACATGCATTAGGAGGTGCAGGCAGGGAGCGAAGCAGCTGAGTACGTGTGCTGTGCAGTATTTTACAGAGGTGGACTGAGTGTGCACTCAGAACAGATGTCTGCCTCTCACAGGCGGTTTGGGCACAAACCAGAGGAGGAAGGCTAGGAATGGCGGTTGTCCTCGGGCTGTAAAAAACCCCGGGAAACTTGCAGGAGGGAGTGCGGCCCAGAACAGCCGCAGTGGGGTTTGTGTCGGCTGCAAGGGGAATGGGAACATTTGAAGCTGAGAACTGATTTATGTGTCTTCACTTGGAACAGCAACCCACTTAGCTCAAACCCCAAAATATGTCAGCCCAAAGGGCTTCCTTTTGGGTTTGTGTTTTTCTAGATTGTTCAGTGTCCTCAATGCAAAGAAAAGATAAAGGAGAGATCCGGGCTGCCTGGGGACCAATTTCCTAGCAGTTGCATTAAAGCTAACCTTTTCCTAATCTTGAAATATTTAAAAAGGCAGCTTTCCTCTAAAGAGCACCAAGTATTTTACAAACCTTGAGTGTATGTGTGGGTATTTTATAATCATAAATCATTTTTTACCCTACATAATTTTTCAGCCTCTTTCTTTCATTATCCTAGAATATAACCTCCCCTTTCCCATTTTGATAGTACAAAAAGCAAGCTTTCATAAAGTTGAGGCAATCCACTCGGGGTCACTAGGCAGAACCTGTATTCAAACTCAGGTTTTCTGATTTTTTTTTTTTTTTTTTTTTTGGACAGGCAGAGTTAGACAGTGAGAGAGACAGAGAGAGTTCCTCCCATTGGTTCACCCCCCAGATGGCTGCCACAGCAGGTGTGCTGTGCCGATCCAAAGCCAGGAGCCAGGAGCTTCCTCCTGGCCTCCCATGCGGGTGCAGGGCCCAAGCACTTGGGGCCATCCTCCACTGCCTTCCCGGGCCACAGCAGAGAGCTGGACTGGAAGAGGAGCAACCTGGACTAGAACCCAGCGCCCAACAGGGACTAGAACCCGGAGTACCAGTGCCACAGGCGGAGGATTAGCCAAGTGAGCCATGGCGCCGGCCAGTTCTCTGATTCTAAAACTTGTGTTGTTCAGTTATACCACTTGGGATCAAAATCCCAGAGAGAGCAAACAATCCACTCAGAACTACACAGCACCGCGTGTTCAGGGGTGAGAATAACTCTGGATGCCACTGGAAACAAGTAGTACAGAGACACACATTGAATCCCCTCTCTGACGATCTGAGTCCCTCTGTGTGAGTTGTGACCTAAAAGTGGAGGTGACAGTCCGAGCTCTGCGAATCCACAGGACTGACAGCAGAGGCTGGGCGGCGCTGGCTTTTTCAGTACCAGATAGGTGACTATCCCACACACTGTTTCCTTTCTTTCATTTTTAGCCTAAAGGCCTGACGGCAGATCAGTCCTCCATATCTGCGGCCTTAGCTCCTAAGGTTTGTCTTTCAGACTTGGTCACAGTGGAATCCATGTGACCTCCAGGCTTGCTGCTCTAAACTGGCAGAAGATCTTGTTTCTACTCACAGCATCTGAGGTATTTATAAAACAGGAATAAGTAAAAGCTGCCCATGCCATGTGCTCTTGCCCAGAGAACCTTCTTTCGATCTCGGAAGGGCAAGGAGCCCGGAGCTTTTCCTGCTGTCGGGCCCTGTGTTAGAGGTGTGGGGGCCGAGCCTTGCAGGGCGCTATTATTGCTACCTCCACGGCAGAATTCACCTTCAGAGAGCCACAGCGCTGGGAGAGGCAGAGAGCAGGGACCTCAGCCTGTCCAGCCAGGGTGAGCAGGCAGAGTACTTCTCTTCTTTGGAGACGGCAAGGGCCTTGGTTGTTGGTCAAGTCTTCAGACAGATCTACTTGATGCCTGCCTTTGTGAACTGCAAAGGCACTGGAGTTTTAATGGTCTGCACATGTTAAACACATGCTCTCATTTCAGGCCCAGAAGTGTGTGGGTCAGCCAAGTACTGTGCTCTAACCTGGCACCAGGGGCCTTGGGAAGCCAGAGCACTCAGGAATGGAAACTCCCGGTTGTTTTACATCTTGCTTTTCTGTCGCAGCACTGGTTGAAGCTTTCTTCCTTGCCTGGCTTTGTGAGTTCCTGGGGATCAGTGGTTCTTCAGCCAAGGCCTGTGTAGACACTGGCTTCCTGCCTCCCCTCTCTCCTGAATCTGATTCCTTCCATCTGGAAGCTTGTTGGAGGGCATGGAAGGGTGGGTGGGGGCCGTACAGTAAATCTGGAGAAGCTAACCTCTTCAGCTGTGCCCTTCTCTAAAAAGCTAACATTACCTGGGCACTCGAGCTTGTTGGGTTCTGGTGAGCTGAGATTTTGCTTTTGCTTTTCAGAATTTAATTGCAGTGTAAGTTTTCTAAAGTACTATGTGTAGAGCTATCAAATTTCTTTCTTTTTTTTTTTTTAAGATTTATTTATTTGAAGGGCAGAGATAGAAGGAGGAAGAGAGAGAGAGAAATCATCCATTCTCTTTCACTCCCCAAATAGCCCCAACAGCTGGGGCTGGGCCAATCCAAAGCCAAGAGCCAAAAGCTTCTTCCAGGTCTCCCACATGGGTGCAGGGGCCCAAGGACTTGGCCCATATTCTGCTGCTTTCTCAAGCATATTAGCATTAGCAAGGAGCTGGGTCAGAAGTGGAGCAGCCGGAACTTGAACCGGCGCCCATATGGGATCCTGGCACTACAGGCAGAGACTTAACCTTCTATACCACAGCGCTGGTCCCCAAATCTCGTTGTTAAAGTGTCTGTCTTTTTGGAAAATTATAGAAACTCCATAGTGGAATCACCTGGATTATGATGTTTTAAAATTATTTATTTATTTATTTGAGAGGCAGAGAGAGCTCCGCAAATGCCCACAACAGCCAGGGCAGGCAAAGCCCAGAACTGGAAATAACATTCCAGGTGTCCCATGCAGATAGCAGGAACTTAGTCACCACCTGAGCCACCACTGCTGCCTCCTCTCCCAGGGTCTGCTTTAGCAGGAAGCTGGAGTCAGGAGCCAGCGGCAGGAGTCAAACGCAGACACTGTGATGTGGGACACAGGTGCCCTCATCAGCATCTTGACTACTAAACCGCTGGCTATGATTTTGTTGTTGTTGTTGCTTCTTCTCGGATATAAACTTATTAGTTTTTCAGTGGTAAAGGAAACAATTTGTGATTTTACTAAGTGCTTTTCCCATTTGTTCTCCAGTAGAAAGAACTAGTGTTTCAGCAGGGTCATTTGCTAATGGGAGGGGCTGGCCTCCCTTTGTTTGGAAGAAGGCGAAGAGCGAAGAGCGCTCAGTTAAATGTTCCTGTTTAACCAGTGACTCAGTCTTCAGATATTTTTAGTGAAGTGATTTTCCTCGGTGAAAGCTCGTGGGTTAGTAGCCATTCCTGACATTTAAATGCAACGTTCACGTTTTCTTGCCTTGGGTAACGTTCCTCACACCGGGAACTTGTAGGCCATTTTCTGAAATTTTAGCCATGTTGTGTGTGTGACTGTGTGGAAGGATTTGGTTAAAAGTGTTACCTCCCGAGTCAGCTTATGCAAAAAGGCCATTTCAGAGTCTTAATTTTGGACACAGTGAGGGCAGCATTAATATAAATGCATTTAATGATCTGTCAATCCCTCTGCTGCTCTCTGACCCAACCGTGTGTGTCTGAGCCCTCGCACCTCCTCACAGGAGCTGGGTGAGGAGGTAAGCCGGGCCTTTCTCCTTCCTTGCTGGTTTCACCCTCCCACCACCAGTCACTTGCCAGCGCCCCAGCCTGCTCTGACCTCCAGGCTGGGCCCTGGCCTGAGTCAACCGCAGGAAAGCGCTCAGTGCTCATTCTCTGGAATAAAGTGTCTCTCGGCAAGTCTTGAAAACATCGTTGGCCCCACAGTTGTCTGGGCTTTCCCATCATTTGCGGGGAGGGGAATGGGTCTTTGACTCGAGCACCCTGAACACTGCATCCCACAGCACTGTCTGTGGGAGGACACACAGGCCTGGACCAGCACCAGCACCAGCACGGAGGAGTTGGGTTGGGAGCTGCTGACCAAGGTCTCGCTCCCCCAGGGACGTTAAACCTCCCTGGGAGGTGAGGAAGGAGCCTAAGCCATCCAAGGGTGTCCAGTTCTCTGGGTCGTTGTCCGCAGCCTCCTGGCAGTGCCTCCAAGGCTGTCCCACCTCGTGGTGGTGAATGATTCAGAGACGTATTTTTGAAAAGGTTACAGGGCTGGTATTTTGGCACAGCAGATTAAGCCACTGCCTGCAGCTGTGGCATCCTGTATCAGTACTGGTTCAAATCCCAGCTGTACCGCTGCCAATCCAGCTCCCCGGTAATGCATCTGGGAGGCATCAGATGGTGGCCCAAGTGCTTGGGCTCCAGCCCACCCATGTGGAAGATCCAGATGGAGTTCCTAGCTCCGGCCCAGCCCTGTAGCAGCCATCTGGGGAGTGAACCAGCAGATGGAAGATATCTCTCCCTCCCTCCCTCCCTCCCTCCCTCTCTCTCTCTCTCTCTCTCTGTAACTTCCTTTCAAATAAATAAGTAAATCTTTAAAATCTTAAAACAACAACAACAACATAGAAAGGGGCACAGGCTTTTTCTCAGCTGTCTTCCTCTGATTGATTTGTTCTGTAGAATTGCTATTTTTTTTTTTTAGCTGTGACAGCTCTGACTCCTTTAGACAAATGGCGGCGGGGGGGGGGGGGTCTTGGCCCTTTTCCTCCCCAGAGATGTCACAGTGCCTACTTTTAGGGTTGACCACTTTTTTATCTAAGTCGCAACCGGAAGTCTGAAAGGTTGTGGTGACGTGGGGTTTTGTGCAGTGTGTGTGGCCTCTGCCATCTTCCTGCTGACACTCTTGCACGGTGTTAAGGAAGGACGCCCGCCAAAGGCTTCCCATGCTGGCCTCGGGTTTTCTTTCCAGGCATTGACATTGGCCAGAGCAGCCAGGCCACGCAAGAGTGGAATTACCTGCGGGGAGGAGGTGCAGGTGAGGGGGCAGCCTTTCTAAGGGAAGGAGAGAAGACCCCTCGGCAGGAGGAGTTCCAGAAAGAGGGGCCTCCAGCTTTGCATTGCCGAGGAGCCCCCTTGAACCCAGAAACAGGAGCAACTCATCAGGAAACTGTGGAGGGGACTCGGTGACCACCATAGTTACCCGTTGACTTACTAAGTCTGACGTGGTCTCCCTTTCGAGACTCGGGAGTATGTCCTGGCGTTAGTTTTAAACTTGTTGCAGGAGGCCAAAACATCAGTGAGCTGGTTACTTCATTGTGGATGAGGCCTCTGTGTTGCTTGGGAAAGGATACCTTTTACAGTCATTTCTACCTGTCAGATTAAGTCATTATTGAGGTTAAAATGGAGGAGAGTTTAGTGGTGATGGTAATAGCTAATATTTTGGGGCACTAACTGAATATGATGGGCTTACTGGTGTAAATGACGTAGCTGAAAATGTGTGACTTTTGTTTAAGAAAAGACCATGGAGCCTGAGGGGTCTTAGTTCCTGTAAGTGTTTGGTATGGTGCTCTGCGAAGCAGGTTGGACAATGGGCCATTTTCTGTTACAAAGTACAAAGATGGTTCTATTCCTGTGCTCTCCATCCAAGGACTGCAATTCTGTGCCTTAGAACCTCAGGCATTTTGAGCCAAAGGGACCTTTGGTATCATCGACTTCTAATCTGAGCCTCTTGTTTTCCAAATGAGGTCCTTAGGGCCCCAGAGGTTAAGAGACTTGGTAAAGTCATCAGCCAGGAGGAGCAGGCACTAATGAGGGTCCCTTTGGTGACCAGATGTTGGGGTTTGGCAGCACTGTGGGTTCCTTTTTTCCTGTACTACAAATGGAATTCTAACTACCATTTGTAGCATCTGAATGTCACTCATATAATGACTGGTGGGGGCAAGGGAGGTGTGGGAGGTGTGGGATTGGCTGGCTGATCCAGGTGCCCAGAAAGCCCAGCCCGAGGTGGCCATGGAGATCAGGCTGAGGATGAAGGACGCTTCCTTTCCCTCCTGGACTATGCCATCCTCCAGCCGTTCTGTGCAGCTCCCCTCCCCTGTCTAGGCTGTCTGGTGTTCATTTTACCTGGATTACCCTTGCTCAGAATGGGGCAGGGCACACAAAACAGTGCAGTGAAATCTGGGTTTGTTATGTCCAGAACAGGTTTCAGAATATTTTAGTGTTTAGTGTCAGGTCAGACTTGAAAAGAATGAACTCTGTAAAATAAAACACAACAAGATCAACTAAAATGAATATGAAGATTTTTGTTTTAAAATTGACTGCAGATTCCTGGTTTCATACATTTATGTGCACTTTACACACACCCACACACACACACTCACTCATACTTGACCTCCAAATCCTATATACTGTACTGAACTGTGTATAGATCTGGTGGCTCCAAGTCCTTCCTGGTTAGTATTTTTCCTGGACTAATTATTCTTCAAGTTTCTAAAGTACCAGTGAGTCTAGCCTTAACATGAGCTTCTCTGCTCCCCAGTTGAAATGAGGATTCCACTGGATTGTGGCGCTGTACAATGCTAGGCACACAGTAGGTCATCAGGTTCATAAGCCTTCAAAGCCAAGGCCCCAGGAATGTGCCAAAGAACTGGCCTGTGCCTCAGGACTGCAGGCTCAAGCCTTGGATGGAGGCTGCATATTTGGACCACAACAATTAAAACCTCTCAGGTTTGCTAACCCTGAATTGAGTTAAATGTTAAAACCTTGGCATTTTTCGAGGGTTGATGAAGTTAATTCTCTACTGCATTCGCTATTTAAAACACGTTGTGGGAGGACATTGTCTATCACATCACTCAAGGTCCCCTTATATAAAGTCCCACGGAGTGTTTTTATGATTCCATACCACAAAAGCCCTGTTTCCGCTGAGTGTCTGGCGTGCTTCTGGAGGGGAGAGCATGATACCCGTTAGCTCACTTCCCATTTTGGAGAACCACAGACCTAACCAGGTTTCCCTCCACACCCGCACACTCAGAAGGGTCCTGTACATTCTACACTTCATCGCATGCACAATTGTGGTAGATGTTGACGTATGGGCTTTCCTAATCCAGGGCTCTAAAATTTCTTCTTAGATTTTGTTAGTTGATATTTTATTTTGTTAGTTGCTTTTTTTTTTTTATTAACAAAAAATATTTGAAGTCATTGTGGATTTTGTCAATGTTCTTATAAACCCCAGTGATTTTAGCATTCATAGAGATTTGGGAATATAATATTTCCTCTGTACTGTCCGAAATTGCAGAGTGAAATGGTCCAGAAAGAACAGTAGGGTATACTGTTCTCTCAGGTTAAAGAAATCCTGAGGCAGGTGATCCAGCTCTGATATGCCTGCTCCTTTGGATCATCAGGGACCCAGACTTCTATCTGCTTTGCTGTCCTCTTAATGGGGCTCCTGGGGTGACCTCAAGGTCACTTCATGGCCAGAGATGCAGGAAGGGAAAGGGGCAGGAGAAGTCTTAACTTCCTGCCTTTTAGGGGCCTCCCCCAAAAATCAGAGCAACCTTGTAGAACTGACCAGAACTGGGCCGGTGCCGCGGCTCACTAGGCTAATCCTCCGCCTTGCGGCGCCGGCACACCGGGTTCTAGTCCCGGTCGGGGCGTCTGATTCTGTCCCAGTTGCCCCTCTTCCAGGCCAGCCCTCTGCTGTGGCCAGGGAGTGCAGTGGAGGATGGCCCAAGTGCTTGGGCCCTGCACCCCATGGGAGACCAGGAGAAGCACCTGGCTCCTGCCATCGGATCAGCGCGGTGCACCGGCTGCAGCGCGCCAACCGTGGCGGCCATTGGAGGGTGAACCAACGGCAAAGGAAGACCTTTCTCTCTGTCTCTCTATCTCTCACTGTCCACTCTGCCTGTCAAAAAAAAAAAAAAAAAAACCAAACAAACAAACAAAAAAAACAAGAACTGACCAGAACTTAGTCACCTGGACTCACTGAGCTGCAAGGGAGGCTGCAGTCTAGATTTCTCCAGCAAGGCACATTTCCCAGGTTTCTGCTACTAAAGTCAGATAAGAAAAATAACACAAGAAACTTAACTATTGGGAAACAATCAGCAGTCTTACACATTTTCAAATCTTTCTCTATGGGTATACATGGGTACTTCAGAAAGTTCCTGGAAAACAAAAAGATACATTTATTTTGGTGGAAAAAAAAATGAAATCCAGAGTGTTTTCTTTTTAATGATACATGTTTTCCATGAACTTTTTGAAGATATGCATGGATTTCAGAAATGTTTGCATCAAAATAAACTTCCCTTGTAATTCTTTTTTCCATGAATTTTTGAAGTGCATTATTTGAGAGGCAGATTTACAGACAGAGAGAGGGAAAGACTGATAGAAAGGTCTTCCATATGCTGGTTCACTCCCCAGTGGCCACAGCAGCCAGAGCTGGGCTAACCTAAAGCCAGGAGCCAAGAGCTTTTTCTGGGTCTCCCACGTGGTACAGGGGCCCAAGCACTTGGAGGTGCAGGTGGAGGCTTAGCCTACTATGCCACAGTGCCGGTCCAATAAAAATATTTTTGAATATTCAATTATTATAGAGTTACCCAGGACTAGAAGGGACCTTCAGTAGTTCTCTACCAGGGTTTCATATTCAGATGCTTACCCAAACCATTCAGGTTCTAAACGTCTAAAGTAAGCCAGAGGTCAGTGATGAGAAGAGAACATGTCCTGTCTGAAGATCTGAAGGGGACAGCGGCAGCCTGGCTCCACTCATTGTCCCCATATGAGAATGCTGGCTCCCTGTTCGGCCAAATGTTCTGATTTTGTTTTTTCAAGGGAAACCAGAAGCATACACTCATCAGAAATCTGGTGTTTGTAACTTGCCAATTCATAAGTTCAGTTTTTCAAAATGGCAGTCAAATGCAACACAACCCTGGTACTGCCAGTTCAGGGTCTTGGGTCTGGTCCGTGCTGTAGATTTTTCTCTGCAGTCCCTGCCTCACTGTCAGCTGTGGCAGATTTATCCCAGAATACTTCACAATGCTCATGGAAAATGGAATTAAGAGATGAGGTTATTTGGGGTGCAAGAAGGTGTTGAATCCATGCATAGTTTATTCATATTATGCATTTTTGATGAACTTTTTGAAGACCTGCTGTATGTGTGGGTTTCCACATTTTTTTCTTCTTCAGTAAAATTGACTTCTTGGGGCTGGTGCTGTGGCATAGAGGGTAAAGCCACTGCCTGCAGTGCCAACATCCCATATGGGTGCCGATTCAAGTCCTGACTGCTCCACTTCTGATCCAGCTCCCTGCTAATGTGCCTGGGAAAGCAGGGGAAGATGGCCCAAGTCCTGGAGCCCCTGTACCCATGTGGGAGACCTGGAAGGAGTTTGAGGCTCCTGGCTTCAGATCTGTCTAGCTCCAGCCATTGTGGCCATTTGGGGAATGAACCAGCGAATGGAAGATGTCTTTCTCTGCTTCTGCCTCTCTGTAACTCTGCCTTTCAAATACATAAGTCTAAAATGAGGGGTGGGATGATGGATTGACTTCTTTTTCCATTAATTTCATTTTCCATGAACTTTTTGAAGTCACCTCATTATGAAGAGATTGTGAAAATCTGAAGTTGAGCAACGCCACTGTGAAGGTTAATTGATTCTCTGGCTTTGGTTTTGTCAGTCATTTTTCATGTGGTGGAATCAGACGCAAATGGGCTTAAATCCCAGCTCTCTCTTTACTGCACTGCACCTTGGGGCAAACCTTTGGCATTTCGTTTGTGTTCTCTGTACCAGCTTGCTTCTCTCTCTTTCCCTACCTTTCCTGCTTCCATCTATGTAGCCAAGGGTGGATCCTGGCTTTTGTACCCACCAACCATTTGTCCTGGCGTGAGATACTTAAACTTCCTCAGTTTCCTTCTCTGTAAAATGGGGTACCAACAAGATCTACCTCGTAGGGTATGTGAGGAATGAAACACTGGGCATGTGTACAGTGTGAGGAACGGTGCTTGGCACCTACGTAGCTCTGTGAACATGTTCTGTTCCCTGCATGTTCTCGTTTTTGCTTCCTCTGCTGCTTGTCTCCCAGTGGGCTCAGTGCTGGTTCCCTGTCTCACACTGAGCCCTTTTCATTCCGAGTGCCACCCACCTCCCTGCCTGCCGCCAGCCTCTGTCCCCTGGTCTGGATCCAGAGCTGGCAGGCGCTGCAGCCCCTACCTGTTCTGTTTCTGCTGCCTTGTTTGTCATTCCATCTATGCCTTTTACTTTCCCCGCCCGTATTTCTGCTCTCACTGCTGAATGTTTGGGAGAAAAGGAACGGCTCCACTGGCTGTGCTGCGCTGATCTGAATGAAGGCCTGGTCACACAGAAATGATGCCGGCCCCGTTAGGCATGTGTGAAGGTTATGTTACGAAGTAAAGGATACAAGCAGGGTGAGTTTGCTTTAGCCAGAGTTAGGAGCTCAGCAGTCAGCTTGTGCTGGAAACCAGAGAGCGCCTGTCAGTCCTGCTTGGTTCACAAAGGCCTCCACCAATGAGTTTGGTAAAATGGCCAGACATCCGGGAATTGGGTACACATGTTGTTAAAGAAATTGTCTTTTTCCTTAAAGGACTTTAAATGCAGGGAAACTTGGACTGTGCTTAGGTTTCAGTTAAGTGGCTTCTTTCTCTTTCTTTAAAAAAAAAATCACCATGCAATCTTTTCAGTTTTTAGGTTAATTGGACTAAGAGATCTGACCTGACCAGCCCAACTGTACAGCTCTTCAAGGAAAATTAATATTCTCAGTGAAAGGACGAAGTGACATAGGTATGTATGGCCAAGACTCCGAGTTCTGTTTCTCCTTTCTGCCTCCTGTTTGTTAGCAGTGAGTAGAAGTCTTTTCTAGACCAACAGGGAGACTGGTAAAACCCCCAGCTCTTGTATTACTCTGTTTCTGGTCTGTATTGCCAGCATTTAGTCAAAGAAACTTTGGAATTCCTGATGGATTTTGGTTTTGGCCCTCCACTTACTAGATTTAAAAATCTCTGTTAAGTGGCTGTTTGTTTAACTTTGGTCTCACTAGCAAGGTGGCCAGGCTCTGGCAAGGTGAGGGAGGAGAGCTGTGAGTTAAACCTGTGAGCCCTTTTAGGCCCTAGGTCCCTTTGAGAGTCTTAACTAAACCTGGGAACTAGGAAACTCTACACATGCATGAACTTTAACCTTTGATTTCAGAAAGAGAGAAAGGAAGTAAGTAAACTATCTGTTTGTTGAAGTTCCTAAGGCCTAGCCTCAATTCTAAATGATGTCAGGTTTTTGTTTCTTTTTGTTTTTTTTTTTTTTTTATTTTTATTTTTTTTTTGACAGGCAGAGTGGACAGTGAGAGAGAGAGACAGAGAGAAAGGTCTTCCTTTGCTGTTGGTTCACCCTCCAATGGCCGCCACGGCTGGCGCGCACTGCGCTGATCCGATGGCAGGAGCCAGGAGCCAGGTGCTTCTCCTGGTCTCCCATGGGGTGCAGGGCCCAAGCACCTGGGCCATCCTCCACTGCACTCCCTGGCCACAGCAGAGAGCTGGCCTGGGAGAGGGGCAACCGGGACAGAATCCGGCGCCCCAACCGGGACTAGAACCCGATGTGCCGGCGCCGCGCTAGGCGGAGGATTAGCCTAGTGAGCCGCGGCGCCAGCCTGATGTCAGGTTTTAACAATTATTGTCTCTCCTATGGTGGAAGGCTGCTTAAGGAGCTGTGATCCTCTCCAAGCTGGGAGCCCGGACCAGATTGTCTGCAGTGTATTGAGGTCCTGTATTTGCCAGAGCTGCCTTGAGTTTAGAAAAAAAGATGTCTGAGTCCTCTCTGGATGCGCTGTGTGTCAGGAGAGTTCAGTCCACTTCACCCGAACACATTTTTCTGGGGACTGTTTTGCTCTGCCTGTTCTGTCTCCAGCATTGGCTGCCGAGTTCTCATGATGACTGTTTTCTGCCAAAGCTACTTGTAGCCATTCCAAGGGAAGCTGTTGCCATAGTTACCGAGGCTGTGCAAGTTGCCATTTTCTCCTTCTTATTAGCTTGTGGTTTCCCTGATTTTTAAGGTAGCAGCTGAGGTTCTCTTTCTTCTGAACAGCAAGAAAAATGCTGGATTTTTGTTGCTGTTGCTTTTGTTGTTGATGTTGGGTTGTGTGTGTTGGGAGTACGGCTCTGTGGGGGTGTTTTGTATATAAGGTAAAGCCACCTCAAAAGATCAAAGGTTAAGAGTTAAAAGAAAAATCATGCTTGCATATACATTTTCTGTACTCCCAATTTTATTTTTTAAAGGATTTATTTTTTGCTTATTTGAAAGGCAGAGTTACAAAGAGAGGTAGAGACAGAGAAAGAAGCCTTCCATCCTCTGGTTCACTCCCCAAATGGCTGCAATGGCTAGGACTGGTCCAAAAGCCAGGAGTCAGGAGCTTCTTCCAGGTCTCCCATGCAGGTGCAGTGGCCCAAGCACTTGGGTCATCCTCTGCTGCTTTCCCTGGTGCATTATCAAGGATCTGGGTGCCCATATGGGATGCCAGTGTTGCAGGCCAGGGCTTTAACTTGCTGTGCTACAGCGCTGTCCCATGTACTCCCAATTTTAAAAAATTTTGGTCTACTAGTTGAATTTGGTCCACTTGTTGGCCTAATTTTGGACTAGAGGCCAAGTTAGTTACCTTCTACAGGAAAAAAAAATAATAGTTGACCAAGCTGCATTTCACATCGCCTGAACCCCAGGAGCCAGGACACTGCACCCTGGGCTGGGTGTAAACTGGAGTCGGCAGCAGTGCCTCCGTGGAGCAGGTGGCTAAGTCAAGCCGAGGGTGCTGTATCTCAGCTTGCTGTGAAAATAGAGGTGGGGCCAGGCTGCACCTGCTCCAGCAACCCCATCTCATATTTTCATGCAAGGCTATAAACATAGCACTTAACACACACCTGGTGTACCAGGTGCAGGGTAAGCCTACAGGGGTTCAAGGTGGCCTGTGAACAGAAATCACAGTACTACCCCCAGTCCTGCTCCTAGGAGTCCCTCTGACCAGTCTTAATTTTTCCCACTCTCAAAAAAGCACCATTCGCCTAATTTTGCAATGTGCTTCTCTTGAAAATGCTCATGCAATTAAAAAAATGGCAAACAACACCGTACTGCTTTTACCAGCACTCAGGACTATGTATGTGTGAGTTGAGTTGTTGCCAGTCCACTGACAGCTATAGGGTGCTGATGGGTGCCTGCCTGGGTGGTCCCTATGGGCACATCTGGCCCATGGCACCTGTCGTTGGCCTGTCTCTTAGCACAACGTGCCTCTGTAATGCAGTGTGCTCTACCCACCTTGCTGTGCTTGTGAAACCCACTGTGTGCCTCTGCTCCCTAGAGCAAGATGAACGCCATGCTGGAGACCCCGGAGCTGCCGGCCGTGTTTGATGGGGTGAAGCTGGCCGCCGTGGCTGCTGTGCTGTACGTAATTGTCCGGTGTTTGAACCTGAAGAGCCCCACGGCTCCTCCCGACCTCTACTTTCAAGACTCGGGGCTCTCCCGCTTTCTGCTGAAGTCCTGTCCTCTTCTGACCAAAGAGTGAGTACACCCCATTCCTTTGTTTACCCACCTCCGTGGCTTTGTTGCATGTTCAGAGAAGAATCTCGTGTACCATGTTTTAAGGCGTCATTGGAAGTAGTGTCATTGGTGTTAAAACAGCCACAGTCTTGATAGCAATCTGGTATTTGAATCCAAGAGGGTAGGAGAGAGAAGCCCATCTTTGTTGCCTGGAAACATCCCTTCTTCCACAGTATGATGTCCTCATCCATGCCAAGGGCTCTACAGAAAACAGTAGTCGTTTCAAGGTAAATGGAGAAACCTTGGACAATATTCTAGCCCTTTAGCAAATGCCCTGTTGCCAGTTCTAAGAAAGAGGAACCATCCTTACCCAAAATAATTAATATGCAAGAAAGCACAAAACAATTTGTGGGTAGTTTTCACATGCCTTACTGAAAAATGTACCAAGCTTTAGCTAGTTAGAAAGCACTTTAAAAAAGAACTTCCATTCTACGAAAACCAGGTTGTCCTGTGGAAGCCCGGATCTGTATTTTAGAGGTGACAGGGTGATCTCTGCTTCTGGTATGGGAAAGAACAGTTTAGAATGAAGAGGTCTACACCACCGTTTTGAAGCAGTGCGGTGTTAAGTACGTCCTTGCTGGTGCCTGTGTGTTCTCTGGGGCATGGGCCAAGCCCCACACAGAGCATTCTGTGCCCTTCTCATGTCTCTCTCGCCATTGCTGCCTTGCTCTGTGGCTTGCTCTGTCCTGTGTGCAGCCTCATAGGCCTGCAGCTGCTTGGAGAGCAGCACACAACCGGCAGAGTTTCTAGTTCTCATAGAGTAGCAGAAACTTTCCCCTCTAACCTGATATTACCCCTCACCTTCTCCTTTGGGGGTCAGCGACCCTGGGTGAATGATTCTCTTCTAAAAGCAGACAGATGGGCAACAGTCTAAGATGTCTGAGAGTTCGTGTTCTTGCTTTGTCTGGTTTGGATGTCCAGTTAATTTTCACAGGTGGTTAGGCGACAGTGATGAGCTGTGGTCAGCTATGAGCTCTGGGTGTTCATGTGCGGAAGTTATGACAGTGATGCTGTGACTCCCAAGTCAGAGACTGGTGGAGTGCCATGAATAGCATGCAGTCAGGATTTGGGATTTGGAACTGCCCCTGCTGAGGGGACTTCACATTCCAGAAGGTTCCACAATCAGGCATCAGACTAAAGATGTGCTGTTCTTACTGCACTAAAGTCTGCATTGTCCAACATTTTTCGTATTTGAATTTTAGCTGTTTCTTCAATACTTAGCAAGGATAACTCACTCATTTGGGCTGGTTAGTGACATTGGTGCCCCCTTTCAGATTGAGTGGGACCAAAGACCTGCTTCCTTCATCATCTCATTTTTAGAGAGTTTTTGAAAACCAAGGAATTAAATACCCTGCAAGTCTCTATGCAAATGCCTGCAAATTCGTACCCAGTATTGGTTGCTGAATAATTAGAGGAAAGAAGCCACAGAAAAGCTGTATGGCCCAGGCTTTGGAAAAATAGTATATAAGATTTGATTTCATACTAATTGTTCTAAGTATTTTTAAAAGCTGATTATGGCAGCTTTTCACCTCTTTTCTTACTTTGCTTCAAAAAATAGTCTAGACACATTCAACCCAACAGTTTCTCTTGGGTTTTTTTCCCTTCCCCTAGCAACAATGAACCTAAGGTGCTGACCCAATACCACTTGTCCTCTGTTGAAATGGCCCACACCTACCTGCTGGTAGGGAGGTGCATCCCTGGTGCCGTCTCCCTGGATTTGGTGATTTAGCACCAACCTGAGCCAGTGGCATCAACGTGGAGCCCCCTGGTCATTGGCTAGTTGCCATGTTCTCTCCTGGCAAAGCCTGCATTGGCAGGGTGGAGGGTCAGAGAGAGCCTAGGTTAAAAGCAGAGCTGATGCTTATTTAGGAATTAGCTCTGGTTTGAAGATGAGTTTCCCCAGAAACTGTTTGCTTCTAAGACCTGTTCCTTTGATTGCGGGAGTGGCCTTCTTGAGCATGTTGGAACATGATTTAAACAGCTAAAATTGCCTAGCACTCTTGATTTGAACATGACAGATAATTAAAGGGCAAAGGGGCTCATTTGTTTTCCCTCCATCTTTTAAATTGCCTCTTATTTCTGATTTGGATCCTAGTTTTGTTTTGCTTTGTTTGAAGATTTATTTGAAAGACAGAGTTACAGAGAGAGAGAAAGGGTAGTCTTCCAGTCTTCAGATGACTGCAACAGCTGGAGCTGTGACGATCCGAAGCCAGGAGCTAGGAGCTTCTTCCAGGTCTCCCATGCAGGTGCAGGGGCCCGAGGACTTGAGCCATCTTCTGCTGCTTTCCCAGGCCATATAGAGAGCTGGATCAGGAGAGGAGCAGCTGGGCCTCCATCCGGAGCCCATGTGGAATGCTGGCACTGCAAGTGGCGGCTTTACCTGCTAGGCCACAGCACCGGCCTCTGGTTCCTAGTTCTTTAGGAGTAAGCATGTCCTGCGTTCATGTGGCACCTCACCACAGTGTTGTCACATGATTCATTCTTTGTTATTTGAAATGTGTTGAGTACCTGTCATAGGCTTTGTGCCATTTAATCCTCTTGACAGCCTGGAGGTTAGATTCATTTTTCTTGTCATTTGAAGGATGAGGATGGGGGAGTAGCAGAGTAGGAAACCAAACACAAACTGCCTTCTTCCCCCCGGGAAGTCCTGCACCAGGACTTTCTTCAGGGTGCAGGCAAGAGAAGCAAGGCAAAGAGCAGGAGGAGGCCCGCCATGCTGAGAGCCACCAGCAGGACTGGCCCCCGAGTGGCCATTCCTTCCCGAATGCTCCTCTTTGTATTTTGATCGCTCGGTCAGAAGCCACTGTCCCTTGACGTTCCTTCTTTCCCTGGAAGTCACATCTGGAGTAGCCTCTCATGTTTGGAGCTGAGGGCAGGAGACGTATCTGTTGTGGGTGAGAGTGCCGCTCCTGGGACTGTCTCCTGTGCAGAAGCCTGTAGCCTGTCTTCACCCACGCTGTCCGGGCAGCAAAGTCCACTCAGCCGATTCACAGCAAGCTCAGGAATGCTGGCTCCAGGTGGCCAGTCAGTATGACTTACGTGATAAGAAGAAAATATCTTCTCGCTGTGCTGGGATAAGAAAAAAGTGGGTGAAAGGTGAACTGTAAAGCATATTATGAAAGTAAGGATCTGTTTGAAGGCAGTTTACCCAAAGATACAGTGTAAGTGAATCCTTTAATGTCCAAGGGAAAACTCTGCTTCAGTGGGATGTTGTGTCTCTTATTCACTTAGCAGCAGGTCAGTGTTTACCTAGTGAGTCTTTTTTTGTTGTTGTTCTCATAGTGTTTGCTTTCAGTGAAACAATCAGGCCAAAGCTCAGTTGCAAATTATGAGGAAGTCTTGGTGGTGATAGGAATCTCCAGTGTTTTCCTGAATAAAAACTCCAATGCATATTCCTTTTCTTAATGGAAAATAAAGCACACACAAAAATCATCGGTAATTCCCCTGCTCACAGGTGACGTGCTATGACTGTTTTGCTGGGTTTTTCTTCTGCATGCACTTCCCCTTCACAAAACCCAGATAAGGGAACTTACAAAAATGAAGTTCCTGGAAAAATGGAATTAAACCATAAATTTATTTTGATATTAAAAAAACCTTGAAAGTCATGCACAGTTTTTCGAAAAACACAATTTCCATGAACTTTCTGAAGTTCTCTCGTGTAGTGTTTGGTAACTGCTTTGACACTAGTGTGCCATGAACATTTACAGATCCACGTTGCCAACACTCTGTCTGTCGAATTCTGTCATCCGCTCAGCTCTGCTCGTGGCTCTCGGCAGCAGTGGTGTGGATCGAAAGCTTGTGTTGAGACTGAACTAGCATATAAACCTGGAGTCTACCCCTAAAGAGCTCTGGATCCTGGACAGAGCGAGGGCTCCTGTGGTCCTTGATTTCCTTCCACGTCAGATGAAGCAGGCAGAGCTCCTCCGTTGCCCCCAGGCACCAGCATCCTCCAGTTTTGGTACCTTTGCTTCATCAATTAGCATCAGAGAAGTGAGGGCCTCCCAGAGGAGGGGCCCTGGGGAAGGACCCTCAGGAGGAGAGTTCTTGTGTGCCTGTTCCCTCCTAACCATCCTCATACCCCACACTCTGGGACAGGCTGGCACTGTCTCTACTGGACTTTTTAATTTGATTACTGTTTGAGCTGTCGTTTACATACAGTAAAATGCACAGGATCTTGTGCCTAGGTGTTCAGCTGCATAACTGCCACTCCCACGGACTTTTACAGGAGTGTCCCCAGCCACCTCCCTTCCTCTGACCTACCTGTGTGTCATAATGCCACTCAAGTTGGCTTCCCTAAACAGGCCAGCACCCAAGGCACGCAGCAGTGTGACCCCAGCCTGCTTGTCCAGCCTTGTCACTCATTCCCTGACTACTCCAAATCCACTTCTCTCCCCACCAAAGCTCCTTTAACTCTGCCTGCAAGAGAAACTTAAAGATGAGGAGCATCAGTTCTGAGCTTTCCCTGACCTGCCCCACCCACCCCTGCCAGAATGAGCCCCACTTCTATGTCCTAGGGTGTGGTCCCCCAGCTTATAGTGGCTTCTTCATGCTCCCTCTTGTTTCGTGAGAATTTCTGTCTCTCTTTTCCACAAACCAAGAGCCACACATTTAGGGAGACCACTGGATCCCTGGCAGTTCCAAACCAATGCTGTCCTGCCTTTTATTTTCCATAAACACTTGTGTTTATGGAAACTCACTTGCTGCGAGTGCTTGGGCACAAGAAACTGCACTGTTTCCAGCTTGTTCTGTGATACTCTGAAGAAGCAGTTGTATCTTTCACTCTGGCAGAGGTTTGTTTATCTGGGGAGACTGTCTCCTCTTTCCTGTCTGTGGAAGAAGATTGATTGTTTTTGGTTTTGGTGTTAGTTTTGGGTTTTTGTTTGTTTGTTTGTTTTGGTCTTAAACTCAGGGCAGCCCCATGTATGAGCAAATGGCAGTTTGCAACCACCACCCTTCTCTATGGGCCTGGCTCAAGTTTCTTTCATCAGCTCTGGGTTAAAAGGTGAAGACAGGGTGCTGGCGCTGTGGCACAGCGAGTTAAAACCCTGGCCTGCAGCACCTGCATCCCATATGGGCATTGGTTCAAGTCCTGGCTGCTCCACTTTGTATCCAGTTTCCTGTTGGTGTGCCGGGAAAGCGGTGGAGGATGGCCCAGGTCCTTGGTCCCCTGTGCCCATGTGGGAGACCCAGGGAAGACTCCTGGCTTCTGGCTTTGGATAGGATCGGCTCCAGCCATTGTGGCCATTTGGAGAGTGAACCAATGAATGGAAGGCCACTCTCTCTCTGTCTCTGCCTCTCTCTGTAACTCTGTCTTTCAAGTGAATAAAATACATCTTTAAAAAAAAAAAAAAAGGTGAAGACAGGCAGCAGGTGCCTGTGTCTGGGAGCCTACAATTAAAATTTATACATCTCCCTGTGGGATGTCAGGCTGTTCCTTTTTCACTCCTTAGCAGGCTTGTTGTGTGGGTTGTGCTGTCGCTAAGAAGCATGATGGAGCACTTAATCAATAGAGAAGCCTAAAAAATGGATGCCTGCAACACCCAGGAGCCCCTGCAGGTCTAGAGAAAGGAAGCAGCATGATCAAAGCCAGAGCCACATGCGTGGGGAGGAGTGCTTCCTTGCCCAGAGATCAAAATACAGCTAGGGTCATCCAGCTGCCACTCATGCGAACAAGAACTGGGCACTGCTGTTCTCTGTGGGTTTGAGTGACACCTGAAACTCAATGCAATGGTCACACCCAGCCAGAAATAACATTTGGCTCTGCTGTGCCCAGAGCTCTCTCTGGGTGTTTTCTCTTGGAAGGTGCTCCCGACAGAAGAGAATAGCAGAAATCCTACACCCTTTCCATAGAGCAGCATGGGTTCCTCTTCTGTGGTTTCCCCACTTTTTTCCTGACTCCTCAGCACCTGAGACCCAAACAAGAATCCCCTTGAAATGTTGTTCTCATCTTTAGTAGTTCCTGTCTTTAGTTTCCTACCAATAGTAATCCAGTGGTCTTAGTTCATGAATATTGAGGATCTCTGGGAGTTGCTGAGAAGTTTTTTGTTTGTTTGTTTGTTTGTTTAAGATTTACTTTAGCTATTTAAAAGGCAGAGACAGAGAGAGAGATAGAGACCTATCTGCTGGTTCACTTCCCAAATTGCCACAAGGGCCAGGCTGGGCCAGGCTGGGCCAGGCTGAAACCAAGAGTCTGGAGCTTCATCCAGGTCTCCTATGAGGGGGCAGGGGCCCAAGCACTTGAGCCATCCTCCACTGCTCTCCCAGGTGCATCAGAAGGGAATTGGATCAGTTGAGCAGCCAGGACTGGAATGGTACCCAAATGAAATGCCGGCGTTGCTGGTGGCAGGTTAACCCACTTCACCACACCACCAGGCCCTGCGAAGGATTTTTAAAAGGTCATTTTCTCAATATTTTTTCATTGTGTAAATTTTCTTGAGACACATCATTTTTTTATTGATTTCCTCACAACTGTGCTTCCTATTTCTGATAAGACTGAACAAATCTCCTTTTATTTACTTGAGAGGCAGAGGAACAGAGAGAGATAAAGCACAAGCTTCCATCTGCAGGCTGACTCCCCAGAGGCCCACAATTTCTCTCCTATGCCCCACCTGCTGGACCTCAATCCAGGTCTTCGACATGAGTGGCTGGAATACGACTGCTTGAGCCAGCAACTGCTGCCTCCCAGGGTCTGTGTTAGTAGGAAGCTGGAGTTGGGAGCCAGACCTGGGAATCAATCCAAAACACTGCAACAAGGAACACTGATGTCTCAACTGCTAGGCCAGACGCCCACCTTCAAATCTCCTTTGAATTTTTCCCTCTGGCAGTCCCAGCTCCCTCTCAATTGCTCTCCTACATGTTCACTTCCTAATAGTAAATGCCCATGTTTCTTTTGTCTACCCCAGATAAAAGCCTGTTTCTATGTATATAGCTATATTTGTCATAGATGTGCAAGATGTGCTATTTTTGTCCTAATGTAGCAAGGAAGCATTGAGTAACTGGAAGTACCCTACACAAGAGCACCTCTCTGTGAGAGTCTAGGATGTGCAGTTCTTCTCCAGATCTAAAGAGCACAGGACTCATTATGCAAACTCCTACTCTCCTGCACTTCGCCTCCCCGCCTCCTTTTACAAGGCCGGTATTGGCAGTGGAAGTGCTAAGGCAGAGGCTGGGGTTAAGATCTTTAATGTGGACAGTCAGTGTTTTCTCAGTCTTAAAACATGAGGCTGATGCAGCTTCATAGGATGTCTTCTGAGTCAGATTGCCACCCTTCCTGGGGCCTCTCCTAGGTAACAATGCTGGAGCCAGTACAAATTATTCATACGATCATAAAAGTAAATGGCAAATTGAGTTTAAAAATGAGTTTACTTTGGTACAAAAAAGTTGTGAAATCTCAGGCAAGCATTTAATGCGGCCTTTAATATGCTAATAGGGAGTTGGGGGCGGGTATTGTGGCAGGGCAGGTTAAGCCTCTTTGGACTCTCACATCCCATTATTGGGAATGCCTGGGATGGAGTCTTGCCTCTGTTTCCAATCCAGCTCCCTGCTAATGCACCTGGGAGTCAACAGATGATGGCCCAAGGACTTCAGTTCCTGCCACCTAAGTGGGAAATCTGGATGGAGTTCTGGCTTTGGCCTGGCCCCCACCTGGCTATTGCAGGCACTTAGGAAGTGAGATAGTACATGGAAGATTCTCTTTCTTGCTCTCTCTCTCTCTGACTCTCCCTACTACCACCCCCATTCCTCTACTTTTCCAATAAATAAATTTTTAAAAATAAATAAGGCAATAAACTAATAAAATGCGGGTTAGGACACGCACATCCATTACTGGAATGCCTGGGTTTGAGCCCCAGCTGTGCCCCTCATTCCAGTTTCCTGCTAAAGCACTCTCCAGGAGGCAGTAGGTGATAGGTGCTGACTCAAATAATCGGGTCCCTGCCACCCACATGAGAGACCTGCATCCTGGACCAGCCCCAACTCTTGCAGGCATTTTGGAAGTGAACCAGTGGAAGGGAGTGCACTCGCTCACGCACATGCACGTGCTCTCTCTCTCTCTCTCTCTCCCTTTCAAATAAATAAATTGAAGAAAGAAAATTGGCTACTGCTAGGGGAGTGGTGGACTTGTGGACCTCCAGCATGTCTTTGGCTAGAGATTTACTACATCCACTCTTACGGGAAGAAGAGAAGAACCGGCTAGTTCAAAGTTCAGATTCTTTGTGGATGTCAAGTGTTACTGCAGGATTACCACGGTTTCAGCCACGCTCAGACAGCGGTTCTTTGTGTCAGCAGATCAGCAGTGCTAGAGGGGAGGCCGGACCCCCAGAAGGCTGATCTGTAGACAAAAGCACCACTGGTGACCCTCACAGCCTCCTGGGCCGTGTTTTCTCATAGGGAGCCTTATCGTAAGTTCAGGAATCTTAGTGACTCTACCAAGATACTGTGATTATGTGTGATTTTAGCAGGAGTACAATAATTATCTCCGTTTTTCTATAAACTTTTCATTATGGGAAAAAAAAAAAAAAAAGCAAAATTTTGAAACCCAGGCATTGTTTTTTCCACAATCTTTTTGAAGACCCTCCTCAGAGTGAGCTAAAGCTGAAAAGAATTTCATTATGTTGGGCTTAAAGTCCTCATATTTCCCTCTTGGTCACAGACATTCCAGATCAGATTTAGGTCTTTCCTCCTTGGCCGAACTGTGCAGCTTTGTCCTTTTCACAGGACGAAGGCCCAATTTCCAAAGTCTTGACCCAATTATCCATTTGGCGAGCCGTGCAAGTGCAAGTATTTCCTTAGCGCTCGTGGTACACGAAGTACGACGGAAGAGGCTCTGCGGTGCTCCAGTGCCCTGACCGCGTCACCACCAGACCTTCAGAGCGCACTGACCTGAAAACTCTCATGAAGAAAGTTCTTGAGAGCTGAAAGGCTGAAAATCATCTTTATTGGGCCCACGTACTGATTACCTTCAATGAAGTCAGTTTTCAGATGACTTCAGCTTGAAATAACTTGTTTCTTATTTATTTATTTAAGAAATGAGAGTTACAGACAGTGAGAGGGAGAAACAGAGAGAGAGGTCTTCCACCCACTGGTTCACTCCCCAAATGGCCACAACGGCCAGAGCTGCACCGATCCAAAGCCAGGAGCCAGATGCTTCTTCTGGGTCTCCCATGCGGGTGCAGAGTCCCAAGCACTTGGGCCATCTGCTAGTGCTTTCCCAGGCCATAGCAAAAAGCTGGATTGGAAGTGGAGCAGCCGGGACTCGAACCTGCACCCATATGAGATGCCGGTGTCACAGGTAGAGGATTAACCTACTGTGCCATGGCACCAGCCCCAATAACTGTGTTTCTGATAAAAATTGTCCAAACTGACACTGTCAAGGTGAGAAAGTTGAATTACTGTTCTCTGTCACTAGACTGACCAGACATCCCAGTTTGCCCAGGACTGACAGGTGCCCAGAGTATGGACTTTGCCATGCTCATACTGGAGAAGTCCCAGAAAACAGGAATGAGTGTCTTCTGCCGTCAGATAGATGGTGAGGTTCTTACGAGTAGGGGTGTACTTGGTGGTGGGTATTTAGTTTGCCAGGGGCAAGGTTTAATTTAACTCTGGGAGGTTGCCCGCCTATACGGTGTCTGCCTTGGTCACACCAGGGAGGAAAGTGCCACCATCTTAAAGGCCTCCCATACTGAATCCAAATAACCAAGCCAAGTCTACCACAAAATGCATCCACTCTCTCTGACCTTGAGCCAGATTGTATCTTCTCATTCCTGCCTTCTTGCAGGAGTTGCTGAGGCTTGAAAGATCTAAAAGTCTCCAAAATGTGCAAGAATCCTTCAGCTTAGCTCAAACAGAAGAAGGCTCATCTGTGATGTGCCCTGTAGTCTTTAAAAGCATCAATGGCATGGCTGGTGCCGCGGTTCACTTGGCTAATCCTCCGCCTGCAGCGCTGGCACTCCGGGTTCTAGGTCCGGTTGGGGCGCCAGGTTCTGTCTCGGTTGCTCCTCTTCAGTCCAGCTCTCTGCTGTGGCCCAAGTGCTTGGGCCCTGCACCCACGTGGGAGACCAGGAAGAGGCACCTGGCTCCTGGATCGGCGCAGCACCCCGGCCATAGTGGCCATTTGGGGGGTGAACCAACGGAAAAGGAAAACCTTTCTCTCAGTCTCTCTCTCTCATTGTCTAACTCTGCCTGTCAAAAAAAAAAAAAATTTTTTTTTAAAAAGCATCAGTGGCAGTTTCCAAACAGTGATGAGCCTCTTCCTGCCTCCCCTATTCATCATGCCTGGGTTTATGCTTCAGGGCTCCGTGTGTATCAGAGAAGCAGCAGAAGCATGTGCTACAACTGTTGCATCACACAGTGGCAGAGCCGGGTCATACGGATGGCTCCTCACACAGGGTCCCATTGCCCAATCATCCCTCTGCCGGGCTAGGCTCCCAGGTCTGTCTTGATTCACCATCGTCCTTAACTTTTAACTTTACTTAAACTACTTTATTTAGGACAAATTTACCTTACAGGGTTTCGCTGGAGTAAGATCCACTTTTACGATCTTTCTCTGATATGTAGTTGACTGAAAATTGCTTCAATATCCAGAAGCAAGAAATGAACTTCACTCTCTAGAAAGTCTAAAATTCCTGAGGACAGCTAAATTTTATGGACTTCTCATGTCTTATTGATCCTGTAAATCCAGAGGTTACCAATTTTGATCTCAAATTTGCTCTCTTTCTCTGCCTGCTTATTGGCACAAGCTCCCTCTACTATGGTAGATAGTATCTGTTATATCATAAAGCAGAATGTACTTTGGATAAAGTATAATTAAGACAGTCAGCTGACTTTGAAAGTATATTCTAGAGGGTAGGAAAAGTAGGATTCCTGAACTCAGTGCCAGTCACCCATGGGGGTAGGGAGTGAAAAGATGACCACTTTATGCCCCAGCTTCTTCTGGAGCAGCAGAGGGTGGAGAAGGCAGGCACTCCCTCAGAAACCCAGGCTTCTCCAGCGTTGTCAGGAACACTGTCCTGCAGAGGGAGCTTGTTGTGGGCACTGGGCTTCAGGATCAGAATCGATTAGGTGGTATAATATCTATTCAAGGAAAACGTTCTCCATCCACACACCTCTAGGAAGCTATTCCTCGTACAGAAAACTGGGGTCCTTGCTTCGGCATGATGGACCCTAGTGCCACTGTGTTGCCACCCCAGTGACTGACATCGCCTGGGATCCGCCTGCAGCGTCACAGTGAGCTGGAGGAATGAGTCAGCCATCGTGGCAGCTTGTGAATCACCCCAGCTGTCTACCTGGTGTCATTTCCTAATCATAGAGTGAGCTCCTGGGACAGCATGGCTCCATGGCGTCAAGCCAGAGAGCTGAACTAACAAGGTAGCCATTACAAGAGTCTGTAATTGAAGCATTTCGGAAACCTCACCTCCAGCTCAGTTGTTGGTCCAGAACCATCTGCGGCCTCCCAGGAAGGCAGAGTTCAGTGAAAAGCAGCAGATTATGTATTTTTCCATCTTCCCACTGGGTACCAGTGTCACTGCCTTGGCCAACCTGACTTTCCTGTGATAGGAAATTCTCCTGCTGACAACACCCACAACTGGTGTTTCGGCAATTCCTTAATACGCTGAAGGAAGAAACTCCATTAAAAAAAAAATTTTTTTTTTTTTTAATTTGAAACCTGCCCAAGCCATAAACAGTATGGACTTTTCCTTCCTTGGTGTTTGAATAAAGGAAGATTCTTCTCAGTGAAAAAAAATCAATTAATGTGTATTTTTATAACCAGTCAATTAATAATACTTCATAACCTGCTCTTCCAGTCTGTTTGCTGTTGGCACACCATACTTGCCACCTTGTATACATACACCCAATTCTTTGTCTTCTACTTCCACATTGTCTTTCCATCAGAATGCTGCCCGCCCTTCAAGGCCTTCTGAAATCCTAGCTCTGCAGGCATCTGTTACCTTTCACCTACCTTCTGGTTCTTTTGCTCTCCCCTAGCAAGATGTTAACGATGACTTTACACACGTGTATCTTCTCCACACCTGTATCCTGAGAGGCTTACCACTTCTTCCGTAGTTGGTACACACTGATGTCCGTAGATTGTCTTGGTGGGAACATGTGATTCAAGTGTCAGGATAAGTAATTCAGGTAAGCAATGAAGGAGTTCTGCGAAGGAGGGAGGTGTTATTATGCCACCTTGGATGAGGAGGAACTGCGTGATCCTGAAAGATTACTCGGCTCTGAGTGGGTGAGTCAGTATAAAGAGCCAGAGGTTGGCCCGAGCATGAGCCAGTGACACCAGCCATTTAAGCAAGTGTCTCTGGCAGAAAACCAGTTTGGACTTTCAGACAACACTCTTCACCCATCCTCATGTGTCCTTCTGTCCTATGGGCCCTCCACTTCAACCAAAGGAAGAAGACAGCCGAGGCCTACCGCCACCGGCACACTTCCTCATAGTCATGTCCCTGGCTGACCCCACAGCCACTCTGCTGCTGTCTCCCAGTTCCGTGCATCTTCATATGGCTGGACTTTGACCAGCTCGCTTGTACTTTGCAAAGATGAACTTGATACTGTTTGCATAGCATTTGGAACTGCCACTCAGTCTTGCCCTTTGATCTTGTTTGCTAATAAACTTACCTGTCCCATCATAATTGCTTCCGTGCCAGCTCCAGGCCATGATCTGGCGTGACAGAGGCTGTCTGACTATACCAGAAAGTCCCAGGTCTGCAGGGGAGGAAGACGAGGTCACATCATGTACAGTCCTAAATCCAAGACAGGAGGAGTTTGGACTTAGTCCTGTGGGCACTGGGTGTTGGTAGGAGAGAGAAGGATGCAGGCCTTTCAAGATAAGATTAGTGGTGTTGGCAGATAGTGGGATGGCCTTGGGCATAGCAGGGAATGGCTGAAGCACAGAAAATGTCAAGGTTCCCAAGCGGTGGAGAGAAGAATGCAGTCATCTACAGAAATTGAGAAGTCAGAAGGGGAAGCTGCTTCCTCAGGGAGAGTTGAGTTTGAGGCTTGTCTGTTGGGGTGCGGTTGTGCAACAGAATCTAGGTGTGAGCTCAAGGCCAGAAATGAGATTCCAGATCAGCTAGAGGTAGAGGAGGCTGGAAGGAGTAAGGGGCCAACAGACACTGAGGGCAGGTGGCTGAGGGAGGTCCTGGTTAGGAAGGGAGGAGGAACCCACAGATGAGCCAGACATAGGCAGTAAGAAAGCTAGAGGAGAACAAGGAGCCCCAAGCACTGTGGGAGCTGCCAAAACTCAGACAGGAAGAAGACTGAGCAAGGGCCTCTGACCTTGGCCAGAAGGACTCACAGAGTTTTGAGGCTGTGTTTTCAGTTGTAACGTAGTCAACTCAGCATTAAGACATAACTGGGGGAATGTAGGAGGTGTTTAGCCTAGCCGTTCAGCTACTGGTTAGGACATCACCCTGCACATCAGAGTGCCTGGATCCAATGCCCAGCTGCAGCTCCTGACTCCAGCTTCCTACCGGTGCAGACTCTGGCAGGCGATGGTGAATGATTCAAGAGGTTGGGTTTCTGCCACCCACGTGGGAGACCTGGATTGAGTTCCTGGCCCCCACTTCAGCCTCCTGGCTGTTGCAGGCATTTGTGGGAGTGAACCAGTAGATGGAGTGTTCTCTTTCTTTCCTTTCTTTCTCTTTCTCCCTCCCTCCCTCCCTCCCCTCTCAAACATTTTTTAAACAACATAAGTAAGTGAGGAGACAGAAACTAGGAAAAGGAGGAGAAAAATGTAGGAACCCGGAGAACAGCAGTTGGAATGAAGGTTCCCCAAGAGTGAGGAGGTAGGTGCCGAGGTGCCAGTGGTCGCCCAGGGCTCTAGAGCCCCTGTGATGGACGATCCTGGTGCCTTCACCTTGCGGAGTATTTATTTCCTCATTTGTGAGACAGAGTAAAAGTCCTTATTTCATGGGCTCAGGATAGGGAGAAAGAGGCAGTTTGTGAAACGATTTGTAGGCTGTGTGGCGTGTGTCAGTTTAGTCAGCATAGCTGCTATTTGATCTTCATATTGTTAGGCCAGTTGTACCAAGGACACAGGGCATCATGTACACAGAGTTCATGCAAGAATATTCAAGGTTCATGCAAGCTCCTTGGAGGGAAATATTAGCCTTAGACATCAAGTAGTGTTCAGCCCTGGTGACACTGAAACATTTAAAAAGGAAGTCTTCCTGGCCACTTTTTGCAGAGGAATGTCTGCAAAAGCACCATGATATTAAACTGGACTCTGTGTTAGCCGAGTTGGGCTGGTTTATGCTGTGGTAACTGCCTGCCAAATCCCAGCGTCCCAAAGCCTCAACAGTGTCTCTCACCTGCGGCGTGCTTGCTTCAGTGCGCAGGAGCGCTTTGTGGATTGCTGTCCCACTAGAGCAGCTTCCCACAGAGGTGTCGGCTCAGCGTGTGCCTCTGTGGTCACCAGCAAGGCGGAAAAGGGGCGGGCACCCCACACGCTGGCTCAGAAAGGCAGCCGCCCAGCAGCGTCCCTGTGTCATTCCCCTCCGGTTCCATTGGCTCAAGTGGGGCTCATGGCCATGCCTCACTTCACCTGTGTGTCCAGAAGCAGCGAGAACGTTGACAGCCACAGACAGCTTAGCACCCGTGTTTGGTGAAGCTCCTCAAGTCTGTCCCTCGGTCTCCCTCCCTTCACCGGTCGTTGCCTCTGCCTTCGCTCAGAGCGTGGTTGGTTTTGGCGGGAGTAATGCGGTAGATTCACCATCATCCCCTACCCTTCTAATCCCGTCTTGCAGGCCATCAGGTTTCCTTGCTAGAGTACAAATCTGGTCACAGCACACAGCCTCGGCCCTCAGGCCTTCCTTCCCTCCCACCACGTTTCCTGACACCGCGTGCCTTCTCCTGCCTGGGTCTTATTCTTGCCATTCCTTCTACCTGGGGTCCCCTGATACCATCCCAAGTCTCCTTATTCACAAGAATACGTGTACCCGCTCTTTGAGGAAGCCACCCTGGGCTTCCCCTGACACACTCAGAGCCAGTGGTTCTCTGCCAGGCTGTCCTGAAGCATCTAGGACTTCCATAGTAGGATTTACATTCATTTGCATTAAAATTACTTAGTCTTTGGTAAGTTGTGAAATAACTTCCTATCCACAGCTACAAAAATAGCAAACACTTTCCTTTATTCGGTGACTGCCATCCTCTGGCTAGAGTTTAGTGATTCCTATGTATTTTTTTTAAAGATATATTTATTTTTTGAAATCAAAGTTACACAGAGAGAGGAGAGGCAGAGAGAAAGAAAGGTCTTCCATCTGATGGTTCACTACCCAAATGGAGCTGCACCTATCCGAAGCCAGGAGCCTGGTGCTTCTTCCCACATGGGTGCAGGGGCCCAAGCACTTGGGCCCTCTTCCACTGCTTTCCCAGGCCATAGTAGAGCTGGATCGGAAGAGGAGCAGTTGGGACTAGAACAGGGGCCCATATAGTATGCCGGCGTTTCAGGGCAGGGCGTTAACCCGCTGGGCCACAGTGCCGGCCCTGATTCCTATGTATTTTTTGGATCTTCATAAACCTACAAAATAGGTGTTATTTCTCATCCCACCTGTACCTTCCAGATTTTGTTGTTGTTGTTGTTGTTTAAGATTTTATTTATTTACTTGAGAGGTAGAGTTACAAAGAGAGGGAGAGACAGAAAGAGGTCTTCCATCTGCTGGTTCACTCCCCAGATGGCTGCAATGGCCAGAGCTGAGCTGATCTGAAGCCAGGAGCCAGGAGCTTCTTCAAGGTCTCCCACGTGGTTGCCAGGTCTCAAGCATTTGGGCCGCCTTCCACTGCTTTCCCAGGGCATCAGCAAGGAGCTGGATCGGAAGTGGAGCAGACAGGACTTCAACCGGTGCCCATATGAGATGCCGGCACTGCAAGTGGATGCTTAACCTACTACACTACAGGCCCAGCCCCTACCTCCCAGTTTTTAACAAATGGGTAGATACAGACAACACGAGGGAATTGTCCAAAGCCCCAGAGCTGTTAGAGCTGACATTGGACCCTTGGCCTCTCAGCCCATGATCCTTGTTCTCCCTATCCCTTGTGTCATTGCCTAGTAGAGTGTCCAGCACATGGTAGGTGCTGAGTAAATGTTTATTAAGTGAAGGTAAAAATCATAAATGAGTAAAAATACTGGTTCCATTACTGAAATTAGCCCAAAGAAATACTTTTAGAAAAGGTAGCCCAGGGGCCGGTGCTGTGGCATAGTGGGTAAAGCCGCCACCTGTGGTGCCGGCAATCGGTGCCAGCATCCCATATGGGTGCCGGTTCAAGTCCCGGCTGCTCTACTTCTGATCCAGCTCTCCACTATGGCCTTGGAAAGCAATAGAAGATGGCCCAAGTTCTTGGGCCCCTCGCCTGCATAGGAGACCCGGAAGAAGCTCCTGGCTCCTGGTTTCAGATCGGCCCAGCTCTGACCATTGTGGCCATTTGGGGAGTGAACCAGCGGATGGAAGACCTCTCTCTCTCTCTCTCTCTCCCTCTCCCTCTCCCTCTCCCTCTCTCTGTGTAACTCTGACTTTCAAATAAATAAATAAATGTTTAAAAAGAAAAGGTAAAAGCTAAAGTGCTTGATAGAAATGGCAGGTTGAACATACACTTATTTTCACTCCTTCCTGAATCCACAGTAACATGATAATAAAGGATGAAATTCTTAAGACTTTCCAATTAACCAGTTCTTCAGAAGGAAGAGAAGGAGATGGGAGCTGATGAGTGGAAAGCAGACGGGCAAGTGGAAGCTGAGAAGGCCAGAGAGTGAAACGCAACCCTGCAGTAGGGAAATGCCACGGTAATCAGGCCGACTTGGAGGCACTAAGTACCTCTCAGGGTGGGGTGTGAAATGTGTCTGGAAACATGAGGATTGGTGGAAAGTTCCCCAGTCCCCTCCCCTCTCCATGGATGACTGCCCTGTTCCTCCCTGGCAGGAGACTGCGGTTGGGGTGTGTGGATGGGGGCGGGGACGGAGACTGCATTTGAAACGTCCCTGCCACAACCACACTCTCCCAAGGAAATGGGGGGATTCCCTTCTCTGGGAACTGACCACCCAGAGAAAAGTCCCAGAGGCACTCTAAACTGAGTGGCGGGAGCCCACAGGTTGACAGACCCTGCCTGTGCAGCCAGCTGTACGTCAGCGCTTTAACTCCTCCACCTGCAGATGCCGGAATGTCTAAGGAAAGCCTTGAACATGAAAGACAAAGACAGCAGGAGAAAGGAAGTGGAAGAGACAGGATGAAATCAACTGAAGTTCGCCTAAGTAAGAAAACCTGTGATGTACATCCTCCTAAGTAAGAGAAGATCTGTATCCATGTGGCAATAAGAAGAGACTATGAAATTGGGACATTCAGAGAAAAGGAAAAAAGCTTTTGGAACAGAAATAGAACAGAGATTAATATAGGGATTAAAAGATAAAATTGAGCACCTCTTCCACAGAGTAGAATAAAAAGACAAAGCTAAAGAGCGGAATGTGGAAGAGGAAATTAGAAACCCAGTCCAGAAAATCTAACATCCAAATAATAGCGGCTGCAGGAAGAGGCTCGAGAGAGTGGGGCGGGGGGTGGGAGAAATCATCAAAGCGTTGTCCTGCGCACTGCCCTACATGTAGCACAAGAGTCAACACTGCAGGCTGAAAGAGCTTCTGAAACCCTAACCCAGAGGACGAAGAAGACCCCAGGAAGACTTCTGATAACAAAGCAAGAGCCCAGAGCTTTCCAGAGAGCAAGGAAACAGACCACACACCAGCACCAGGTATCAGAACCCCATGGGGTCTCTGCAGCAGCCCAGAAGCAGACCAGGGACAGTGGAGAAAGGCTTCCAAACTGCTGCCCAAATCATTTCCAACGTAGAATTTTATACCAGGCAGACCCAACCTAAGGTGAGAGTAAAAAATACATTTTAAATATAGAGTGTTGGAAGGTCTCTAAAAAAATTTTCTTTCCAGTTCACTTGGGCTCGGGAAGCTGGTGGAAGTGGGCCTAAACATAAATAGGAAGTCAGCAAGGAGAGCAGCATCCTTGGGGCCCAGGACCCAGCCGAGTGGCAGAGGGCAGCAGTGAGGGGAAGGAAGTCCTTCCAGACAACACACACATAGACGCCCTTGGTGGACTCTCCAGGGAAAGCTAACCTGCTGATTGCCTAATCTCTCAAGAGATTCACTAGATCCCTTGGAGTTTGGAGATAAATCAGTTACTGGCATGTAGAAGACTAAGCAAATGAGATAAAAGTGATAACTTGAGGGAAACTAAAAAATTAAACAGTCATCTCTTGGGTTGTTCCAGGACCCCTACAGGTGCCAAACTCCATAGATGCTCAAGCCCCTTATATGAAACGACATGGTTCCTGCATATAACTTCTGCAGCCCTCCCAGAGGCTTTATTTTTCAGTGTATTTTATTTGAGAAGCAGAGAGACAGACAAGACAAAAGAGAGCTCCCACCCACTGGCAGGCTCTGCAGATGCCCACAGCTGGACTGGAGCCAACGCCAGAAGCCAGAAACACAGCCCAGGTTTCTCACATGGGTGGCAGGAACTCAGTTACTTGGTTGAATAATCACCCACTACCTCGCAGCATCTGCACTGTCATGAACCTGGAGTCAGCAGGAACCAGGAACTGAACCCAGGTGTTCCCACGTGGGATGTGGGCATCCTAGCCAGTAAGTTAAATGTCCACTCCTCTCCTGTATACTTTAAATCCATTCTAGACCACTTATAAAGCCTAACACAGTGTAAATACTGTGTGAACAGTTATTTTATTTAGTGTCTAATTGTAAGAGAATGTCTGTTCATGTTCAGTAGACACAATTTCTTTTCTGAATATTTTCAACCCGCATTTGGTTGAGTACACACATGAAATACCCATGGGTACAGAGGATGACCATAATATGTGACTTAGATGTGACTAATATGCATGTGATCATAATTTTGTAAACACTGAAAATTAAGCAAACATCTTGCTATAACAACGTTGGAAAGTGAGGAAAGAGAAAGCACATATTTTAGGAAGCGGTAAGGAGAGCTGGCACTGTCCAAGGCCGGAAGCTGAACAGGTGGTACTGAAAACTGAAACTGAAGAGCCGGTGGGGTGAGCGTGGCATTTAGAAACATGGAGGCTAATGCGGGGTGGCAGGGACAACCAAGAGAGTTGAAAACACCTGCCTTTCAGGAGCAGGGACGAGACGTGCAGAAGGACGAGGCATCTTGCTGGACTTCTTTAAATAATGTACATCCTTGTTGGAGAAAAAGGAGAAAGGTGAAAAAACAAAGATATCCTACCAATATAGTTTTTACTGTATAGCCACTGGAAACAAAAACATCCCACAGTGGAGGCAACAGCATCAGAATGTAGGGGAAATAAGTGTGGGCCATCAGGCCAGGCAGACAGGGAGTTCAAATGCAGAGTCTAACACACCTTTGACTCACTGTGCGGGTCTGTAAGGGGCTGGCAGGGTCCCTGTAGAAGAGTTGCCCTGAGAGGTAAGTTACCAAACATGTCCATTGAAGGTGTTGAATAAATGTTCGCTCCCTTAACTGTAGCTAAAAAACAGGAGAGATCCTTATGCAGCCACCCACTAGTTTAATAATTATTTGTGAAAATAGGGAATTAAAAAAAGCAAAAGGCAAAGTCATATATCTAGGTATCATTATTATAACTCTGTAAAAATAGTTGTCAAATAGATACAGATTAAAAGGAAACCAAAAGCAAAAATAGTTTTGTAGGAATTGTAAAGAGACAGATGATTTTTAAACTTTTTATTTCTTGTAGCTGCTTCACATTTGTGCTGATATCAAGGACTCTGAATATGCGTTTCATCCTTCATACTTGTAAAGGGCACTTGTAGTTCATTCCTGATCCTAAGCGTAGCAATGGCCCCAGCCACTGACCTTGGCGTTTGTCCTTCCTGTATAAAGAGAGAAAGACTTTGCTTTAGCACGGCTTCCTGAGGCAGGAATGAAGTCTGGTGCCTCAGCTGCCCCGGCTTTTCACAGGCTTGGAGTTGCTAACCATTTGAGGAAATGCTTTTCAGTGTTCACGCACCACAGAGGACTGCCTTTGCAACAGCCATCCACAGTGCTTCTTTCAGCTTCGGGGAACTGTGTTCCTCTTGTTGACAGCCCAAGAGTGGCTGCATCACTTCCTTCCTTTGGCAGCTCCCGGTGGGGCTCTCATCAGCCCTAGAATCTGCGACCTTGTCCTCTCCTTCAGTGTCAGGAGGCGCCTATGTCCATCCTTTTGTTGTGGGCTAGGTGGAGTCTAAATCCCTATTCCAGGCTTTTGCCTCTTACCTAGAGAAGCATTGTAAGTACAAGCACAAATACAACACATACACACACACACACACACACACACACACACGGGCATTGTTCAGGAAGAGTGGACCAAGAAGGGAAAGGAATGGGGGAGGGGGAGAGGGTGTTGCAATACCCTGCCTTGTTTGAGGTTGCAGAGAGAGAGCCCCTCCCTATCACCAGGCTTCTTAGGAGCTTGGAAAGGGGAGTGGTTACATGGTACCACCTCCAGGTCAGGTCAGGGGCGGTACATCCTGGGGAAGGTGGACTGGATTACGTAGGGTAGGGGAGATGTGACTTCCTAATCGAGCCGTCTGCCTTATCCCATATCACTTTCATCTGCTGTTGTGCAACATCACTTAGATTCTCCCATGTGAGGATAGGAAGAGCTTCCTCCATTTATGCCGTCACTGCTTGGTGTTTCATAAACCAACAAAGTGTGTTTAATCAGTCTTCCAAAGGAGGTCCCATCTGTTTGTAATCTTTTGCTTTCGTAACATTGCAGTGCATAATTTTGTATTTACGTCCTGAAGCCCGAGTGTCAGTGCTAGAAGTGCTTTCACTGCCTTTGTTAGCTGTTACCCTTACGCCTGCCCCATCAGCAGTATTCCCCAGACATAAGGAATGCTCCCACCTTTAGAGATTTGCCGTGCTGGTGGACCAAAAGTATTTTCTCATTGTGGTTTTAGTTGGCACTTCTTTGATGAATGAGGCTGTGCATCTTTTTATACGTTTAGGAGTCAGCTGGTCGTTTTCCTAATGGTCCCTAGTCTTTTTCCTGGTGACTAAGAAAGCTCTTCGTATACTCAGGAAATTAGCCCTTTGCTTTATGAATTGCAAATATTTGTTCTCAGTTTGTCATTTCTCTTTTGACTTTGCCCACGGTAACATTTGCCATACAGACTTTTTTCAGTGTTTGCATAGTCAGATTTTTCACTTGTTTCTTTCATGGCTTCTGGGATTTCTGTTTTCTTTAGAAAGGCCTTCTGTACTGCAGAAGTTTGGTTTTTATTTTTTAATTCCATAATTTCTTCTAACACATGTATGATTTCATCTTTATTTTAAAATATGTGACCCTTCTGGAATTTATCCTGATGTCAGATGGCCACCTTTTATCTAGCATCATTTTTTTAAAAAGATTTATTTATTTGAAAGGAAGAGCAACAGAAAAACATGGACAGAGTGAGAAATCTATCCACTGGCCACAACAGTGGCTGGGCCAGGCACAAACCAAAAGCCTAGGCCATCTTTCACTGCCTTTCCTGGTGCCTTAGCAGGGAGCCGAATCAGAGGTAGAACAGTCAGTACTTGAACTAGCATTCCCATATGAGACGCCACTGTGGCAAGCAGCAGCTTAACCCGCAGAACCACAATGCTAGCCCCTCGCCTCATTTATTGAACAGACTGTTTTTCCAAATTTATTGAAATACCTCCTTTTTCTCATCATGACTAAATTTCTGAGATGTATTTAGGCATATGTCCAGTTGTTTCTGTTCTGATTCTAGGTTCATAGTATATAGTACCAATTGCTGACTTTGAAGATCAACATTTTAATTTTTGCAATCATCTCCTGATTAAAGTGTTCTTACCGAGGCATTCCTTGTAAATAAGTGAGATGTTTCCATCTAGATGTTCCAGTTTTCTCCACTAGGAATAGTGGCAAATGAGCTGGGACTTTCCAACTCTTACCATCCGTCCCTCATAATCGTTGGCTCAGATTTTGAGGTGGATTTGGGCTGGAAGGTAGCCAAAAGGCAGTACTGGGTTGGGCAAAGAGCAGACACTGACATATATGTACCTGTTCTCCAGACAGGAGAGAGAGATTGGCGACAAAGCAGAGGCGGCTTGTTTGGTCAGTGCAGGCAATTTTATCTAATCTGCATTTAGCAGTAGGAAAGGTGAGGCGGGGGAGGAGTGGCCCTATGTAAAGTCTGGGCAAGCAGAGTAAGTGAGTCTGGGAGCTCTATGCTTAACACTGTGACACTGTGACAGTGACAGCCCAACTCCAGAGCTTCATTGCATTCCCCTAAAATTAAGCAACTGGTATCCAACTAGCTGGTTTTTGTTTTGTTTTGTTTTTTGTTTTTGTTTTTGTTTTTTGACAGGCAGAGTTAGACAGTGAGAGAAAGAGAGACAGAGAGAAAGGTCTTCCTTTGCCGTTGGTTCACCCTCCAATGGCCGCCGCGGCTGGCACACCGCGCTGATCCGAAGGCAGGAGCCAGGTGCTTCTCCTGGTCTCCCATGGGGTGCAGGGCCCAAGCACTTGGGCCATCCTCCACTGCACTCCCAGGCCACAGCAGAGAGCTGGCCTGGAAGAGGGTCAACCGGGACAGAATCCGGCGCCCCGACTGGGACTAGAACCCTGGGTGCCGGTGCTGCAGGCAGATGATTAGCCTATTGAGCCGCGGCACTGGCCCAACTGGCTGTTTTGCAAGACTGGTTTCTAATGGATGGTGTTTATTGAGTGGAACCCTGGAGTTTCTTAATAAATGATAACCCGTACTTAAGCATGGTGTCAAAAACAGGTCAAATTTTAGGTGAGGAGAGAGACCGCAGGGGAATCTGCATGGAGGGGGGGTAGCCTGTCCTACTGCTGCTTTTGGAGCTGAAAGATAAGGGTCAGATGCATTTAACATGTGAGTACAGTTCTGAGAGTTTCTAAACGGTTGTCTTTGGGCTTCAAAAAGTGGAGTTTGTTTCCTTGGAGCAAAAAAGTGTGGATTCTTTCTAAGTGGTTTTGGAACTCATGGGCCTGCTCTCCTTAACATTTGTGTTTTGTGGCTTGCACAGTGTGGCATGGGGTCACTGATGTGCCAGCTTGGCCCGATGGCCTCTGTGCCATATTTAGAAACCAGTTGCATGCACAGAAGATGACTTCTCTGTTGTGTCCTCAGGCCACTTTTGGTCATTTTGGGCAGATATGAAACATCTCTGCGCTGGAATTTTCCTGTGCGGAATCCTGAAGTTCTGGAATAGAACACCCAGCGACAAGATCGAGGACATAATGAGTGGCAGCTGTGCAGAAGCATTTGCCCCACCCCCACCCCCAGTGGGGGAAATGCTGTGTTCAAAGCATATTTCTGATGAGCCTATTAATGATGTCTGGGAAGCTGACCATGCCACTGCCGTTTTGAGATAAAAGGCCCAAGCTGTTTGTGCCCGAAGCTAATGATGAAGTCTTTTCCCAGCCTCAGCTTGTCTGCGCAGCGGGGCTGGTGTTGTGTGCGTGTGGGGCCTGCTCCTCATCTGGACTTCCTGAAAAGAAAGGGTGTGGGGGGGGGGGGGGGCTGTGTACCAAAGGAGAAGGGTGAGGCCCAGTGGAGTGGACTCCTAACGACTCGCTGTTCACCTGCTGCCTTCCGGTCAGCTGGGTTGAGCGAAGGAGAGAGGCTGGAATGGGGACAGAAGGGTCTGCGGTAGGAGTGGTGGGACTCCTGGCTTCCAAGTCAGCGGGGGTGGGGGCTCTGGCAGTTCAGGATCCAGGACTGAGTACGTACAGAACATTCTCATAAACCCTAAGGAAATCTACCCTTCCTGTCTTCCTCCCCTCCCCGTGTGCACACATGCACATGCACACACAGAGCTCAGTATTCCAGTTTCTGGAGCTGCCACAAGGCTTTGTTCATCCCGATGACTATCCTGACCAGTAAAGAAGAGTTAAAACGCTTCTGCAGTCAGACACCTGTCCGCGTTCCAGCAGAACCTCCATCCTCACGGGCTCTCATTATCTTGGAGGAGATACCACTATGATTTTATTAACATTCTGGCCCCAACTTAGAAAGAATCAAATGTGACTATTCAGATTAATTACTCAGAGCTGGTGCCGTGGTGCAGCAGGTTAAAGTCCCAGTCTGAAGTGTCAGCATCCCATATGGGTGCCAGTTCGAGTCCCGGCTGCTCTACTTACAATCTAGCTCTGCGCTATGGCCTGGGAAAGAGTAGAAGATGGCCCAAGTCCTTGGGCCCCTGCACCCGTATGGGAGACCTGGAAGAAGCTCCCAGCTCTTGGTTTCAGATCAAACAGCTCCAGCTGTTGTGGCTTTGGAGAGTGAACCAGCGCATGGAAGACCTCCTTCTCACTCTCTGCCTCTGCCTCTCTGTAACTCTGCCTTTCAAATAAATAAATAAGTCTTAAAAAAACATTAATTACGCACACACACGCATACACACGCTCCAGGTGTGTCTCATGTAGAAAAAAAAAAAAACTCTACTAACATTAAGAAGTCAGCTCTAGTTGTGAAAAACATGTAAAACCAAAGACATGATATTCTGTTGAATGCATGTGAACACCATAGCGAAGTTCAATTATCAATTGGGGTACACGGTTTAATAGAACGTATTGACAGTTTATCAGACAGTAAAAGAACCAGGCACACATTGGGGAAGTTGATGAGTCTTTTTCTGTTTTTAAAGATTTGTTTTATTTATTTGAGAGGCAGACTTACAGACAGAGAGGGAGAGAGACAGAGAGGTCTTCCATCTGCTGGTTCACTCCCTAAATAGCTGCAACAGCCAGAGCTGGACCAAGCTGAAGTCAGGAGCAAGGAGCTCCCTCCCGATCTCCCGCATGGATGCAGGGGCCCTAGGACTTGGACCATTTTCCCCTGCTTTCCCAGGCACATCAGCAGGGAGCTGGATCAGAAGTGGAGCAGCTAGGACATGAACTGCCACCCATATGGGATGCCAGTGCCTCAGATAGAGGCTTAACCTACTGCGCACAGCGCCGGCCCCAGAGCTGATGAGACTTGAGTGTAACAGGAAGAGAATCTCTGGACTGAATCAGAGACCTGTCCTCTAATCCTGGCTTGGTGACACTAGGCAAGTCAAGGTCTGCTTTTCTCCTCCGTGAAATTGTGATGATGCCATTGCCCAGTGTTGCTGTGAAGACTGAATGAGAGAGGGACCAACCCAGGCCCTGACTCAGAGATTGGAGTCTCAGAACCTTGGACTCCCTGCCAGGAACTTGAACTTCCCAACCATATGATTGCTTCCCCTTAGTAATCTTCCATTCTTCTGCCCTGACCTCACTGCCCACCACTCTGTGACAGTTGCCGTCTGTGTATTTGTCATGTGCTCCACCCCAGATTATGAACCTGAGGAGGACTGGCGCTGTGGCTTGCTCTTATCTGTGTTTGCCTTACAGCACCCACATTTGTTGAATTTTATTGAATAAATATGTAAGGATCCAAAGAACATCTGGTTAGAGCTGGCTCAGTCCTGACAGTGTCTTTGGTTTGGTCCCAGCTGCTGACAACACCATCCTGGTTAGGCATTCTTGGTCCACGTGGTTCTCAGAACAGATGTCTTCATCACCTTTCTCTTCTGTGAACAAATGTTTCCCCTGGGATGGACCTGCATGCATGCTTCGAGCAGGGCAGAGGGCCTGTTGAGATGGGCATTGTCTCTGGAAACTGCAGGCAGCTCACAAGTCCCTGTCTCCCAACAGTGCAGCGCCGACTTGAAGCCTCACCTGTGCCTCAGCTCGCAGTCAGCCAAGGGCACGATCAGCACCTAAGAGTGAGGTTGTTGGAGAAGCTGGCGTGGCCACGCAGCAAAGCTCTGTAGATCTGACCAGGAGAGAGCAGGGTTCTCAAAAGGGCTTCCAAGAACTTCTGCATTTTGTTTCAATCGTCAGAGCATCTCTTTGGGCTTGGGCTTGGGCTTCTAGAAGGCTAGGGAAGCCCAAGGGGTAGAGAGTGAAGTGGCAGAGCTGCAGTGGACGAGCATAAATCTCAAGAGTGAGTTCCAGGTAAATGCTAGCAGGGCCATGGGTGCCTGGCAGAATCCTGCGGAGAGACCGCTGCAAGCTGGGAGGCTTCTTCCCTGTGCCTTTGATTAGGTAGTGGGTACACTGAAGATGAACTCCTTCTTTTTTTTTTTTTTAGCATAGCAAAATTTACGTATTACCTTGATATGCTTTCTAGTAGTATAGTGAGGTTACATTGTGTGCACCTTTAACTTAACACAAATTCAACTCCTTATGCCAATAAACAAAATGACAGACACAGCTTCTCTCCTGCTTGTCTTTCTGCCGGCCTTCCCACTCAGACAAGCACAAGTCCCAGGTGTGTGAGCTGGGGGCCGTCACGCCCCTGCCATCACGCAGGCTGTGTGCCTCTTCTGCAGCAGCAGGGAGCATCTTCTTGTATCCTCACATTTAAAGATAACGTTTTTGTGTTTTCCACTTGTTTTCACAACATGGCCCCAGCCTCAAGCCACCAGTGCCATCCGTTGCTTAGGTGCTGCCCAACCGTCTACCTGGCGCTGGGGAAAGCTGCCTGGGCTCCACTTAGCAAGAGACAGCCTGTTCCTTTGTGAGGGGTGTTCAGGGTATAACTTGATCACGTTGATAGTTTCGCCTTTTAACTTGGGAACCAAGCCATGGGTGAGACATGACCTCACCGTAAAAATAGAATGACCCCCAGAAGACAAGACCAGAAGTTAAAATGGGGACTGAAGTTCCTCCTGACTGCTTCCCCTTTGCCATGACTCTTGCTGTCTTGTTTTCTCGAGGAAGCCGCAGAACACGATTTCCTGTTTGTTCTCTCTCTTGTTCATTGCTGGCTTCTGTCTTGAAGCCCCCCTTCACCAGATTCTCAATAAGCAGATGTACACAAGGAAAAGCTATCCGGGCTCTCCATGTCACCATAAAGCCCCCAGTGAGTAAACAGCCTTAAAAAATGGCCAACACCAAAAAATCCGTTCTGGTAATTGGATGTATTTTTAAAGCTGAAGGCTGGCTGTCAGCTACTTAAGGTGTGCCGAGCATTGCTTCTAGAGAACTAACACTTTTAAAGGATGACTAGTAGAGACACGAGAGTCTCTGGAGTGAAAGCATCTATTTGTCCTCATGTCTTTTATCAAAGAAGCCTAGGACATGGTGCCCAGGCCTCAGCTGAAGTCTTAATTCTGATGTTGATTAGCAGTGGCTAATCATTAGCCATGGCTTTAGGGTCCCCATGGTAAGATTGGGGGAGCAGCAGCTGCCCATGTGCAGGTGATGATGTCATTAAAGGCAAATGAGATCATGTACAAAAAGGACTTGGAAAAACTCTGAAGTGCTGTAGAAAGGTATTGGTTTTATATATCATGCTTTGTGTGCAGAGAAAAAGATAAATCCATTTACGACAATAGAGCCACAGTTAGTACCTCAAGCATTCCTGACTTCCTTGGTTAAAAAGCTTCCTTTGCTGGGGGAACTTCCTTTGTGAGTTTTAAGTCACCACGGGAAAGGTTCCAGGTTTCCCTCCAGATGATGTCATTTCTGCTCTTTAGTCAGATTCCAGTGGCATTTGCCTTGGCATGTATCGCTTTCTTACAGATAAGTAGAGCATGGTAACTCTTCCCTTCCCTCTTTTCTCTGTGAAGTCATGAGGCTTAGTCTTTCCTTGTTACGAAGGAGAAACAAGACTCCCGGGTGGATCTCCACAGAGCTCCCCGGCCAGGGACCTGCCCGGCCTCCCCCTGGTTCACTTGCTCTCCCTTGCCGGTCCCGTCTCTTGTCAGGTTGGGCTGGGAAAGAGGAACGTGCAGGCATGAAGCACAGATTGGTTTCCAGCCACTTGCACTCCTGGTGAGACAAGGCTCAGGAGGGGCTAAACCCAAGGACATTGTGAGTACAAATATTTCCAACAGTGATGCTGACGTGAAAGAGTTTCCTTGAAGAAAATATTTTCTGGAACAAATTCTACTGAATCTATTTGATTCCATGACTTATTTTTTAGTATACCACAGTGAAATTTTATCTTCATCAGGGTTGTTTCCATTTAAATTTTCCTACAAAACTTGGAGTTGGTGATCACCTTCTGTTCCATTACATGTATTATGACCATATATACAACTATTGGAAGTTCTCTTGTGGCCATTAGTTCCATCAAGTCCAGTCTTCTAGGTTAAATTTTATGGATCTAATATCTTTATGAAATATGAAAATTAGATTCTTCTGTCAGTTTTTAGATCACACTAAGCTATACTACATGCAGTTTAACTGTTGCCAGTTTTATTGTGAGTCGATTACTTTTTTTTTTTTGACAGGCAGAGTTACAGACAGTGAGAGAGAGAGAAAGACAGAAAGGTCTTCCTTCCATTGGTTCACTCCCCAAATGGCCACCATGGCCAGCGCTGCACCATTCCGAAGCCAGGAGCCAGAGTTTATTCTTTCTACCAGTTTTAGGTATTATGAAATGAACAAGAGGCTGGTAATATATATTTATTTATCAGTGAGTTCATTTTTAAAATTGTGGTTAATTTTAGATATAGAAATGAAAATATAGAGTGAAAGGAAGTGTCCTAGGGTCAGAATGGTGGGAATACAAACCAAAACCACATTGAGATGCCACTTCTCACCCAATAAGATGGCTGCAAAAAATTTTTTTGTTAATGGGAGACCACAAGTGTTGGGAAAATGTGAAGAAATTGGAACCCTTGTACATTGCTGGTGGAAATGTGAAGTGGTCCAGCTGCTGTGGAATCAGGAGGTTTCTCAGAGTGTGTTTAGCTTTGCAGTGAAGATGCTGTGTCCCACATGAGAGTGCCTGTATTCATTTCCTGACTCCAGCTTCCCACTGATGCAGACCAGGGGCACAGTGATGATGCATTTAGGTTCCTCCCCACCACGTGGGAGACCTGGATTGGGTTCCTAGCTCCTGGCTATGGCCACAGCTATTGAGAGCATTTGAGGAGTGAACTGGCAGGTGGGCGCGCTCTCTGCCTCTCAAACAAATTAAAAATAATTTTGAAAGTTTTGAGTTCTGCATTGTGGCTTAGCAAGTTAAGCCACCACTTGCAATACCACATATCACATCAGAGTGCTGGTTCAAGTTCCAGCTACTCTGATTCCAATTCACGTTCCTGCTAATGTGCCTGTGAAGACAGTGGAAGGTGCTCCAAGAACTTGGGCCCCTGAATTCTATGTGAGAGACCAAGATGGTCTCCAAGTTCCTGGCTCCTGATTTCTGTCTGGCCCAGACCTGGCTGTTGCAGCAATTTGGGGAGTGAACCAGCAGATGGAATCTCTCTCTCTCTCTCTCTCTCTCTCTTTTTCTCTCTGTGTGTGTGCGCATGTGTGTCACTTTGCCTTTCAAGTAAATTTTTTTTTTGACAGGCAGAGTTAGAGAGACAGAGAGAAAGGTCTTCCTTTTTTCCGTTGGTTCACCCCCCAGGTGGCCGCTACGGCCAGCATGCTGCGCTGATCCAAAGCCAGGAGCCAGGTGCTTCTCCTGGTCTCCCATGGGGTGCAGGGCCCAAGCACTTGGGCCATCCTCCACTGCCTTCCCGGGCTACAGCAGAGAGCTGGACTAGAAGAGGAGCAACCGGGACAGAATCCGGCGCCCCAACCGGGACTAGAACCTTGGGTGCCGGCGCCGCAGGTGGAGGATAAGCCAAGAGAGCCGCGGCACCAGCTCAAGTAAATTTTATTTAAAGATTTATTTTTATTTATTTGAAAGAGTTACAAAGAGAGGTAGAGACAGAGAGAGAGCTCTTCACTCCCCAGATGGTTCACTCCCTAGATGGCCGAAATGGCGGGAGCTGCACGGATCCAAAGCCAGGAGCCAGGAGCTTCTTCTGGGTCTTCCACGTGGGTGCAGGAGCCCAAGACCTTGGGCCATCTTCTACTGCTTTCCTAGGCCATAGCAGAGAGCTGGATTGGAAGTGGAGCAGCCAGGACTAGAACCGGCGCCCATATGGGATGCTGGCGCTTCAGGCCAGGGCTTTAACCCACTGTGCCACAGCACCAGCCCCCTCAAGTAAATTTAAAAAAATAATAATAAAAATACATATAGAACTACATGCAAATTAGTGTAGTAAAACGAGTTTTGTTTTGTTTTTTTTTTTTTACAGGCAGAGTGGACAGTGAGAGAGAGAGACAGAGAGAAAGGTCTTCCTTTGCCGTTGGTTCACCCTCCAATGGCCGCCGTGGCCAGCGCACTGCGGTTGGCGCATCGGACTGATCCGAAGGCAGGAGCCAGATACTTATCCTGGTCTCCCATGGGGTGCAGGGCCCAAGCACTTGGGCTATCCTCCACTGCACTCCTGGGCCATAGCAGAGAGCTGGCCTGGAAGAGGGGCAACTGGGACAGAATCCGGCGCCCCGACCGGGACTAGAACCCGGTGTGCCGGCGCCGCTAGGTGGAGGATTAGCCTAGTGAGCCACGGCGCCGGCCTGTAAAACGAGTATTGTTAAACATGAAGAAAGTAAAGTTTTACTCTAGGGCATGATGGAAAGATATACCATGGTTTTGGATGGGATAAGTCAATATTGTAAAGATGTCCATTTATCCCCAGAGTAAAATATGTTTGTTGTGCTTCCAATGAGAAATCCCAGAATTTTCAAACAAGCTAATCCTAGAATTCATCAGAAAATAAAATGACAAAAATATGCCAAGAAAATTTTGAAAAAGAACATGAATACCATCAGCTCGCAATATGTTTCCTGAAGCATATCATGTACAGCAGCATCATATTGACATGTGATCAGCAGGTAGCTTGATGAGCCGGACTGGAGAAAATAGAAACAAATACAAATCTTTTATTAGAAATTTGGCATACGTTAGAGATGGCGGTTGAAATCAGTAGAGAAAGAATGGGCCGTTTATTGTATAAGAACATTAGTTAATCCCTTAGTGAAAAAATGAGTTAGACCTTCACACCATTTATAAAAATAATAGATTTGAGACTAATACACTTTTTTAACTCTAAGAGGAGGCTGGCGTTGTGGTATAGTGGGTTAAGCCACCACTTGGGACACCCCCATCCCATATTGCAGTGCCCGTTGGAGTCCCAGCTACTCTGCTTCTGAGCCGACTCCCTGCGAACTTGCCTGGGAAGCTGCAGATGATGGCTCAAGTATTTGAGTTCCTGCCACCCATGTGGGAGACCCAGATGGAGTTCCGAGCTCCTGGCTCCACTGGCCCAGCCCTGGCTGTTGTGGCCATTTGGGAAATAAATCATTGAATGGAAGATCTCTGTCTCTCTCACTGTCCCTTTCAAATAATGAATAAATAAATCTTTTTTAAAAAAAATCATAAAAGTAATAAATGGAAACATTGGGGAATATATTTGTAATTGGGTGTTAGAATAGCTCTTTTTTTAAACTTTTATTTAGCAAATATAAATTTCCAAAGTACAGCTTATGGATTTTAATGGCTTCTCCCCCCCATAACTTTCCTCCCACCCGCAACCCTCCCAACTCCCGCTCCCTCTCCCATTTCATTCACATCAAGATTCATTTTCAATTATCTTTATATACAGAAGATGAATTTAGTATATATTAAGTAAAGATTTCAACAGTTTACACCCACACAGAACATAAAGTGTAAAATACTGTTTGAGTACTAGATATAGCATTAATTCACATTGAACAGCACATTAAGGACAGAGATCCTACATGAGGAGTAAGTGCACAGTGACTCCTGTTGTTGACTTAACAATTTGACACTCTTGTTTATGGCATCAGTAATCTCCCTAGGCTCCTGTCATGAGTTGCCAAGGCTATGGAAGCCTTTTGAGTTCGCCAACTTTGATCTTATTTAGACAAGGCCATAGTCAAAGTGGAGGTTCACTCCTCCCTCCAGAGAAAGGTACCTCCTTCTTTGATGGCCCATTCTTTCTACTGGGATCTCACTTGCAGAGATCTTTCATTTAGTTAGTTAGTTAGTTAGTTTGTTTGTTTGTTTTGCCAGAGTGTCTTGGCTTTCTATGCCTGAAATACTCTCATGGGCTCTTCAGCCAGATCTGAATGCCTTAAGGGCTGATTCTGAGGCCAGAGTGCTGTTTAGGTCATCTGCCATTCTATGAGTCTGCTGTGTATCCTGCTTCCCATGTTAGATCATTCTCTCCCTTTTTTGTTCTATCAGTTAGTAGAATAGCTCTTTTTAAAAACATGATACAAGACCGGCACTGTGGCTCACTTGGCTAATCCTCCGCCTGCAGTGCCGGCACCGCAGGTTCTAGTCCTGGTTGGGGCACCGGGTTCTGTCCCGGTTGCTCCTCTTCAAGTCTAGCTCTCTGCTGTGGCCCGGGAAGACAGTGGAGGATGGCCCAGGTCCATGGGCCCTGCACTCCATGGGAGACCAGGAGGAAGCATCTGGCTCCTGGCTTCGGATCAGCACAGCGTGCCGGCCGCAGCAGCCATTTCAGGGGTGAACTAACCAAAGGAAAACCTTTCTCTCTCTCTGTCTCTGTCTCTGTCTCTCACTGTCTAACTCTGCCTGTCAAAAAATAAAATAAAACAAAAACATGATACAAAACACAAGGTTCGAATTTCTAAAACTACCAGATTTAATCACAAAAATAGTATGTAAGGTAAAACATAAAGTAAAATATACAACAGACTGGAAGAAAGCATTTGTAACATATAATAGCGGCTTTAATGTATTTAATAAAATACTTAATAGGAGAAAGAATATAATAAACATAGACAACAATGTGAACAGACAATTCATGGAAGAGAAATACAAATAATTAATAAATATATGAACTGGGGAAATGCAATTCAAGCCAGGAACTTTTTTTTTAACTATAGATTAGCTCACCCTTAAGAAACACAGGATGAAATAGGATGTCCATTTTCACCCTTTAAAGTGGCCAGGATGTCAAAGATTGATAGTGCCAATTATTGATGAGGGTGAGGAAGACAGGTACTTTTATGCATTATCGGTGGCAATATAAACGGATCCGTTATTTTTGGAAGGCCATTTGGCAGGATCTGCGAGGCTTAAAATGCATGCAGCTCTCAGCTCCATTTGCCATTCCTGCCCGGTTCCTTCTGGATGGCCTCTCATCTCTGGTGGTCAGGTTGCACGGAAATGAAAGCAAAGCTGTAGGTCCCTTAGGAGCCAGGCCCAGATCTGCACAGCAGTCCTTCCAGCACATTCCATCAACCCAAATAAGCCATGGGTCAGCCTACCTGCATGGAAAGGAAACCTAGCTCCTGATGGGACAGGAGGCTTTCAGACAAACTGCCACGGGGCAGTTGGAATAAACCACACTGCTTCATGGACCATTTTAGCAGCATCTCTTCTGTGTATATATAAATTTCAAAACATTCTGTTGTTTCTGTCCATATTTCCTCCCTGACCTCAACCTTGTGACCAGGCACATATTCTGTTTTGTTTTCTTAACTTTTTCTCTTGGAGATCTGTGGATAAATCATAAACAAAAACATACAATAAAACCACACCACAGTAAATGGCTGCAAGATTCAGTTTTTTTTTTTTTTTTTATGATTTATTTGAAAGGCAGAGTTACAGAGAGCAGAGGCAGAGAAAGAGGGAAGGAGGGAGGGAGGGAGGGGGAGAGGAAGGGAGGGAGAGAGTGAGAGAGGTCTTCTATCCTCTGGTTCACTCCCCAGATGGCCGCAACAGCCAGACTGGGCTGATCCAAAGCCAGGAGCCAGGAGCTTCTAGTGCGTCTCCCACGTGGGTACAAGGGCACAAGAAGTTGAGCCATTTTCTACTGCTTTCCTAGGCCATAGCAGAGAGCTGGATTGGAAGAGGAGTATTCGAGACTTGAACTGGCACCCATATGGGATGCTGGCACTACAAGCAGTGGCTTTACCTGCTACCCCACAGCACCGGCCCCAAACTTCAGTTTTTTGTTTTGTTTTGTTTTTAAGATTTATTTATTTATTTGAAAGTCAGAGTTACACAGAGAGAGGAGAGGCAGAGAGAGAGAGAGAGAAAGGTCTTCCATCGGCTGGTTCCCTTCCTAGATGGCCACAATGGCTGGAGCTACACTGATCCGAAGCCAGGAGCCAGGAGCTTCTTCCGCGTCTCCCACATGGGTGCAGGGCCCAAGGACTTGGGCCATTTTCCACTGCTTTCCCAGGACATAGCAGAGAGCTGGGTTGGAAAAGGAATAGCCAGGAAGGACTAGAACCACTACCCATATGGGATGCTGGCACTTCAGGCCAGGGTTTTAACCCGCTGCACCACGGCGCCGGCCCCCAAACTTCAGTTTTTAAACCCTGGTGTTGTATCATTATGAAGTTAAGTAAAAGCAGTGTTTTATCAGTATTCATCAGTGATATCCTAAAATTGAAGAATATGAGACTTCCTTGTACACAGCTGAGCTTATGTTGAGCTGAGAAAGTCCAAGTTGATTCTGAGGCAAGTTGATTCCTAATATGTGTGCACATCCAGGGCCGGCTCCGTGGCTCACCAGGCTAATCCTCCGCCTGCGGCGCCGGCACCCTGGGTTCTAGTCCCGGTTGGGCGCCGGATTCTGTCCCGGTTGCCCCTCTTCCAGTCCAGCTCTCTGCTGTGGCCCGCGAGGGCAGTGGAGGATGGCCCAAGTGCTTGGGCCCTGCACCTGCATGGGAAACCAGGAGAAGCAGCTGGCTCCTGGTTTTGGATTGGTGCAGCGCGCCAGCTGTAGCGGCCATCTGGGGGGTGAACCAACGAAAAGGAAGACCTTTCTCTCCGTCTCTCTCTCTCTCTCACTGTCTAACTCTGCCTGTAAAATGTATATATATATGTATATATATATGTGCACATCCAAACACAGACACACACACACATCCTTTTGTGAATTTTCTCTTACCCCAGTCTGAAAACAGGGTTAGGTGGGTTGGAAACAGAACTGTAGCCGTATGCCAATAGCTGAATTTACATTATTATGGTATCTATTATTTTTAAATATATTTTTGGTGTATATGCTTTGGAGACAGGGAGGGAAAGAGAGTTCCCGTCTGCTGCTTCATTCCCTGAGTGCCCACAGTGGCCCCTGGCTAGGGTTAGAGCCGGGACCCTGCACTCAATCCAGGTCTCGCATATGTGTGGCAGGAACCTAATCATGTGAGCCATCTGCTGCCTCCCAGGGTCTACATCAGCAGGAAGCTGGAGTTGGGAGCCAGCGGCAGCGGACGTTGAGTCCAGGCACTCTGATGTGAGACAGGGGCCTTCCAACCAGCACCCCAGCCACCGGATCTAACACCCACTCCCTTTTCATTTTAAAGCATGCACTTGGAGGCCGGCACCGTGGTGCAGTAGGTTAATCTTCCTCCTGCGGCGCCGGCATTCCATATGGGCACTGATTCTAGTCCCAGCTGTTCCACTTCCAATCCAGCTCTCAGCTATGGTCTGGGAAAGCAGTAGAGGATGGGCCAAGTCCTTGGGCCCCTGCACCCATGTGAGAGACCGGGAAGAGGCACCTGGCTCCTGGCTTTGGATTGGCGCAGCTCCAGCCTTTGCAGCCATATGGGGAGTGAACCAACAGAAGGAAGACCTTTCTCTGTCTCTCCCTCTCACTGTCTGTAACTCTACCTCTCAAATAAAATAAATAAAATTTTTAAAAAATAAATAAAAATAAAACATGTGTTTGTCTTTTTAGAGTTACTAAGTGTATTCCAGGCAAAAGAAACAGCATGAGCAAAGGCACCTCGGCACAAGGTTTACCCAGAAAGTTAACTGACCCACAGGGGTGGCCAGCCTTCTAAGCAAACCAGCACCCATGCAGTGCAGGGCCAAGGCCATTTTTGTGTGTCGAGATTGACCCTTCATTGGTCAGGTGGACGGTTGAGTAGGTGGGAGCAAGACCAGAGGCTCAGAGGCCATTTGGGAGTCTGCTGCCAAGACAGAGGGGGGTGACATGACGTCAAACCAGGAGCATGTCCTCAGGTTGAGCACATGTGTCATCCTTACAAGGGTCTGTGAAATCTGTGACTGACCAAAAGAATTTTAATTTTATTCATTTGCCATATTATCTAAGAGCAGGTTATGAGCAAGATCGGAAGACAGGCATGTGAAATTTACCTGTTCTGACATTTCTAACCTCGGCATATTTCTGTTTTAACTCCATGCTGTAAAGAAATTTTCTTCATACTTGTCTCCAAGAGTGATCAGGAGTTTGGTGACCTGGATCACTCGTCACCCTGTGCGCACAATTTATTGTCCAACTTGGTAGTCTGAAACCCTCTATCAATTCTGTCTAAATGGCGTTTGCAGTTGCCCGGTTGACATTATTTTTATGAGCACGCTTTTTGTTATTTCTGCAATCCACTCAGCTCTTAGAAATGCCTCGGTCTGCTCTCCAGATGCCATGGCTTCTGCAGATATTTGCACCTGTGGGGGTATACAGCGAGCGGCTTCATGTCCCCACAGTCTTAAAATACTCTTTCCTCTGTGGAAGGAATGTGTTTCCCAGCTTTTATTCCGGGCTCTTGTCCCTGCATGAGATAAGAATTCAAAGCAGAGGCATAAATAAAGTGCAGTAATGAGAGCAGGGTTTATTTAGAGTGAGAGAGTGAGTGTGGGCAAACGCATGGAGAGAAAAGCTCTCCATGAAAGCCCCAAAGAGAAAGACCTGCCTGTGAGGAGAGAACATGCAAGAAGGCACCAAAAAGGCGAGGGTCGCTAGTCCAGTGGTCCCCTCTGTGGGGTAGAGAGCGGTGACCTAACTGAACATGCAACCTGGGTGGAGTTTGGGTGGGGTGAGGTCTTCCCGGAAAGTTTCATGGCATCTCCACATGGAACTTTCCTGGCTCCTTCTTCATCATGTAGGAGACTGAGGTGCATCATGGGAAAGGGGGTGGAGTTAGAGTATACTGTAGAGACAGAAACTGGAAAAATCCTTCAGCCCATTTATCTCTAACTCCCTGCCCATTTTGGGTCCCCTGTCACCTCTCCTCCCCAGCTGCAAAGAGGAAGCTTATCTGGGAGCTGGCTTGATACTTCTTTTAACTTTGTGCATATTTATCTAATTAGACACACGCATAACAAGAGCAGATCAAAGAAGAGCTTCTCAAATCATCTGGTTCTGAGAGCACTGACAGGCATGAGCTGGCAAATAGGCTAAGGCAAATTATTATTAAAACACTCGCCCTGGGATATAATACAAAGATGAAGGATTGTACTGTAGAATATGACTCTGTAAGACACAAATCCTGGCCAGCCAGCAAGCTTGAGTGAAAAGCCATGGGAGAGAAACAAGTAGTCTCAGTAAATGGGTTCCTCTTGTACTCTGGTCGTGAGCCATAATCATTTCCTAGTTGTAACTTGGAGCACCTTCTTCTCCCAGTAATTAAGTACGCTTGTGATTTTTGCATTTCCTACCAAGGCCCAGATTTTCACATTTCCACGAAGGACAGCTGGTAAGGGAGGCATCCTGCCTTGCTTAAGCTGACAAGCCCTTTTCTTTCATGAATCCAGTAACTATTTACACAGCTCTGCCCTTCCAGCACGCTCTCCAGGGGTTACAGTTTGCAGCCCTTCCCACTGTACTGAGAACAGCAGGTTTGGTGATCCTACAGTGTGGCCTGTCTTGTTAGGGGAAGGGAGAAAAGTGAGCATTTAGTAAGCATAGGCGCTGTGTTGTTTCGTATACATTAGCTCCTCTGATGATGAGGCTAACCCCATCTAGTTAGAATATGCTCAGTGTGTGTTGCTTTCTTTTTATTCTATAGTGTGGAAATAATCCGTGTGGAATTAATTACTTAACACCCTAAATTTGAAACCCTCTCTATGTGAGCATGACCTGGGTGATTTCTAGAGCTCATTGGATGCAGGATGTATTAATAGATGGGAAAGGGGTGAATCACGGCATGGATGGAAGGTCATAAAACCCCATGTGTATGCTTGGTGTACAGAATGTGTCAGGAGGAAACTTGAATAGGCTGGAAGACTTCTACTGAAAGGTTTTCTCAGAGCATTGTTGGAGGAACGTGGAGCATACTGACCTCTCCTTCTTTCTTAGATACATTCCACCGTTGATCTGGGGGAAGAGCGGACACATCCAGACGGCCTTGTATGGAAAGATGGGAAGGGTGAGGTCGCCACACCCGTATGGGCACCGGAAGTTCATCACCATGTCTGACGGAGCCACTTCTACTTTCGACCTCTTTGAGCCCTTGGCTGAGCACTGTGTTGGAGGTGAGCTGGTCTGACACGTGCAGCTTGGTCACCACTGCAAGAAGGAGCCCTGGTCAGTGCGGAGCACGGGGTGAACGCTGCTGCCCTGCCACCAGCTGTCCCGTTTCATCCGGGACTGCTGGGAAGTGTGTGGGGATGCAGCCAGGAGGAGCAGCCGACAGGGATTAACTCTAACGTGTGCTTGCCAGCACCATTTAAGGCTCCTCAGAAAGCATCATGGAATAGTTTTGTAACCTCCTCGTGACAGGCAAGCTCCCCACGTAGGGATGAGTGAGAGCTTGGAGTGCAGGCCCCAGGACCAGCCTGTTCAGTTGATGTCAGCAACAAGGCCAGACCGTTCTAAGTGCTTTAGATCTACTGTTACCTCATTTAATCTTCACCACGTCCCTGTGAGGTTGGTGCTTCATTATCCCTACCGCATGTCAGGGAAGCTGAGGCTTAGAGAAGCAACGTGTGCTGGTTTTGCTTGTTGAATAAGAGTAGTTAACAAAGGCTCTCAGGTACCCTCTGCTTAGGTGTCCCTTGCAAAAAGACACTGTAAGATCATATTGATCATGAAAGAGTCAGGGGGCCTCTCTCTGAGAAGCAGCTCCAGTCCCCATTGCTGCTGAAGTTTGATGTTGTTTGTCCTGCCTGTTCAAGAACGTTCATGAAATGCTTTGTAGCAAGGACTTTGGAAGAAGTGCAGTTACGTGCCAGCATCCCTGTGATGGCTATTCCTACTGCAAGAGAATGTGTCTTTTATGTTCAAAGGCACCTTGTTTGTTCATAGGTCCTCAGTAATTATTTATGGGTAAATTCCAGTAAACCTGTTGTAGCTCTCAGTGATCATGGTAACCAGAACTGCTGAGTAACTGGTGGCAAAGTTTTATGTTTCCTCTGCCTGGAATGCTCGTCCCCAGAACGTCGCTCAGCTGCCCCCTCTTACTCATTCAGGTCTCAGCTCAGATGTCACCCCCTCCGAGGGAGTCCTGGACTCCTCTAGCTACCTAGGGTTTCCCTCCCGGTAGATGTGTCATGTCCTCCTGCCATAGGTCCTCAAAGCACCTGCCACTCTCTACCCTTGCGTGTGCTTGTTGTTTATCTCTCTGCTAGCAGCCTACGCGTCCCCAGAACAGTCAGCTTCCAGGAATCGGACATGGAAGGAATGAATAAATAAATAGGTTAGAAGTTCATTTTGTGTTTAAAAGCCTTGTCTTTCAAATGTTTATTTCTCTACCATATCTAGCTAAATATGTCTTTTCTCTTTTCTCCAATGCTTTTATTTGTTTCTTTTACCATTAAAGCGCAAAATTTTGTTTGACCAGTCTGCTCCTCCTACCAGGACCGTGGTAGAATATTAAAATGGGCAAGACTGATATCTCATTGTATTTATTCATGTCTTTTTATCAACCTGGCCCCTGACAGGACTGATAAGAGTGATTCTGGGGGAGACAGTACAAGGGGTCTTCAAAAAGTTCACGCAGGCACTCTGGCAAAAAGATCTCTGTGAGTGAGATCCCAGTGGAAAGAACAGGTCTTCAAAGAGGGAGGTGCCTTTCTCTGAAGGGAGGAGAGAACCTCCAATTTGACTATGACCGTGTCTAAACAAGATAAGAGTCGGAGAACTCAAGGGGCTTCCATAGCCTTGGAAACTCATGACTGGTGCATAGGGAGATTACTGATGCCATAAACAGGAGTGTCAATTTGTAAAGTCAACAACAGGAGTCACTGTGCACTTACTCCTCATGTAGGATCTCTGTCCTTAATGTGCTGTACACTGAGGCTTAATGCTATAACGAGTACTCAAACAGTATATTTCACTTTGTGTTTCTATGGGGGTGCAAACGATTGAAATCTTTACTTAATGTACACTAAACTGATCTTCTGTAAAAAAAAAAAAAAAAAGAAATTATAAATTCCCAACTTGATTCTCACTGGGATTAAACATGACAATAGGTCTGATCTGATTTCATCATCATTTAAAAAAATCATCTATTATTTTTCACTTTATGTTTCTGTGTGGGAGCAAACTGTTGAAATCCTTACTTAAGGTATACTAAGCTGATCTTCTGTATATTAAGATAATCGAAAATGAATCTTGATGTGAATGGAAGGGGAGAGGGAGTGGGAAAGGGGAGGGTTGTGGGTGGGAGGGACGGTATGGGGGGGAAGCCATTGTAACCCATGAGTCGTACTTTGGAAATTTATATTCATTAAATAAAAGATTAAAAAAAAAAAAAGTTCACGGCAGGGTCGTTGTGGTGTAGCAGGTCAAGCCACCCCTGCAACGCTGGCGTCCCATGTAAGCACCAGTTCAAGTCTTGCCTGCTCCACTTCCGACTAGGTCCCTGCTAATGGCATAAGAAAAACACAGTGGAAAATGGTCCCTGCCACACACGCGGGAGACCCAGAAGAAGCTACTGGCTCCTGGTTTCCACCATTGGGACCATCTAGAAAGTGAACTAGCAGATGGAAGATTCTCTCTGTCTGTCGCTCGCTCTCTAGTCTCTCCCTCTCACTGTGTATCTCATACCTTCAAATAAAATAAATCTTTTTTAAAAATCATGGAAAATATATATTATGAATAAAGTATGACTGGATTTCAAAAATTTTCACACCAAAATAGAATTTTATTCTACTTTTCCATGAATTTGTCTGAAACTCCCTCGTATTTTCCCCCAAGAAATGTTTCAAGAAAAACAATCCTTTTTTCTTGCATGATTTTTTTGATTATAAAAGGAATCAGTTCTCAGTTTAGGAAACATAGACACTACAGAAACATTTTAAGATGAAAATTAGAATCAATCATAATCCAACACCCAACATACCACTGTTAACATCTTACTCCATTTTCCTCCAGTTCTAGACATTGTTCTTCCAAAATTTGAATTATTTTATATATATATTATACTTTTTTATGTCATTAGAAATTCAAAAGTCTTTAAATTAAAAACAATTTTAATTTTAATGAGCGTCATAGAATGTAGTCATGCCACAATTCAACCATTCTTCTATTTACAATTTTATCACTATAAGAAAGGAAGGAGAGGAGTGGGGTGGGAAGTATCACTATGCCCCTAAATCTATATATATGAAATACATGAAATTTGTTCACCTTATATAAAGATAAAGAAAAAAATTCTGTGGCGCAGCGGGTTAACACCCTGGCCTGAAGCACCGGCATCCCATATGGGCGCCGGTTCGAGTCCCGGCTGTTCCACTTCCGATCCAGCTCTGCTATGGCCTGGGAAAGCAGTAGAAGATGGCCCAACTGGTTGGGCCCCTGCACCCACATGGGAGACCCGGAGGAAGCTCCTGGCTCCTGGCTTCAGATCGGCACAGTTCCAGCCATTGCGGCCAACTGGGGAGTGAACCAGCAGATGGAAGACCTCTCTCTCTCTCTGCCCCTCCTCTCTGTGTAACTTTTTTCTTTCTTTCTTTCTTTTTTTTTTTTTTTTTTTTTTTTTGACAGGCAGAGTTAGACAGTGAGAGAGAGGTCTTCCTTCTGTTGGTTTACCACCCAAATGGCTGCTACGGCCAGCGTGCTGCGCCGATCCAAAGCCAGGAGCCAGGTGCTTCCTCCTGGTCTCCCATGCGGGTGCAGGGCCCAAGCACTTGGGCCATCCTCCACTGCCTTCCCAGGCCACAGCAGAGAGCTGGACTGGAAGAGGGGCAACCAGGACAGAATCTGGTGCCCCAACCGGGACTAGAACCTGCGGTGCCGGCACCACAGGTAGAGGATTAGCCTAGTGAGCCACAGCGCCGGCCCACTCTGACTTTCAAAGTAAGATAAATAAATCTTTAAAAAAAAAAAAAGAAACAAAATTCTCATGAACTTCCTTCATCATAAAATTTTAGGCAAGATTCTGAAATTAAAATGACTACATCAAAGTTCGTCTAATTTTTAAGGTTCTTTATGAAGATTGATTACAAATTCACATTTCCTCTGCCAGCATTAAATTATTTTTATTGTTTTATCTTAATTTGAAGGAAAATTATAATCAGATTTAATAACCTAAGCATGATACTTTTCTTTCAAAGAAAAATTTGTATTCATTCATATTTTCAAGTAAATAAGTTATGCTCATGATAGAAAACTCAAAAGGTATTAAATATATACAGTGAAAGTATTGTCTCTCTCTCATCTCTGTTTCCCTCCCAGGCTGGTACCTGTTAGATTTGTTGTTCGAATGATTCCAGAATTAGTGGAAGTGTTTATAAATATAGACAACTTTCCCTCCACACAAATGGCAGCATATTACATCTCTTTCCTTTAAGTAGCTTTTTTTTTTTCACTTAACATGTATTGGACAGCTTGCCATATTAGTTTATATAAAAACTCTCATTTTTTAAAAGATTTATTTATTTATTTGAAAGTCAAAGTTACAGAGAGAAAGAGAGATAGGGAGAGACACAGAGAAATCTTCCATCTCTGGTTCATTCCCCAGTTGGCCACAATAGCCAGAGGTGAGCCAATCCAAAACCAGGAGCCAGGAACTATTTCTAGGTCTCTCTTGTGAATACAGGGGCCATCTTCCACCACTTTCCCAGGTACATTAGCAGGGAGCTGGTTTGGAAGTGGAGCAGCCAGGACCCAAACTGGTGCCAATATGGAATGCTGGCATTGCAGGCAGTGGCTTAACCTGCTGTGTTACAACACTGGCCCCATGGAAATTTTTTAAGTCAACTTTTCACCATAAATAGTTTGAGAAGCACTGAAATAGACAGCTTTGGCTCACAAGGAAAAAATATTCTTTCCCAGAGAATTGTGTGAAAAGTTGTATGTTAAATTTCTCCGTCCTGTTTTCTAAGCCAGCAAAATAGAATTGTGTCCATTTATTGTGTCACTTATTGGATATGTCCGTCTCTCGTTCTCCACCCTGCAGATGATGTCACCATGGTCATCTGCCCTGGAATCGCCAATCACAGCGAGAAGCAGTACATCCGTACCTTTGTTGACTATGCCCAGAAAAATGGCTATCGGTGTGCCGTGCTGAACCATCTGGGGGCCTTGCCCAACATTGAACTGACCTCACCACGCATGTTCACCTATGGTAAGCACAGGGTGTGGCCAAGGGAGCACCCCTTTCTCTGTTCTCACTGCAAGTGAGAAGCTGCTTCTGCTCTATTTCTTTTCTTTTCTTTCTTTTTTTTTTTTTTTATTTCTTTAAGTTTGGAATTCATGCCCGTTTCAAAGCGATGATAGGGCGCACGGTTAGTTAAAACAGTAGCCAACCTGTACTGGACCTATGTGATGCATATCTCAGATTAACTTTTGAGATAGGCACTGCAAGAACTGCCAGCAAATAGATGCAGAAACCGAAGCTCACAGGGGAAGGTGTTGCCCAAGGTGCCCTGGCTGATAAGTAGGAGCTGAGAGCCAAGTAGAGCAGGGCAGGGATTGTGCCCTTCACCACCGTGCCACCCTGACTGACACTCATTCCTCGGGACTCTGGGACTGGCAGGCAAGGGTGCAACGAAATACGCGAAAGTCACTGGGAAGGGACCTGGCACATTAGCACCTCCCTGGATTTTCTAGCTCCTTGAAGGTGGGAACCAGATCTCATGTTTAGATAAATGTTTCCTGACTTGAACTGAAAGTCTTGTGTTCTGTTCTGTTCATTCTTAACTCTTAGGCTAGCTCTCCCTTCAGATTATAGATACACACATGAAGAATACACATGTAGTAAGTGTGTCTGTTTAGGCACATAAGCCTGGGATGTCTATGACCAGTTAAGTTATAATATGTTTTAATGGGAAACAACCAAAAATTGTATCTATAAAGGAACTTCAGAAAGTTCGTGGAAAATGGAATTAAAAGGTAGGTTTATTTTGGTGCAGAAAACTTTTGAAGCCCTTACAGTTTTTCTTTAAATGTATTTTTTTTTTAAAGATTCTATTTAGGCCGGCGCCACGGCTCACTAGGCTAATACTCCACCTTGCGGTGCCAGCACACTGGGTTCTAGTCCCGGTCAGGGCACCGGATTCTGTCCCGGTTGCCCCTCTTCCAGGCCAGCTCTCTGCTGTGGCCAGGGAGTGCAGTGGAGGATGGCCCAAGTACTTGGGCCCTGCACCCCATGGGAGAGTAGGAGAAGCACCTGGCTCCTGCCTTCGGATCAGTGCGGTGTGCCGGCCGTGGCGGCCATTGGAGGGTGAACCAATGGCAAAGGAAGACCTTTCTCTCTGTCTCTCTCTCTCACTGTCCACTCTGCCTGTCAAAAAAATAAATAAAGAAAATAAAATAAAAGATTCTATTTATTTACTTGAAAGAGTTACAGAGAGGCATAGGCAGAGAGAGAGAGAAATCTTCCTTCCACTGATTCATTCCCCAAATGGCCACAGTGGCCAGAGCTGAGCTGATCTGAAGCCAGAAACCAGGAGCTTCTTCCGCGTCTCCCACGTGGGTGCAGGGGCCCAAGGACTTGGGCCATCTTCCACTGCTTTCCCAGGCCATAGCAGAGAGCTGGATTAGAAGTGGAGCAGCCAGGACTCGAACTAGCGCCCATATGGAATGCCGGCACTGCAGGCAGTGGCTTTACCCACTATGCCACAGTGCCAGCCCCGCCCATATAGTTTTTCTACAATGCAGATTTTCCATAAACATTTTGAAAACTCTTGTATAATCTCAACATAACTAGAATTTTCCATTTCTTTATCTTCCCAATCTGCCTTTATCAATGTGTACAGAGTTTTTATTTAGTTGCCCTCACAGTGTATATAACTATGGTGACCTATTTATAGTAGTCTCTACCACAAAGATGTACTCATTATGTTTCAACCTTTTAGGAGCCACATTACTATTACTGCTCTGTTATAGTTCACTTAACCACTCGTTTTTGTAGGGCATTAAGGTTATTTATAGTTTTGGGCATTGTAAATAATGGTTCTATAAATATCTTGTACATGGAATTTTTTCTTTCTCTTTAATGACTTCTTTTGGAGCAGATTTCTGGTAGAATTACAGAGCCAACTTTTTTTTTTTTTTTTTTTTTTTTAAGATTTATTTACTTGAAAGGCAGAGTTACAGAGAGAGAGAGAGCAGTCTTCTATCCACAGGTTCACTCCTCAAATGGCTGCAATGGCCAGAGCTGGGCTCTTCCAAAGCCAGGGGGCAGGAGCTTCTTCCAAGCCTCCCATGTGGATACAGGAGCCCTAGTATTTGAGCCATCTTCTGCTGCTTTCCTAGGCACATTAACAGAGACCTGGATCAGAAGTAGGGCATCCAGGACACACACTGGTGCCACAGCGCTGGCCCCAGAGTCAATATTTTTTATGTGTGTTGGTACATATTGTCAGATTGTCCTCCAGCAAGATCATTCCAGTTTATGCTGTCATTGGTAACAGGGCAGGGTGCTGTCTTCTGTAAGCGCAAGTAAGGGAAGATTGTAGATAAGGAAGTATGAACAGGTGTTTCTGCTTTTGTTATTGACCCTAAGTTCTTCAGTTTACTTGCAAGCAGAAATTGACACGAGGCCAGTATGCAACCCAAAAAATGTTTATTGGGGGTTCCTGCTGGGACACAAGGCAAACAGAATGGCGGGAAGATGTTTTGCCAGCTGGCTCCTCAATGAGAGCCAAACAGATACTTCTAATGGAGTTGGGGAGGTATGGCAGCTTATCCTTGCCATACAGCACAACATCCAGCCTGCAGAGATGGCTTGTCCCCCTCAGTACACAACACTTTGATTTGCACCCTGCTCAGTGTTCTGCACAGGTGCTTTTGTCTTTCTTTCTTTTTTTTTTTTTTTCTGCAAAGTTAGCTCAAAATGGCAGTGTTGGGTGGTAAAAATGGGATCTTAAGTGTTAAAGTGATCATATGGATAGGATTAAGTGTTAAAGGGATCATATAAATAAGTCAAGTGTCTGGCAATAATAATAGATAGAATTAAAAAGGAGAGAATGTTCCAACATGGGAAGCAATCCACACAGCAGACTCATAGCATGACAATCACTTTAAATAGCACTCTGACCTCAGAATCAGCATTTAAGGCATTCTGGTCTGGCTGAAAAGCCCATAAGAGCATTTCAGGCATGGAAATCCAAGACACTGTGGCACAGGATTTCTTTTTCACAGGATTTCTGTGAATGAGACCCCAGTGGAAAGAAGTGGCCATCAAAGAAGAATGTACTTTCCTCTGAAGGGAACTTCCACTTTGCTTATTACCTTGTTAAATACTAACGGAGATTGAGGACTCAAAAGGCTTCCATAGCCTTGGCAGTGCATGTCAAGAGTCTCAGGTGATCACTGACATTGTACATAAGAGTGTTAATTGTAAAATTAACAAGAGGAGTCACTGTGCACTTACTTCCCATGCAAGACTTCTGTCCTTAATGAGTTATATTATAAGAATTAACTATAAAGCTTGTTCTCAGTTTTGTGTGTGTGTGTGCAAATTATTGAAAACTTTTAGTATAGTGTTGGTCTTCTGTGTATAAAGTTAATTGAAAATGAATCTTAATGGAGAATGGGACTGAGAATGGGAGAGGGAAGAGGAGGTGGGGTGAGAGCGGGGCTGGGAGGGCAGGTATGATGGGAAAAATCACTATATTCCTAAAATTGTACTTATGAAATTTTTACTCCTTAAGTAAAAGGTTTATTTGGGAAAAAATTTTAAATTAAAAAAAAAAAGACAGTGTTGCTCAGTACCACTATCCTATGAAAATCACATATCCGTCACTTGAGGCTGTTCTGAGCATGCATGCAGTCTGGAGATGTCCCTAATAGGGCATCAGGAGGTCTTTTGTGGTTTGGGTCTAGATGCTCCTTGCTCATAATTGGTTTGGAGCTTGAGCTGGACACATGTCAGGTAGGGAAATAGCGACTCCTGCTTCTATCCTGTTTCACCTTGTGCCAGGCACAGTGCTGGGTGCTCTGAATCTGTTTCCTACTTTTTACTCACTTGTACACCTTAAGACACCCATTTCACAGACTCTGTTCTGTTCAACAGTTTGGTCAGTGGCTTGAAGACACAGATGAATATCCAAGTTTATAGATAACTGTAGGCACACAGGGAATGGTATGTGGAAGACAGAATTGAACCCACAAAGCAGAAACAGGCAAAATCTAACACAACTGAAAACAATAGGAAGTAAGTCTAAAGTCCTGTCCTTGGATATAAAGATCTGTACATGCAAAGGATGGGGAGGCATGGCCTGGCTGCAGGGCCTGGACAGAGACTAGAGGGCACCATCTATCAGCACACCTGCCAGCAACAAGATCAGACGTCCCAGCAAGGATACCTCTTTGTGTGCCAGCAGCAGTGCTGCTGTCATAGACAGATTCTCTTTTATCTCCACAGCATCCCATAAAACAGTAAAATTCTGATGAGAAAAAACTTATGGCACAGAGAGTGAAGTAATTCAAGCAAGGGCATAGAGCTAGTAAGTCAAAGAGCTAAACTGGGATCCTAGGTCTGGCTGCCACAGCCTCCAGAATTGTCTCAGAGCTGGTTGAGTAGCTAGCTGTGTGGAGCCCAGGGCCCCTGCCCCAAGTGCTGTGCTATGGACTGCAACAAAGAAGGCCCTGTCAGGAGAACCCAGTAGTCAGAGGCAGTGGAGAGCAGACTGAACATGGAATGTGCCCCAGGGAATCGCAGGTCAGGAGGCAGGCCCTGATTCCCACACCCCAGCCCTGCCACCGATTGGCTGTGAAGCCTTGCTTCATTCACATCTGTTCCAGATTCTTCCACTGCAGTAATGGGGGCTGCAGTCAAACAAGGGTCACTAAGGATTTGGCAGGCAATTGAGTGCTTACCATCCAGATACAGTAAGTATGTGTGATGTGTTAGGTTACTCTCATTCCAGTTCTTGAAGGTGTGTTAGTGTTGATGAGGGGTTAGCCATACTCTGTGTGACCCAGGCAGGTAAGACATGTTCTGCAGACTGTGGATAAGTAGTCACAGCACTGTGCGCTCAAGCACTGGCAGAGTGGCTCTGGTGCACCATGGCAGTGTGGAGAAAACACACTGCTGAGGGAAGGATCCTCCCAGGAAAGGCTGGGTGCTCAGAGGTGAGTGTGGCCTAGAGTTGGTAAAAGGAAGGTGGGCTGAGGAGCAGGCAGCCAGCACAGAGAAACAACCTGGGGAAAAAAAGTGGAGAGTGTAGTCTCAGGGAAGAGTTAGAGAGAAAACAGCAGAGGAAACTCTACCAAAATTAGAGGGACACAGTGGACCTATGTGGAAGGCGTGGACACCCACAACTTATGACTCCAGCAGTCAAGAACATACGAACCAGCATTGGAAAATGAGGTGAAACCAGACCACAGCAGCTCAAGCCACTGGCGATAAAGCTGCACGAAGAGCCTAGAGGGAACCCGGCTTGGAGCCCCATGGGGGATAGTGTACCTGCCAAACTAGAGGAGGAAAAAATAAAGGATAGCCGCATTTCTCTCTCCCCAATAACTTTACAACAGCATCCTAAAACAAGCCAATGTAGCAGTCGCCATTTTGGACATATGTAACAGCTCGTGTCTGCACCCGGCAACCAGTCAAGTAGAGACTCCTGACTCTGGTGGGGAGAACTAACAGGGCTAGGAGCTTGTACTGTGTGAGGCTCTGTATGGGGACTGTGAAAAAAACAGGGTGTGTGGGAGGACTCAACTGTGACTGGGACTTTGGGAGGTCACAGTGGGAGACTCCACACACTTAGGGCTTCCAGTTACCTGGTGAGAGACATTGCTAGAGAACCTGAACTTACACTGAGGAATGCACATATCCATTGTGTGGTCCTTGGGACAGAGCAGACAAATATTATACCCAATGGATCTAGCGCTCAGGCACTGGTCTCCTTTCAGGAAAGAAGCTCAACTGAGCAGAATAAATTTCCCTTCTGATTAAAAAAAAAAAAGATTTACTGCACAAAATCTGTGTGTCACCTCAGCACGCCCTTAACCCTAGAGAATTGAACAGAACTCCCTGGCCACACCCACTACAAAGCTCTATATATTCACTGAGAGTAGACATTCCACTTATCTACAGAGCCACAGAACAAAGATAAAAACCACCACAGGGGGGAAAAAAGAAGAAACCAACAAGTATCTCCACAAATGCCAAGCAACAAACTCACCAACTCAAGAAACAAGAATAAGGAAGACAACATGATGCCCCCAAAAGAACACGGCACTTCAATACTAGATTGTGAAGATGATGAGATGCAAGAAATGCAAAAAAAGAAGTCAAAAAATTGATCGTAAGATTACATAGAAGTAATCAGAAGCAAATGTACGAAAACTGCAATCCATATGGGACATGAAAGAAAATTTCTCCCATGAAATTGAGATCTTAAAGAGAAATCAGAATGAAATGAAGAATTCAGTAGAACAAATAAAATTGCAGTGGAGAGCCTTAACAACAGAATTGGTAAAGCATAAGAAAGAATATCGGACTTAGAAGACAAAGCACAGGAAATTATACAGTCAAACCAAAGGCAAAAAGAGAAAATTAGAAAACACTGTTGGGAATCTACAGGATACTATAAAATGACCCAACATATGGGTCATAGGCGTTCCTGAAGGCATGGAAAGAGAGAAAGGCCTTTTTAGTGAAATAGTAACAGAAAAATTCCCAATTTGGAGAAAGAAAGTGATATCCAAGTACAGGAAGCACATAGAACTCCTAATATACAGGACCAGAAAAGATCCTCACCAGACACATTGTAATCAAACTCACCACAGCAAAACATAAAGAGAAGATTCTAAAATGTGCACAAGAGAAATGCCAGATTACTTTCAGAGGATCTCCAATTAGATTCACAGTGGACTTATCAGAAACTGTACAGGCTAGGAGAGAATGGTGAAATATAATCCAAGTCTTAAGAGAAAAAAACTGTCATCCCAGAATGTTATACCCTGCAAATTTCTCATTTATGAATGAAGGTGAAATAAAGACCTTCCACAACAAACAGAAATTGAAAGAATTTGTCACCACTTGGCCAGCCCTACAAGAGACACTTAAGGATCTGTTGCACACAGAAACATGTTCATCACTGTGAAAGGAAATAAAGGAAGAAAATCAGTAAAAGTTCAAAGGAAATTCAAAGTAAAAAATAGTAATATATTTGGAAAAATTACAGGGCAAAGTCAGTACTTATCAATAGTCACTTTATAAATGGCCTCCTCAGTTAAACACAGACTGGCTGAATGGATTAAAAAAACAACATCTATTTGCTGCCTACAAGAAACACATCTCACCAACAAAGATGCACCCAGACTGAAAGTGAAAGAATGGAAAAAGATATTCCATGCCAACAGAAACCAAAAAAGAGCTGGTTTAGTCATCCTAATATCAGACAAAATAGACTTTAACAAAAAAATTGTTAAAAGAGACAAATAAAGGCACTATAAAATGATTAAGGGGTCAATTCCACAGGAAGATGTAACTATTATAAATGTATATGCACCTAATGCAGCGCATCTAGCTATTTCAAAGAAATGTTAAGGCCAGCATCATATTGAATGGGGAAAAGTTGGAAGCATGCCCACTGAGATCCAGTACCAGACAGGGATGGCCACTTTCACTGTTGCTATTCAATATAGTCCAAGAAGTTTTAGCCAGAGCCATTAGGCAAGAAAAAGAAATCCATGGGATACAAATTCAGAAGGAGGAAGTCAAATTACCCCTATTTGCAGATGACATTATTCTATATATAGGGGATCCAAAAGACTCTACTAAGAGACTATTGGAACTCATAGAAAAGTTTGGCTGGCACCATGGCTCAATAGGCTAATCCTCTGCCTTGCGGCGCCGGCACACTAGGTTCTAGTCCCGGTCGGGGTGCCGGATTCTGTCCCGGTTGCCCCTCTTCCAGGCCAGCTCTCTGCTGTGGCCAGGGAGTGCAGTGGAGGATGGCCCAAGTCCTTGGGCCCTGCACCCCATAGGAGACTAGGATAAGCACCTGGCTCCTGCCTTCAGATCAGCACGGTGCGCCGGCCGCAGCACACCGGCCGCAGTGGTTGTTGGAGGGTGAACCAATGGCAAAGGAAGACCTTTCTGTCTCTCTCTCTCTCTCACTGTCCACTCTGCCTGTCAAAAAAAAAAAAAATGAAAAGTTTGGTAAAGTAGCAGGATATAAAGTGAATACACAAAAATTAACAGCCTTTGTAAACACAGACAATGCCATGGCTAATAAAAAATGTCTAAAATCAACTCCATTCACCATAGCTACAAAAAAAAAAAATCAAATACCTTGGAATAAATTTAACAAAGGGTGCCAAAGATCTTTACAATGAGAATTACAAAACTTTAAAAAAAGAAATAAAAGATACAAAAATGGAAAAATCATCAAAATGTCCATTCTTCCAAAAGCAACTTACAGATTCAATGTGATACCAATAGAAATACCAAAGACATTCTTCTCAGATATAGAAAAAATGATGCTGAAATTCATATGGAGGCACAGGAGACCTTGAATAGCTAAGGCAATCTTTTACAACAAAAACAAAGCAAGAGGCATCACAATACCAGACATCAAGACATACTACAAGGCAATTATAATCAAAACAGCCTGGTACTGGTACAAAAATAGATGGATAGACCAATAGAACAGAATAGAAACACCAGAAATCAATCTAAACATCCGTAACCAACTCATATTTGCTCAAGGAACTGAAACCAATCCTTGGAGAAAGGACAGTCTCTTCAACAACTGGTGCTGCAAAAACTGGATTTCTACATGCAGGAGAATGAAGCGAGACCCTTTACCTTACACCTTACACAAAAATCCACTGAACATGGGTTAAAGAGCTAAATCTACAACCTGACACCATCAAATTATTAGAGAACATTGGGGAAATCCTGCAAGATATTGGCACAGGCAAAGAGTTCTTAGAAAAGACCCCAGAGGCACAGGCACTCAAAACCAAAATCAACAAATGGGATTACTTCAAATTGAGAAGTTTCTGTTCTGCAAAAGAAACAATCAGGAAAGTGAAGAGGCAACGGACAGAATGGGAGAAATTATTTGCAAACTATACAACTGATGGAGTATTAATAACCAGAATCTACAAAGAGATCAAGAAACTCCACAACAACAAAACAAACAACCCAGTTAAGAGATGGGCCAAGGACTTAAACAGACATTTTTCAAAAGAGGAAATCCAAATAACCATGAAAGAATGTTCAAGATCACTAACCATCAGGGAAATGCAAATCAAAATCGCAATGAGGTTTCACCGTATTCCAGTTAGAATGGCTTTCATACAGAAATCAACAAACAACAAATGCTGGTGAGGATGTGGTGGAAAAGATATGCTAAACCACTGTTGGTGGGAATGCAAACTGGTAAAACCACTGTGGAAGACCATTTGGAGACACCTAAGAAATCTGAATATAGTCCTGCCATATGATCCAGCCATTCCAGTCCCCAGAATATACCCAAGGAAGTGACATCAGCAAATAAAAGAGTTTTCTGCACCTCCATGTTTATTGCAGCTCAATTCAAAATAGCTAAGCATGGAATCAACCTAAATGTCCATCAGTGGAAAACTGGACAAAGAAATAATGGGATTTTTATTCTATGGAATACTACATAGTGGTAAAAAAAAAAAAAATCTGGTCATTTGCAACAAAATGGATGAATCTGGAAAGTATTATACTTAATGAGATAAACCAGTCCCAAAGGGACAAATACTATATGTTCTCCCTGATCTGTGACAACTAACAGAGCACCTAAAAAGAAAACTTGTAGAAGTGAAATTGACACTATGAGAAGCAATGATTTGAACAGCCCTTGTCTTGACTGTCAAGGAACAGTTTATTATTTTTTTTATTTTTTTTTCTTATTAATACCATTGGGTGAACTCTTTACTTAATATAGAATTAATCATAGGTGTATAATTTCAATTAAAAATAGATCCCAGTAAAAAGTAAGAGTGGGAATAAGAGAGGGAGGAGCTGTACAGTTCGGCACACGTTCCCACAGACTTACTCCTAAAGGTAAAGCTAAAAACTTGCCACGGGACTTCAAATCCCATTAAGCTGGGCAGTACTAATGCCATCTTGCGTGTTAAAGTGATCATATTAAGTGTGCAATTGATCTTATAGATAGGATTGTCAGAGGGATCACATAAATAAGACCAAGTATCTGGTAATAACAATATATAGAATTAAAAAGGAGAGAATGTTCCAACATGGGAAGCAATCCTCATAGAATGACAAACGCCCTAAACAGCACTCTGACCTCAGAATCAGCCCTTGAGGCTGAAAAGCCCATGAGAGCATTACAGGCATGGAGAGCCAAGATACTGTGGCAAAAATGTTCTACATGAAGGCTCTCTGTGAATGAGACCCCAGTGAAAAGAAGGGGCCATAAAAGAAGGATGTACTTTTCTCTGAATGGAGGCAAGAAGTTCCACTTTGCTTATGGCCCTGTCTAAATACTGAGTCTGTGGACTCAAAAAGCTTTCATAGCCTTGCAGCACATGTCAAGAGTCTTGGTTGGGGCCAGTGCAGTGACTCACTTGGTTAATCCTCCACCTTGCAGCACCGGCATCCCATATGGGTGCTGTATTCTAGTCCCAGTTGCTCTTCTTCAGTCCAGCTCTCTGCTGTGGCCCAGGAGGGCAGTGAAGGATGGCCCAAGTGCTTGGGCTCCTGCGCCTGTTTGGGAGACCAGAGGAAGCACCTGGCTCCTGGCTTCATATCAGCACAGCACTGGCCGTAGCAGCCATTTGGGGGGGTGAACCAATGGAAGGAAGACCTTTCTCTCTGTCTCTGTCTCTCTCTCTCTCTCTCTCACTATCTATAACTTTACCTGTCAAGTTAAAAAAAAAAAAGAGTCTTGGGTGATCACTGACGTCATAAATAAGAGCGTTAATTGTTAAATCGACAACCGGAGTCACTGTACAACTTACTCCCCATGTAGGACCTCTGTCCTTAATGAGTTGTCCTATGAGAATTAACTGTAAAATTAATCTTCAAATAGTACTTTATACTTTGTGTAGGGTCCAAATTGTTGAAATCTTTACTTAGTATACAGTTGGTCTTCTATATGTAAAGTTAATTAAAAACAAATCTTAATGAAGAGTGGGATGGGAGAGAACAAATCTTGATGAAGAATGGGTGTAGGAGGTGGGATGGAAGTAGGGGTGGGAGGGCAGGTATGGGGGGAAGAACTGCTATATTCCTAAAGCTGTACCTATGAAAATTGTATTCATTAAATAATAGCTTTCTTTAAAAAAAAAAAAAAAGAAAAGAAAAGGAGGAAGGAAGGAGGGAGAAAGAGTGAGGATGGAAGGAAGGAAGAAAGAGAGAGGGGGGAGGGAGAGAGAGAGAGAAAGAGAGACCGCTGGGTAGCAGCCTTGAAGAACACGATGGATTTAGGCCCATGAGCCGATGCTAGCTGAAAATGCCCTGGGAGTGAAGCGGGTCCATCCAGGGAGGCCTTCAGTTCCCCAATTTGATAAAGTGATTTGTTTCTTTTTGTAATTGTTGTTACCTTAGTGTTTCATCAGAAAGGTAAATTGCAGTAGTTTCTTATACTTTAGTGATTCTTGACAAAGACAAGGGAGCTATGTACAGGGGCTGGCACTGTAGCATAGTGGGAAAAGCTGCTGCCTGCAGTGCCGGCAACCCATATGGGTGTCGTTTCGAGTCCCGGCTGCTCCACTTCTGATCCAGCTCTCTGCTATGGCCTGGAAAAGCAGGAGAAGATGGTCCAGTGCTTGGGTCCCTGCACCTGCGTGCGAGATCCAGAAGAAGCTGCCGGCTTCTGCCGTTGCTACCATCTGGGGAGTGAATGAGCAGATGGAAGATTTATTCTCTCTTTCTCTCTCTCTCTCTCTCTCTCTCTCTGCCTCTGCCTCTGCCTCTCTCTGCCTTTCAAGTAAATAAATAAATCTTAAAAACCCTATGCACATAGAAACTGTGGTTTAAGTCAGGTTTTAAGTCATGTACTGTAGTGTGGTGTCATGAGTCTTAGAGCTGAATTCAGATTCTGACTCTGCCATTCATGAACTGTGTGACCTTGAGCAAGTTATGTAATCTGTGTGTGTTTCAGGTGCTCATTTATAAGACAAAGTTACTCTCTTTCACAAGGTTTTTCTAAGGATTAGAAGACATAATGTATGTAGAACACTTAGCACTGTGTCTTGCTTAATAAATCATAACCATTATTGTAGTCATTAATTTATCAGATCAGATGAACCCCTAATATATTTCTCCTTCCTCATCTCAAATAGAATACACAGGAGTCATTCTTTGTTACTTGTTTCATGACCTTTTAACTGCGTTGGTTGTCCTTTTCTTCTAGTCTTTTGTTGATAGTCTCTTCCTCTAGCCTTCTGGCACTTTCTCCAACAAATGTTGGATATTTCTTTGACTTTTTGGAGTGTTTTGGGCTTGTTGGTGACTTTACTGACCTACTATTTCAGCCCTGCCATTGCATTAGGTGGTTTAGTTAAAAAACAAAGCAGAGAAGGAATAGTTCTGTTGATGAGGCTCTAGAGTAAATTTAGTATTGGCAATCAAATTTATTCAAGTCACTAGACAGTATGATTCTTTCTGTGATTGGGAGTTCAGCTGGGATAGAATAGAGATTTTTACATAGATGCCATCTAGCACCAAGTGAAAAATGTGGGGCTGAGATGCCACAGAAGCCCTTCGACAGTGTAGGCCTCTTTGGCGTAGCCCCTGAGACAGATCCACAGGGGCCAGTCATGAAGTGGGGTGGAGAATCAGCAGCCCATTGTTGAATACAAATTGGTGTGATAAGTCAGGCTTTGGGGCCTCCCAGGAAATGGTAAGCATAGTATAGTATGTGTGTGTATGTGTGAAAAACAGAAATTTGTGGTGTATGAAACACAAGAGCTACCTCCCTAGCTGCTTGGGTGTTGTTAATCAGAGTGCAAGCAGTCTAGCCATGGGCAGCCCCCACCACCTTTCTTCAGAGAAGGGTCTTCACAGGGGAGGGATGGGTCTTTCTTGACAGGGGTCTGCCAGGTGTTGTGCTTGAAGGAGATGAGACCGCTGCTCCCAGAATGGTTTGTGGAGGACCCTGTAGTGGCTGAGTGCCTGTGAGAATGTCTGGATTTGATTGTCATCAGTGTGATCTATCCACACCCACCAGCTGGTGGCTTAGATTTTAGAGGTGATTTTGAATCCTGTAGAGTGTGTTCTCTGGCATCTTGGCCTGATGGGTTTTCACTACTTGGATGACCTATCTATGTGTGTTTGATAGTATTTTTGTCCATTTTGAGTTTCTGTCATTGTCTGCTGCAGTGATGGAGAAGGGTCTGTTACCCACTCCCAAAGGCATCTAGTGTTAGTCTGTTAGTCTGTTGACTGCTGATTCTAATGCCCTTTCTGCCATTCAGTTGCAGTCAGTGGAGGAAATGTAGCACTTGAAACACATTTGCAGTGTCCTGTTGGAGGATTTCAATTTGATTGTTCTGGTTTTTTGTTCATATTGAAAATCTGTTTTCTTCTTCTGTTTGTTCAAGGTTAGCCCACTCTTCATCCTTTGTTTTTGCCTATGCGTTTCTTAAAATTTGAACATTTAAAGAGATGCCCTGGTACCAAGACAAGCTGTCTTTTCTGAGCGAGAAAGAACAAGTTCGATTTTGCCTAATAGAATTGCCCAGAAGTGGTGGAAGATGCCCACAGATGCCCACATGGGCTTCAGAAACTCCAGCCTCGTGCTCACAGCCACTCTTCTCCCTCCCAACACAGGCACTCCAGTAATTAGGCCTATGAGAGACTCCAGTTTCCAGACATCTTTGCTCTTCTCTGAAGTTAGATTTTTTTGCTATTTCTCCTGTCCTTTGTTTACAAGTTCTCTTTTTATACACACCTTGGACTCTGGAGAAAGCTACAAGTAGAGTGCATTTATTTTTTGAATAAGAACTCATGTTATTATAAATTGCTATTTAGCATTAGCCTTATTTTACATTGATTTCAACCCCTCCAAATCCCTAAAAATAGGGCTAAAATCCCTAAAAATAGATGAAACATTCAGACTGATTTTTGTTCTTTACAAATAAGTAAAGATTTCTGAATCAAAGTATGATCTTTGAGATTTTAGCCAAAGAACTTCTGTATTTTAAGCAGTTGTTCTTGTTCTGTTTTAGTAATATTAAATATGGCCAGAAAAAGTCCCGCTTGAGGTATGGGGCTTGTCATTTTTCTTAAAAACAAAAACAAAAACAAAAACAAACAAAAACTGTCATCTGTCTTATACTGCTTCTAGAATGAAAGCAAATTGAGGCCAGCATTGTGGCATAGCAGGTAAAAAGTACTACCTATGGTTCCAGTCCTGGCTGCTCCACTTCCCATCCAGCTCCCTGCTAACTGAGAAAGCAGCAGAAGATGGCTCAAGTACTTGGACCCCTGTACCCATGTAGGAGACCCAGAAGAAGCTCCTGGCTCCAGGATTTTTATCAGAAAGCAAGCAAGCCTTATACTGTTTATCCAAAAAAGTTGAAGGTAGTTATTTTTGTTGGAACTTAAGAATTAGAGAAGCTAGTACATTGATACTGTCAGGGAAAGTGTGTTTTTTTTTTTTAAAAAAAAGGAAGACCAAGCAGTCTTAATTTAAACTTTGTACTCTATAAAAATTGAATGTTGCCCATAGACTTTGACAGAGACAAGCACAAAGCTCTTGAAGTTGGTGTATTTTTTTCCGAAATTTAACTCTTCATAATATAGCATAGTATTTCATGATATCTCTTAGTTCTAAAATTTTAAGATATTTCAGAGCTTATCTACTGAAGGCTCTTGAAATGAAAACTAATAAGTGTATTAATTGTATGTGAAAGAAAATATCTTTCTAGAACCCCCAAAGACTTTAAAAAACTTGGAGGCAAGATGGTACTATGGAATTTTTTGTCAAATTGTTTCGAAGCCTCAAAATCAAAGTAAAAGGAATTAGAAAGTCATCTTTGATTTTCTTGGGTCATTTAATTTGAGCTGATTTCTTCAGAGCATGTATGTTTCTTCCAGTGCAGTACTAAGAACACAGTTGTGGGTGGTCAGCCTTTGAGCCGTGTTCTTTGGCCTGTCCTGCTACCGCTGGCTGTGGGGGCTGAGCCGAGGAACATGAGAAGGTATCAGAACCTGTCTTGACGTCCTGAGAGTAACTCAAGGCACACAACTGATTGATGCTGAATCAGTGTGATGATAGACTGGCAGGCTACATGAATGACAAACCATGCTTCTTTTCTGAATAGTTAAAGATGTTGTAAGGATCTTAAAATAACTGGGGTTACTTTCCAAAGAAACATTCTTCATAAGAGAAAGGGAAAGTTACTTTAAATTTATTAGTGGGAATGTAGTTTTTTTTTTAATTCTTTGAGTATTTTATACACACATTTGCAGAACTCAAAGGCTGAACTGTGTAGGAAAATGTGCTCGGAAGTCTTGCATACATCCTTGCCCCTCCAGCCCACTTGTCTCTTCCCCTTACAGGTTACCATTTTTATTAGCTTGCTTCTTTTAAGAATTGTTTTGTTGGGGTACAATTCATATAGCATAGAATTATCCGTCCTGAGGTGAATAATGAAGTGACATTTGATATGGTCACAATGTTGTGCTCTCACTACCTCTGTCTAGTTCCAGAATACACTCATCACCCCCATAGGAAACCCCATACCCATTAAGTAGTCATTCCTCATTCTTCCCTCCCTTCAGTCCTTGAGAACCCTTAATCTATTGTGTTTGTATAGCTTTGCCTATTCTGAGATTGCACAGAAATGGAACAATACAGGACCTTTGGTGTCTAGCTTCTTTGTCCTGGCGTCTTGATTCGTGTTGTAGCATGTGTCAGTACTTCCTCATTTTTGTGGTTGAGTAGTATTCCATTATGGTGAGTTTGCCACAGTTTATCTCTTGAGTCCTGCATTGATGGGCATTTGCATTGTTTCCACCCTTTGGTGGTTTTGAGTCGTGCTTCCATGAACGTTCATGTTAATGTATTTGAGTTTCTGATTCAAATGCTTTTGGGTAAATACTTAAGAGCAAAATTGTTGGATTTTATAGTACTTTTTAGTTTAAATTTTGGAGTAATGGCCAAACTGCTTTCCAGAGTGGCCGAACCATTTTATATTCCCATTGTCAATATGTGAGAATTCCAGTGTCTTTGTATTGTTGCAAACATTGATGTTATTTCTTCTTTTATTGTAGTTAACCTAATAGATGTGAAATGTAATATCATTCTGGTTTTGATTTTTACCTAATTCAAAAAATATTTGAGAGAAAGATACCAATCTGCTAATTCATTTCCCCAAATGCCTGGAAACTAGGAACTCAATCCAGGTCTCCTACATAGGTGGCAGGTACCCAACTATTTAAGCCATCTCCTGCCTCCCAGGATGCACGATAGCAGGAAGCTAAAATGGGGGAGCATAGCCAGGACTGAAACCCATCACTGGCTGGGTCGTGGCTCACTTGGCTAATCCTCCGACTGCGGTGCTGGCACCCCGGGTTCTAGTCCTGGTTGGGGCGCTGGGTACTAGTCCTGGTTGCTCCTCTTCCAGTCCAGCTCTCTGCTGTGGCCCAGGAGGGCAGCAGAGGATGGCCCAAGTGCTTGGGTCCCTGCAGCCACATGGGAGACCAGGAAGAAGTACCCGGCTCCTGGCTCCGGATCAGCGTAGCACCGGCCGTAGCGGCCATTACGGGAGTGAACCAATGGAAGGAAGACCTTTCTGTCTCTCTCACCGTCTATAACTCTGTCTCTCTCTCTTTCACTGTCTAACTCTGCCTGGCAAAAACAAAAAACAAAAAAACCATCACTCCCATATGGGATGAGGGTATAATGAGTGGCTTCTCAACTGATATTCCAAATGTATGCCCCATCTTTCCCTCTAATATTTAGTGATGATAATCTTTCCATATGGTTGCTGGCCATTTGAATATCATCTTTAAAGAAATGCCTGTTCAAGTCATTTGCCTATTTGTATTGCGTTGTCTTTGTTGTGGAGTTGTAGCAGTTTTTTATACAGTCTGGGCACTAAACCATTATCAGGTGCATGATTTTAAAAATAGTTTCTCCCATTCTGTTTCTTGTTTATTCATGTATTCTTTTTGTCAATACACATATTTTAATTTTCCCTAGTCTTATATAAATGGTAGCATTTCAAGCACAAAGTTTTCTGTGCCTGTCCCCCCCCCCCCCCTTAACAATATAGTATGGAAATCTCTCCAATTTGTACATAGGGAATGCCTCCCCCCCCCCGGTCATATCCTGTTGTATGGATATACCATGGTTTATTGAGCCCAGTTGCATGGGTTATGTCCAGTATTTTGCTATTCCAGCAGCTGGTGCTGCTGTATATGTGCTACAGATTTCTAAATGTGGGATTGCTATAGCAAAGCTGTGTATGTAGCCCATTAAACAGTGTCCTTAAGAAAGCCTCATTCCTACCTGACTTTTATTCTATACTTCTTCCATTACATTTTTTTTAAAGATTTATTTATTTGAAAGGCAGAGTTACGAGAGGTCTTGTACCCACTGGTTCACTCCCCAGATGGCCGCAATGGATGTAGCTTGTGCCGATCCAGAGCCATGAGCTTCTTCCGGGTCTCCCATGTGGGTTCAGGGGCCCGAGGACTTGGGCCATCTTCTGCTGCTTTCTCAGGCCATAGCAGAGAGCTGGATTGGAAGTAGAGCAGCCAGAATTCGAACTGGCACCCACATGGGATTCCAGCACTGCAGGCAGTGGCTTTACCTGATACACCACAGTGCTGGCCCCAAGATGGCTTCTTGTTAGTAGCACCTGTGGTGCATTTAAAGCACGAGTACGTACACAAAACTTCACGCGTATTTTCAGAACTGTATATTTCTGGTCAAATGAAAAAAATAAGAAACTGGCTTTTGCTCTGCTGGATGACCTTGAACAAATTGTTTACTTGTTCTGTCACGTACTTCTGGCTATAAAACTGAGATGAGGGTGATAGTCCTGATACAACCAAATCATTTTGATATTGTAGGGAATTAATGAACTGGTTGTAAAATATTTTGTTCTGCTTAGATTACCTAAATAGATGATGTTACCATTAATATTATATATTATCTTCAACACAGTGGACTAGCTAATGATGCCATTGTATTATCTAATATTTGATTTCTTTTAATTAAAATTACATGTGTTATTGGTATGCATGTTGCAATCTTGTCCTCCTGCAAATGGCAACTGAGTATTAACACAAAATTTCAAATTATGCATAATTACAAAATTTGCAAGAATTTATCAGCACCAGGGAAAAAGAAGGAATAAGAAAATGTTCATTAAGACTCAGGAATTTCAGGGACTGGTGCTGTCCATAGAAAGTTAAGCCTTCACTTGTAGTACTGGCATCCCATATGGGTGCTGGTTTGAGACCTGGCTGCTCTACTTCAGATCCAGTTCCCTGCTAATGCATCTAGATCAGCAGCAGAAGATGGTCCCAAGTCTTGGGCCTCTGCACCCATGTGGGAGACTCAGAAAAAGCTCCTGACTTCTGCCTTCTGCCTGGCCCAGCTCCTTCTATCACTGCCATTTGTGGAGTGAACCGGTGGATGGAAGATATCTCTCTTTCTCTCTCTCCTTAAAAAAAAAAAAGACTCAGGAATTCCAGTCACAGTATTTCAGAAAAAAATTAGATTATTTGATTTATGATATCTGTAATCTTTACATATTCATTTTCATCCAAGGATGGTTGAGTCTTCTCAAGTGTAGTTTGTAGTGGCAAGAAGTCCAGAAATTAATAAAACAACCTCAGAGACCGGGTTTATGGTACAGAGGATTAAAGTGCTGCCTACGTTGCTGGTACCACATATCATGGCATCCGTTCAAGTTCTGGCTGCTCCACTTCTGATGCAGCTATCTGCTAATGTGCCTGGGAAAACAGCGAAAGATGACCCAAGTGCTTAGGTTCCTGCCACTCACATGGGAGACTGATTGAGTTCCAGGCTCCTAGCTTTGACCTGCCCATCCCTGGCCATAGTGGTCATTCGGGGAGTGGACCAGCATATGGAAGATTCTTCTCTGTCTCTCTGTCTTTCTCTAACTCTGACTCTGATTCTACTTTTCAAATAAATAAATCTTTTTAAAAAATCAGCTGTATTCACAATAGCATTAAAACATACTTTAAAACAATTTTTTAAATAAAGCGCACAAGAGTAGTATTGAAAACAACAAAATGTTTTTTGAAAAAATGAGAGATCTAAATCCATGGAAAGATGTGACATGTTTATAGATCAGAAGGTTTCATATTGTTAAAACTGTATTAAGCCCCGCATTAATCTGCAGATTAAGCACACTTTATCAAAGATCTTGCTGAATTTTTGTTGTTGTTGTCATTGTAGATTTTCACAAGCTGATCCTAAAATCACACAGTAGTATTAGGGAGCCAGAGTTACCAAACTACAATGAAAAAGAAGGTCAGAATGGGAGGACTGACACTTAGCAATTTTAATGATACTCCAGAACTACAGTGATGGAGACAACAGGCGTTAGCATAAAGGTCTACACATCAATGGAATAGAATTGAGAGTCCAGAAATGTACTTTCACAGTCAACAGATTTTCAACAAGTGTACTAGGACTGTGAAATCAGGAAATAAAAGACATGTTAATGTTTTTTTGTTTGAGCAACTATATATTCAAAGAATGTTTAGACCTCTGCCTCGCACCAAGCACAAAAATTAACTCAAATCACATTATAGCTAGAGCTATAAACTCTTAGAGGCAAGTAGCAAAGTAAGTTTTCCTGATCCTTGGTTAGGTAATGGTTTCTTAGATATTACATTAAAAACATAGTCAACAAAGACATTAAAAAAAAAAAAAACCTCAAGCTTTGCTTATGGGAATTAAGTACAAGTACTTTGGAAAACAGTTTGGTAGTTCCTTTAAATATTAAAGATACATTTACCATATGTCCCAAGAAATATGAAAGCATTGCTATGTAAAAGCTGGTACACAGATGTTTCTGGCAGTATTATTCATCAAAAAGTACAAGTAACCCAAATGTCTATTGATGAATGGATAAATAAAATATGATATATCCATATACTTGAATACTGCTTGGCAACAAAAGTGGACAAAATACTTATACATGCTATCACATGGGAGAATGTTGAACACATTATGCCAATTAAAAGAGGCCAGACACAAAAATCATATATTGTATGATTCCTTGTATAAGAAAAATTCTTCAAATTTATATGAAGAGAAAGTAGATGAATAGTTGCATAGGACTGGAGCTGGGGTTGGAAATGGGGATTAACTGGTAATGGATATGAAGTTTTTCTTTGGGTTGGTGTAATTTTCTAAAATTGTGTTAGTGACAGCTTTTGAATTTGACAGTCTGTTGATTTGAACACTTCAATGGGTAAATGTCATGGTATGTGACAACTTAATGGAACTGTTTTTAAAACCAAGGTATTTCATAGTGGTCAGTAAAATGACAGAAAGCAAGAGTTTTTGAATTGAGCTTTGTATTTCATAGAGATATCTTCAGGGCTGCCTTGGGTATTCAGGGGCCTCCTTTGAACTTCTATATAGATTCCAGTTCCAGATAGGATTTTGATTGGGAAGTGGATTGTACTGCCTTTAAAAAATAAAATGGGAGGCCGACGCCACGGCTCAATAGGCTAATCGGTCCTTCTGTGGCGTCGGGACCCGGGTTCTAGTCCCAATCGGGGCGCTGGATTCTGTCCTGCTTGCCCCTCTTCCAGTCCAGCTCTCTGCTGTGGCCTGGGAAGGCAGTGGAGGATGGCCCAAGTGCTTGGGCCCTGCACCCGCATGGGAGACCAGGAGGAAGCACCTGGCTCCTTGCTTCAGATCAGCGCAGCATGCCAGCCATAGCAGCCACTTCGGGGGTGAACCAATGGAAAAGGAAGACCTTTCTCTCTCTCTCTCTCTGTCTAACTCTGCCTGTCAAAAAAATAAATAAATAAAATTGAAGCAGTTACTTAACATTCATCTGTTCTCAAGGATTAGTCTTAGCAAAAAACATTTTTTAAAAAAGATCAGTTTATTCATTCATTTAATTTATTTCTATGTGCCTTGTATTTTTCTAGGCATTAGGAGTTACAGTAATAAACATAGAATAAAATTTTACAAGAAAAGTTTTTTTCTCATGCAACGTTTGTTGTGATGGGACACACAATCAGTGAACAACCAAAATAAATAAAATTTCAAGCAATGATAAAGCCCATTTTTGTCTTTATACATGGTAAGTCCATGTAACTATTAAAATAATTTTCCTTTAAAAATGTAGGTTGTATGTACCTGATCACAATGAAGTAGAAATTATTTTTCTTTTGCATTTTGAGTTTTTCGTATAATCTGCTATATTGTTTTCACTTATTAACCACATCTTTTTAATTTTTTGCTGGTTGCTCTAGAGTTTACAATTTTTATCTGTAATTTACTGTTATGTAGCTTTTAAATCTTTTTGTAAAAGATGCTTTAAGCAGTGTATATTCATTTCAGTCTTTCTCCTCATTCTATTACTGTCTTATGTTTTATAGTTATATGGATATAGTAATCTCTACATTTTTTAAAAAGGCTTATTTATTTATTTGCAAGACAGAGCTACAGAGAGGCAGAGGCAGAGAGAGAGAGGTCTTCCATCAGCTGGTTCACTCCCCAAATGGCTGCAGTGGCTGGAGCTGTGCTGATCCGAAGCCAGGAGCCAGGAGCTTCTTCTGGGTCTCCCACGTGGGCGCAGAGGCCCACAGACTTGGGCCATCCTCTACTGCTTTCCCATGCCATAGCAGAGAGCTGGATCAGAAGTGGAACAGCTGGGATTTGAACCAGCACACATATGAGATGCTGGCACTGCAGACTGGGGTCTTAACCTGCTATGCTACAGCACTGTCCCAATCTCTACATTTTTAATTTTGCTTTTAGCTTTCAGTTATCTTTTAAAAAGCTTAAAAGCACAAATCCAGTTAAATTTATATATTTTCCTAAATTCACGATGTACAGTGCTCTTTAATCTTTTTCACCATGTTTTCACCTGATAACATTTTCCATTTTTCTCTTTCTAGCTTTTTTCTTTGTGAAGTTGAAGTCTTCTGAACACAAACTCTCTTTTGTTTGGTTTTAAAAAGTTTGGTTCCATTTTGAATGACTTTTTCATTGCATGTAGACTACCAGAAAAACAGTTTAGTTTTTATTCTGAATGTGAAGATGTTCTTCCACCAGCTTCTGGTTTGTATTCTTTCTCATGAAAAGTTAACAGTAACTCTTGTGTCTTCCCTGTGTATATTTTTTTCTTCCCCCTGGCTCCTACCCACTGCTCTGTAAGAATTTCTATTTATCACTGGTTTTCAGGTATTTCATTATTGTGTGTCTTTTTTAAAAATTCTGTTTGAAATTTGTTGATTTTCTCTCTACCCACCCTCCCTCATTTATATTCGAGTTGTTATTTTTTAAGTAATTTGGCAAATTTTAAATAGTGTATCTTCAATACCTCCTTCTGTGCCTTTGATGACTTGTGTGTTGTGTTGCTTGTTGTTGGCCTTGTTTACTGAGACTGTTTCAGCTCCTCCCCACCAACTGCAGCCATGGTTCAGTTGGTATCGTTTCTATTCCCCTGACTTCAAACTCACCAATCTTTTATTTCATTTCAGGTGCTTTTAACTCTAGGTGTTTGTTCTATTTTGTATGTTTTCATGTAGATCCACTGTCCTTGAGGCTCTTCAAATCCTCTAATGTCTATCTGTGCGCATAGTTAATATGTGAAAGTTCACTGGAAGCCCTGAGTATTCCATTTTCTCTTTGATTGCTGCATCTCTTTACATGGTTTGCTTTTTCTCCTGGTTGAGCATGCATTTTCCTTTAAAAAGTATATTCTTGCAGCAAACTACATTACACATCAACCTGCAATGATAAAGCCTGGCTTTGAGGTTTTTTGTTCTTGTGTTGTGAATAGTAGTCTTCCTTGCTGGGTTTATTTAACTCTAATGCCAGCATGTGGGCTTCCATGGTTTCTGCTGAATGCACAGGCATGGACTGAACTGTCCATGGGGCTCTGATGCCTTCCAGCCCTGTGTGCTCTAGCAGTTGCTCATGCAGTGTCATGGCAGTCATATACAGCTTGGCATTTAGAGTCCAGGGGGTGCATATGCAGATTTCTGAACTTCAGCCTTAAAACCCTTTCCTTTTTGCGTTTTTCGTGCAAATTCCCCTGACTTCTCCTCATCTGACAAAATTATGTAGCCTGTCTTCCATGGTATGCTTGGTGCTTAGGGATGCCAGTGTAGTGACAGAAAACACTTGTTTCTCCTGTTTTCTTTTGTTTTTCCATTGTTTACTGCAGGAAGGCTGGTCTAGTGCTAGTTACTCCACACTGACTGGCCACGCCTTCTTTGTTGCTATTGTTTGTTGTTTCCTTTGTTAATGCAATGACTTCCCCCTGCCATACCATATTCCCATATCTCTCCCTACCTTGTCATATTTCCATATCTAGAACAAATTCTGATGCATAGTAAGTACTTAGTAAGTGCTGGCTGAATACATTAGCCTGCAGTTAATCTTTGTTCAGTTGCTCCTTTGCTGTCTCCAGTGTGCATTTCAGTGTGCCTTAATCTCCCCTAGTCTTAAACAGCCACCTCTAGACCTGCTGATGCTTAATCTTCACCCTGCTTCAGTCTTGACTTCACCCAGCAGCAGCTCCCTTGCATTTGTCCTCACCAGCCTTACTTAAGGGTCACTGTTGCTGTGATCAGTGAACCTGTCTCAGCCCTAATCCCCCTTGATTCCTAATGGTATTGGACACTCTTGACGCTCGTGGAAATCTCTCTACCCTTGACTTTCTTGATGCAATAGGTTTCTACTTCCTTTCTTTCAGGGTGTCCCCTACTCATCTGGCTTCTTTTTCTCTTACCAGGCACTCTTGGGGTACTGTCTATGGTCTTTGTCTAATTCCTCACATTGTTATGTAGCACTCTCAGATGCGTCCATCACATAAATTGCCATCTGGAAGCTGGTGTTTTTAAAATGCATATTTTCATGGCCACACACTCTTAGGAGTTTCAGATTGAGGTAGAGGTCTGGCTGTTGACTTCCTTGTCCCTCAGGCTCGCAATCTCAGTGTGCTCCGTATTGAAATAACCATTGCTCTTACCCCTCTGACATTCTCGTTTCTCGAGATTGCAGCTTACTTAGGTCTCTCTGATTCTGACGGTCTTCTCCTGATTCTTCAGCACATTCTGTGCTTTATCTTTCTTAACACCTAGAGTCTTGGTTTTGAAAGAGCCTTGGAATGCACTGGCAGGGCCCCACGTCTGTTTCCCTCACTGAAGGAAGTTTTTTTTAAAATTTGTACTTGAGAAGCAGAGAGGGACACAAAGCGAACACGCTCCCATTCACTGGTTCCCTCCCCAAATGCTTGCAAGAGCCAGTTGTGAAGCTGGGAGCTGAGAACTGTACCCGGGTCTCCTGTGTGAGGAGCAGGCACCTATCACTTGAGCCAAACTGTTGCCTTCTCGGGAAGTCACTAGTGTTGGCAGAAAGCTGGAGTGGCGCATCCAGCACATGGGACACAGGCATCCCAACCAGCACCCTACCTGCTAGGCTGCATGTCAGACTTGAATTTCTTTGATGGCAGGAATAGTTGTTCTCAGTAAGTGCTTAGCATATATTTATGGATGGGCACAGGAAGTGAATACTTCTTTCATTGAATGTGAGATGTAGTTTATTCTTCTGCTTTTGAGCAATACATACATGTACTGCGTTTTAGTAATTTCTGGGAATAGCTGCGGTACTGAATGCAGGTCATGGCAGCCCGGAAGCAGTAATAAACTCGATGTTTCACGGCAACCTCAGGAATGAGGTGTGTCTGTGCCTGTGGGCTGTAGATGCATTCACCCCTCTGCCTTAAAAAGTAACCAGGATTTAGGAGCACACAGTTTCAGACAGTGGTGTTTGCAGATTGACTTGAACCCCAGGATACAGGTAGCGTAAATGCAGGAGAGTGTTTGGGCTTTTTGTGTTGTTTTTCTCATATTAATGATGAGTGTCTGGACTAACCCTGGAGCCAGAGCTCCTTGGTTTTAAATTCCAGTTCTGCCAAGTTTTACCTTTCTATGTTTCAATTCCCTTGCCTGTGAATTGGGGGTAGTGATAAAACACGCCTTCTGAAAGTGGGACTGGTACACAATAATGGTTGTTTAGGGGGTTGGGGAATACTTAAACCACGCTGAGGCTTTTTTGACACCTCCGTCTTACAGACTCAAAGCTGAGATGTGAATAGCTGGGTGTTCTTCAGGGCCTCTCAAGTAACAACAGTGGTCTCTTGGTCTCACCCATGCCCAACTGCTTGCTCTCTGACCACCAGTTCTCCCTAACATCACAGGGCAGACCCCACTTTGGGGCTTTCCTGCCGTGGGTCCTTGGGAGGACTTCTGTAAGAAAAGCAACATGACAGGAAGAGAGAGCCCTCTAGACACATAGAAAATGAATGTTTGGAATCTACATTTTAGAGAAGAGAATGTTTAGAATTCAATTCAGGCTGCACATCACCTGGTGGGCTTTAAAAATTATAGATGACGGCCGGCGCCGTGGCTCAATAGGCTAATCCTCCACCTAGCGGTGCCGGCACACCGGGTTCTAATCCCGGTCGGGGCACCGGATTCTGTCCTGGTTGCCCCTCTTCCAGGCCAGCTCTCTGCTATGGCCCGGGAGTGCAGTGGAGGATGGCCCAAGTGCTTGGGCCCTGCACCCCATGGGAGACCAGGAGAAGCACCTGGCTCCTGGCTTCAGATCGGCGCCATGCGCTGGCCACAGCGGCCATTGGGGGGTGAACCAACCGCAAAAGGAAGACCTTTCTCTGTCTCTCTCTCGCTGTCCACTCTGCCTGTCAAAAATAATAAAATAAAAAATTTTAGATGTCTGGGTCTTACCTCAGACTAATTAAATCAGAATCCCTGTTGGTTAAGGGTCAGGTACTTAGCAAAGCTCTCTGGTGGTTCAAACATATCTGTGGTAGACAACCATGGACATAGAGCTGGAATTGGGCTCATTTATTATCTTGTTCCTCCAGATTTTCTTAAGGGATTGCCTTATCCAGAGTAGATCTCATAGTGTTTTCCATGTGCTTGGACCAGAGGATTTTTTTGCTCTGTAGCTTTGCAAACCACTGTTTGCTGGCAAGGGATGAACACTATGCAAGGTGAGGCAGGAGCCAGCATGTCTCAAAGAGTTTAAAATTTTATAGAAAAGCATATCCGAATATTCATTATGGTTGGTTTGAACAGAAATTCTGCCACAGTAGATACTACCAATAGTATCTTGACTTCTTGAATTTTTATTTTATCTATTTTCACTACCCACTATTTAGTTGTTAATGTCATATTTACTATTGTTAATGTCATATTTACTATTGTTAATGTCATATTTACTATTGATATTCTGATTTTTAATGCATATGCATAGTGAATGGAAGAGGAATTGAAGGGTATTGAGAGTTTGGTTTTGGAGAAGGAATGTCTTTCTCTTTTTTTCAGACATCCTTTTTAGCTATACCAGGGCATGTTATTCTTAACAAGGAAGGTAGATTTCTGGTATCTAATCATCATAATCACTTGTAGCAGTACAGCCATTAAGTGTCACTCGTCTTGAGAGAGAAGCATAACACTTAATTTTAGGCAGAGTTACCGTAATGTGCTTCTGTGTTAGTTTTGTGATCTATGAATGGGCCTTTTGTAAAAATTCATTCAACACATGTTCATGGATCTTGTTCATTGTGCCAGTTAAATTCTAAATGCTTGGGAAACATCAGTGAGCCAAACAAATTCCTGTTCTCATTGAGCTTTTACTTAGTGGCAGGGCATGGGGGCAGAGAATAAATACTAAACAGACTAGTTTGTTGTCTGGTGCTAAATGCACTGGGACAACAATAGGAGCAAGCGCAGGGGTGGGGTTGCATGAGCTGCAGTTTAACCTGGGTGACCCAGAGATGCCTCTTAGAGGTGCTGCTGTTTCAGGATGAATAGGGATGGGGGAGCTTCACCTTGGCCTAGAGTGGAGCCAAAGGAAAGCTGCATAGATGACAGGAACTGTGCCTTGGATCCTTTCATGAGGATCTCCTTTTTACTTGAGTAAGAAGGGTACCTTCAGAACAGGAACTGGAAAGATGACTGACTGCTCCACTGGTGTGTGTGGGAATTCAGAATGGAAGCAGGGGACTAGGACAGGAGATGGAATTAAATTAGGGGTCAGCACAGGGGTGTTGATGGTGCAGGAGATGGGATTAAATTAGGGGTCAGCACAGGGGTGTTGATGGTGAAAGCAGAGGAACAGTGAGTGGCTATGCAGTAACCCAGAAAGAGAAGGGGACAGTGCCAAAGGCTGGTTTGGTAGGGATGTATTTGGTGACCCAGCTGGCAGCATTGTGCAGTAAACTTGGGGTCTGAAGAGTAGTCCCAGGTACCTCCAAGCTGTGGCCATTAGTTCAGGTCATGTGGAATTTTACTTCTTTCTTGATGAGCAGTTACAACATAATTTGGTAGCTTTTGAAAACTATCCTATATTTAGATCATTCTTTATTTTTAAATGCTTAGTGACAATATCTATAGCTATTTACATTTTCTTAAGATTTCAAGGGTAAGGATTTTAAATAAAGCTCTAGTTCAAAAATAGCCTCAATTTTTTGAAGCTTTAATTATTTAAAGCTCAATAAGTAGATCATTTAGGCCATTTTCCTTACTTTAGTACTGTGCATAAAGTATTCCTATTTAATGAACATTTAACTTACTGGTAAAATTTGCTAATCAAATTGTCAGACTCTGTTAAATGGCTTGTCAAAATGTTTTTTTTTTTTAGCAGTTATTCCTGTCTATGTAATGCTGTGGATTCCTCTAACTCATTTTTCCTGATAATTTTATTAAGTGACTGTATTCAGCAAGCAGTTATTAAAAAACTTTATTATAAAAATAAACTCATTGTAGAAAATTAGTAAAGCATTAGAAGCTTTGTATGGTAAAAAATAAAAATAAGCCCAGCCACAATTTTACCTCTTTTTAAAATAGACTTTTTAATTTATGTTTATATTTTATTGTTTGAGAGCCAGAGGGACCACATGAGAAAGACAGGGCTCCTGTCCTCTGCTTCTTTCTCCACGTGCCCAGAACAGCCATGGCAAGATCGGAACCGGGAGCCAGGAACTGAATCCAGGTCTTCGATGTGAGTTGCAGTGATGAAACCCAATCTGGGTGTACATTAGCAGAAAGCTGGAATCTGGAATCTGGACTGCAGCTAGGGCTTAACCCAGGTTGTGGGATGTGGATTTTGTAGCTATTAGACCAAATGCTTCCCCTAGGCTTTACTTTATAGAGCATTTTTTGGTTCCCAGCAAAATTGTGGGGAAGGTACAATGAATTCTCATCTACCCTGTACTCCTGCACACACATAACCTACCTTGTTATCAGTATCCCCCACACATGGAGTGGACCTGCATCAACGTATCATTACCACGGAAAGTCCATAGTGCACATTAGAATTCACTATTGCTGTTGTACTTTCTGTTGGTTTGGACAAACTTCAGGAGCACTTATCTACTGTGACAGTAGTTTCTTGTCTTAAAAATCCTCCATATTCTGCTTATTCATCCCTTCTGCCCTCCAATGCCTGGCAACCACCAATCTCTTAACTCTGATTTTTTTCCCTAGACTTATATAATTGGAGTCACCCAGTGGGTAAACTTTTTACACTACCTTCTTTCACTTTGTACTATGCATTTAAGTTCCTCAATGTGTTTTCATGACTTGATAATCCAGTATTTTTTGTGCCAAATAGGATTCCTTTGGCTGAATGTACCAAAGTTTCACCTACTGCAGGACCTCTTGGTTGCTTCCAAGATTTGGCGATTAGGAATAAGGCTGCCATAAACATTTGTGGGCAGCTTTCTGTATGGGCCTGTTTGCACCTCCTCTGTGTAATCATCAAGGAATTTGATTGCTGGGTGGAAGTGTATGAGGTGGTTTAGCTTTCAAGAAACCACAAAACCTCCTTCTAAAGTGGCTGCACATTTCTCATTCCTGCGAGCAATACGTGAGCCTTTGAGTTGCTTCACTTCCTCCCTAGCACTTGGTGAGGTCAGAGTTCTGGATCTTTCCTGTTCAAATAGTTGTGTAGTGAGTGATATGTTGTTTTAAACCTCACTGATGACAAATGATTTATAACATCTTTATAATATGTTATATATCTTTATAATATATATAATATATCTTTATAATATAATATATGCTTATTTTTCTATCTATAGACTTAAAGTGTCTGTTAAATCTTTGACCTGTTTTGCAGTTAATTAAGGTTCCAGCAAAATTAGTTAATTGTTTGAGGCAACCACTCTTAACAGGTATTATTTCGTTCCTTTATATTTCTCTGCTTTTTGGTATGGATGGTTGAGATTTGGGGTAAATATCATTTTGTGGCCATGTTCCCCTCTTAAAATCACAATGAAATCTTTTCCTGTTTTGTTAACCATGCTTTTGGCCCTTGTAAGAGCTTTTAAATGTAATGAGATTTGGCAGTCACCTATTAGAAAATGTTCTTGTATTGTGCGTAAAATGGTGCATTAGTATTTTAGAAGTTGAATCTGAAGCAGAGTTGCAGGGACTCGAACCAGGCACGCTAAAATGGGATGTGGGTCTCAAATGTTCACCCTTGTGCTATTTTTAAGAGTACATCCTATGGCCCAAGTGCTTGGGCCCTGCACCCCATGGGAGACCAGGATAAGCACCTGGCTCCTGACTTCGGATCAGCGCAGTGTGCCGGCCACAGTGCGTGGGCCGCAGCGGCCATTGCGGGGTGAACCAACGGAAAAGAAAGACCTTTCTCTTTTCTCTCTCTCTCTCTCACTGTCCACTCTGCCTGTCAAAAATAAATAAATAAATAAATAAATAAATAAATAAATAAATAAAACATTCTCCTGATTCCTAAGTGAAGTAGTTTTCCAGCATCCATGATCTCTTAATGAATTTGTTTCTAATTTTCTACTAGAGATATTTTTGTAAATAGTTCTATAAATACAAGTACTAGGTCTGCCTTTGTACAATGTATTATGAGTTTGTGCAAATGATAATTTGGAAAAGTCGTTGAATGTCTAGTGTGAAGAACTCTGGTGTTGTCTGACAATGGATTTGAAAGGTGTCCAATATCAGACGTTCTGACTTCAAAAGAGATGGATACAAAATCACTCAGAAAAGCACTCCCTTTCCTAAGAACTCACTTACTGTAATGGACTTCACTACTGTAACCTGGGGACCAGAGAAAGCACTCACTCGTGGAGCAGTGATGTGCCATGAGGGTCAGATCAGCCTACTGTTAGCATCCACTGTCCACAACCAGGTTGTTTTTGGTGAGTGGGGGTGAGGGAGGATGAAGTATGGAGGGGTGTGTGTTTGCCTTTCTTAGAGAATTAGAGTTTTAAGCAAACAGATTCGTTTTTTTTCTCTATAACTTATGCTGCATACATCTTTCATAAATATATAAACCCTTATTGGCCAGCACTGTGGCGCAGTGGGTTAATGCCCTGGCCTGAAGCACCAGCATCCCATATGGGCGCTGGTTCTAGTCCCGGCTGCTCCACTTCCGATCCAGCTCTCTGCTATGGCCTGGGAAAGCGGTGGAAGATGCCCAAGTCCTTGGGCTCCTGCACTCACGTGGGAGCCCCCGAGGAGGCTCCTGGCTTCAGATCAGCTCAGCTCTCTCTCAAAACACAAAACACACAACCCTTATCAAGCCCATTTACACTTTTAATCTGAACCATTTCTAGTTTGAACTCATTCCCTCTGAAAGAGTGATAGTACTTGCCCTGATAGGAAGCTGCCAGTATCTTCAGTGTTTGTAGGAGTGCTCAATTCAGGCATATTCATCATTGTGTACAAATTGGTTGAGCTGGCATTGTGGCATATCTAGTGAAGCCACTGCCTGCAACGCTGGCATCCCCTATGGTCTGAGTTCCATCTGTTAAGCTTCCTATCCAGCTCCTAGCTAATGGCCTGGGGAAAAGCAGATGACCCAGGTGTTGGCCCATGCCACCCACATGGGAGACCTGGATTAATCTCCTGGCTTTGGCTTGTGCCAGGGCTGGCCATTTTGGCCATCTGTGAAGTGAACCAATAGATCAAAGATCTGTCTCCATCTCTCCCTCTTTAACTTTTTCAAAATAATTAAGTAAATACAAAACAACCTTGAATTATACCCAGTTTACTCTTCCATTTTCTAGAGCAATAATATTTCTAGTCTTTGTGTTGAACTCTTTTTCAAAATTTATTTATATGTTTTAATATTAATTTGAAAGGCAGAGTTAGAGAGAGAGAGCGCCAAGAGCGAGCACTTTCATCCATTGGTTCACTCCCCAAATGGCTGCAGTGGCCAGAGCTGGGCCAATCAGAAGCCAGGAGCTTCTTCTGGGTCTCCCACGCAGGTGCAGGGGCCAAGGTACTTGGTCCATCTTCCACTGCTTTCCCAGGTGCATTAGCAGGGAGCTGGATCAAAAGTAGAGCAGCCAGACTTGAACTGGCACCCATATGGGATGCTGGTGCTATAGACAGCAGCTCAACCCAGTACATAACAGACTGGCCCCTGTGTGGAACTCTTAATTCCTCTTTTTTTATTTTTATTTATTTTTTTAAGATTGATTGATTTCTCTGACAGGCAGAGTTAGAGAAAGAGAGACAGAGATCTTCCATCCTCTGATTCACTCCCCAAATGGCTGCAATGGCTGGGGCTGGGCCAGGCCCAATCCAGATCCCAGGAGCTTCATCTGTGTCTCCCCCGTGGGTGCGGGGACACAAGTACTTTGCTATCTTTCATTGCTTTCCCAGGTGCATTAGTAAGGAGCTGGATGAGAAGTGGAGCATCCAGGATTCAAACCGGTACCCATATGGGATGCTGGCATCGCAGTCAGTGGCTTTACCCATGATGCTGCAATGCTGGTCACCTATTTCCTGTTAATTATGTTGGCTTGTTTTTATTGGGTGCATTCCATTACTGCTTGAGTTGTACCTGAGTGAATTCTGTATGGCATTAGAGACAGAAACATATTGTGATATATAGAAGAAGAACTCAAGTTGTGCTTTGTTTCCCATGTTGTCCTGATGATACTTGATACTTCTGCTTGCTTTCTGCAGGAACTTATAGTGTGTTTGATTAGGAAGTAGTGTGTACTGCTTAGGAATGCAGGTGTACCTCTCATTGTGACTCAGGGCTCAAAGCCTGTTACTCCTATGGTTGGGGTGAATTATCTTTAATGTATTGCATGCAAATTGTCCCTGTTGACATCACCAACTCTTCTGATAAGGGTCTCAACTCTTCTATGTTGCGTGATCTGTAAGCCTTGAAGTTTATGCCAATAAATGTTTGCTTGACTCAGCACATTCAGAGAATTCACTGTGCATTTCTTTGCTAGGTCATCATTAAGTAAGACCATGGCAGCACCTGACAATACATAAGTTGCTGTTAATCACAAATGTGTTCCTTGTTGTTATACCAACTGTAGCCAATACTCAATGCATAAATATTTTTCTTAGTTAATAGTAATTTATTTTGTTGTTTTGTTGGTTATTTCTATTTTTTGAATGGCAGAGAGACAGAAATCATCCACATATGAAAGGCAGAGGCCAGGAAAGAAGGAGGTTGGGAGACAGATGGACAGACATACTTAGCTTTCTTATGCTGATTGACTCTCCAATCTGCAACAGCTGGGACTGTCAGAGTAGGATGAAGCCAGGAGCCCAGAACTCAGTGCAGTCTCCCACATGTGTGGCAGGGACCCAACTACTTGATGACTGTGATGACTGGCTGCCTCCCAGGAAATGCATTAACAGGAAGCTGGATCAGAAGTAGATTGTGTACTTAGACCCACACACTCATAGATGGGTTATTGGTGTTCCAAGGTGTAACTTAACCCATTGTGTCAAACACCAACCCCTTCTTTGCCAGTTTGTTTCTGTGCCCGTTCTCTTTGAAGAAGCCACCCAGGGATCCTTAAATAGCCAAAATATATAACAGTTTTAGGCTCTTTGAATCAAAACAAAATTTATCTTTGAGAATGTTTGAATAAGGTATTAATTTTATAGTTCCATTTTTTTCCCATGTGGAGGATAGTATGTGCTTCTTTAGTATATCCAGTATTGCTATGAGGCAGTAAAATGAATTTCTTAAAGGTGAATAATTTATTTTGTACCATTCTTTCTTGAGAAAATAATACTAATGCATCCTAAAAATTCTTAAGAGGTAAGCCTTTCTTCTCATCAGTTAGACTTTTGGAGATTGGTTGTAGGAAATGATAGTGATAGGATCTAACATTTTTATACTAGCTTATTATGTTTTGGGCAATATTTTATGCATACCTAATTGTATTGCTGTGAAACAGGTACTATTATATTCATTTTTATATGTAGAAATGTTGAAGCCAAGATGAAGTGACTTTTCTAATGCCAAGTAGCCAGTGAATTGGTAAAGTCGGAAGTTCATTTTGCCTCTGTTGAGGCCAGAGATGTGCATGAAAATAGATGTAAAAGATTAATGCTAAATTTTATAACAATATGACATTTCTAAGTATTCTCTTACATACATATTCAAATACAAACATGTATATAAATCAGAAAACCAACTAACAACATACTGATAGCAGGAGTTACCTCCGGATGTTGGGATTATGAGTGATTGTGTTTGTATGTGTTTTTCTTGGGCACGTTACTGTACATTTTGGGGGAAATTGTCTGAAGTTATTTTAATTTGATTAAAAGTTAGTACCTTTAGATGGACTGTTCTCACTGTGTAAGGCAATTAAAAATGCTGGTTGTCACATTACCAGGATCTTCTCTGGGGACCCTCTTGTTGGGGTCACATTTCCCTCTCGCCCATCTGTTGGCTCAGTGGTTTTGTAAATGGATTCAAGATTTCCACCAACAAGTTGATGTTTCACCCTGCTCTCCTCAAAAGCTTCCGGATAAATCCCCTGCTTGTATTGGTTTAGCTATAAGCAGATATTCAGGTTAGTGAAGAACATCCTGTGCAGTTATCTGTTTACTCCATTGAGCTCTTCGTTAGTGTAATGTTAATAACAAGGCTGGGCGTACAGTCAGGATGCAGCTGTTCGACTTTGCTGCGTCTTGTGCAAACGTCCTGTCAAAAAAAAACCCTTACATTTGGTCATAAAGGGATGTATTGCTTGAGAGTCTGGAAGTTAAATGCAGATCTCTTATACTATGTCAAGAATAGTTGAAACAAATTGTCTTATATGCTATAATTCTAATATATTTGACCTGATTACTTTAAAATTCAGTTTGGTTAGAGGAATCTCTCCAAGTTTTCCCTAATAAAAACTGGGTCATGAAGTCCACCCGTTCACTTGATTCCTGTTCCAGTGGGCGTGTTGATCTTTATCTGACCAGCCTTAGTACCAGCACTTTAGAGGTGCTTGGATGGCATGTCTGAACTTGTGTTTTGGCCTGCCTGCTTTCTTGCTTGACCCTGCACAGCCATATGTGTGTGTGGATTAAGTTTCCTGTTGCTACTGTAATAAAGAACCCCAGATTTTGCAGCTTAAAACAATGTTCCTATCTTATTTCACAGTTCTGCAGGTCAGTATGGTGTGTGTGACAGTGTCCTCCTCTTAGAGTGTCATGAGGCCAAAATCGAGTTGCCAGTAGGGCTGTCCGTGTTCCTTTCTGGGAGCTCTGAGGATGGAGCGACATCCCAGCTCATTGCAGTTGCCTGGATTCAATTCCCGCTGTCCTGTGATGGAAGCCCCTTTGCTGCGGGCTGCTCACACCCCTTCTCATGTATCCATGCAGCCTTCTCCAGCAACAGCAGCCTGAGTTCCAGTCAGCAGTCTTCTTCCCTGCTCTCACCTCTGTTTTAAGAGCTTATGCTTAAATGCAGAATATTATTTCATTCTCAGAAGAAGAACATCTTCATAGGATCCAGGAATTAGAGACATGGACAATTTTGGGGGGCTGCATGGATACAGCATATGATGCATATGAATGTTTCCCTACTCTCTGTTTATCTTGACAGTGATAAACTTGTGGTAAACATTCTTTTAGAGTGAAGCCAACTTAGTGAAGGTGGAAAATAGAAAAAGGCCATAAATAGAGGAGGCAGTCTTGAGTGGGATGTTGGAGGCTACTTTGGGTTTGATATTCTCAAAATTGAAGAGTCACAGAAGATGGGGAAAACATGATCAACCTAAATATGACATGGGACTGGACATAAGGTTTTTATGGGACGGCCAAGAGGTATATTCACAAAGTAAAAATAAGTAGTAAAAATACATACAATTGTAGGAGAATCATGTAATGGAATTTAGATAGTGATTTCCTGGTTCAGGAAATCCTAAGTTTTCAAGTTAGAAAATATTAAAGGAAGTGAACATTTCATAAGGATTAGTCTGGAAGTGATAAGCTATTGGATTGAAGGTGTGGAGAGTCTTGACAGGTGAATATGAGATAAAGGGTCTGAGCCATCATCAGGAAGCACCTTCTTTATCCAGTACTCTTAACTATAGGCTTTGTAAGATTTTTAGTATTTCAAGACATAGGGGCCAGCGCTGTGGCGTAGCAGGTAAAGCCGTAGACTGCAGTACCGGCACCCATGTGGGTGCCGGTTCAAGTGCTGGCTGCTCCACTTCCGATCTAGCTCTCTGCTGTGGCCTGGGAAAGCAGTGGAGGATGGCCCAAATCCTTGGGCCCCTGCACCGTGTGGGAGACGTGGAAGGAGCTCCTGGCTCCTGGCTTTGGATCGGTGCAGCTCCGGACATTGTGGCCAATCAGGAAGTGAACCAGCGGATGAAGACCTGTCTCTCTGGCTTTCCTTCTCTCTCTGTGTAACTCAGACTTTCAAATAAATAAATAAATATAAAAAAAAAAAGCCTTCAGTTATGACTGCATTAATTTCTTCTTTAGCTCTGCTATCTTTTCAGTTTTGTTGTTTATGTTGTCTTTTTTTGAGGATCTAATTCAGTAGGAGTGATACATCTTTCTCCTTGTTTCTGACTGTTTCATGTACTTCTCAGATAATCTGTGCTCATCCAGCTTTTTAAGGGTTGCTTCATCTGTTGAATGTGAAGAGCTAAAATTGAGAAATTAGAAGTTATTTTATCAAATCCAGCCAGTGTGTCAATATAATAAGTAGAAGCAAAATTCTGGCTCTTAATTCTGATTCAGTGCCCTGTCCCTCTGGCTTTTGAGAGGTAATTGGAGAGGATGTTTGACACTCAGGTTACACTGAGATGAATAATGTTCCTGCTAAATGCATATGAATTTAGCTTTCTTAAGGGAGATTTATTTATTTGAGAGAGTTACAGAGAGAGGGGGGAGAGAGAGAGAGAGAGAGAGACAAGAGAGAGAAAAAGTGTCTTCCATCCACTGGTTTGCTCACCAAATGTCTGTAATGACTGGAGCTGAGGTGATCTGAAGTTAGAAGCCAGGAGCTTCTTCCAGGTCTCCCATGTGGGTGCAGGGGTCCAAGGACTTGGGCCATCCTCTGCTGCTTTTCCAGTTGGATTAGCTGGGAGCTGGATCACAAGTAGGGCAGCTGGGGCTCAAACCAGTGCCCATATGGGATGCTGGTGCTGCTGAGCCATAGTGCTGGCCCCATGAATTTAGCTAATTTTAAAGAGATAATGTATGCATGCTGTGTGAAATAGATACTTGGGGCCCCTGTGTGCAGGAATTGTATCTTTTTCTTAAAAGACTTATTTTTTATTTATTTGAAAGGCAGAATACAGAGAGAGAGGGAGAAACAGAGAGAATCTTCCACTTGCTGGTTTACTCCCTCAATGGCACAACGGTCTGGGCTGTGCCAGACCGAAGCCAGGAGGCCATAACTAACTCCTTCTGGGTCTCCAATGTGGATGCAAGGGCCCAAGCAATTCTGCCATCTTCTGCTTTCCCAGGCTGTTATCGGGGAGCTGGATCAGAAGGGGAGCAGCTGGGACTCAAACCTGTGCCCATAGAGGATGCCATCATCGTAGGCAGCAGCTTAACACACTGTACTGTGGCACCAGCCCCAGGAACTGTCTTTGGATCTACTTGGTGGGTCTTGCATCATAAAGGAGCAGCATTGAGATGTTTATTAAATTAGTGATTGGTGATTGGCACCACCTAGGTTGCCTTATGAAATATTTTTTTATTTCCTTATCTATAGAACTGCTAGAGGTTGGAGGGACAGCGAACAAGCAAGCAGCACTACTGTCTCTAACCTTGAGTGATAGGGAAACTCCTAGCTTTGAGTACCCTTGGAACAGTCTGGTCTTGTTTTCCATATTGATCTTTCTGGTGGGGGTGAAATTCACACGTATGCATGTCAGTGAGTGTGACCAGCCTTTTCTATGGAGATCTGATTAGTTTAAGTTTAAAGCCACATTTTAGACATGACTTCAGTAAAGGTTACAGGCACTCTTTGGCTCTTAAATTTCATTTCAGAGCAAGAGGTCCCTAAGGGTTGGTTTGACTTATTTAATTACACCATATAGAACTTGGGTAATAGTTTTATAAAAATCTTCTTCAAGGCAAATTGTGTGATTTAATACAAAGTGGTAAATTGGTAAACCTTTAACATTTGTGTCATGAGACAAGTGATTGAGATCATGATTAAATAAAGGGGAAAATGTAGGTGTATCATATTTGATGAGGAATGACAATATTTGTGTGTTTTTGATAAATCTAGAAGGAGTGAAATCTCCCGAGAAACATGATGTACCACTGATCTGAATGATACAACTGTTACGGACTCAACAATGAAAAAGCTTGTTGTCTTCGCAACTAACAATTACTAATGTATTCTAGCTGTAGGAGTGTGCTAGGTGCTGAATCCTAGAGGTGTAATCTGCGCTGGTATAGACCTCTTGTAGTGGGGAGGCAGAACCACATGTACTGATGTAGGTTGTGTGCTTCCATGGTAGCTTACCATGGGCCAGTGAGAGCTTGCAGATATACCTAGCATGTAGAAGGTTATCATTGAGTGCTGCACTAGTCAATCAAAGTGACTTGTCCCCACCCTCTTGGTGAATGGTTAGCAGTCTTGCAAGGTTTAGCTGAGACCCACAGTACTCCTGCAGAGTCACTTAGGACGTTTTGCTACCTTTATCCTGCACAGCATGCAGCGTGTGCTTCTGCCCCCAGCATTTTCAGTCCCTCAATGGTTGTGGAGCACCAGAGGGAGTGCAGGACAGGGAGGTCTGGGACACCCAGCCTCTCAGAGTAGAAAAAAAACTGTGACTTGCAGAATTGATATCATATATGGGGGTCTTCAAATTTATGGAAAATGTGTATTATGAAATAGATTTCATTTTTTGCATGAGAATAAATTTAATTTTTAATTCCAGTTTTCCCTGAACTTTTTGAAGTCTCCTCATAGTAACTAAGTAATATGGATCACCTGTCAGTAGACTTTTGATCTGTAACAGTTTAAACTTTTTTTCCTCTTCTGGTCAAGCCAGAGAAAAGGCAGAAACAAGCCAAAATCAAGTCTTTGGCTGAGACAAGAATCAGTTCTGTTCAGGGACAGTAATGTATTTGCTTCCACACTCCTGACTCTCCTCCCCGCCTTGAGGTATCCACCTTGCATGCACATATATGTTATGGAAAACATTCCAGTTCAAAGGAAACTTTTTGTTTTGCCTCTGTTCTTGCAAACGATTTAATATTAGTTTACTTTTTTACATTCATGTGCAAAAGTCTAAGTTCATTTCACTGTTTTTTTCTAATCACAGGCATATGAATATGCACTAAAGCTCATTCACTTCCATAATACTGAGAGCTACACCATTGTCTTGTATCTTCTTGTTTAGGAAGTGGACACTATGTTCCCTTTGGCCAGTTGAAGAGGCCACATTTTATTGTCACCTTCAGTTTTCTTTCCTGTGTAAGATGAATTCATGATAAAAGTATGCTGAATCCCTAGTGTGAGCCAGGAACTACTTTCAGTATTGTGATAAACCCGTATAGACATGGTGCCTTTCCCTACAGTGGTGTAGTCCGGTAGAAGATGGATAGTTATATGGTAATGTTGGAATGTGATGAGAACTATCAAGAGGGCATTCAGAGGACTGAGTGGTTTAGGAGAGGACATTATTGCATAATGTTGTATTGGAAAGTTTTTTTTTAAACTTTTATTTAATGAATATAAATTTCCAAAGTACAGCTTATGGATTACAATGGCTTCCCCCCCATAACGTCCCTCCCACCTGCAACCCTCCCCTTTCCCACTCCCTCTCCCCTTCCATTCACATCAAGATTCATTTCCGTTTCTCTTTATATACAGAAGATCAGTTTAGCATACATTAAGTAAAGATTTCAACAGTTTGCTCCCACACAGAAACATAAAGTGAAAAATACTGTTTGAGTACTAGTTATAGCATTAAATCTCAATGTACAGCACACTAAGGACAAAGATCCTACATGAGGAGTAAGTGCACAGTGACTCCTGTTGTTGACTTAACCAATTGACACTCTTGTTTATGGCATCAGTAATCACCATAGGCTCTTGTCATGAGCTGCCAAGGCTATGGAAGCCCCCTGAGTTCACCGACTCTGATCATATTTAGACAAGGTTGTAGTCAAAGTGGAAGTTCTGTCCTCTCTTCAGAGAAAGGTACCTCCTTCTTTGATGACCTGTTCTTTCCACTGGGATCTCACTCGCGGAGATCTTTCATTTAGGTTTTTTTTCCCCCAGAGTGTCTTGGCTTTCTATGCCGGAAATACTCTCATGGGCTTTTCAGCCGGATCCACATGCCTTAAGGGCTGATTTTGAGGCCAGAGTGCTGTTTAGGACATCTGCCATTCTATGGGTCTGCTGTGTATCTCACTTCCCATGTTGGATCATTCTCTCCCTTTTTGATTCTATCAGCTAGTATTTGCAGACACTAGTCTTGTTTATGTGATCCCTTTGGTTCTTAGTCCTATCATTATGATCAATTGTGAACAGAGCTTGATCACTGGGACTAGTGAGATGGCATTGGAACATGCCACCTTGATGGGATTGAATTGGAATCCCCTGGTATGTTTCTAATTCTACCGTTTGAGGTAAGTCAGCTTGAGCATGTCCGGAATTGCACATCTCTTCCCTCTCTTATTCCCACTCTTATATTTAACAGTGATCACTTTTCAGTTAAGTTTCAGCACGTAGGAAGAATTGTGTATTGATTACAGTATTCAACCAAAAGTATTAAGTAGAACAAACAAAAAAAAATACTAAGAGGGATAACATATCAAGTTGCTCATCAACAGTCAGGGTGAGGGCTGATCAAGTCACCGTTTCTCATAGTGTTCATTTCACTTTAACTGGTTTCTTTTTTGGTGCTCAGTTAGTTGTCACCTATCAAGGAAAACAAGTGGTATTTGTCCCTTTGGGATTGGCTTATTTCACTCAGCATAATGTTTTCCAAATTCCTAACAGGGATCACTTTTCAGTTAAAATGTAAACACCTAAGAATAATTGTGTGTTAATTACAGAGTTCAACCAATGGTACTAGAACAAAAAAAATACTAAAACCGATAAAGTATTACATTGTACATCAACCGTCAGGACAAGAGCTGATCAAGTCACTGTTTCTCATAGTGTCCATTTCATTTCAACAAGTTTCCCCTTTTGTGCTCAGTTAGTTGTCGCCAATCAGGGAGAACATGTGATATTTGTCCCTTTGGGACTGGCTTAATTCACTCAGCATGATGTTTTCCAAATTCCTCCATCTTGTTGCAAATGACCGGGTTTCATTGTTTTTTGACTGCTGTATAGTATTCTATAGAGTACATGTCCCATACTTTCTTTATCCAGTCTACTGTTGATGGGCATTTGGGTTGGTTCCAGGTCTTAGCTATTGTGAATTGAGCTGCAATAAACATTAATGTGCAGACAGCTTGTTTGTTTGCCAATTTCATTTCCTTTGGGTAAATTCCAAGGAGTGTTATGGCTGGGTTGAATGGTAGGGTTATATTCAGGTTTCTGAGGAATCTCCAAACTGACTTCCATAGTGGCTTAACCAATTTGCATTCCCACCAACAGTGGGTTAGTGTCCCTTTTTCCCCACATCCTCTCCAGCATCTATTGTTGGTAGATTTTGACTACAAGAAGTTCCGTGAAAAAGTTATTATAATCTACGTGTCAAATACAGTGTTGTTAATCTCCAGGAAGATCCTGGGAAGTGGTCACCTGCTAGTATACCTATCAGTGTTGACAGTTAACACACACACACATATACACACACACACACACACACTTTCCAAATTGTTATGTGTTATTTGTATATGTTGTAGAAAGAAAATTGGATGCACATTTGAATTATGAGAACAAGTGTCAAAACCAAAAATTAGTAGTTTTCTGTATATTTAAAAGAACAAAGGTCATTTGGTAGGTATTCAGGCAGATGCTTGTATTTTGTCCTCTGTAAAGATGTACTTTTTAATAATGCACTTAATATTGCCTGTGGTGAGGACTGTTTTTTTTTTTTTCTTTTTTAAACAAATGCAGAACCTGTGTAGATTAGTGATCTGCCTGCACATGACTGTATGCAGTACAATCCCATGTGAGACCCATTCACTGATGTGCCATAGCACTGTCCAATTGCTGTGAGGTTTCTAAATGCTTGTTCTTAATTACAATATCAATATGAGTGTGGAAATGGTATCAATTTATGGTCATACTTTGACCGGCAATGTTAATTTTATCCTCACAAAAAGTCCTGTATTTGTACACTTAGTTCTGTGTTTGTACATACAGACTTGCCATCAACTTATATAGCAAAAATATTACTCTGATTGTGGGCACAGCCTCAGCTGCCTGCTAATGCCTTGGTGGCTGTGAACACAGTATCCTTCAAGTATGGGTTCCAGTCCTTGGTTCCTGACTACATCATGGGGATTAGAAGCCTGCAGGGCCTGGCCTGAGTGAGTATAGCAGCTTTATTGACAACATTGACTCCTTCATTCATTCAACAAATAGTGCCTGAGAGGATGACATTTCAAGAGGGAAAGGAGTGATCTACACAGCTCTGCAGAGAAAGAACTTTCCAGAAAGAATAAATAGCAGAATGAATTGCTTGAGATCTGAGAGATGCGGTCAGGGGCACCACATCATTCAGAGCCTTTTGGGGTGCATTGTGTGGAGCAGGATGACAAACAGTTGGAAGACACTGAGTCAGGGTAGAAACAACATGATTGTACTTAAGCACTAAGGTCACGAGTAGCATGACGTGATTGTGTGTTGAGAACAGCACGCAGGGGACAGAGATGAAATCACAAAGATCAGTTAGGAGGCCACTTAAATGATCCAATGAAAGGGAATGAAGTTGATGGCTCAGATGGCAGCCATAGAGATGGTGGAAGTGTTGAATTAGGGATATATTTTATTTGCCTTTTATCTTCTAGTGTTTCTTTACAGAGAACTATATGGTATGTAATGATCTGTAGTCACCCTACTGTACAATAGAACCCCAGAACTCCTTATTCCAATCTAGCTGGAACCTAGTACTCATCCATCTACCTTTCCCCATCACTCCCACCTCACTTTGCTCCCCATCCTCTGGTAACCACTATTATATACACAATTTCTATGAGATTACCTGTTTTTTTTTTTTTTTAAGACTCCACAAAGACTTTTTTTAGAGTGAGATCAAGTCATAGTTCTCTCTGTTTGATTTATTTCACTTACACAATGACCTCCAGTTCATGTTGTTGCAAATGAAAAGATTTCGATTTTTATAGCTAAGTAATATTCCATTATTTATAGGTATCATATTTTCCTTATATATTTATCAGTATTCCAGTACTTAGATTTTGTCTTATGTCTTGGCTATTGTGAATAATGCTTCAATAAACATGGCAGTGCAGATGCCTTTTCAATGGACATATTTCATTTCCCCTGGATATATATACCGAGGGGTAGAACTGCTGGATCATATGGTAGTTCTACTTTTTGGTTTTTTGAGGAACTTCCATACTGTTTTCCAAGATGGCTGTAGTAATCTGCATTCCTACCAGCAGTGTGCAGAGCTTCTCTTTTCTCCACATTCTTGCCAAACCCTTTAATATTTTGCCATTTTTGGAAGGTTTGTTTGAAAGACAGAGTTGCAGAAAGAGGGCGAGGGGGAGAAGGTGGGGAGTAGAGAGAGAGAGAGAGAGAGATCAATCTTCCATCCACTGATTCACTCCCCAGAAGAACGCAATGGCTGGAGCTGGGCCAATCCAAAGCCAAGAGGCAGGAGCTTCTTCCTGGTCTCCCAAGAAGGTGCAGAGGCCCAAGCACTTGAGCCATCTGCTGCTGCCTTCCCAGGAACATTAGCAGGAAGCTGGATCAGAAGTAGAGCATCCAGGACTTGAACTGGTGCCCAGAAGGGATGCTGGAGATGCAGGTGCAGGCTTAACATATTATGCCACATTGCCATCATGCTGGGGAAAAATTTTAAAGGTAGTTTTTTAACATATAATATGACCTAACATGCATTTAATAATCATTGTTTTTGAAAGTTTATCAGCCTCCCCTTTTTGTATGAGTATTTGTTTTACACGTGCTTGTGCACATATCTATACCTTTGTCTATGAGTTTTCTCATTGCGGACAGCTATTTGGAGTTATTTTTATTTTTAGTTACATGTTCTTCCATCACTGTTCTGGGGAATGCTGGATGGAATGGTTACTTTCATTTCTCTTTTTCTCCATCATGATTGTTTCCTGCAGTCCCATTTATTCTTGTCAAGTTTTCCTTCATGCCATCAATCTGCCTCATTTGTGTATCCATCCTGTTTCTTTTTCTTTCTTTCAGGGCTGCGAAGAGCCATAGATGGTCTTTTATTTGGTTGGTTTTCATTCTTGATGCATGTACAAACCACTGGAGTATGCATTTTTGAATCTTATAGATGTCTTCCAGATAGAGCTTTATATTATTATGAAGATATTTGTCATTTGGGCAGCTCAGAAAGACTTTCTCCATGCGGCTCTCTGCTCACCTTTTATATTTTGCAGACAGCAGCTTGTCAGTTGACTTGGTATTCATGTCTCTTTAGTTGCCGCATTCTGTAATCACAGAAATTCTGCTGTTAATGGCACATCTCTGGTTTTAGGGTATGCTCTAGAAATTGCTGGTGGTTGCTGACCCTATTATTTTGGAATGTATACTGAGTCCGTAGCTTCAAGTGATTGTATTTCATGTAGTATTCCATACACAGTTCTGTAAATGTGTCAGCTTAGCAAACATTTATTCAGTGTTCATGAGGTGTTATAAGTAATACTGTGTGGTCAATACGCTGTCTCTATAAGAATAACGATTTATAATGGAAGACAGACATTAAACTACTGAATAAAACTCATTATAGCGCTACAGATAGTGTTAAGTGCTGTGAAAACAAAAAAGCAGTGTATGAAGATGGAGCTAGAGGTACTGAATGCAGTCAGAAAAGGCTCTTGGGGAGGTGACATTCTAGCACAGCTGTTCGATGTGAGGGACTACACCCAGTTTATGGAAGAGAGCAGCAAGCGCAGAGTGCATGAAGCAGAGCCTGGTGACTGAGGGTCACAGAAAGATCTGAGTGGCAGATGCTAGTTAGCTGGTGGGTGAGGTTGGAGAAGTAGCAGGGGTACTTCAAGAAGCTGATACGATACGGTGAAGGGTTTGGATTTTATTTTACGTCTAAGTCCATGGAGAATTTTCAGTAGAGTAGGCTGTGCGTTGGTTTGTGTTTGTCTTAAAAAAAAAGTCATCCTGGTTGCTCTCTGGGGAATAGATTGTAGGCTTGCAAGGCAGAGAATTTGAGACTCTTAAAGCAGTCTTTGTGAGCAGCATAAGTAGACTTGGGCTGTAAAAGTTGGCCTGAAGCTGGAGAGAAGTAGCAATGCTTGGATTAAGTCTTGAAGGTAGAGCAAATAAGCGTGTTATTAGATGGATACTGAGAAAAAGAAGCAAACCCAATTTTGGCCAGACAATGAAGTGAATTACATTGGATTACTGACAAGTGGAAGACTCAGAGAAAAGCAGGTTTGCAGGGAGAAAATATGGAGTTCCATTTTGGGATTGTTATGGACTCTTCATGGATTTCCCTACCTTCCCTTTCTTTGGAGGCAGTGACAGGTACAGGAGCTGAAGAGTGGGCAACCAGACTAGAGGTGAAGGAGGCAGTGGGACTGAGAGCTGCATAGGCAGCCAATGAAGTTGGTTATATATTCAGGAGATTGAGCAACCAAGTAAATATATTGAGGTTACAACAAACTATGTTTATTATTGACAGATAAGGAATTTATAAATATAGAATGAGGAAGATTAAAAAGAATTTGAAGATGTCAGACAGGAATTGGAAATTTAAAGTAAATTCATGGTTTTTAAAACATGAATATAAATGTAGATACTGAAAATCTATGCATATGACACCACTTTAAAAGTTTGTAGAAAATGGAATTAAGAGAGAAGTTTATTTTGATGCGAAAAGTTTGAAATCCATGCATATGGGAAGTCCTCAAAATGGTCATGGAAGATGTCTACAATCAAAAATAGCTAGATGAATTTGTAAATTCTGTCATCTCCTAAGAGGGAAATCAAAGTTCCTTGAAGGAACAGTTGATTGCAGGGTATGTGTAATGAGCCTGGGAAATATATTTCTCTAAGGAATTGAAGAACTCTTCAGGGGCCGGTGCTGTGGCTTAGTAGGTAAAGCTACCACCTGTGGGGCCAGTATCCCATATGGGTGCCGGTTTGGGTCCCAGCTGCTAGATTCAGTTCTCTGCTAATGTGCCTGGGAAAGCAGTGAAAGATGGCTCAAGTCCTTGGACCCCTTTATCCATGTGAGAGACCTGGAAGAAGCTCCTGGCTTTGGATTGGCAAAATTCTGGTCATTGTGGCCATTTCTGGAGTGAACCAGTGGATGGAAGATTCTCATTCTCTCTCTCTCATCTCTCTCTTGTCTCTCTCTCTGTCTCTCTTCTCTCTCTTTCTTTCTCTGGCTCTCTAACTCTACCTTTCAAATAAATAAATAAATCTTAAAAAAAAATTCTTTCAGAGTGATAGGGTGTGTCATGAAGATGCAGAAGTTAGCTTGAAGGAGCGCACACTGGCCAGATACTGGATAATTTCAGCACTAAAGTAAATGTTGATGTTGTATACGAATAAGTGAGAGATAAGAAAAATTTCTTCTTTACAGCGGGGCGTTTTGTTAATGATGAAGAAGTGGGTAGTTCAAAAAAAAAAGTCATTATTTGGCATCTACCATAATGATACTTGATTCAGATGGAAGTTACAAATGGATCCTGATGTTGGTGGGAAGAAGTTAGATGAGACATTGAATGCTGTGTAGTATTGGGTTATCTCCCCGTAAAATGGGTAGTTAAAAAAACAAGCCATTATTTGGCGTCTACCATAATGATAGTTGATTCATATGGAAGTTACAAATGGATCTTGATGTTGGTGGGAAGAAGTTTGATGAGACATTGAATGCTGTGTAGTATTGGGTTATCTCCCCACAAAATGCTTATGATTTACAGAGGAAAATCTGGTGACCAGATGATCTAGGTTAACCTCACCAGTCGTGACATACGTTGACATCATGTGATTCTTGATGAGAAAAGCTGAGAAAAGGTTAGTGTGATTTCTGAGGTTTTTCTGATAAAATGCCAACATGAGTTTGACTTTGAGGACACCTTTACAGTTTTTGCTTGAGGGACATCCTAAAGAGTGAAAGATTGGAACTCTTGAGAATTGTCAATATCACAAAGGTGGGGAAACACTGAGCAGCTATTTGAGAATAAAAGAGGTACAGCAAGGGAATGCCGCATTTGATGCTGGGCAGCAAGTGCAAGGGCTGCTGTTGACAGGCACAGCGTGTGCAGAGGACCTCTAGATTGGACTGACAGTGTGGTATCAGTTTCCTTATTCAGCTACTGATCTGAGGTTCCAGAGGTGAATATTCTCTTGTGGAACGTTTACTCTGGTGAACATAGGGCAGATCAGCCCTTATGTCAGAAACTTGCTCTCTAAGAGTAATGAGAATGGGTGCAGTTAGATAAAGAAGGTGATTGGAACAGATGTGGTAAAACGTTAATGATGGAGACATTGCAGTTCAGGGGATGCAGTTCCTTGTAGCATCCTTGAACCATGGCCAGCTATTTGTGTGGAGGTGAGGTGATGGCGGAGAGTTGGGTTTAGTACATATCAAGGTCTTTAAGGTTCCTGTGATAGAGAAACAGAGGAGGAGAGGATGAGTACTGGGCACCTGGTGGGGGGCCTGATAGTGCCAGACAGTAGAATCTATACTGAGTAGGGATTGAGAGAGGACACGCATGAGGAGGGAACTGTGGAGATGTTACGAGAGTGATTGGAGGGGCCAGTACCGTGGCTCACTTGGTTAACCCTCTGCCTGCATCACCAGCATCCTGTATGGACGCCGGGTTATAGTCCTGGTTGCTCCTGGATCATGTTAGAACCCTTGGTTTAAGACTCAAGTATGGCCGGCGCCGTGGCTCAATAGGCTAATCCTCCGCCTTGCAGCGCCGGCACATCGGGTTCTAGTCCCGGTCGGGGCGCCAGATTCTGTCCCGGTTGCTCCTCTTCAAGGCCAGCTCTCTGCTGTGGCCCGGGAGTGCAGTGGAGGATGGCCCAAGTGCTTGGGCCCTGCACCCCATGGGAGACCAGGAGAAGCACCTGGCTCCTGCCAGCGGATCAGCGCAATGCGCCGGCCGTGGCAGCCATTGGAGGGTGAACCAACGGCAAAAGGAAGAGCTTTCTCTCTGTCTCTCTCTCTCTCTCTCTCACTGTCCACTCTGCCTGTAAAAAATTTAAAAAAAAAAAGACTCAAGTGTGCTGTCTTGAAGCACACTGCTTCTCTATTCTGTAGTGTGAACTCCAGGTCATTATTATGTAATTGTTAGCAGTCTTAATAGGTAAAAAAAGGCTGTGTTCTCTTTGATGGGTGCTCTTGTTACTCACGCCTCCTACCTAGGCTAGAAAGCAGAGTACCTTTAGATGTTTCTACATGCATGTGGAGCGACTCAGCTTTTTCTCTTTATAGCTTTGGTATAACTAGAATCTTCCCTCTCTGCCACCTTTGTTCCATGGCCCTGCTGCAGATTATTGTCATCCTTTGCCTCTTATTCTTGTTCTGCTCATCCTCCTCAAAAGCACCAGTCGTTTGACCAATACATGCACTCAGTAAATGGAGAGAATACAGGGAGGCACTTTGAACACGTAGGGGCATTTCTCTTATCAAATGCCTGACACGGGAATGTTACTGCTGATCTTGCTCTGATTAGATTTCTTTCTTCTTTCTTTCTTTTTTAATGATTTATTTTCTTAAAAGTCAGAGTTACACAGAGAGAGAAGGAGAGGACGAGAGAGAGGCAGAGGGAGAGGTCTTCCGTCTGCTGGTTCATTCCCCAGATGGCTGCAATGGCTGGAGCTGCTGCAATCTGAAGCCAGGAGCCAGGAGTTTCTTCCAGGTCTCTCACATGGGTGCAGGGGCCCAAGGACTTGAGCCATCTTCTACTGCTTTCCCAGGCCACAGCAGAGAGCTGGATTGGAAGTGGAGCAGCTGAGGCTCATGCCTGCACTGCAGGCAGTGGCTTTACCTGCTACACCACAGCGCTTACCTGCTAGATTTCCTCTTTCTAACATAGGCAGTACAGTACTGTCCTTTTGAGAGGAACAAAGGTTGTAAACCTCACATGTGAAATGAGAAGTTGTGTAAGAAGACCTTCAGGGGCAGGTATTTGATGTTGGATGGCATTAAGAAGCTGCTTGGAACACCTGCATCCCATATGGTATTCCCTGTTTCAAGTCCTGGTGTTGCTACTTTACTCAAAAAAAAAAAAAAAGAGATAAGGTTTTTCATTTGAAAGGCAGAGAGACAGAGAGGGAGAGAGATAGATCGATCTTCCATCCACTGGTTCACTCCCCAAATGGCCTCAGTGGTGGCTGGGACCGGGCCAGGCCAAAGTCAAGAGCCAGGAGCTTCATCTGGGTATCCCACAAGAGTGGTAGGGCCCAAGCACTTGGGCCATCTGTATTGCCTTCCCAGGCAATTAGGAGGGAGCTGGTCCAGAAATGGAGCATCTGGGACTGGAAGTGGTACCCATATGGGATGCTGGCGTTGCAGGCGGCAGCTTTACCCACAACACCACAGTGCCAACACCTAGTGCTGCTTATGATGCAGCTCCTAGCTGATGTATCTAACATTGAGAAATGAGAGAAAAAGTACCAACATGATAACGTGCACGTAGAAAATGTCAACAGTGACCTCAGATGCTGCCTTTCTGTATTCTGTCTTGCTTTGTGGAAGATAGGATTTGTCCCATTTCAAACACATTCCATAGGTTAAATGCAGGGCTAGACTGTGAAGGGTGGTGACTTGCAAGCAGACCTGTGTTCTGTGGAGAACTGTGTAGATCACAGGTGTTCCGTGTCCTTGTGCAAGTGGATACGTAAGAGTCTGAATAAATAAATTGCAAAGATTTCCTGATGCGTGAGTCAGAGAATACGCCAGACAGAATGTTTGTAAGGAAGAAGAGAAGGAATGTGTACCAGAATCTTTTCTAAGTTAAACTCTTTTTCAAATTCTGTGTTAATAGGGTATGTAGTGCATATAATATCAAATTCTACACAAACTCTAGTAGTTGGTCTTGATGCAGTATTTTATTTACAGCTATGTCTTCCTTTTTTAAATTTTTTACTTTTTTCGATCTTTCTTATTTTTCATTGAGAGTTACACATGGAGAGGATGAGAGGCAGAGTGAGAGGAGAGAGAGGGAGGTCTCCCATCTGCTGGTCCACTACCCTGTTGGCTGCAAAGGGCGGAGCTGAGCGGATCTGAAGCCAGGAACCAGGAGCCAGGAGCCTCCCCGGGGTCTCCTGCATGGGTGCAGGGGCCCAAGGAGTTGGGCCATCTTCTGCTGCATTCCCAGACCGCAGCAGAGAGCTGCTTCGGAAGTACAGCAGCCGGGACTCGAACCGGAGCCCATATGGGATGCCGGCACTGTGGGCGGTGGCTTTACCCGCTACCGCACAGCGCTGGTCCCTCCCGGAAGCTGTTCCCCGTGGGATCCAGCTGTCTGCTAACGTACCTGGGAAAGCAGAGGGAGATGGCCCAAGGACGTAGGCCCCTGAACCCAGAAGGGAGCACCGGATAAAGTCCCTGGCATCTGCTTTGGCCTGGCCCAGCCCCGGCCTTTGTAGTCACCTGGGGGGTTGATCCCCCAGATGGACGCTCTGGCGAGAAAGAGCGCTCGTGATGCCGCTTGCATTGCTTCTCTCCCCATGCGGCTTCAACAGCATGCGCTGTGCCAAACAGAAGCCAGGGGGCAGGAGCTCCATTGAGGACTCCCAGGAGGCAGGGAAGTGGGGTGCAGAGTACCTGGGCCACCAGCGGCTGCCCCGCCTGGGTAAAGCCTGGAGGGGCGGGACTGGAAGTGACCCTGGGGGCGCTGGACGCGGGATGTCGCAGTGCGCAGATGCGTCCCGTTGCGCCATGGCGACGGCCAGTGAGGAGTGCGCCTGCGCCTGGCGCTGTGACCTGGAAGTGCACTCGCAGGCGCATCTGCAGCTGTGCTGGTGCTCAGGTAGGAGTCAGCGTCGTGTCCGCTCCTGCCCAGCGCTGGCACAAGCCTTGAGGAGCCATCCTCGACGCTGGTGGCCCACCCTGAGAAGACACAGTGAGTGCCCCCCCAGGTTCAGGCCGGGTTCAGATGAGGCTGCAGTCTGAGGCGGCCGCATCAGTTATCTTGGGCTTCGGGAAATTTCTAGGTGCAGTCTTTTGCTTCGGCCCCTTCTGGAAGACTACACCTCAAGACTGCGTTCATGTTCCAGAGACACAGAAACGGCCTTCCTGCGGAGAGTTTGGCGTGGTGGCCTTCCTGTCACTGGGTAGGCGGGGCCCAGGGTGCAGAGCGGGGGTGGGGTGTGTGTGTGAAGGGTAGCTGGGATAGAAGGTGGAGGAGAGGGTGTAGTGGGGAGGTGGGAGGAGGGAGCGAGGGGGAAGGATGAAAAAGTGGCGTGCAGGTGTGGAGGCGAGGAAGGTAGGGGCAGAAACCCTCTTGGGGCAGAGGGAAGGGAGGGGGAGAGTGACAGGCATCCCGGTGAGTGTGTGGTTGAGCGTGGGGTGGGGAGAGGAAGAACTTTTCCCACGGCCCCGGTTTTCTGCCCCTGGCGGGAAATAGCCTTGGCCGCATCCGTGAGAAGAGGCCTTGATCACGGCCTTTCTTCTCTGGGTTGTTCGGCAGTGTAAGGTGTGTGTGCGCAGGAAAACGGGCATGGGGCGCTCGAATTAATTTGCACCTAATCCGGTGACTTTCCACAGACTGCACACAGGGAGGAGAAAGCAGAAGCTTAGAGAAACCCCAAGAATCCCTCTTTGCTCTGTTCCAGCCTGCCCCAAGATTCTGACACCTCATAGTAAGTACGCGACTTTTTTCTATTTAAAGACTGGTTTGAAGGGCAGAGTTATAGATGAGGCGGTGAGGGAGAGATCTTCAGTGTGTGGGCTCACCCCGCCCAGGTGCCAGGTGGCTACAATGGCCGGTGCTTGACCAGGCCGGAGCCCAAGCCAGGTACTGTATCCAGTACTCCGGTGTGGGTTCGGGGGCCCAAGTCCTTGGGCCACTTCCTTTGCTTTCCTAGGCGTTTGAGGAGACAGCGGGATCACAAGTGGGAAAAGCCTGGGTGGGGCGGCGGTCGGAGCCATGGCTTGGCGGGTGAAGCAGCCTGCAGTACCAGCATTCCATATGTGTGTTGGTTCAAGTCCCAGCAGCTCCACTTCCGTTCCAGCTCTCTGCTGTGGCCAGGCAAAGCAGTTGAAGACCTGTGTGGGAGTCCTGGAGGAAGCTCCTGGCTCCTGGCTTCATATCCACTCAGCTCTTTCTGTGGATGGTTGGTTGTGGTGGCCTTCCTGTCACTGGGTGGGTGGGGCCCGAGGTGCAGAGAGCAGGGAGGGTGTGTGTGTTTGAGGGGTAGTTGGGATAGAAAGTGGAGGAGGGAGGGGCTCAAGGGGGACGCGGGAGGAGAGAGGAAGGGGGGAGAATGAAAAGGTGATGTGTAGGTGTGGAGGTGAGGAAGGGAGGGGCAGAAACCCGCGTGGAGGAGAGGAAAGGGAGGTGGAGAGTGACAGGAGTCCTGGTGGGTGTGGGTGGTGGCGGGGTTTGGGAGAGGAAGAACTTTTCCCATGGCCTCGGTTGCGTCTTGGGTGTTTTCTGTCCCTGGCCAGCAGTAGCCTTGGTCGCGTCCTTGAGAAGAGGACCTTGACTCACGGCCTCTCTTCTCCAGGTTGTTCGGAAGTGTAAGGTGTGTGTGCAGGAAAACGGGCATGGGGCGCTCGAATTAATTTGCACAGAATCTGGTGAATTTTCACAGACTGCACACAGACAGCTTGATCACAAGTGGGAACAGCCTGGGTTGTTGGGGGTTTGGGGGTGTGGGGCGGGCAGAGCCATGGCATAGTCAGTGAAGCCACCGCCAGCTGTACCAGCATCCCGTATGGGTGTCTTCCTTTTCTGTGATACTTTTCTCTCCTTCCCCTGACAGAGGTAAGTATCCAGAGCTTTTGGATGTATTTCATTACAGAAATATTTCTGTTACACACTCTTTATATATGTAAAGTACTTACCCATTTAATCACCATTTATTTGCTGTATACCTATTTCATGCAAGACTGTGAGCTTGTCCAGGGCAGGACTTTATCTCTCTGCTTTCATTCCTGTAGTCCCTGGTCACAGTTGGTATTTGATATATGCAGAACTAACAGTGCCCTCACTGCTGCGTCTTGGGACAGGACGTGATGGTTAATGAAGGCTCTGGTCACAAGAATAAAGGTCGGAGGGACAAGAAAGGATGTTTAACACAATCAGCATTAATGAAGCACTTTCAGTTGTCAGGCTTCTTAAGGTACCATTGTCTCTTTTCTAAATAACAACACAAGGAGGGGAAGCAAGAGGTTTTTTTGTTTGTTTGTTTTTGTTTTTTTTGAATTATACCACATTGTCCTGTCTAATTCTCTTCAAAGGTCTATGAGGGAGGCACTTCTGATAGCCTTTTAAATATTAGTTAAAGGAAGTGGGAACCTGCCCTAGGCCATATATCAAGATCAATGAAGTTCCAGTTTAAATCCTGCTTTGCTTGCCCCAGAGCTGTGTCCCTCCTGGGGTTGGAACCTCAGCTTCCATCGGTTCCAGAGTTGGGGTATCAGAGAGGTGGTAGCCGGAGAAAACCAGTGGTCCTAGTCTTTGGGCTTGTCTGTGTGTGGAGCATAAATAACTACAGGGACTTGAGCTGTGTCACTAAGGACCCTTCTTGCTAATGCTGTGGCCTCATGCTGTGATTTGTTAACATAGGTCTTGTGTCCTGGTTCACACCAGTGGGGAGTCTTGAGCTGTTGGCAGGGGGCGGGGGAGTCTGAGGAGGGTACCTTGCCACCCTGGGACTGGAACTGACTTTTAAGAGGGACCTTGAGGTATGAAAGGAGATTTGCTGGTAGGGTTAGGACCAGAGGGTTTGAGGAGTCCTCAAGGTCCCTGGTGATTAGTCTTTTTAAAATTTATTTATTATTTATTTCAAAGGAAGAAAGAAATATTTCATGCGTTAGTTTACTTCCCTAATGCCCTCAACAGCTGGAAAGGTATGTGAAGCCAGGGTCTGGGAACTCAATCCAAGTCTCCCATGTGAGTGGCAGGGATGTAAGTACTTGAGCCATCACCTGCTGCCTCCCAGGTTGGAATAGTAGGAAGCTGGATTCAGGACTTCAGCCAGGACTTGATCCTGGGCACTCTAACATGAGCTGTGGGGATTGCAGTAGAGGCTTAGTCGCCATACCAAAAGCCCATCCCTGATTAGTCTTCAGTTCCCTCCTTCAAAGTGTGGCTGGCTACTTGGGAGGGGTTTACCTCACCACTGCTAACTGGGCCTGCTGCACAATTTTGTGAGGACCTTGTTCCAAAGGCAGGGGTAAAGGGCCACTAAAGATACTAAAACATAAAGCTCTTTCCTTTCTTCCACCTACCTCCTTGGCTCAGACTCATGCTCTTTTGACTGGCTTACAAAACACAAGTTCAAAGACAGAGTTTTGAGGATTTTTAAGACACCACCAGCAGAGGTTTAAACCCAGTGCAGGCCCTTCAGAGAGCGAGCCGTGTGACTGTTTCTGTGTGACCATGTAGGCTGCACGCCCATGAGGTTGGCCCTGGCTGCTGAATATAACCCATTGGCTTTAACCAGTCCAGGTCTAATCCTGTGACACTCCAGGGCACCTGGGCAGACTTATGTCGTATTAAATCAGCTCCCTGAGGATTGTGTGGACTAGTTAGTCATACTGTCTCGTGATCACGCTCCTCGATTTTCTTAGAGACCTCTTGTCTTGTCTAGCTAGGACTGGTATCTTTTTCTAGAGTAAGGCTCCTCACCCCTGACCTAGAGCACTGAGAGGAACTGGAATGCTGCTGTGTGGCAGAGACCTCCTGCAAGTTCTCTGAGCAGTACTGGGTCCCCACAGCTCCGCTTAGTGTTTCTATGGTACCACACTTTGAGAACTGTGCTCGCAAATGACTCATGGGACAGTCTGTCCCTGCTCTATTCCTGCTCTGAGCCTGGCAATCAAGGTCCAGACAAGGCCCCTGATAGAAATGTTGCATCCAAGCAGCCCCCTTATAACTAAGGTCACCTCAAGATCCCCACAAATGGATCTTGGACCAGAGGTCAGGTCTTTATGTGCAACTTGAACACTTCCTGCCTTGGGAAGTTCACTGCCCCCACCCCAGGACATGTTCTGAGCTGCTTGGTCCTAGGTGTAGAGGCTCTGGCCTCTGGAAATGTACTGAGTTGACTTCTGAGTTTCCAGATGCCGGAAAACATGTAACAGAGTTCCTCGGATCTGTGTGACCACTTGGATATCCAACTGTGATTGCAGACACCCATGGTGAAGACTTTTGAGTGCCGCCTCATGGTGGAGCTGAGTGCTTCCTGCTGGGACTGTGGGATCTTCCTGGGATGCCAGGGTGGCACAGCAAGCCATGGTGCTCTGGAGGCTGTCACTAAATCTGTGTGTAGCTTAGAAGGTAAAACTGTGTCTTTCCAGTAGTATGGAGCAGAGCCTCAGGACGAGGAGATGGTCCTATCAGAACTTGATGCTGGGGCCGGCGCTGTGGCACAGCAGGATAAAGTGTTGGCCTGCAGTACTGGCATCCCATATGGGTGCTGGTTCATGTCCCGGCTGCTCCACTTCTGAGCCAGCTCTCTGCTAAGCCCTGGGAAAGCAGTAGAAGATGACCTGAGTCTTTGGGGTCCTGCACCCGTGTGGGAGACCTAGAAGAAAATTCTGGCTCCTGGCTTTGGATCAGCTCAGCACTGGCCATTGGCAGTCATTTGGGGAGTGAACAAGCTGTTGGAAGACCTCTCTGTCTCTGTCTCTGTCTCTCTAACTCTTTCAAATAAGTAAAATAAATCTTTTTTAAAAAAGAACTTAATGCTAATGTGTGCATTTGTTCTAACTTGGAAAGGAAATCTCATTCCTCTGCTTCAAGTCACCTTGCAATTCAGGAAGGGCAGCATTTTTTTGCGTTAGGCTTCTTGCGTCTTCTCTGCTGGCTTCTCCCTTGTAAATTATCATGTAGCATCATCCTTTGCTCTGGTAGGATTCATTTTTAAAACCGTGCTTTTTCTCTTCTTCATCAGAATAGTTCAGAAAGTTAATGGGAAATGGAATCAAAAGATACCTTTATTTTAGTGTAAAATTTTTTTAAGCCATGCATATTTTTTGTAATACGTATGTTTTATATAATGTTTGAAGATCCCTCATGTATCATAACAAGTCTTTACAAATTTTGGTCATTGTCTTGGTCCTTTAGTTATTAGGAATAAATTATTTTGTTAGGTTGAAATTAGCCTATTTGAATTAGTGCCGGATCTCATTTGCTGTGACATAAAGAATTGCTTTATGGATAATGAAAGCACCTTAATGATGTGGTCTAAAGGAGAAAACAATATTACTCAAGCTATTAACACCAGGGGACTTCTCCCTGACCTCTTAACAGTGCCCTGCAAACTGTACATTATTGTACTCTTGAGGATCCAGGGGCTGAAGTCTGGCCTGAAGGTATTTTAGAGAATGCTCCATGTGGGAAAGTCATAAGAAAAACAGAGGAATATAAGTAGCAGTTAATGAGAAGGTAGAAGAGACTTCTAGAATTGAACTGACCACAAGGTTTGCTGGGATTTTTTGAGCAGCACAGCAAGCACTAGGTTGTCTGTGTTGGGCACCAGATACAATCACTACAGCCTTGTGAAATTAGAAACTATGCCGTTCTGGCCGGCGCCGCGGCTCACTAGGCTAATCCTCCGCCTAGCGGCGCCGGCATACTGGGTTCTAGTCCCGGTTGGGGCGCCGGATTCTGTCCCGGTTGCCCCTCTTCCAGGCCAGCTCTCTGCTGTGGCCAGGGAGTGCAGTGGAGGATGGCCCAGGTGCTTGGGCCCTGCACCTCATGGGAGACCAGGAAAAGCACCTGGCTCCTGGCTCCTGCCATCGGATCAGCGCGGTGCGCCGGCCACAGCGCGCCGGCCGCGGCGGCCATTGGAGGGTGAACCAACGGCAAAAGGAAGACCTTTCTCTCTGTCTCTCTGTCTCTCTCTCACTATCCACTCTGCCTGTCAAAAAAAAAAAAAAAAAAAAAAAAAGAAACTATGCCGTTCTGCAGAATTGTGTTTGAGAGACTCAGCCTACAAGGAATGCAGGTGAGACAGAGCATCTCTGACCTTAACAGAGGCAGTTTGATTGGTCATTCTTTACTTTCCCTTTATATTGCTATAGCAACTTTAAAATGCCTTTTGTTTAAAAACCTGAGGAAATGTATGTGAAAAGTCGTTTTGGCAATCTTTGGTCATCAGTAAATTCACCATCTTAGGTGTGTTATAACTTACTGAACCCGTGGTACTAGGAACTTGATAGAAGTTTGCAGCATTAGACTACAATTTTCGGCTTGCTCAAAACTGAGGGTGTTGGAGCTTACCCAGCATAATTAGAAATGTACCCTCTATTTGAAGCCTTGGCAAGAACAATAATTTAGTATCGTGGCTGTGTGGCACTGGTAGAATGTGTTGTTCAGTCCTGAGTTTGGGCACCTTGTTTGTTTATGACAGAAAACAGCTTTCAGAAACTTCCTGTTGGATAAAATACTCTTTTCACAATCTGGTGGTTTCACTGCTTTTTTTCTGAAGGTTTAATTTTCCCTTCGAGTGCAGGCATGTTCATTTTATCAAAGCTGGCATTTTCTCTTCTTTAAAAATTAAAGTCCTTGAGTATTCTGAAGAAAATTTCGCAACCATTAGGGTATATAAGTGCGTGTCCTGTGAGCATAATTACAAGGATGAAATGCTTTGATTTTGAGTAGTAGTGGACCAACACTTGGTGTGCTAAGCAACATAGTTTTTATTCTATTTTGTTGTTCAAAGGCTGCTTACTACTGCTCCTGATCTTAGATTATCTTAGTCCTTTTTGTCAAATGGATTTAGAGCGCACAGCACCTTTTTATCCACCTTCTCTCTGAAAAGCAGTGGGAGATAGAGCAACTTTTTTAAAGATTTATTTATTTATTTGCGAGGTAGAGTTACAGAGAGAGAGGTTTTCCGTCCAATGGTTCACTCCCCAAATGGTTGCAATGGCCAGAGGTGAACCAATTCAAAAGCTGGAGCCAGGAGCTTCTTTGAGGTCCCCTACATGGTTTCAGGGGCCCAAGAAGTGAGGCTATCTTCTGCTGCTTTTCCAGGCTATAAGCAGAAAGCTAGATTGGAAGAGTAGCATCGGGGGCACGAACCGCACCCATGAGGGATGCTGGCGCTGCCGGAGGGATGCTTTACCTACTTTACCACGGCGTTGGCCCACAGAGCAAATTTTTAAGCCAAGAGCCAGGAGCCCAAGAGCTGGGCCATCCTCCGCTGCTTTCCCAGGCACATTAGCAGGGAGCTGGATTGGAATCCGAGTACCAGAACTCGAACTGCTGCCTATATGGGATGCTGGCACCGCAGGAGTCACCACTACACCACAGTGTTGTGGTGCAGTGGGTTAAGCCATCACCTGTAATGCCAGCATCCCACCCTTGTTTTCTTTCTGTAATCTAGTAGTTGAAAAACAGCCACCACTCCCAATGCATAAGTCCTATAAAAGCAATTTCACTTTATTTGAACACTCTAAGGAGAAAAAGCAGATGAGTATGTATTGTACCTAAAGAGAAAAACTCTGTCAAATTTTAAATCGAATGGTGGAATAAATTCCATGACAAAAGTGAAGCAAACAATTGACCTGTGGCCCCACTGCGCTGGCGCCTGGCTTCACTGCCTACTGGGGACAGACAGCAGGAGCCCAGGAGAAGCCTGGAGCCACACCCCTGCGTGGGCTTGGTCTTTGTTTTTTGATTGGTTGGAGCCTGCAGGTAATCCGACCAGAAATGATGTATGCTATTGAATACCGAGTTTATAAAAGGGGTGCTCAGTGCTGCTGTTTCCCTTTTCTCTTCTTGGTGTCCAGCGCCGTGGAGCTCTTCATTGGAGCATGTGCTAAGCCCTGGCCCTAAGAACAAGGAGGTGAGCAGCCGAGAGCAACACCTACAGGAAGGGCCGGGCTGCCAGTGTCAGAGGAGTGGCAGTAGATTCAACAGGACCCTCAGGTTTGTCCATCCTCACCTGGTGAGTCTTCTTGAAATGTTTGTGCGTATCATATGCCGGTCCTGGACACAGGCAGGGGACACTTGGGCCTTCAGGAGCCAGGGGGAAGGAAGAATAAATTGTATGTTATAAATTGAATACTGTATTTTATATGATAACCTTTTATTATATATTATAAATTTCATATCATATGTTCTAAATAGATTTTAAATTGTATATTGTAAACCGTATATGTGCTCGGAGGTATCACAGACAGTTCCAGGAGGTGTGAGCCTACCTGGCTGAATTCTGATGCCAGGATGGGTGAACCAGCAGGTGCCCGCAGGTGAGTCATCTTCTTATAGGTGGGCAATTAAGATGCCCAGCAACTGTGTTAATTTCCAGGTCTCTTGTTTTATTTTCTGGATTTATAGTTCTACTTAGTGGATAGGAGCTGAGAAAGTGGATCTGGTCATCCAGGAAGGAAGTTCCTGCTCACAGGCTTTGCTTCCTGTTTTTCCTAATTTGCTAAGATAGTTTCTCTCAGTTTGCGTTGAAGGTTCTCCAACACAGCAGTAATAACTTTGACTGCTAAACTCAAAAAGATGGTTGTACATTGTTGTCATCGCCCCACTGAATTCTAATTCTGCCTCTGTGATATCCAGTGTTTCCCTAATTTTATGAAAAAGTTCCTGAGGAATACATTGTTGTATTGCGTTAATGAGTGTGGTTATCTGGGAAGACATATCATGTAAAATTTACATATCCCAGTCATACTATTGCATTAACTAGGAATATGGGGACTCCGTTTATCATCAGAGGATGGCACCGAAATTTTGAGAGGGTAGCATTACTTCCTAAGTATATTTGTTTCAGGTATAAAACTATAAGGTTCTGAATAACTCAATACAGGTTCTTTTTACTTCTAAATTCGATTTTGAAATTCTGAAATCATTCGGATTATGATATTTGTAGACCATTTTTAGGTCTGAGAAGGCAGGGGCATTGTTTCTGGGCAGTATCCACTCTGGTTGCCGTGTAATTGGTTCTAAACCATCGGTTGGTGAATTGAAATCCCTGTTTGTCCTGTGTTTTAAACAACACAAAATTTCAAAATCCGTAGGTATTGTGTTTTGTGGTTTGGTTCTTACAGTATGTGGTGAATTAAGTCTCCCTTCCTTCTGGTTAGCAGTTACTCGTGTTGACATCCCAGGATCATTCCTTGATCCTCATCTTATGAGATGCTGACCAGTGACTACTCCGAAACAGCTCCTTGGTGCACGTCCTCGTGGATGTTCCAGTTTCCTCATTATCCACTCTTGGTGTTCCTGTTAGTGCTGATTGTTCAAATCCAGAAGTTGAAATGACCCCATGTTCAGTCTATGTGTTTGTTCTCACTGGTCTTCTCATCCTAGGCAGCCTTATCTCTGTACCGTGTTTCAGGAAGGTCTTGGCTCTTTCTCTCATCGTTAGCTTGACCTATTTATATTGCCTATGGTTTTCTCGTGTTGGCTATTTTCAAACTTGATTCCTTGATTCCATAATTTGCCCTCACACACAACAAACCAAGAAAAATCTGTTCTTTTGTTTTCTCATGCTCCCAGTCCACAGATGTTCTCTGATAACAATCACCAGGCATCTCAAAGGCTGTCTGGTCCCTACACCCTTCTCAAAGCCACATGAATATGTGATTCTTTTGCTTTTCACTTTTGCGTCTCAGTTCTGTCACCTTTTCCACAAACCTCTGTTCCTGTGACTACCATGAAACTTTAGCATCTCCCACAAAAAGCCTAGGCTAGCAACTACTAGTGCACTACTAATAAGTTAAAATATAGAAACTTTGTGAGGAAATTCCAAAATTAGAGTGGTTTATGCCAAACATCTTAAGATGCTTTTCCTCTGCTTAACTAAAGTCATATCTATGGGGAAAAACTAGGTGAAAAGTTTTCTACAAACAATGCCTTTGTTACCTCTATACAATTGTGTTTGTGAGTTATGTAGGCCTCTATAATTACGTATGGGGAAACTAAAACTGTGACTTGCAGTTCAGTATTGCAAATATTATAAAGCTTTCTACTGAAGTGCTGTAGTGAGAGAACAGGCATGGAGTCCAGGAAATCCTTCAATGAATTGGTATATGTGTAGTTTTCAGAGTGCTGCTTTCAAAGACATTTAAACCTTGTAAACATTTTCATACATATGATGTTAAATTTAAAAGTACTGCCTCAGCAAACACTGAGCTCTATGTGATTGATAACTCCTCCTACACTAATGGATCACCTTGCTTGATTTCCCCACCTGATTACTATGGAAGATGACATGTGAGTGTCAAATGGGGAAAGAAAGGTTTTTCTTAAAGATTTATTTATTTGAAAGGCAGAGCTACAGAGAGGCAGGGGCAGAGAGAGAAAAAGAGAGAGGTCTTCGATCTGCTGGTTCACTCCCCATAGGGCCGCAATGGCTGGAGCTGAGCTGATATGTAGCCAGGAGCCCGGAGCTGCTTCTGGGTCTCTCTGTGGGTGCAGGAGCCCAAGCACTTTGGCCATCTTCCACTTTCCTAGGCTATATCACAGAGCTGGATCAGAAGTGGAGCAGTGGGGACTCAAACCAGTGCTCTTATGAGATGCCGGCACTACAGGCAGAAGCTTTTCCTGCTATGCCGCAGTGCCGTCCCCAAGAGATATTCTTGTAGTAGACTAATGTTCATGGTGTATAGCCCTCTGCTCTGTGCAGGTAGAATTTGAGTAATTCTTGGCAGACCCTAAATTTTTGAGGTACATAGAGATAATATGATAAATGTAATGGGACCCACAGTTTTCTGGTAAAATACTTCATGATATCTACTGGGGTCCTGCCATTTATGAAAATGGGTTCTAAAGCAACCTGATCAGTGAAGACGTTGCCACCTATTGATCCAGTGAAGCAAGTGCAGCGTGAGCACCTCTGACCCTGGCAGAGGCTGCAGCCCCTGGTGACTAAGATGCCGTAGGCCTGTACTGCTACTCATTCCACGGGGAAGGCCCTGCCATACTGCTGTGAGCATCCTGGTTTAATATTTTGGTATTGCCATGTTTTGCTTTGTTCTTCAACTTAAATACATGATATCTCCATTTGGTTCGTTTATGTCCTCTTGCAGTTTTCACAGCTAAATTTCTTTTTTTAATAATTTTTATTTATACAGAGGTGAACAGATATCATGTATTTCATAGACACAGATTGAGGAGTATAGTGATACTTCACCTTTCCCTCCTCTCCCCAGCATGCTGCCCTCCTCCCTCCTTCCTTTCCTGTGATTACAAAATAAGCTGAAAGAATGTCATTGTGAAAACTATAGGAAAGTGTAAATTCTAAAACTTGACAGAACTAACTCCATAAGGTGTAGCTCCTGGTAGGAACTGAAAAATGCAGATTGGGCTGTTTAAAAATTGTCATGCATTTCAATATGGAAACCCTAGGAATTTAGATTGAGTTTAGGTGAGAAACTACCATGGTGCCTCCCCAAAGGTGTGTTCTCAAAACATAATGTGCCCACACCCAACTATTGCTTTGAACCAAGGGCCATTGTGGTCACCAGTGATGGGAAATGGAAGGCATTTTAGGGCAGTGAGCCTGAGGACTGTGACCAAGACCTGTCCCGGTGAGTCAGTGAGAGATCAAACTATGCATGAGCCCCCTGGCTCCAAGCCCCAGCACTTGCCCCATCTTCCTATCAGCCTTCATTTACAAAGTACAGATTCAAGTGAAATCCAGCAAGAATTTGGACAGCAGAGAGCGTACTCTTTTTCGTTGGGTCCAGTTGCCGTGTCACTGGTGACATGCTGATGAAGCAGGCCCTGCCTTTTCAGTTCCATGGTTTAATTGGGCGAATTCTCAACCTGCTTGTAATATGTAACTGTGTTACATGCATATAGGAATGTACACCCATCGGTGGGAGAATACCATATGGTAATTTATAATTCTAATTTCACTTCTCACTTTCCTGGTTTCCTTCAGATATACTAACTTTTATTTTCTATTTCTGAGTTTTCAGTCTGAGGGAGGTGAGGTGACAGTGTAATGTGTTACTTGGATATTGTCTTAAATATTCTCTTGATAGAAATCCTGAATCTTTATTTTCAAGATATAAACCGCCTGAAATTTAGTTTAGTCAAGTTCATGAATGTTTTTCTTAAGATTTATTTATTTGAAAGTCAGAGTTACACAGAGAGAGAAGGAGAGGCGGAGGGAGAGAGAGAGGTCTTTCATCTGCTGGATCACTCCCCAGTTGGCCGCAATGGCCAGAACTCTGCTGATCCGCAGCCAGGAGCCAAGAGGTTCTTCCAAGTCTCCCACGTGGGTGCGAGGGCCCAAGGACTTGGGCCATCCTTTACTGCTTTCCCAGTCCATAGCAGAAAGCTGGATTGGAAGTGGAGCAGCCGGGACTTGAACCGATGCCCATATGGGATGCCGGCACTGCATTTGGTGGCCTCACCTACTACGCCACAGTGCCAGCCAGCCCCAATCATGAATGTTTTAAAACTCATTTCTTTCCCATGAAGCCTACCAAAACCCCACAATATTAACCTAAGTTCCTTAATTTTTATTTGCATTTTAAGTATAGGAACCTATTTTGCATGTTTTATTTTTCCAGCCTTATTACAATACAACCGAGAAACAAAAATTGTATATATTCAAGGCATGCAATGTGTGTTTCGATATGAGTCTGATCTTTACATTGCATTTTCACACAAACTTTTCGACTCTCCTGGTACTTGCCATACACTATGAAAGGGGTAGTACAATGAAGCTACTTAACAAAGTTATCACTCCTATAGCGTTTTTAAAATTTTTAAATTTTATTTATATATGTATTTTCCCAGAAGATTTATTTGAAAGGCAGGGTCCAGCGCCATGGCTCACTTGGTTAATCCTCTGCCTGCAGTGCCGGCATCCCATATGGGTGCCGGGTTCGAGTCCCGGTTGCTCCTCTTCCAGTCCAGCTCTCTGCTGTGGCCCGGGATGGTGGAGGATGGCCCAAGTGCCTGGGCACCTGAACCCACGTGGGAGACCAGGAGGAAGGACCTGACTCCTGGCTTTGGATCAGTGCAGCGCCAGCTCTAGGGGCCATTTGGGGAGTGAACCAACAGAAGAAAGACCTTTCTCTCTGTCTCTCTCTCACTGTATAACTCTACCTGTCAAAAAAAAAAAAAAAAAAAGAAAGGCAGGCAGCAGGGAAAGAGAGTAAGATAGAGTGAGAGAGAGGATGAGGGATATCTCATCTCATGCATTATTTCACTCCTCAAATGTCCTCAGTGGCAGGGCTGGATCCCAGGTCTCCCACTTTGGCACAGTGGCCCAAGCCGTTGGGACATCTTCTAGTGCTTCGCCAGGCACATTAGCAGGGAGGTGAATGGGAAGTGGAGCAGCTGGGACTCGGTCTGGTGCCCATAGGGGATGCTGGCCGTCTAGGTGGAGGCTCAAGCTTTTACACCCCAGCTCCAGCACCATAACCATATATTTGTATCTTGTGACTAACATCTCTTCATTTTTCCTGCTCTCTGACTGTGTTAGTTTGACTTTTGTGTATTCCACATGTAAGTGTGCTCATGTAGTATTTCTTATTTCTGTGTCTTGTTTCACTCATTGTAATGTCCTGTAGTTCCATACTTTTGGATCCATCTCGTGACAAGCAGTAGTATTTCCTTTGTTTTTAAGGTTTGGCGAGGATTCCACTGTGTGTGTATCCCAGTTTTCCTTATGGGTCCATCAACAAAGATTTGGGTTATTTCCATATCGTGGAATTGTGAATGATGCTGAAGTGAATGTGGGGGTGCAGACAGTTCTCTGAGATGGTGGTTTTCTTTTGGATTCATGGCTAATAAAGGTTGTTCCTTTTTTAATTTCATTTGAGGAACTTCCATATTGCTTTTCATAATGGCTGGCACAATTTACATTCCCTCCACTAGTGTGTGTTCTGTTTACTCTACATTGTGCCCGATACTTGTTATCTTTTAACTTTTTAATAGTAGCCATTTAACAGATATAATAACCATTGTCATCTTGATTTGCATTTTGCTGATGATAGCAATGTTCAGAACTTTTTCACATACCCTCAGGGTACATTGTATGTCTTTGTTGGAAAACATTGATTCAGTCCTTTGTCCTTTTTAAATTGTATTCTTTGCTGCTTAGTGGTATGCCTTCCTTGTATTATTCCCTTGATCACACATCCAGTTTGCTAATATTTCCTCCTATCCATTGGTGTGCCTTTTCATTTCACTGATCTTTGCTTTACTAGTTTGTTGGGGTTTCATTTCCTTACATTTGCTTTTGCTCTCTGTGCTTTAGTTGTTAGCACATAAGCAACCACTCTTGAGGCTGATGTCAAGGACTTTTCTACTTTATAAGTTGTAAGTGTTCAGATCTTCTGTATGGACTTTCAGTTCATTTTGAGCTGATTTTAATATGTGGTGTAACAGTGATACAGTTTCAGTTTTGGACATGTGGTTATCCAGGTTGCTTCTGCCTCAGATGTGGGCCTTTACGTCCAGTGACTGCATGTTTGGTAACCCTGGTGGGCCAGGGTCCCCAGTGTCTTCAGTTGGATCCATTAAACCAGATGCTGTGGCTGGAGTTGGGCAGGAGCTTGGCATGTGTAGTGATTTGGGAGTAGGAGACCATGCAGTGATGGGGTCAAGACAGGGGACTGTGGCCTCTTCCTCTGGAAGCCAGGGCTATATGAGGGTGTGTCAGACAGTTTTTTGAAGGGTAGACATTTGGCATGGTGGGAAAGACAATGCTCAGGATACCAGTGGCAGCCAGTGATGGCTTAAGTAGTTGGATTCTTGCTACCACATTGGAGACCATCTTCCAGCTTCAGCCTGGGTCAGATCAGCCCTGAGTATTTTGGACATTTGGGTAATGAACTACTAGATGGGTGGTATCTTCTCTCTCTCTCTCTCTCTCTCTCTCTCTCCTCCCCCCTCCCCCTTATTGTTTCTCCGTGTTTTGCTTTTGAAACCAATTGCAATATTAAAACTAGGTGGAAAAAATGGTTTACGGATGATTATCCCAGTAGCCTTAGATTACTGAGTCATTTCCTAGGATCATGCACGGGGATGTGTGTAGCTCACAGTAATCTGTTATCTTTTATTAGAAAATGAAATAAAGGAGCCCAAGGCTCTGTCCATAAAATAATGCCAAAGATTAATGTAGATTTGATCAGTACAAATTTTATATGAGTATTGAAATGTCACACTAGCCCATAAATATGTACAACTCTTGTGGATGAAATTTAAGGAAAAATACCAACATGTTACTTGGTGTATAAAGTTAAGGGGTTTTAAATGATTAATGTCACAACTAATATTATGGTATTTGAAAATGGTTAATTAATACAAGCAAAAACATAACCTGTAAATAACTGAACTGTTCTTTTCTTGTCATGCTCAGTCGAAGGGCTACCTGGCTGTGTTTTAAGTTGGTGATGGATATTTATTTTAGATTATTTCCTTTAATAAACTAAAATGGTAGTATGTTTTCATGTGTGTATGTGAAATTGAACAGCATCAGAGCAATACAATGAATATGAGATAAGCTTTTTCATATTTGGGATTTTATTGGTTTTTGAGAATCACTACAGAGACATTTTAATTTGTACACTATTCTTAACAAACCAGAAATTAAAAAAGTGAGGGCTTGTCATTCTTTTAAAATCTTTTATTTTTGAAATAGTGTATTTTTAAATTTACCTCATAAGAGCTTTATATTCCATTCAATAAAGAGTTCATCTATTAAGGAAGAATATAGGCAAGGGCAATAAAAGTAATCAAACAAAAAAAGTCCTATCTTTATGATCAGTTATGAACTTAAACTGATCACTTTAACTAGTAAGATGGCATTAAGTGTCAAAGAGATCACAGCACTCTGGCCTCAGAATCAGCCCTTAAGGCATTCGGATTAGGCTGAAGAGCCCATGAGAGTGTTTTTAGGCATGGAAAGCCAAGATACCCTGGCAAAAACAAACAAACAAACAAAATAAACAAACAAAGAAAAAACAACCAAAAACAAAAAACCTAAGCGAAAGATCTCTGGGAGTGAGATCCCAGTGGAAAGAATGGGCCATCAAAGAAGGAGGTACCTTTCTCTGAAGTGAGGAGAGGACTTCCACTTTGACTATGACCTTGTCTAAATAAGATCAGAGTTGGCGAACTCAAAAGGCTTCCATAGCCTTGGCAACTCATGAGAAGAGCCTGGGGTGATTACTGACACCATAAACAAGAGTGTGAATCGTTAAGTCAACAACAGGATTCACTGTGCACTTACTCCCCACGTAGGATCTGTGTCCTTAATGTGTTGTCCAATGTGAATTAATGCTATAACTAGTACTCAAACAGTATTTCACACTTTGTGTTTCTGTGTGGGTGCAAACTGATGAAATCTTTACTTAATATATACTAAATCGATCTCCTGTATATAAAGACAATTGAAAATGAATCTTGATGTGAATGGAATGGAAGAAGGAACGGGAGATGGAAGGGTTGTGGGTGGGAGGGAAGTTATGGGGAGGAAAAAGCCACTGTAATCCAAAAGCTGTACTTTGGAAATTTATATTTATTAAATAAAAGTTACCAAAAAAAGGATCACCTAAATAAGACCAAGCATCTGCTGATAGTAATAGATAGGAAAAAAAAAAAAAAAAGCCGGCTAATCCTCCGCCTAGCGGCGCTGGCACACCGGGTTCTAATCCCGGTCGGGGCGCCGGATTCTGTCCCGGGTGCCCCTCTTCCAGGCCGGCTCTCTGCTGTGGCCAGGGAGTGCAGTGGAGGATGGCTCAGGTGCTTGGGCCCTGCACCCCATGGGAGACCAGGAGCACCTGGCTCCTGCCTTCAGATCAGCGCAGTGCGCCGGCCACAGTGCACCGGCCACGGCGGCCATTGGAAGGTGAACCAATGGCAAAGGAAGACCTTTCTCTCTGTCTTTCTCTCTCTCTCTCACTGTCCACTCTGCCTGTCAAAAAAAAAAAGTAATAGAATTAAAAAGGAGACAATGATCCAACATGGGAAGCAAGCCACACAGCAGACTCCTAGAATGACAACTACCCTAAACAGTGCTCTGGCCTCAGAATCAGCCCTTAAGGCATTCGAATCTGGCTAAAAAGCCCATGAGAGCATTTCAAGCATGGAAAGACAAGAAAGACACTGTGGCAAAAAATCACCCACATGAAAGGTCTCTAAGAGTGAGATCCCAGGGAAAGAAAGGGCCGCCAAAGAGGTCAGTACCTTTCTCTGAAGGGAGGAGGGAACTTCCACTTTGATTATGGCCTTGTCTAAATAATGTTGGAATTTGTGGACTCGAGGCTTCCATAGCCTTGGCAGCTCATGACCAGGAGCCTAGGGTGATCACTGATGTCAAATAGAAGAGTGTCAATTGTTAAATCAACAACAGGTATCACGGTGCACTTGCTCCCCATGTAGGACCTCTGTCCTTAATGTGTTGTACTAGGAGAATTAATGGTAAAACTAGTCTTCAAACAGTACTTTAAAGTTTGTGTGTCTGTGTGGGTGCAGTCTGTTGAAATCTTTACTTAGTATAGAATTGATCTTCTGTATATAAAGATCATTAAAAATGAATCTCAATGGAGAATGGGATGGAAGAGGGGGTAGGAGTTGGGATGGTTTGCGGGTTGGAGGGTGGGTATGGGGGGAAGAACTGCTGTAATCCAAAAGTTGTACTTATGAGATTTATGTTTATTAAATCAAAGGTTTCTATAAAAATGACTACTACACTAATACACAGTAAATTTTAAAATGATCATGAATTATTAAAATTATAGTAGTATATCATCCTTAAGAATTTGTTTGATAAAGATATAAAAGAAAGTTGAACAAAACTATATTTGCAGCAATACTGATATACACAGGCATTAACTTTTTTTCTGTTTTTCTTTTGTTGTTGTTGCCTGATTTCTTTTTTCGTAAAAGAAAATTTTAGCTCTCATTATATAAAGGAGAACATCTAATATTTGTCTTTCTGTATCAGGATAATTTCACTGAGCATGAAGTCCTCCAGTTGCAATGATTTTGATACTAATAACAGGCTTTCAGTTTTTATAGTACTGTAATATTCAGTTCTACATAGATGCATCCAGTTTTGCCAGCACCACTTACTGAATAGATGATACTTTTTTCCATTGTATAGTCTGGGCACTTCCATGAAAAATCAATTGTCTCTACCTGTTTGGATTGATGAATTAATTAATTAAATTCCACTATCATGCTGCCTTGATTGCTATAGCTTTGTAGTTAGTTTTGAAGGCAGGCATTCTGATGCCTCCAAGTTGATTGTTTTTTAAATTTTGCTCAGGATAATTTTGGCTATTCTTGATATTTTGTGATTTCTTAGGGAATTTAGGATTATTTTCTCATTCTGTAAAAAATGTCATTGGTGTCTGATAGGAATTTCATTTATTTTGTAGGTTGCTTTAATTAATACAGGTATTTTAATTATACTAATTCTTCCAATCCGTGAGCAAGTTATATTTTTCCATTTTGGGAGTCCTTGATGATTCATTTCTTCAACATTTTAGAATTATCATTGTAGATATCTTTCACTTATTTGGTTACATTGATTCCTAAATGTTTTCTTTTTGTCTCTATTGTGTATGGGATTACTTTTTAGATTTCATTTTTGGCAAGTTGGCTGCTAGCATATAAAAAGCTACTGCTTTTGTATGTTGATTTTGTAACCTGTAACTTTACTGAATTGGTTTTTCATCTTGAACCATTTTTTGGTGGAGTGTTTAGATTTTTCCATGCGCAACATCATGTATTCTACAATGTTGAATCCAGTTATTGTTAACAGTTGTGTTGAGGAATATTTAATGTCATAAATATAAGAGCATGTCAAAAAGGCTTAAAGTTTATCGGTGGAAAATTCCTCTGTCATTTGCCGTATGGGAAATAGTACCTGGTAGACTTGTGGACTGACGTTGTTAATGGAGTGCATGGGTTCACCCATTGGTTTATCACTGGTTTCTGTGTCCCCCACAGACTCCCAGTGAGACAGTGAGGCTTCTTGAGGTTGTGTGCAGAGTGTTGCTGGCAGCCCCGTATAAGTAACATGGTCTCATGAGATCATTTCAGACATTTGTACCTCCACCTGGGTAATGCAGAGTCTTGTGTGCTGCGGGATGGTGAGTCCGGATGCACCAGATGACTGCTGGCTGCTCCTCACATGCTGCCAAGTACCACCCAGGACATGGTTAAGAAAGTAGATGCCTTGTCTGCAACCGTCTCAGGTGGTGAAGTTCTGTATCTCAGACACCAAGGAAGTCCACACAGATGTATATACACCTTGCTGTGGATGGAGATACAAAGCCTGCCCAAAGACTGGACAGGAACAGATTGAGAAGGGCAACCTTGCTGTGTTCCTGACAGGAAGTAGCCTACAAATCACGGGGCAACAGACTTGGCAGCTGGCAGCTGTCACTGAACCACATCAAGATCCTGTCCAGCTTGTCTGGAAAGCACAAACAGATGGCATCATGTTTGCACAGAGGGTGAACATAAACGTTTTCTACTGCAGTGGGTGTCCAGATCATGTTAAACACCACACTACAGCAGGAGCCTCTGTATTTCAATGGACGTGTACAATTAAGAATAAAAGAGAGCTGTTAGGCATTCTTCAGTGAGTATGTGCAAGCCACCACCCCTGAATGGCAAAGCTGCCCCTAGGACAGTCCCAACCAAGCTACCTTGGCCCCAGTGGAATTATTTATTCACTTACTTAAGCGTTAGTCATTATGTTTCATTGAAAGACAAGAAAACAGATTTCCCACTGGTTGGATCACTCCACTTGAGTGGCAGGGGCCCAAATATCTGAGCCATCCTGTGTTTCCCAGGGTAAGCAGAAGCAGGAACCTGGATGTGAATGCATGACAGGTATTGATCCTAGATACTTTGTGATGGGATGCTGGCACCAAAAATGATGTCTTTAATTGCCATGCCAAATACAATGTATTGATGCCTTTATATACTAATTATTAGAATGGCAGTGTGAGATAGAGAGAGATGCTTCCATCTGTTGGCCTCACCCCCAAAGCCTGCAGACATTATTGAAAGGGCTAGGCCAAAGTCAGAAGCCAAGAACTCCATCCAGTTCTCTCACATTGGTGGAAGAGACCTAAGTAACTGACCCAATGCCTGCTATCCATCAGAGTGTACATTAGCAGGAAACCTGACTGCAGGAAGATTATACTGAAATCCAGGCGCTCTGATATGGGACGTGGGTAACCCAAATGACATCTTAACAACTCTGTCACAGTTCCTTGGCTATTGTTACATTTTAATGATTTTTTATTTGGAAAAAAAATATTAGTGAGGGAACGACATAGAGATATCATCCCAACCACTACCTCACTCTCCAAATGGCTGCAACAGCTACAGATTAGCCAAGGTGAAGCCAGGAGCAGGAACTCCATCTTCTTTTCCAACATGGGTTGCAGAGTCCTGAGATCTTCAGGCATCACCTACTGTCTATCCATGCACCTTAGGAGGAAGCTGGAGTGGAAGCATAGTAGCTGGGGCATGCCCCAGCACTACAATATAAAACGGAAGCATTGTTAGCTGTGCCACAACATCAGCATTCCCATTGTTACTTGTAAAAGCAGTCCCACCACAGGACCGAGCAAAACTTCTGGCCCTGTTGGCGGCAACTTCAGAAGTTTATCAACCTACGCAAACCCTAAGCACCCTGGGAAATACGAAGGCAGACACATAGAGTGTTCACAGCCAGAGTTTGCTTCAGCATCTCTCTGCAGTCCAGTGCTGTGTAATCAGATGTGGTGCGCTCTCTGACTTCCTGTGATACATGTTGGGACCTATTCTGAACATCGTCAACAAAGTCAGTGGCTTCGCAGGCTGCACTGCTGCCTACTGGCTCATTTCAGGCAAGTCTCATGAGTTTCTGGACACCACTGAGGCCCTTCTAGACAGAGAGAAGACCACCAGACATTCAACCATGGTGGGATTCTTGTGCACACTAGCGGTAAGCAATCATCACCAGGCATCTTTGTGGATGACAATCACCATGTATTAGGGTCACATTATAGAGCCTTATGGATCATCAGGCACTAACTCCTACGGCATTGTGATCATTCCCAGTAAAGTGCATCAGTCATTATTCATTGACAGACTATGAAGAGGACATGCCCTTGGGTCGACTGCCATGGTCAGCATCAAGACAGGACCCAACCTCTTCCTATGAGTCCTTGTGTTGCTTCTGCCTACCTCTCAGCTATCATTTCTGTTCCTTGGCATGGACAGCCTAAGACTTCTGTTCTTCACCTAGATCAATCCCAAGTCTTTTGTACTGATGCGGCATGGACACTTAACACACATCCCTATATTGTCAACACCCTAAAATATAACTCAAGAAGGACAAGTGGGGAATCGACATAGCTGTCCATGATAGAGTATAAGTATTCTTTGAAATACATTGAGTCATCTATTAACTCACCCATCAAGCACCTTCTCCAAGCTGGCGGATAGGAATGGAGGCATCCTGCAGGTTACCACCACCTCAAGAAGGTCATGCTTCGCTTTGAATTTGCCTTACTTGATATTATCAGACTGCCCCTGATAATTTTGCCATTATTGCTGTGGCAAGAACTGTATGTGTCTTGTGGAGATTTGGCACCATTTACTTTATTTTGTAAAGATTTTATTTATTTATATGAAAGTCAGAGTTATAGAGAGAGAGGAGGGGCAGAAAGAGAGAATTGACTGGAATGGCCGGATCTGCACCGATCCGAAGCCAGGAGCCAGGAGGTTCCTTAGGTCTCCTCCTTGGGTGCAGGGGCCCAAGGACTTGGGCCATCTTCTACTGCTTTCCCAGGCCATAGCAGAGAGCTGGTTGGGAATTGGAGCAGGGGATCTCAAACTGACGCCCATATGAGATGCTTACGCTGCAGGCCAAGGCATTAATCCGCTATGCCATAGCACCAGCCCCACCGTTTCCTTTTAATTTGAAGGCCAACAATGCACCTTTATGAGACTTCCTGTCGACTGCCTCTGTGGTCCTCCAGGGCTCGTGGTCTGTGTTAACAGGATCTTGTTGGCCTTCAGTTGTCTCCTAGCATCCACCTGTGACACTATGTTGAGGACATTGTTTCAACTGATAATCAAGAGGAGGAGGAAAAATGGGCCTCAATCATCAGCAACTGACTTCTTGACCAAGTGGGTATGGACCTTAGTTCCATATGAGATGAGAGCTTGCAACCTCAAATTTTTGGTCTATATTTTGAACAAGGATTTCAGACAAATTCCTCAACGAATCCACATATATCTGCTTTTCCTCACTGATTCAGTTTCAACCAGGGAAGCCCAGCACATTTTCAGTTTCTGATAACACCAACTTCCTCACCTCTAAAGAACCCTAAGATTCATCTGTCTCACCAGCCACCCACAAGGATGCACCTTGGTCAGGCATACTTCCAAGGAAAAAGCTAAGGATTACTCTATGGCTAGTTTTTGGTTCTGAGGGTCCCATTGGTAAAGGACTTCAAGTTAGCTTTGAGCTTGTAGTGACACTACTATTTGACCTCCCTCAGCATCATGAGCTGGGCCCTGGCCTCCAGCCTCTGAGAATCTCTTGTTAAATGGAAGTGGTATTTTCAGAGGCCAGACAAACCCACACCCTGTGTGTCCTTACGAGGATGTCAGCCTCTGACACTTCGTCTATTTGCAGAACCCCCATCGGTCATCTCACATCAGATACCTCCTTCCAGATACAGGGGTAGCGTCATGTGTCTCAGGGGGCAGAACTGTGATCATCCTACTTGTCGTCAAGCAGTCCACCCTCACTCAAGGCCATCTTGAAATTCACATGTCCACCAATTCTTGGGACAACACCAATTCCTAATGACCTTTGTGTGGCCCCAAACTGGACAGTCCATACCCTTACTTTGGAGTTCCTCCTTTGGTGGGTCACTGTTGATATCTGTGCTACTGGCCTAACCTCACTGAGCAACTCAGCTATTTTGATTGCCAAAATTCTACTGCCTTTTAATGTAGCAAAACTGCACTTTATATTATCTACCTCCTTGCTTTCATCGGGGAGCCTCCCAGGCTTATATGATTTGGGACCTCATAGGCCTATCAACTTGGATTTCAGCTTGTAGCTTTCCTATTGTAGCCAAGTCAGTTGTGGAAGTCCCCCAGAAACGCCTGCTGTACAGACAAAACTGTCATTCCTGCTTCTCGCGTGATTGCATTTGGAGTGGTGATTATTCACATGCTACCTGGCAAGTGGATTTTGTTGACCTGCTGTAGCAAATGGCAGGTGCTTACTGTTATGTAAGCCTACACCAGCCTACTCCTTGCTTCTTTGTTCATGGCTGAAAATGTCATCAGATTCTAAGTATTTCATCCCTGGTGCATTAAACATGGGACCAAAAGTATCTGAAATACTTAGTTCCTGTCCATTTCGTGTATACTAGTGATGGAGTTTTTAGTTCACGTGAAGGTTATTTTTTTTGAAAATTTTGAAATTAACAATACTTGTACGTACATACTTAAGAGCTACTGTGTGACATTTTGGTACATATCTGGAATGTGTCCTGATTAAAAATGGGATGATCAATATTTCCCTTTACTTGTCAGTACTTAGGATTGAAGACTGGAATTTCTTCTGTATGTTCATTCAACACGTATTCAGTTATTGAGAGCTATCCTCTCCATTATTCTGTGTAACATTCGAAAGTTACTCCTTTGATCTACCTCTGATGTGGTACCCATCATCCAAACTCCTTGCATTTTCCCTCCAGCGTCTTACATCCTTTATTAATTATTATGTAGTCAGATTGGTGCATTTTAAAGATTTATTTATTTTTATTTGAAAGGCTGAGCTATAGAGAGAGGGAGAGACAGAGAGATGTTTTCCTTCTGCTCATTCATTACCCAAATGGCTGTAATAACTGCAGCAGAGCAAATTCAAAGCCAGGAGCCAGGATCTTTCTCTGGGTCTCCCAAAGTGGATGTAGGGACCCAAGCACTAGGGCCATGTTCCATTGCTTTCTCAACCCATAACCAGCGAGCTGGTTCAGAAGAGGAGCAGCAGGTGGGTTCCCACATGGGATTCTGGTACCACAGGCAGAGCCTTAACCTACCATGCCACAGCACTGGCCCCCGATTGTTTTAGCTTGTGTTTGTGAGGGAGTGGGTACAGTATTTGTCTTTCTGTGTCTGGATTGTTTTCACTTACTTCCAGTTTCATACATCTTGCTTCAAGTGATAGGGTTTCATTCTTTTCAAGTGGCTGGATAGTATTCCATTCCGTATATATACAACAAACTCTTGACCCCTTCAGCTGATGAACTCTCAGCTCATTTTGTATGCCAAGATACTATTCCCTTTTAGTGAGACAAAAATGCCGTCTACTTTATCTGCATCCCTGCCCTCATAGTGGAGACTGTGGTTCCAAAATGAGTTTGAACTCCTGGGCATATCTGACGTGGGGACATTTTCCTACTGTGGTACCAGAATGAGTTTCTTCTCCCAGGCATATCTGATCTGGGGACATCTTATACCTGTCATTTTGGATTTCTGATTGTGGTTTTCCTATTCCATCCAACTCGGTTGGAAAGCCCCCCAGGGATGTCTGTTTTGCAGACAAAACTTACACCATTCCTTTTTCTCCCTTGGTGGCGTTTGGAGAGGTGATTCCTCTCACATGCCACCTGGCAGGTGGATTTCATTGGTCTACTGTTGCAAGAGGCAAGCGATTATTATTGTTGATGACCACACCAGAGTGCTCCCTGCTTTTTCCTTCATGGCTGAAAATGTGCTTCAAACATGAGACTACAGATACATGAACTACTTAGTTCCTTTCTATGGGGCATGGACCCAGTGTTGGTGGTGCTGGTTCATGGTATGGTTCTGTTTTCTGAAAATTTTGACATTAACAATAATTTCACCTGCTTAAGGGCTACAGTATGATGTCTCGGTGCATATCTGCAATGGGTCCTGATGAAAAATAGGATAATCAACATTTCCCTTTCTTTGTCAATATTTTATGATTGAAGGCTTGGAATTTCTTCTGTGTGTTCATGTAATACATACTAGGTTATTGTGAGCTAGTCTCCTCACTGTGCTGTGTAACAATAGGAACTTATTCCTTTGGTCTAACTCTGATTTTGTGCCCATCATCAAAACTCCCTCCATCCCCCGCAGTGCCTGCCATCCTTTATTACGCATTATGCATTCAGGGTTTTAGCTTGCTTATGTGAAGGGGTGCACACGTTATTTGTCTTTCTGTGCCTGGCTTTTTTCACTTAACACGATATCCTCCAGTTGTATACATTTTGCTGCAAAGGTCAGAATTTCATTTTTAAATGCTTGAATAGTATTCCATTTAGTATGTACACAACAAATTCTTGATCTCTTCATCTGATGATGGATACGTTGGTTGATTCCATATCTTGGCCATTGTTAACAGTGCTGCAGTAATCATGGTGGAGCAGGTATCTCTTCGATACAATGATTTCATATCTTTTTGAGATATACTGAGTATTGAGATCGTTGAGTCATATGGCAGTTCCATTCTTAGTTTTTAGAAATCCCCACGGTGTTTGCTGCAGTGGTTGTACTCATTTAGATTCCCATGCTCAGTATATGAGAGTTCTCCTTTCTCCATATCCTTGCTAGAGTTTTTTACTTTTTCTTTTTGATAGGCATTCTAGCATTATGAGGTGATATCTCTTTGGGGTTTTGATTTGCATTTCTTTTTTTTTTTAAAGAGTTTTTATTTCGTTGAGAGGCAGAGTTAACAGACAAAGAGGGAGGCACACAAAGGTCTTCCATCTGCTGGTTCACTTCCCAGATGGCCGCAATGGCGAGAGCTGAGCCCATCCAAAACCAGGAGCCAGGAGCTTCTCCCAGATCTCCCATGTGGTTGCAGGGACCCAAGCACTTTGGCCATTTTCCACTGCTTTCCAGGCCGTATGCAGAGCGCAGGATCAGAAGAAGAGCATCCAGGACATGAACCAGTGCCCACGTGGGATGATGGCCCTGCAGGCAGAGGCTTCGCCTGCTATGCCACAGTGTGAGCCCCTATTTTCATTTCTCTGATAGCTAGTAATAGTTTTTTTTTTTTTCATCTATTTGTTGGCCATTTGTGTTTTTTCTTTAAAGAGTTGTCTTTTTAGGCCCCTTGTGCCCATTTCTTAACTGCATTAGATGCTTGATTTTGAGTTTGTTGAGTTCCTGATATATTCTGAATATTAATCCTTTGTTGGGTAAGTAGTTTGCAGGTATTTTATCCCTTTCCATTGGTTGGTTGTTCACTCTATTACTGTTTTCTTTGCTGTGCAGAAGCTTCAGTGTTTGATGTAGTCCCATTCATCAAGTTTTAATTTTGCTGCCTGAACTTCTAGGGTTTTTACCAAAAAGTCATTGCCTCTACCTCTTTTAAGAGATATCTCCGGGACCGGTACCATGGCTCACTCGGTTGATCCTCCACCTCCAGTGCCGGCATCCCATATGGGCGCCAGTTTCTAGTCCTGGTTGCTCCTATTCCAGTCCAGCTCTCTGCTGTGGCCCGGGAAGGCAGTGGAGGATGACCCAAGTCCTTGGTTCCTGCACTCACATGGGAGACCAGGAGGAATCACCTGGTTCCTGGTTTCAGAACAGCAGAGCGCCAGCCGTAGTGGGCATTTGGGGGTTGAACCAACGGAAGGAAGATCTTTCTCTCTGTCTGTCTCGCTCACTGTCTAACTCTATCTGTCAAGTACTTTTTTTAAAAAAAAAGAGATGTCTCCCTATGTTTTATTCCAGCCTTTTTGTATTGTCAGGTCTCAGATTTATGTCTTTGATCCATCTGAGTTGATTTTAAGTTTTTCTTTTTCTTTTTAAAGATTTTATTCTATTTATTTGAAATACAGAGTTACAGAGAGAGGTTTTCCATCTGCTGGTTCACTCCCCAGATGGCTGCAATGGCCAGAGCTGCGCTGATCCAGAGCCAGAAGCCCGGAGCTTCTTCCGGGTCCCCCACGTGGGTGCAGGGGCACAAGGACTTGGGCTGTCTTGTGCTATCCCAGGCCATAGCAGAGAGCTGGACTGGAAGAGGAGCAGCTGGGACTCAAACTGGCTCCTATATGGGATGCCGGTGCTGTAGGCAGTGGCTTCACCCATTACACCACAGTGCCAGCCCCTGAGTTGATTTTTATGTGTGGTGAAACATACACATTTAATTTCATTCTTCTGTATATGTATATCCAGTATTGTCAGTACCACTTACTGAAAGGACTATGGGATTCTCATCAAAAGTCAGTTAGCTGTTACATATGTTTGTATTTATGTATTTTTCTCTGTTTTCATTGATCTTGGTATCCATCTTCATTCCGGTTTCATCCTATTTTTTTTTTACTATGCCTTTGTGAAATCAGGCATTGTTAGGCACCCAGCTTTGGATATTGTTTCTTGTATAAGATCACTTTGGCTGCTCTGGGTCTTCTGTAGTTCCATAGGAATGTTAGCATTTCTTTTCTGACTGTATAAAGAATGTCATTGGTATTTTGATAGGATTGAGTCTGTAGATTTCCTAAGGAATATGAACATTTTAATGTTAATTCTTCTAATTGATGAGCAGGGGATGTCTTTCCATTTTCATGTGTCTGATGATTTATTTCATCAGTGCTTTATAAGTTTATTGTGATCTTTCACTTATTTGGTTAAATTCATTACTAACTATGTAATTTTGGTAGCTATTGTAAATTTAGGCTTCTTTTTTCCTGTTTCATACTTTTTATTTTATTTAAAATATACAAATGTCATGTATTTCATATATACAGATTCAGGAAGGTGGTGATACTTTCCATTCCACTCTCCATCCCGCCCGTATTCCCACCCTTCTTCCTCTCCCCTCTCCTATTCCCATTCTTACTTTTTACAAAGATCTTAAACTTACCTTTACAGAGGATCATTATTAGTGTGTAAGAATGCAACTTATTTGCACATTGATTTTGTATCCTGTGACTTATTGGTTTATCACTCCAAACATATTTTTACTGCAGTGTTTTAAGTTTTTCTGTCTAAAATCATGTCTTCTGAACAAAACATATTTTGACTTCCCCCTTCCCAGTTTTCATCCTTTATTTCTTTACTTTACCTGAGTACTCTTTTGAGTACTTGAGATACTATATTGACTAAGAACGGTTTATGTGGAGTTCTTATCTTGTTCCAAAAATCAGGGGAAATGTTTTCAGCTTTTCCCATTCAGTATGATATTGGCTATTTTTTTATCATATAGTTTTGAATTTTGAGCTGTGTTTCCTCTGCACCTTGTTCAGTTTTTTTTTTTTCATGAAGCGATGTTGAATCTTGTGATGGAAGCATTCTCTGCACCCATGGAGATGTTCATTTGTTTTATGTTGTTCATTCTGCTGATGTGATTTCATTGATTTTTATAGATGTTGAACCACACTTGCGTGACTCTGATAAAACCCACTCATCATATTACATGTTGTGTATGTATACATATATGATACCTTTTTGATGTATTGTTGCATTCATCATGTTTCCAAAGCCTCACAGCCTAGAAAGTGTTTGAAATAAGAAAGCTTGAACTCACTACCCATGCTTTTCAATCCCAAAAAGTCCAAAACATTTTCCCAAGGTCACAGAATGACAGACTGTACTAAGGAAAGTAATCAAAACCTAATTCCAGGTCTGGCACTGTGGTGTAGTAGGCTAAGCCTCCACCTGCAGCACGGGCATCCCATGTGAACACCAGTTCATGTCCCAACTACTCCTGGCCAGAATCAGTAAAGTGTCATTAGGTTTGCGTGTTTTGTTTTATTACATGCTGTCTTTCTATGACCTTGGGAAATGTCTTCAACTTTCTGGGATTGAAAAAGCATAGGTAGTGAGTTCAGCATTCTTATTTGAACCACTGTCTAGGCTGTGAGGCTCTGGAAATGTTATGAAGTCTTAGTTTGGTTGTACTCTTTGTGCGACTCTTCAAGTCTAAAATGATTTATTATAAAAAGTTTAGAAGCATAGACTTTTTATGAGTCAACATACACGTGAATGAAACCCTCATGTCATCATATTTTTTTTCTGTGCTCATTTTTAATAAAATACCTATTCTATTTTCACCTTTATCCAGTTGAAGGGGTGGAATGTTCTAAGTTTAGAGCCTATTTATTATAAAAGTCATAACTTTTGTTTGTTCAAACTAGGAAATAATCTTTGTAGCTAACCTCAGGTGACACCAGGTTGGCATTATATTTCTGGTTAAATTATAAGCTCCTTCAATTTCCTGATTAGTAGCGTATTTATAATCAATGGCACGCAGTTGAATGTTTTAGAAGTTTTATCGACTTATTTGAAAGGTGAAGTTACAGAGAGGGAGAAGCAGAAAGAGAAGTTTTCCATCAGCTGGTTCACTCCCTAAATTGCTGCAATGGCCAGGGATGGGCCAGACTGAAGCCAAAAGCCAGGAGCTTCATGTGGGTGTGCCACATGGGTGCAGGGATCCAAGAACTTGTGCACATCTTCTGTCGCCCTCCTAGATGGATTAGCAGTGAGCCGGATCAGAAGTGGAGCAGTCGGGACTCGAACCACCGCCCAGCTGGGATGCCGGCACTCCAGATAGTGGCTTAACTCACTGTATCACAGCTCGAGCGCCACAAAGTCTAATTTGTAATCTTATGCTTATCTGCTAACATCATGCCTTTCTTCAGATAAAGGAAATCCCTGTTTTCACAAGGACGATTACATAAAGAAGTTGACAGGTGTATCTGTTGTCTTCTTTTCTGGATTGTTTGGTCATCTCTGCAATAACTTCCTTTTCCTTCTCAGAAATAAACATCTGAGGAGTTACTGACATGCACATCCCATTTCTTTATATGTTATTGGTTTATTATCATTGGAGGAAGTCTTCCTTGATTTTTCTCATCAATACAGTCCCAGACATTCACCTTAAAATCCACCTCAGCAGTTCTTTGTTCTTTATGGTGAGAGCTTTTGTGTTTAGATAACTAAAATTTGAGGGCTTCCAACGCTGTGGTGTAATAGGTAAAGCCGCTGCCTGCAGTGCTGGCATCCCATGTGGGTGCTGGTTCAAGCCTGGCTGCTCGACTTCCGATCCAGCTCCCTGCTAAGGCCTATGAAAGCAGTAGAAGATGGCCCAAGTCCTTGGGCCCCTGCACCTGTGTGGAAGACCCGGAGGAATCTGCTGGCTCCAGGCTTTGGATCGGCGCAGCTCTGGCTGTTGTGGCCAACTGGGGAATGATCCAGCAGATGGAATACCCCTGCGCGCTCTCTCTCTCTCTCTCTCTCTCTCTGTCTCTGTCTCTGCTTCTCTCTCTGTGTAACTCTGACTTTAAATAAATAAATAAATATTAAAAAATTAACAAAATTTTGAACTATGTTTTACTTTTGCCCAATCATTTTATGGAAAAGTGCTTTGAGAAATCAAAAATAAAATTATCCATGAAAAACTTAATTATTCCTACTAAATTACAGCTATTTTTACTATATTATGTAGCTATGATTGTAATGTTTTAATAGTAAGACATACATTAGAATGTTGCATATTTTTCTTTTCTACAAATTTAGTTATTTCAATTTAATTTACACAGATGGTAATTATCCTGTAGTAGAATGGAGAAAAAGTGTATAGATAAAAGTGCAAACATGTGCAAATTTTCAACTTCAGATATGTAAATAATTTCTTTTTCAAGATTGGTATTTATTTGAGAGAGAAGAGTAACAGAGAGAGGAAGAGACAGAGAAAGTCTTCCATCTTCTCGGTCACTCCCCCAGTGGCTGCAACAGCCAGAGCTGAGCTGATTGGAAGCCAGGTGCCAGGAGCCTCCTTGGGGTCTCCCACATGGGTGCAGGGGCCTAAGCACTTGGGCCATCTTTCAGTGCTTTTCCTGGGCATAGCAGAGAGCTGGATTGGAAGAGGTGCAGCCAGGACATGAACTGCTGCCCATATGGGACGTTGGTCCTGCAGGTGGTGGGTTAGCCCACTACACTACTACACTTGCCCCAGTAATGCCTTTTGTAAGTTAAATGCATCATATTTGTTAGAGAGGTGCTCTTCACGCACACACACTCACTCATTTACACTCAAAAGTTTATAACCAAAAAGTGTTATTTGTATTTGGTGTTTGGAAAATACAGCAAGTATATCTGCAAAGACACTTAAGCAGATCAAGGGTACATGTCGCTCCCCCTCTTCGTGGAGGAACGACACAGGACCCTGCGCTGTTCTTTCGTCTGCTCAGCCCTCCCCGGGTTTGCTGCTGGTTCTTCCCGGGTTGGCTACTATCCCTTCCACCTCCGTGGAAGGGCAGTTCCCCCGGCCACATTCCCCACTTCCGCAGGGGAGCGGCACACCGCCGGCCGGCTCTCTCGGGGGCTGCACAGGTGTTCCCTTAGATGTTCCTCGTGCATGCCGTCTCTCTCCTCCTTTATAGTCCTGCTCTGCCAATCCTAACTCGGCTGCCCACACGCCGAGTACGCTGCTCTCCACCAATCAGGAGCAAGTCCTACAGTTTATTGACTGAACTGGAGGCAGCTGGGTAGAAGCTGTTTTCTTCTCTCCCAGCGCCATATTGTGGGAGAGCAGATGCATAGAATAAGTCTTAATTCCAGTAACTTAGTCCAGTCCGGATTGCTCCCCACAGATCCCCCTTTCTTTTTATTTTTGGCGTTGATACGCGCCTGTCTTCGGTGTTCCGCGGCACACACTCTGCTCTACTTGCTAGAGTTGCCACAGGTTCTTACAAGTCCTATCAATCAGGCAAACCGAATCCGGGTCCTCTCTTCGCCATGTTGTGAGGAGGTTTTTAGGCGCTGATGCGTGCCTGTGTTCGGTGCCCTGCAGCGCATGCTCTGCTCTGCCTGCAGGGGCTTACAAGCCCTAACAATCAGGCAAACCGAATCTAAGCCTCCTAATTGCTGTATTGTGGGGAGGCCTTACTGATGTTAATTCGTGCCTGTCTTCGGTGACCTGCAGCGCATAAGCTGCTAGCCGCCCGCAGGTGCTCATCACCTCACTTAATCAGGCAGACCGAATCCAAGCTCTCACATTGCAGTGTTGTGGGGAGGCCTTTCTATTTCTCTATTTCTCTATCTCCGGGCATTCCTATTTCTCCCATTTTACTTCTATCTTCCAGCATTCCTATTTCTCTCATTTTACTTCTAAACTTCTGTTTCTCTTATCCCTGTGGCTTCCTGGTGCCTCGCCCTGCCGGCAGGCTCCGCCCCGAGGCTGCTTCTCGGCGCTTCGCTGGCTCTGAGCCGCTTCAGCCCGCACCTCTCTCATCTGCGCGGCTCGGCTTTGCGCGCACACTCCGCGGTTACGCACTAGCCCCGCGTTCCCTATCCACTTGAGCCCTGCACACTCTCTCTGCGCGCGGCAGCCTCCGCGAACCACACAGCGTCAGCTCACGTCTCCGCCACTAGTATTCAATCTAAGTTCCCCGGGCTAGCCTGGCGAATTCAACCCAGCTCACGTCTCCGCCCCACGATTTGGCTTCCCGTCCTTTGCTCCCCGGGCTAATCAGACGGATCCCAATCCGGCTTACGTTTCCGCTTCTGGTTTCAACTTTTCGCCCCCTATTCCCGGGCTAACTTGAGAATCCCAAAGTGGCTTTCGTCTCCGCCTTGGCCTGCCCCCCGCGGCTTCAATTTCCCTAACATTTTTCTCTACCCGGTATGTTTCCCCAAGCTTTCCTCCAACAATACTCCTCCTTCATTTCTCCTGGCCTCTCCCCACAGTCTGCATCCGAGTCTGTTTTTTCTAGCTTTCACTTTCGCTTTCGACCTTAGAGATTTCTCCCAGCTTCCCCCCGTAGTCCGTATCTGAGTCTATGCCTAGGCTTTCAATAGCTTCTTCCGGCACCTTTTTCGTCCGGCTTTTCCCTAGGCTGTTTGCTAGTCTCTCTCTCCGATATTTTCCACTTCTTCCCGTTTCTTCCCTCCTAAGTTTCCTATCCGTCCTAGGTTTCCTATCCGAGTCACGGCACCATTATGTCGCTCCCCGTCTTTGTGGAGGAACGACACAGGACCCTGCGCTGTTCTTTCGTCTGCTCGGCCCTCCCCGGGTTTGCTGCTGGTTCTTCCCGGGTTGGCTACTATCCCTTCCACCTCCGTGGAAGGGCAGTTCCCCCTGGCCACATTCCCCACTTCCGCAGGGGAGCGGCACACCGCCGGCCGGCTCTCTCGGGGGCTGCACAGGTGTTCCCTTAGATGTTCCTGGTGCATGCCGTCTCTCTCCTCCTTTATAGTCCTGCTCCGCCAATCCTAACTCGGCTGCCCACACGCCGAGTACGCTGCTCTCCACCAATCAGGAGCAAGTCCTACAGTTTATTGACTGAACTGGAGGCAGCTGGGTAGAAGCTGTTTTCTTCTCTCCCAGCGCCATATTGTGGGAGAGCAGATGCATAGAATAAGTCTTAATTCCAGTAACTTAGTCCAGTCCGGATTGCTCCCCACAGGTACACAAAAATGAGACATTGATTAGGATGACTTTATGGAGAAGGTGATCTGTGTGAATGAGAGCTATCAGAATAAAATCCTCTTCTGCAATTTGGTCAAAGTTTTCTAATTCTTACTTCTATTGCTTAGTCTAATAAGAAGTAAAATTGATAAGGAATAAATGGTCTGCTTCATAGTATTACATACATTTTACTAACACCAGATGTGTTGGAAGTGACCTTCTTAGGAGAAACAAGGTTGAGACTTGTGAACAAATTACGATAATCGTTGAATCTTAAAAGGTACTAATGATTTTGGAAGAGAATTTTGGAAGGAGGAGATAACCACCCATGATGACCTAGTCACACAGATTTATTGTCAGAAGTTGTGAGGCTTTATAAAAACTATAGGATGAACAAAACATCGTTAAGTTTGGTAGTGCTGTTTAGTCCCATTTATAAAGATATGGGAGCAGACGGCAGGGTCGTCACCCAAGCGCCCACTGGAGCCCAGGGCTTAGCCTGTAGAAGGGAAACAGGAGGTTGAGTCTTCACCCACACCCACTGTTGCCCGGACACAGCGTCTGTAGAGACTAAAAGCCTTTGGGAGTTGTGGCTGGCACCCAGTACTAGGACTTCCAGACGAACGCAGACGAGAGTAGAACCACAACTCGAAGTAAAAGTCATTGTGAGAATTTCTGGTTCTGCATCTTAGCTCAGAATTTGGAAGTCTGGTGTTTGGATGGAGATCATGGAGCTTTCAGTGTCGTGGAAGGAGTTCTGGGGGTGTGTTTTGTGGCTGGCAGAAATCCAGGACCCCAGAGCAGCTCAGAGATTCCCAAAGGGAGAGCAAAGTCACTGTGGGAGCCGAGATCTGAGTCATGGCACCAGTGTAAGGCCACCACATAACACACCAAACACCAGAGTAAGGGAAAGAGTGTATTGGGGGAAACCCGACAGACTGGATGGAAGGGACGAAGAAGGAAAAGAGGCAGAAGGAGAGCGTAAGAGAGGGAGACAGAGCTCCAGTTATTTCCGATGCAAAAATCATTACATATTTACTCCAATCCAGAGATGGATGTCAGCAAGCTACAGTTTTCTATAAGGCTTAAGATAACAATGTTGTCCTTGAGTCATGTGATATGTATTCGTATTTTTTACCACAGATAATTTCATAAATTCTCAATACTAGAGCCTAGTGTAAAAAATCACAGAGTATTGTGAAAAAGATCCATGTATTGTTTAGGATGCATACTGTATGTATTTGCAATCATGACAGAGTTAGGGGTCAGATTGCCCAGTAACAGATTTGCAAGTAGCATATTTTTCCATACATACTCCTAACAATTGCTATGTTAAGTCTTACATCAGCCACTAATTTAAGAGAACTGCACTGGATTAAATCATTCCATGCTATCTCATTGAGGGGTTGTGCTTTACTCCTCAGTATTTTTTTATATTCCTCAGGCTTCTCTCCTCATTCATTCATCTGGCTCTGAAGGGTTATTCAGTTTCATCTTGATCAGCAACCATGTGCATTACAAGATATGTTGAGAAATCCTGGGTTTTCTGCATGGTTTTGTTTTGTTTCTGTTACTTCTGATACAGGAGAACAGATATTGTACACAGTCAAATTTCACACTTTCCAAAGCACCAAACTCATCTTGTTTCTGTTTTGTCCCACCTTCAGACAGACTGCAGTAAACAACATCTCCCAAAGCTTCCTGTGCAAAATTGCTGATCCCCACTGTCCCAGCACAACCTGCCTATCTGTTGCTCTCCATTGGATTTATCTGTTGCATTCTCATTGGAGTATCATGTTAGCGTAGCTACTGTAGGTGACTAGCTAGTGTTCCTAGTGCCCCAGTACACTAGGTTCAAGAGATACCCTGACGATGAAAGGCGTCAGATCCTCCCACACTGAGAAGGAGGTGTTCTGTGGATATGAGGTCCTCAGGATCATTGGAAAGGGCAGCTTTGTCGAGGTGAAGCTGGCCCTCCATCTGGAGAGCAGAACCAAGGGGGCTGTGAAGATCATTGCCAGAGGTGGCAGGGATTCTTCTGAGTTCCGCAAGCATGGGTAGAAGCAGAAATTTTGCATTCTCTGCATCACCCTAACATTATAAAGCTGTCACAGGTAGACTACACAGCAGATAGAGCCTGTCTTGAAAAGTATGTGGTAGTGTGCAGCCTCTTTCAGGAAGGAGAAGCATGTTGGTATTCCATTCAGACATTAGCAGCAGTGGAGTACTGCCATATGCAGAACATTGTTCAGAGAGACTTAAAATTGGAAAATCTCCTTCTGGACTATAAAATACCTATTAAGCTAATTGACTGGCTGTAGCCTAAAACTGACTGAAGGCCAACGACTAAAGTCATTGTGTGGGACCCTTGAATATTACGCCCCAGAAGAGTTCCTAGATAAGGAGTTTGATGGGTATAAAGCCGATGTGTGGAGCCTGGGCCTGTACACCATAGCGACAGGGTGGCTGCCCTTTGAAGGGGAGAGCTTTGTGCATCTGAAGGAAGCCATCCTGGCTGGCTCTTAACCTAATCCCCTCCTATATAAGAGGGAACCTTCAGAGATGCTGGATTGGCTAATGACTTTTGACCCTGCTGAGAGGCCCACAGTGGCAGACGCATTGGGCCACAAGTGGCTCAGCATGGAGCAGAAAGGGCCCAAACCAAGTGACATCACACTTTTCAGTCTCTTGAGTTCTCCCGAGAACCAGGAAATCCATGAAGCTGTGGAGCACCTGGTGTCTCAGGAGGGCCTTAAAGAACAGGGCAGTGCTCCTCACACACCCCCCACCCAGGCAGTGCTGGAGAAAATACCAGCCAAAGGCTTACAGCAGAGATGCAGAAAATGAAACTGACATGGGTATCCTAGGTCCTTCCCAAAATGCTGAAAGTCAGAAATACCTGCCAGGCCTTGTCTTCCAGCTGGGCTGTGAGGAGGAGGATGACCGCTTGTCCCCTGCTCTGAGCTGGGGGAAATCCCAGCCAAAGGCTTGCAGTACACAAGGAGGAAACGAAACTGACATGGGGTTCCTAGGCCCTTCCAAAGTTGCTGAAGGTCAGCAATACCTGTCCGTCCTTGTCTTCCAGCTGGGCCGTGAGGAGGAGGACGGCTGCTTGTCCCCAGGAGGGCTTCAGTGGAGCAGCAAGAACTGAGCTCACTAAAGGGGAGCCTCTAGGATCTGCTCAGTATGCTGAGGCTCAAAACTACCTTGTGGAGCTGGGCTTTCAGCTGAGCCATAAAGCAGCCTCCCGACACCCAGTCTGCAAGCCAGTGCCATGTCCCCAGTGCTGCCTGAAGGTGACCCGTCATCAGGGCTAAATGCCTGCCATGGGGCCCACAAGACAGTTCCTCACCTTGGGTGATGAAGATCCACACTTCCTGGCCAGTCCTCAGGTACAAGAACCCCATTACCTCTGTTTCCAGTCTCAACACCAGCAGTAGTGAGGCCCGCAGTTCAGATAGTCCTCAACCTGACATAAGGAGGAGGACCTGCACTCGCGGCCTCAGATACCAAAACCTGTTGTCCTCCATACCCACTCTCAGCACCAGCAGCAGTGAGGCTGACAGGACAGATGGTCCCCAACCTGCTGTGAGGAGGAAGACCTACATTCCCTGGCCAGTCCTCAGGTGCAGCAGCCCTGTGTGCTCCATCTCCAGCTTCACATCAGTAACACTGTGGATCGTTTAGCAGACAGGAGCCATTCCCAGGGAGTGGCAGAGAAAGAGAGCCTCCCAGAAAAGCAGTGGGACGGGGAGGCATGGAATTCACCCGCTATAGCAGCTGTGAGCTCATTTGGTCAGGACAGAGGAACAGAGGAGGGAAGTAGGTACTGTTGGGGGACAACATGGAGCCTCCACAGTTGGTCTGTAGGTGGCTGCCATGGAGATAGGGGTGGGAGCTGGGTGGAGGATGGATATTGGCTGGGTTTGGAAGTCAGGCTAAAGGGACCTAGAATGGGGAACCCTACCATCTGGATGTGCTCTGGCATTGGGTTCATTGATTGACTGGAGAAAAGCGAGGCAGAAGGGTCAGCAGGGCCATAAGAATCATCTGGACAAGGCCTGAGTACTGTGGGTACGGGACTCAAGAGGTTGGTCACCAACAGACACAGCTACCTTGGCTAATGGGGAAATGAGGGCTCCGACTCACAGTAGGGGCCTCTCTGCCATCCCTTTCTGCTTGGGGCCCTCCATAAGAAGATTGTCTTGGATGCACAAGGAGCAGGAGCAGTTGGAAGGTGCAGTCATCCAGGCATATGGCCATCATTCAGCCTGGCAGCAAGAAACCACATCACCAGCATGTACCGAGCATACAATGCGTGCCTGGGCCCAGAAAGCAGGTTCCTCATCCATGTACGTGAAGAGAAGGGCCTCCACTTCATTCTTGCTCTGGCGATAGCTGCAAGAACCAAGGTCATCATGGCCAAGCATCCCCTGGCAGGGTCAAGCTTACCTGAAAGGTCTCTTTTCACCTGAAAAAGACACTGGCTTCATCTGTAAAAACTGATCTCATCTTGGGGGCTGATGTGTCCTGCCAGAGGCCTTGGGGAAGCTCAGGCTTAGGCTTGGGCTCAGCCTTCTGGTACTGGTCCACTGGGCATTGGACCTCAAGAGTACAAGCACGTGCCTATTTTCAGTGACCCCAGGGAGACTCCTAAGCTTGCACTCGGGTTGACTGGGGTGGAAGGGCAGAACGAAGGGGTAACACATTCTGCCCAGAGGTCAGGACCTGGCAGGCCATTGTGCCAGTCCAGGCACTACACCTATGGCAGGCCTTGAGCCTTGCACTCTGAAGATGCGATCCCCCAAGGAAGAAGTACCTTAGGAAGGCAGCCAAAGCCATGAGGACCAACAAGTTATGAAACTGCCTTGATTGCAGCCCAGGGCCCCTTGCAGCCATAAATTCAGTGCATTGGGGAGGTTGGCTGACTGTGAGTCAGGAGATTGCAAAGACCCAGGACTGACTATAGATATGCTCAGCTGTCTCCCTCAAGGGAAGGGTTTGAAAGGGAAGGTCTGCGCACTGGGTTTCTTAAGGAGTGAAATTCAGATTCATGGACTCCCTACTAGAGCAGTGATAAATATGGTGAGATCTGCAGGATCCAGACTCAAGTTTCATGATCCTGGCAAAGTGGATTGATATGTCCCTAGCTAGAGGAACATCCTCCAATGCTGCGAAGCCTATGGGGTTGATGCAGGCCCAGGAGGAAGGCACCACTTCTTACAACTTGTGGCCAGGTCCAGGGAGGCCCCTCGCTTGGATCTCCATTCCTTTTATCTCAGTTTTGCATTAGAGAGTCCCCCCGCCCATGCTTTGATTGCATCTCTGTGACATAAGACCTCCTGACTGGAGTATAGCCTAGGGATCTCATTTGGAACACTTAAGAGTGCCATAGGCAGAATACACCAGAATCACAGGAAATGGGACTTGCCTTCTGGGAAAGAGAGTAAAGAGGGTTTTCCCGGTTTGCTGCTGAGGTCTAACAAGCTCTGAGAGCAACACTGAAGTCCTATTATGACCATCTGACTATCTGCCAATCAAGAGTGAGGCCTTCAGGGAACATAGATGTTTGTTGAGCTTTGGGGTAAAATCTACATATAATAAAATGAAACTCAGATGTACAGTTGGGTGCATTTTTTGTCTACATGAGCAGTGTGTGGAAAGTACAGATGCAAGGGTTTGAACCCACATGGGTGTCTCCTAACCAGCAATGGTTTGAACCCACATTGAAAGTGTTTCCTACCTACCTTACACCTTACACAAAAATCCACTCAACGTGGATTAAAGACCTAAATCTACGACCTGACACCATCAAGTTATTAGAGAACATTGGAGAAACCCTTCAAGATATTGGCACAGGCAAAGAATTTCTGGAAAAGACCTGGGAGGCACAGGCAGTCAAAGCCAAAATCAACTATTGGGATTGCATCAAATTGAGAAGTTTCTGTACTGCAAAAGAAACAGGAGAGTGAAGAGACAACCGACAGAATGGGAAAAAATATTTGCATTTGCAAACTATGCAACAGATAAAGGGTTAATAACCAGGATCTACAAAGAGATCAAGAAACTCCACAAAAACAAAACCAACAACCCACTTAAGAGATGGGCCAAGGACCTCAATAGACATTTTTCAAAAGAGGAAATCCAAATGGCCAACAGGCACATGGAAAAATATTCAAGGTCACTAGCAATCAGGGAAATGCAAATCAAAACCACAATGAGGTTTCACCTCGCCTGGGTTAGAATGGATCACATACAGAAATCTACCAACAACAGATGCTGGCGAGGATGTGGGGAAAAAGGGACACTAACGCACCATTGGTGGGAATGCAAACTGGTCAAGCCACTATGGAAGTCAGTCTGGAGATTCCTCAGAAACCTGAAGATAACCCTATCGTTCGACCCAGCCATCCCAGTCCTTGGGATTTACCCAAAGGAATTTAAATTGGCAGACAAAAAAAGCGGTCTGCATCCTAATGTTTATTGCAGCACAATTCACAATAGCCAAGACCTGGAACCAACCTAAATGCCCATCAACGGTAGACTGGATAAAGAAATTATGGGATATGTACTCTTTAGAATACTATACTGCAGTAAGAAGCAACGAAATCCAGTCATTTGCAACAAAATGGCGGAATCTGGAACACATCATGCTGAGTGAAATAAGCCAGTCCCAAAGGGACAAATACCATATGTTCTCCCTGATTGGTGACAACTGACTGAACACCAAAAAGGAAGCCTGTTGAAGTGAAATGGACACTATGAGAAACGGTGACTTGATCAGCATAGCCCTGACTGTTAATGAACAACTTAATACATTGTCCCTCTTAGTAGTTTTTTTTGTCTGCTCTACTTAATATGACTGGTTTAATTCTGTAATTAATACACAGTTATTCTTAAGTGTTGAAATTTAACTGAAATGTGATCCCTGTTGAACATAAGAGTGGGAATAAGAGGGGGAGGAGATGTATAATTTGGGACATGCTCAGGCTGACTTGCCCCAAATGGTAGAGTTAGAAACATACCAGGGGACTCCAATTCAATCCCATCAAGGTGGCATGTACCAATGCCATCTCACTAGTCCAAGTGATCAATTTCAGTTCACAATTGATCATATGAAAGGACTAAGAGTCAAATGGAGCACATAAACAAGTCTAGTACCTGCTAATACTAACCGATAGAATGAATAAAGGGGAGAGTGATCCAACATGGGAAGCGAGATACTCAGCAGACTCATAGAATGGCGGATGTCCTAAACAGCACTCTGGCCTCAGAATCAGCCCTAAAGGCATTCCGATCTGGCTGAAAAGCCCATGAGAGTATTTCAGGCATGGAGAGCCAAGACACTCTGGCAAAAAAAAAAAAAAATCTAAATGAAAGATCTCTGTGAGTGAGATCCCAGTGGAAAGAACAGGTCTTCAAAGAAGGAGGTACCTTTCTCTGAAGGGAGGAGAGAACCTCCACTTTGACTATGACCTTGTCTAAACAAGATAAGAGTTGGAGAACTCAAGGGGCTTCCATAGCCTTGGAAACTCATGACTGGAGCATGGGGAGATTACTAAGGCCATAAACAAGAGTGTCAATTTGTAAAGTCAACAACAGGAGTCACTCTGCACTTTCTCCTCATGTAGGATCTCTGTCCTTAGCGTGCTGTACATTGAGACTTAATGCTATAACGAGTACTCAAACAGTATATTTCACTCTGTGTTTCTATGGGGGTGCAAACTGTTGAAATATTTACTTAATGTATACTAAACTGATCTGTAAAAAAAAAAAAGATAGAGAAGAAGAAATTATCAATTCCCAACTTGACTCTCACTGGGATTAAACATGACAATAGGTCTGATCTGATTTCATCATCATTTTAAAAAATCATCTATTATTTTTCACTTTATGTTTCTGTGTGGGAGCAAGCTGTTGAAATCTTTACTTAATGTATGCTAAACTGATCTTCTGTATATAAAAAGAATCGAAAATGAATCTTGATGTGAATGGAAGGGGAGAGGGAGTGGGAGAGGGGAGGGTTGCGGGTGGGAGCGATGTTATGGGGGGGAAGCCATTGTAATCCATAAGCTGTACTTTGGAAATTTATATTCATTAAATAAAAGTTAAAAAAAAGAAAGTGTTTCCTAAACACCAGTGGTTTGAACCCACATGGGAGTGTCTCTTAACCACAACAACTGAAGTAGCAGCTCCTTTGCCTTACATGATCTCTGTGTGGCCCTTTGCAGTCAAACTCTTTGAACTCCAGTGGCCGCCGACAACCATTCATTCGTGCGTTCTCCATCTCTATTTGGCCTTTTCCCAGAATGTCCTATGAGTTGAATCTTAGCATGTAGCCTTTAAGGTATGGATTCTTTCTCTTAGAAAAATGCACCTGAAATTCAGCCCGGTCACCACATGACTTCACGGCTTGTTCCTCTTTCTCACTGAATCCTGTTCCTCATTATGGATCTGGTATAGTTTGCATATTCATCCCTCATGAAGATCATCCAGTTTACAGTTTTTAGTGATTGTGAATAAGACAGTGAGCATGGCAAGGGGTTTTTATGTGTGCTTGTTTTCCAGGTCAATTGAATACATAGAGATACACATTTGGAGTCTGATGCTGTGTGTGTACTTTTGTAAGAAACTGCCAGATTATCTTAGAGTTCCTGTTCTGCTTTGAATTCCTTTCTTCAGTAAATGCGTGTTCCTGTTACTCCACATTCCTGTCAACATTTCCTATTAGCAGTTCTGTTTGATTTTACGCAAATAGACTTGCAGTGGTATTTCATCATGCTGTTAACACTCAGTATACTATTTTTGTGTGCTTATTAGAGGTAGTGTCCTATTATATACTGTGCCAGTTGCAGGGTGGAGGGGTCACCTTTTTGCTCATTAAAAATTTTTAGGTTTCATTTATTCATGTGAGAGGTAGAGTTACAGACAGAGAAGGGGAGAGACAGAGAGAAAGATCTTCCATCCATTGATTCACTCCACAAATGGCTGCAATGGCCAGAACTAAGTCGATCCGAAGCCAGGAGCCAGGAGCTTCTTCCAGGTCTCCCACATGGGTGCAGGGGCTCAAGCACTTGGGCCATCTTCTACTGCTTTCCCAGGCCATAGCAGAGAGCTGGATTGGAAGAGGAGCAGCCAGGACACCACTAGTGCCAACTGGGGATGCTGGCACTACAGGCAGAGGCTTAGCCTGCTGAGCTACAGTGCCGGCCCCTCTGGATTAAATTTTAAGTGTTCAGTGTATAATCAGGAACAAGTCCTTCATTAGCTGTATGTTTTGTAAATATTTTCTCCTGATGCTGGCACTGTAGAGTAGCGAGTAAAGCTGCTGCCTGAAGGACGGGCCTCCCGTATGGGCTCCAGTTCGAGTCCAGGCTGCTCCTTTCCTGATCCAGCTCTCTGCTATGGCCTGGGAAAGCAGTAGAAGGTGGCGCAAATCCTTGGGTCCCTGCACCCACGTGGGATACCCCGAGGAAGCTCCTGGCTCCTGGCTTCGGATCAGAGCATCTCCAGCCATTGCAGCCATCTGGGGAGTGAACCAGATGTAACTCCCTGTAACTCCACCTTTCAAATAAAGAATAAATAAAGAAAGAATAAATAAAAAATATACATGTTTCTCCCAGTCCCTAACCATAACCCATTCTGTAGCTTTTTACTTCATTCTCTTTACTATATATTTGGCAGAATAGAAGTGTTGAAGTTCCATTGACCAATTTTTTTTCTGTCATTCTTGGAATATGCTTTTGCATTTTACAAAAACTCAACATGAAATCAAAGTAGATATCCTTCTGTATATTTATGGTTTATGATTTCATAGTTAATTAGATCTGCGGTCCATTTTAAATCAGTTCTGTAGAGGTATGTATTGAGAACTTCGTGCTTTGCTTTGCATAGGGGTGCCAGATTGTTTCAGTATCATTTGTTAAAATGAGTAACCTGGATCCAGTGAGTTCTGTTGGGCTCTTGGTCAAAGATCACTTAAATTGGAGAACCAGTTTCTCCATTTTCTCCCACAGACATATACATCTGTCATTTCTTTAACACAGCCCTGTCTTCCTTACTGTACTTGTATAGTAGAAGAATCTAAAAAGAATAGTTTGAGTTTCTCAGCATATCTCTTCTGCATAAGCATCGTTTTGGCTGTTCTAGACCCTTTGCTTTCTATGTCCATTCCAGAATCAGCTTGGCATTGTCTACTGAAAAGCTTGCTGAGACCTGGACTGGTCTTGGGTTGAATCCACTCGGCAGAGTGGGCAAAGCTGATAGCAGTACTGGGCCTTCTTAACCATGAAACATAGTCCAACTCTGCATTTATTTAGATCTTTTATCTCTGTTATGAGTGTGTGTAATTTTCTGCAAACTGATACCCTAGCATTTTGTTGAATTTATAACTCAGTATGGCCTTTTTAGTGGCACAATGGGAATTGTCATTATTTAAAGCATTTTTGAAAGTTTTTACTTTACGTGTTTAATACTAGCTCCTCTACAGAGAAGCTCCACATTCTGATGGAATATAGTTAGAGACTGGAAGGCAGTTAGGTAGATATGAATACTGATGATATTGTAGACTTCCAGCAATATTTGAAGGGTGGTGATGCTCGTGTTTAACAAACATTTCTAAATTACTAATGCACACTGAGATATCTACAAATGCATTTGGCTTTGTTTTAAGTTATTTTCCACTGGGGGAGTGGCTGTGTGAGGCGGGACGGGAGACTGCTTCAGATACCTGTGGGAACTGTGAGGATGGAATTTTTTGGTTTGGTACACTATTCATTCCTGATTGTTGAGATACATTGGCATAGTCAAAATAAAAAGTAAAAAAGGCAGAAATATGAGATCACAAATAGTAAAATAGGGCATAATTTGGATGGCCCCCACCCTCAATTCATTCCATGCATATCGTAGTCCAACCTGATTTTGCTCCCAGCTAGCTCTTGGTCGGCATCGACCCCTCACTCTGCACTCTGGCCCTTCTCACAACCTCCAGGTGACTGAGATTTCCCATGACCTCATCTCTCCAAGCTCTGCTCTCCAGGCCACCTGTTAAAGTACAAGGATAGGCCGGCACTGTGGCTCACTAGGCTAATCCTTCACCTGCGGCGCCGGCACTCCAGGTTCTAGTCCCGGTTGGGGCACCGGTTCTGTGCCAGTTGCTCCTCTTCCAGTCCAGCTCCCTGCTGTGGCCCGGGAAGGCTGTGGAGGATGGCCCAAGTGCTTGGGCCCTGCACCAGCATGGGAAACCAGGAGGAAGCACCTGGCTCCTGGCTCCGGATCGGTGCAACGCGCCGGCCATAGCAGCCATTTGGGGAGTAAACCAACAGATGGAAGACCTTTCTCTCTGTCTCTCTTTCTCACTGACTAACTTTGCCTGTCAAAAAAAAAAATAGCACAAGGACAGCCTTGTCTCTCTAGGCCTGGCCTCTACCCTCACCTCGGGGGTTTCCATTCTACATCATCCTAACACTCTGAGGCTCCTTCCCACCTGCCTACCCCAGGACCCCTCCTTCGGTCCCTGCACTCTTCCCACGACCACCTCCATGTCACACTCTAGGTCTCTGCTTCCATGCTGGCACCCAGGAGTCCCTTGTCCTGATGTCCAGACAGAAAGTCTCTTCCCCAGATCCACACAGGTCTCCCAGAGCTCCTTGCTTTGGGCAGCATTGCTTTGCTTGCTGCTCTCATTCTCTATTAGTGAATGCCGTGGTCCCAACTGCCCCAGCTTGGGGCTTGGTACCCCATAGCTTCTGAGAACATGATGAATGCTGATCTTTGTGCTAGGAGAGCTTTGGGTATATGGTGTTACCCACATCTTCCAGACCCTTGATCCTTTCCAGGACTCCCACAACTCTCCCAAGACCCCTAACCTCTCTGAGGAGTCCCTTTATCTCCAGGGCACTAGCCTATCCCATAGCCCCTCCAACCCATCTTCCACATATGACTGTAGCCTTGAGGTAGGAGGAATCTGTTCTTGGGCCTGGTGTCTGTGCTGGGCCAAAGTTCACAGAACAACCCATCAGGGAGAGAGGCAGGCTTTCTGTCATGGAGTGTGAGTACCCAGGGCCAGCCAAGTCTGGGAGAGCCTGAAAAGGGGCTGGAGGAGGTTCCAGAGAAAGGAAGGCAAGTCGGTGAGGAGGCCCTAGAACTACTGGCCATCCCTTGGGCTGCACTTTACAACAGGTGGGAGACTTTGGCTGTGACAATGTCTGGCTTGTTAGTGCTACCTGTGTGAGAGCAGGTAGAGGGCCCGTACCTGGTATTTTCCTGGACTCTCGGTCTTTATCTTGTTCATGTCTAGCAGCAGTGTTGACTTCTTCCCCCACACCTGGGCAGTGATCCCCATGTCTGTTTTGTGACACAGCTACAGGAAAGGAGAGGCTTGGGTGAGACAAGGCCCCAGGGATGGAACAGGATGGGGTGGAGAACAGCCTGAGGTGCTTGGAACATGGAAGCCCTGGGCTCCGTGGCGTCTTGGGAGAGGCTGGCTCTGCCTGGACTCTGGCCTCATCACCCACAGTTCTCAGGAGGCGTGGGCTTCATTCCCAGTAGATTCACCCTTTTGGAGCACCAAGATGCCTCCCAACCCTGGACCTAGTGGTGACCCGAATAGTGATATCAGTTTCCCTCCCTAGAAGATGACCCTGCAGTGGATGGACAGGAAGACTTTAGGGTGAGAACACTTACCTCCAGCCATCTGAGAATCAGGCAGCGTACTGCCTTGGAAATAGGCACTGCTTGTACCAACCATGCAGGAAGTTGTCATAAGGGGACCCTCAACCTCCTCCTTAGCTTCTATTACTCTGATATTTGCTCCAGTTCTTCAGCATCTTTAGGCATTTCTAGAGTGCATGAGTCTCGTGGCTGGGAAAGGAGAGGGGATGGTATGAGTCCAGTTGCTGGCCTTTCTGCAGTGGCCCTTGGAGGCAGCATAGGAGCCCTAACATGACTGAACTTAAAGGAGTCAGACCCTGAGGCCCTAGATCTTCTAATTGGGTGAGTGTCTGTTGCCTTGTCTCCAAGGCAGAAAAGGCCAGCAGGACCCTCCTTGTGTGTGTGTGTGGGGGGGGCTGGACTTGCCATCTGCTGCCTTTCCTGGGCAGAAGTCATCACCCTTTGCTAGAGCTTAGTGAGGACTGTTCTGAGAAGGGCTGTGCTGCCCAGGAGTAGGTGGGCTCTGCCCTCAGCAGCTGTTGCCTGAAGTGACCTTGACCTGACGTGACAGGGTCTGGGTGCCTAGCCTGAGAACTGTTTGCTGCTGAGAGCCTTCACCCAGGCGCCCACCCATCCTGGTGCCTCCACATCCCTTAGAGGATGCCCCCTTGTCTACCTGCTTGTCCTATGTGCTTGAAACGCACCGTACCCCTTCCTTGTCGGCCCCAGAATCTGTGACAGTGACCACACAGGCTGTGGCCAATCCTTTCCTCTGTGTCCCGTCAGCTGCTCAGGCAAGATACCTCTCCCTTCCCCTACGTGGCTTGCAATACGTAAGTCATCTGTCAGTAAAGGTGGGTTTTTGATACATTTCCAGAACAATCCCCTGGGGCACTGTTCCAGGTGCTCTGCTGAGCCCACCTCCTAGTCTCTGTGCTTCTGTGCAGTCCTGGGATGATGGTGTGAACAGATTCAAGTCCTGCCTCCTCCACCACAGGTCCTCCTCCCAGCACGGAACCCAGGGCAAGTAGGTCACTGTGAACTGCAAACCCGCTTGTCCTGCTCTCCCTGGGATGGGACCCTGGGCAGCTTCTCAGCCTCTGATGCCACAGCCATGGCTGCTCCTAGGAGCCTTCTACAAGAGGCCTTTAGCCCAACCGTGTGGGACCCAGGGATCTGCTGGACACCTGCCCACAGGTCAGGCAAGGTGCCCCTCACCCCATGGCTACATGCTCTGGAATGTTGCTGAACTGGGCTGGCTCCACCAGCGACAGGGAGGACCTGCAGGCTGCCCCCTGCCCTTGGGAATCCCTGAGCTCTCAGCACCTGCTCTACCACAACTCTGTCCCTACCAGCCCCCTGAGTTGCTTGTGAATCACTCAGCTCTGGCCTAATGCTGACCAGGGTGAGCACTGTGATGGCAGCTGGGGACAAGTTCTCAAACAGGTAAACACTGTCCCACTTCAAGGGATGAGTTTCTGAAAATGACCCCACTCCTGGGACAAAATGCGGACAAAAGACTCGTTGCAAGATCCACAGCCTCCCTAGGGCCAGGCAGCAGCTCACTCCTTCTCTTCCCCAGGCTCCACCTGTGGCCCTCCATGGTGACTCTGCAACCGGGGGTGGGGTGGGGTGGGGGCCTGGTGAGAGGCCATGGACACTCAGGGACTGGTGGAACCAGGGCAGCCCCTTGGGGTTCTGTGAAGCAGATCCCCAACTCGTCGATATGCAGCCTCCAGTTCTGTAACTGCTGACACTCAGCAGTGATGTGTGCTGCTTGCTGGACCAGCAAGACCTCCAGGTCCCACAGCTCCTTGAAGCTGAAAGGCAACACAACCTCAAAGAACCACAGGGAACTGCTCCCCACAGCTCCTTTCCATCAGATCAGAGGAGGTGTCAGCCCCACAGGCAGTGAATGCCTGAAGCCCAGGTCCCAGAATGGTGAACTGTGCAGAGGACAGGGACATGGATAGCCCCACCCCACTTCCCTAGGACGGTCATTCTTCATCCTCCTTTGCCATCCAGCTTTCCTCCCATGACCATCACTGCACCTGTGCAGAAGGCTCCCACCCCACTCCCACCTGTGGGAACCACATGCCCGGTGGGTTCACAGATGGGCTCACCCCACACCTGAATTGAGTGCTCTGCATAGTGCCTGCCCAGACATCCGTGTCCTGACACAGGCTCACACCCAGGGCACACAGGCACCCATGTTCCAGGGTCACTCTGAGGAAGCAGCGACATGACTGTATCCACGCTCAGCACACAATGGGCATCACTGAAGACTCAGCCAGCATCACCCTCAGCAGCAGCTCAGAGAGCCCAGGGCCAAACACCTGGAAGCAAATGTCCTCAAGTCGGCAGGACATGCAGAGCTGGATCCATCGAGCTCTGCCAAACATGCCTCCTGTCTAGAAAATGAACCCCAGGTCCGTCAGTTACTGGACACATGGAAAGAGGGGGTTCTGGGTTACTGGAAACACTGGTGGCCTCTAACTGCCACAGAACATGGAAAGAGAGGGTTCTGGGTAATGGTAGCTTTGTGGAGTTCTACCAGTCCTGTCCCAGTGGTGCCCTCCCAGCTCAGGAGGGACGAGTGTCAGCCTCCTCATCCTCAGAATAAGCACAACCCTATACTGGGGGCTTCTGTGGTCTTTGCAGGGCTGAGGAAAGAGGGAAGAACTGTGGCAAATGTGCCATGACCTAGCTCTGCCACCACCTTCTGTCAGCTGCTCGATAAATCCCAGCCTTCTGCAGGGCTCTCTACCTGTAACCTGTCCTCTTCCTCCAATACACCTCTGTTTTGAACCAAAGTTTTATTATTATTAATTATTATTATTATTGTTTTATTTGCAAATAAGTGCAACGAGAAAAAGGAGGAGAGAGATTTTTCTAACCTCTGGTTTACTCCTCAAATGGCTGCAACAGCTAGGTCTCAGCCAGGCGTTCTGTACTCTTACATGGGTGGCAGGGACTCCAGAACGTGGGTCATCCTCTGCTACCTTCCCAGTCACATTAGCTGGGAGCCGAACTGGAAGAGGAGCAGCCAGGATTCAAACCAGCCCTCCAGTATGGGATGCCCATTTCCCAAGCAGTAGCTTAATCTGCTGTGCCATTGCTACCCCTTGTAACAACTTTCAAAGCCTTGGCATTTTGAATTTCAGTTAGTGCAGTGAGTTCCCTCCACACACCTCACCCAGCTCCCTGAGTTCAGTCTGTGCCCGCCCCTGCAGTAAACAGGACTCCCCAGGCTACAAACTTCTGACACAGGACAGGTCTCAGCCCTGCTGATCCATTCTGTGTCCTCCCACTCTGCTCCTGTCTTGTTCCTCTGTGGTGCCGTCAGCACTGGTCACCAGAGAGTTTTCCCGGGATGACAGAGAAGGGAGCAGATGGCTGAGCATGGCCTTCTTTGTGTCCTGTGTCGGCCCCATCTAATCTGTCTGTGGGAGGAACAGGGCCCCTGCCCTGGGTGCAGGTGAGGGGTTGAGAGATGAAACACTGTGATTTCAGCACCGATACTGGACACACATGCAGGTAATACTGAAGCCAATGCTGACAACAAGGGCTTGGCAAGTGTGGGGGAGGGGCAGGAGTACCCGGGAGAGCTGGGTGCTAGGGAGACCACCAGGGAATGCTAGGGATCCCTGTCACCAGTAGCAGCTCAGGCTCCTCTAATGCCATGCTCCTCCAGATCACCTCTGGCCCCTGCAGAAGTGTGAAGGGCCTGGTGGGTTTCATCCAGCTTTGTGGGCTTGCTCCTGCTGCATTCCAGCAGCCTCTGCTCTTCCCAACAAAGCAGAGCCTGAACTTCACTCCCCTGTGGAGTGAGCATGTGTGTGTGTGTGTGTGTGTGTGTGTGTGTGTGTAAGCATATATGTATGTCCTAGCTGTGTGGGTTCTGCTCCAGCATGAGCATACAAGTCCTTTCACTGTCACCAATGGCATGAGTCTGGCATCAGAGTTGCTGTGGGAAACCATGAGGGAAATGGCACAAAGCCAATAGAATAAGGAAGCCGGTATAAAGCCAAAAATATAAATATTAATATAAATAAAATGAGGACTGTAAATGGTGAGTTGAAGCAGTATAGATTTAAAAAAAAAAAAAGACGGGATATCTGGTTACAGTTATTCTTGAATCAAGCATAAAACCAAGAGTGTAACTTGGTAAATGTATAAATATATCCAAAAGAAAATGTAACACACAAAATAAAAATTAAAAAACAGAATGGTGGGCTAGTATGGGAAAACAGGTTCCTAGCAACAGAACCAGTTTTATTCAGTTTGTGGCAGCCAAAACCAGCCAGTGAACAGTTGTCTAGCATTTATCTTTTTTTAAAGAAGTACCTCAGGCAAATCCATTTTTAATAACTGTGAGTTCCCTTTGTACTAAAAAGGCTTAAATTTACTATTCCTTCATCAATATATCATAAGTGGAGGTGTTCTCTACCTTTTTGAGATTAAAATATCAGATGGAAACTTTTTTCTGTATTAAGGTACGTGATGGCAAAAGTTGTTGATGAAAGAGAAAAAAGACGGAAATTGAAAAACTGGGAATCCATAAGGGAAATGGAATAAAGCTGAAAGGATAAGGAGCCAGCACAAAGCCAAAACCATAGGTAAAATGAGGACTCTCAATGGTGAGTTGAAGCAGTGAAGAATTTTTTTAAAAAAGAAACCTGATATCTGATTATATTATACATAAATAACCATATAACAAAGATTGTCACTTGGAAAATTTATACATACATCCAAAGCAAAATGTAACACACAAAATAAAAAACACAACTGAAATAGTGGACTAGTATGGGAAAAGAGGTTTCTAGCAACAGAACCAGTTTCATCCAGTTTGTGGTAGCCAAAACCTGGCAATGAACTGTCCTCTCGTATTTGTTTTTCTTAAAGAAGTACCTGAGGCAAACCCATTTTCAATAACCCTCTGTACTAAAAAAAGGCTTAAATTTACTATGGCCATGTACGTATTTCATAAGTGGAGCTGTTCTCTGCCTTTTTGAGGTTAAAAGGTCAGGCGTGGGGAACTTTTTCTATATTAAGGTACACTATGGCGAATGTGTTGTGCTGATGAAAGAGAAATAAGAAGTAAATTGAAAAAATGGGAATCCATAAGGGAAATGGCACAAGGCTGAAAAGATAAGGAAGGCAGCATGAAGCTTCCTTCATACTTCATACAAGTAAAATGAGGACTCTCAATGGTGAGTTGAAGCAGTCCAGAAATTTTTAAAAAAGGACCAGATACCAATTACATGAATTCCTAAATAAAGCATAAAGCCAAAAATGGAACTTGATAAATTTATAAAACTATCCAAAATAAAATATAACCTCCAGAAACACAAAATCCAGAATGGTGGATTTTATGGGAAAATTGATTCCTAATAGCAGAGGTGGTTTTATCCAGTTTATGCCAGGCAAAACCAGCCAATGAATAGTCTTCTAGGAATCCTGGTTTGTTTGTTTGTTTTTGACAGGCAGAGCAGACAGTGAGAGAGAGACAGAGAGAAAGGTCTTCCTTTGCCATTGGTTCACCCCACAATGGCTGCTGCGGCTGGTGCACCGTGCTGATCCGAAGCCAGGAGCCAGGTGCTTCTCCTGGTCTCCCATGCGGGTGCAGGGATCTAAGCACTTGGGCCATCCTCCACTGCCTTCCTGGGCCACAGCAGAGAGCTGGACTGGAAGAGGAGCAACCGGGACTAGAACCCGGTGCCCATAAAGGATGCTGGTGCTGAAGCAGAGGATTAACCAAGTGAGCCACAGCGCCGGCCCCTGGACAGCTTTTTTTCTATATTAAGTTTTACTATGGCAGATACGTTGTTGTTCATGAAAAAAAAAACCTAAATAAGTAAATTTTAAAAAACCAGATTCCATGAGCAGAATTTAGTATGTGAACATCAGTACCTAACAACAGAATAGGTTTTGTAAATTTTGTGCCATTCAAAACCAGCCAATAAACAATCCTGTAGCATTCCTGGTTTTTAAAAGAAGTACCTGAGGCAAACCTGTTGTCAATAACTGTGAATTCCTTCTACTTAAAAATCTTCAAATTTACTTTTTCCACATATATTTATCAGAGGTATTATCTGTATTGAGGTGTGCTTATTCCTTCTGAACTGAAAAGGCTTAGTTTACTTTTCCCAAAAATATATATGAGAAGGGGTGCTGTTCTCTTTCTGGGGAATAAGTGTCATTTGTAGTCAGCATTTTTCTAGATTAAGGTATACAATGACAAATGCATTATATTGATGAAAGAAAACTAAATATGGAAATCTGAAACAACAATTTAATTAGGAGAAGCCATACAGTTGAAAGAATAAGGCAGCCAGTGTGAAGCCAAAAATGTAAATAAAATGAGGACTCTGAAATGTGAGTTGAAGCAGTCCAGAAATTTTAAATAAAGAGCTGATATCCAGTCACGTGAATTGTTAAATTAAGCTTAAACCAAGAATGTAACTTGGTAAATTTATAAGAATATCCAAAACAAAATTGAACACAGAAAACAGAAAAAGCAGTGTGGACTAGTATGGGAAAATGGCTCACAGCAACAGAAGTGGATCTATGCAGTTTCTGCCAGCCAAAAACAGCCAATGAACAGTCCTCTAGATTTTCTGATTTTTTTAAAAGTAGTGCCTGAGGCAAACCCATTTACAACCCCTAAATACCTTCTGTCCTAAAAAGGCTTAAATTTTACTTTTTGCATATAGATAGATAGATAGATAGATAGATAGATAGATAATGGATATTATATATATGAAGTATAAGTGCTCTTTGTCTTTTGGGGAATTAATGTCAGATATGGGCAGCTTTTTTCTATATTAAGGTATGCTATGGCAAATGTGTTGTTGTGAAAGAAACAAGTAAGAACTGGTTTTATCCAGTTTGTGCCATCCAAAACCAGCCAACGAACAGTCCTCTAGAATTCCAGTTTTTTAAAAAGAAATACGTGAGGTAAACCCATTTTCAGTAACTGTGAATTAACTTCTGTGATAAAAAAGTCTTAAATTTATTTTTCGCACATACTTATATCAGAAGTGGAGGTATTCTTTGCCTATTTGAGAAAGTTTCAGATGTGGAAAACTTTTTTCTATATTAAGGTACACCATATCAAATATACTGTTGTTGATGAAGGAGATATAAGAAGTAAATTTAAAAAATGAGAATCCATGAGGGAAATGACACAAACCTGAAAGAATAAGGGAACAAGTGTGAAACCAAAAATATAAATAAAATGAGGACTCTAAATGGTTACTGAAAGCAGTCCAGAATTTTTTTAAAAGAGCTGATAAATTACATGAATTCCTAAATCAAGCAAAAAATTAAGAATGTTACTCAGTAAATTTATAAAAATATCCAAAACAAAATCTAACACACAAAATAAAAAGAAAATAGATGCAGACTAGTATGGGAAAATCACTTCCTAGCAACAGTACTGGTTTTATCCAGCTTGTGCTGGCAAAAACTAGCCAATGAACAGTCCTCTAGCATTCCAGTTCATTTAAAAGAATTAATTGAGGCAAACCCATTTTCAATAACTGAATTTCTTCTGAACAAAAAAGGCCTAAACTTACTTTTCCCAAATATGCATATCCGAAGTGGAGATGTTCTCTGTTTTGGGAATAAATGTTCGATGTGGTCAACGTTTTTCTGCATTAAGGTAGACTGTGGCAGCTTTGTTTTGTTAATGAAAGAAAACTAAATAAATAAATTTATAAAACTGTATTCCACGACAGAAATGTCATACAGCCAAAAAATAAGGAAGCCTGCATGAATACAAAATATAAATAAAATGAGTACTCTAAATGGTGACTAGTCCCAATCAGTGAATTTTTAGTAAAAAAGACTGGGTATTCAATTACATATATTATTTCATTGAGCGTAAATCCAAAAATGTAACTCAGCAAATTTATAAAGATATCGAAAATATAAAGTAACACACACACTCACACACATGCAGACACACACACACACACACACACACACAAAAGAATTGTATACTCATATGGGAGAATCGGTTCCTAGCAATAGAACTGGTATTATTCAGTTTGTGCCAGCAAAAGCCAGGCAATGAACAGTCCTCTAGCATTCCAGATTTCTTTTAAAAGAATTAACTGAGGAAAACCCGTTTTTAATAACTTTGAATTCCTTCTGAACTAAGAAGGCTTATATTTACTTTTCGCAAATGTATACATTAGAAGTAGAGGTATTCTCTGTCTTTTTTGGGAATAAAAATTGTAGGCTAGTGTCGCTCCCCCATTCGCTGAGGAACGACACAGGATCCTGTGCTGTTCTTTTGTCTGCTCGGCCCTTCCCGGGTTAGCTGCCGGTCCTTCCCGGGTTGGCTGCCGACCCCTCCACCTCCGTGGAGGGGCGGCACCCCCTGCCACTTTCCCCAGTTCCGTGGAGGAGTGGCACACCGACGGCCGGCTCTCTCGGGGGCTGCTCAGGTGTTCCTTCAGATGTTCCTGGTGCACGTTGTCTCTCTCCTCCTTTATAGTCCTCTTCCACCAATCCCAACTCTGCTACCCACACGCCGAGCACGCTGCTCTCCTCCAATCAGGAGCAGGATCAGCTCCTGCAGTTTATCAGTCAAATTGGCGAGAGGCAGCTGCGTAGAAGTTTACTCCTCCCCAGTGCCATATTGTGGGAGAGCAGATGCATAGAATAAGTCTTAATTCCAGTAAGTTAGTCTAGTTTCAGTTGCTCCCCACAGTTCATCCTTTCTTTTTATTCTTTGGCGTTGATACGTGCCTGCCTTCGGTGCCCCGCGGCACACGCACTGCTCTGCTTGCTGGAGTTGCCCGCAGGTGCTTACAAGCCCTACCAATCAGGCAAACCGAATCCGGGTCCTCTCTTCGCCATGTTGTGAGGAGGTTTTTAGGCGCTGATGTGTGCCTGTGTTCGGTGCCCTGCAGCACATGCTCTGCTCTGCCTGCCCACAGGTGCTTACCGCCTTACTAATCAGGAAGACGGAATCCGAGCCTTCTCATTGCCATATTGTGGGGAGACTTATTTATGTTGATTCGTGCCTATCTTCGGTGACCTGCGGCGCATACTCTGCCTGCAGGTGCTTATCGCCTTACCGAATCCAAGGCAGACCAAATCCAAGCCCTCTCATTGCCATGTTGTGGGGAGGCCTTATTTTTCTCTGTTTCTCTATCTCCGGGCATTCCTATTTCTCTTATTTTACTTCTATCTGCCAGCATTCCTATTTGTCTCATTTTACTTCTATACTTCTGTTTCTCTTATCCCCGCGGCTTCCTGGCGCCCGCCCCGCGGCGGCTTCCTGGCTCTGCGCAGCTTCAGCCTGCACTTCTCTCATCTGTGCAGCTTCCCGGATTCGCGCGCACTCGGCGGTCTCTGCGCCTTTCGCGCCCGCACCACGGCCTCCGCGCCAGCCCCGCGTTCCCCTCTCTACTCGCGCCCTGTGTGCTCTCTCTGCTCGTGCCCCACGCGCTCTCTCTGTGCTCGGCGGCTTCCGCGAATCACGGCCTAGCTCACTTTTCTGCTACCAATTCAGTTTTCAGTCTAAGTTACACGGGCTAACCTGACAAATTCCAACCTAGCTTACGTCTCCGCTTTTCGGTTTGGCTTCCCGTCTTTTGCTCCCCGGGCTGACTTGACGAATTCCAACCTAGCTTACGTCTCCGCTTTTCGGTTTGGCTTCCCGTCTTTTGCTCCCCGGGCTGACTTGACGAATTCCAGCCTAGCTTACGTCTCCACTTCGGCCTACCCCCGCGGCTTCATTTTCCATAGCTTATATCTTTCTCTACCCGGTACTTTTCCTAAGTTTCTTCCAACAATATTTCTCTCATTTCTCCTGGCTTCTCCCCCAGTCTGTATCTGAGTCTGTTTTTTCTAGCTTTCACTTTCACTTTTAATCTTAGATTTCTCCTAGCTTCTTCCCGCAGTCCGTATCCAAGTTTGTTTTTTCTAGCTTTCACTTTCGCTTTCAATCCTAACTTCTTCCGGCACTTTTTCCGTCTGGCTTTTCCCTAAGCTCTTCCCTAGTCTCTCTCTCCGGTATTTTCCCGCTTTTCCCCTCCTAGTTTTCATATCCTAGTCACGGCACCATTATCCCTCCTAGGCTTCATATCTGAGTCACGGCACCATTATGACGCTCCCCCTCTTCATGGAGGAACGACACTGGACCCTGTGCTGTTCTTTTGTCTGCTCGGCCCTTCCCGGGTTTGCTGCTGGTCCTTCCCGGGTTGGCTGCCGACCCCTCCACCTCCGTGGAGGGGTGGCACCCCCTGCCACTTTCCCTGCTTCCGTGGAGGTGTGGCACACCGATGGCCGGCTCTCTCGGGGGCTGCTCAGGTGTTCCTTCAGATGTTCCTGGTGCATGTTGTCTCTCTCCTCCTTTATAGTCCTCTTCCATCAATCCCAACTCTGCTACCCACACGCCGAGCACGCTGCTCTCCCCCAATCAGGAGCAGGATCAGCTCCTGCAGCTTATCAGTGAAACTGATGGGCAGCTGCATAGTTGTTTGCTCCTCTCAGCGCCATAACTGTGGGAGAGCAGATGCATAGAATAAGTCTTAATTCCAGTAACTTGGTCTAGTCTCAGTTGCTCCCCACAGGCTAGAATGGGAAAATCTGTTCCTGGCATCAGAAGTGGTTTTATCCAGTTTGTACCAGAAAAACACCAGCCCATGTACAGTCCTCTAGCGCCCCTTTTCTTTTAAAGGAAGTAAGTGAGGGAAACCCATTTTTAATACTGAAAATTTCTTCTGAATTAAAATGATTTAAATCTACTTTTTCCATATATATTTACACACACACACACACATCAGACGTGGAGGTATTCTGTGCCATATTGAGAATAAAATCACAGATGTGGGTGGTTCTTTTCTATATTAAGGTATACTGCAGCAACTGTGTTGTTGAGCAAGAGAGAATTAAAGAATTAAATTTAAAAAACTGGAATCCACGGGGGAAATGGCATATAGCTGAAAACATAGGGGATCCACTGGATGCAAAAATATAAATAAAGTGAGGACTCTAAATGGTGACTAGAAGCAGTTAAGAATTTTTTATAAAAGACTGTATATTCAAATACATTAATTCCTCCATCAAGCAAAAAACAAAAAATATACCTTGATAAATTGATAAAAACATACAAAATAAAATGTAACACACACACAAAATTGGAGACTTGTATTGAAACTTGGTTCCTAGCAACAGAACTGGTTTTATCCAGTTTGTGTGGGCAAAAACCAGCTGATACAAAGTCCTCTAGCATTTCTGTTTTTTCTTAAAATAAGTGCTTAAGGCAACCACATTTTCAATAACTGTGAATTCATTCTGAACTGAAAAGGCTTAAATTTATTTTTCACATATATATATTATATATATATATATGAGAGAAGTCAACGTGTTATCTGTCTCTTTGGGGAATAAATGTCAGATGTTGTCAGCATTTTTCTGCTTCAAGATGTACAATAGTAAAAGTGCTTTGTGGATTAACGAAAGCTAAATACATAAATTTAAAACACTGGAAACCATGAGGTAATTGTCATATACCAAAAAAAAAATGGAGCCAGCATGGAGACCAAATACAAATAAAATGAAGACTCTAAATAGTGACTAGAAGCAGTGAAGTAATTTAAAACAGAACAAAAACACCAGATATTCAATTACATGAATTCTTCTACCAAGCATAAACCAAAAATGTAACTCGGTAAATTTATAAATATATCAAAAATAGGCTGGTGCTGTGGCTCAATAGGTTAATCCTCCGCCTGTGGCGCTGGGGTGCCAGATTCTGTCCCAGTTGCTCCTCTTCCAGTGCAGCTCTCTGCTATGGCCCAGGAAGGCAGTGGAGGATGGCCCAAGTGCTTGGGCCCTGCACCCATGTGGGAGACCAGGAGAAGCACCTGGCTCCTGGCTTCAGATCAGCGCGGTGCACCGGCCGCAGTGTGCCAGCTGCAGCAGCCATTGAGGGGTGAACCAACGGAAAGGAAAACCTTTCTCTCTGTCTCTGTCCACTCTGCCTGTCCAAAAAAAAATATATATATATATCAAAAATAAAATGTAACACAGAAAATAAATTAAAAACCCCAAATGTGGAATAATATGGGAAAAGCAGTTTCTGTCAAGAGAACTGGTTTTATCCTGCTTTGTGCCACAAAATCCAGGTAGTGACCAGTTCTCTTGCATTCCTGTTTTTTTAAAAGGCAGTATCTAAGGCAAATTCATTTACAGTAACTGTGAATTCCTTCTAAACTAGGAAGGCTTAAGTTTTGTTTTCCCAAATATATATATATATATATATATATATATATATCACAATATATCATAATATGTAGTATATCATACCAGTACATTGAATCATAAGCATGATATAATTATTCCAATGGATGCAAAAAACCATTCAATGAAATTCAACACCCATTCCTGTTTCATAAAAAAAGAAACATAGTTCAATATAATAAAGGTTATATATGACAACTCTCAGTCACTGTCCTATTGAACGAGGGAAAATCAAATGCATTTCCTCTAAGATCTGGAACCACACTAGGATATATATTTATTGTTGCTGCTCTTATTCAATACAGTATTGGAATTTTTAGCCAGAGCCTTTAGGAAAGAGAAAGAAAGAGTACAAATAGAAAGGAGAAGCTCAAGCTATTCCTTCTCAGATGATATGCTTCTGTATGATGAGAAACCTAAAGACTCCTCAAAAACACATTAGAACTGACAAATTCTGTAAAGTCACAGGATACAATCAACACACAAAACAAGTTACATTTTTATACACCAATAATTAACTCCTTGTGGAAAGAATGATAAAAACAATCCCATTCAGGAGAACTACCAAAAAATGCCTGGGAGCAAATTAAACCTGGTAAGTGAACGGCCTCTGCAATGCACATTACAAAAAACCAAAGAAAGAAATTGAAAAAGACACAGAAAATGCAAAGACTGCTCATATTCATGGATTGTAAAAAGTAATTTAAAACTTTCCATATTACCCAAAGTAATTTACAGGGTCAGTGCTTCCTCATGAAAATATTTATGACATTTTTCACAATTGTGTTAAAAACAATACTAAAATTCACGTCTAAGCACAATAGATTCAGCAAAGGCAGAACAAACTTGAACAAAAAGAACAAAGCTGGAGGAATCACAATACAAGATTTCAAGGTATACTCCAGGACTATTGTAAACAACACAGCATAGTGCTAGCATAAAAACAGACACAAAGATGAATAGCATAGGATAGAACAGGAGATTCCAGAAACTAATCCATGTATCTACTAATAATTGAACTTTGACAAAAGTGCTCAAAGCACGTATACTCTTTCTTCAATAAATGGTGCTGGGGAAACTGAATCCCCTTACACAGAGGATTAAGATTGACCCCTACTTTTTATCCTATACAGAAATCCACTTTAAATGGATTATGTATCTAAATGTAAGGCCTGAAGCTATTCAACTACTACAACAAATAACAGGGGACATAGGTCAAACCAGTAAGAAAGACTATTGGCTATATAAACATGTATATATTTATTATATATATTATAGTTATTGCCAAATAAATAAATGAATGAATAACAAATGCTGGTGAGGATGCAGAGGAAAGAGAAGAAATGCAAGTTAGTGTAGCCAATAGGAAAAAGAGTTGAGTTCCTCCAAAAAAAATCTTTCTTACTATAGAAGGAATTCACTGTTATTGAAAATTGGTTTGCTTCAGGTAGCTCTTTTAAGCGAACATTAATGCTACAGGACTTTTTACTGGCACGTTTTTGCTGGCACATACTTGATAAAAAAAATTCTGTTGCTAGGAACTGATTTTCCCAAACTAGTTCACAATTCTAGTTTTTTTTCCATGTATGTTACATTTTATTTTGTATATATTTATAAATTTACCAAATTACCTTTTTGGTTTTATGCTTGATAGAGGAATTCATGTAATTGAATATTCAGATTTTTTGTTAACTTTTTAGTCACCATTTTGACTCCTAATTTTATGTATATTTTTGGCTTCTCGCTGACTCTGTTATTTTTTGCACTGTGTACCAATACACTCGTGGATTCCTGTTTTTTAAATGTATGTATTTAGTTTTCATTCACCAACAACTACATTTTTGCCATAGTACAACTTAATATAGAAAAAAAGTGACTCCATCTGGCATTTATTCCCAAAAAAGAAAGAAAATACCTCAATTTCTGTTCTGTACATTTGGGAAAAGTAAAATTTAAGCCTTTTTTAGTACTGAATGAATTCACAGTTATTGAAAATTTATTTTTCTCTGGAAGGTCTTTCAAATACACACCAATGCTAGAGGACTGGTCATTGGCTGGTTTTGCTGGCACAAACTGGATAAAACCAGTGTTGTTGTTAGGAACTGAATAGTCCAAACTAGTGCACAATTCAGTTCAGTTTTGTGTTTGTGTGTGTTATTTTATCTTGGATATTTTTATAAATTAACCAAGCTACTTTTTTGGTTTTATGCTTGATGTAGGAATTCATATAATTGAATATTCTGTGTTTTTTTTAATTTGTAGGCCAATTCTAGTCAGCATTTTGAGTCCTAATTTTATTTATAATAAGTTATACCTGGAGGGGGCCGCCCTCTCACCTGTCACGCGCCACACGTTCATGGGGAACCTGGCGCTAAACCATTCGTAGACGACCTGCTTCCGGGTCGGGGTTTCATACGTAGCAGAGCAGCTCCCTTGCTGCGATCTATTGAAAGTCAGCCCTCGACACAAGGGTTTGTAAACAAAAAAAAAAGGAAAAAAATAATAAGTTATAGCTGGAACACAGTTTTTTTGTGTTTCTTTTTTTATGAGATTAAGGCAAGGTGTTAGGAGATGGAACACCAATGTGGTTGCTTGAAGCTTGGGGATTGTGTTGGGCCTATGAAAGGAGACTTGAGCAGTCAATGATAATGCTTGTTAGATTCTAACTCTGTTCATTTTCCTGAAGACATTAACTTGGTTGTTCAAAAACAACTCTTAGATTGTGAATAAGTTAACTATAAAACAGTAAATATGCTTACTGGCACTCTAATTTGATCACCAGACATGAGAAAGTATTATAAAACCTGATTTTCATGAGGGGCTCATGCATCTAGTGAAGAACAGCAAAAACTGAAAATAACAAGACAGGGAGAAAGAAAAGATGGAAAAGCAAAATAAAAATTAAAAACTCATCCACTAAATTGTGCTAAAAAATTTGTCTCAAAATATGTAAATGTCATTGGAACATTTATAAATGAATGCAAGATGAAATATACAAAAAACTCTTCCAGATAATGTAATATAAGGATAATTGGGATTTTCCAATAGATTAATGAAGATGTCATATTTACTAAAATGCTCCACAATAAAGAAAAATAAAATTAGAAATAAAATGAACAGATCAATTACAGATCTTTGAAATAAGAAGCATAGCCACAAAACTTCAAAACTCAATAAAGAAGGTAATTTTCAGTTCTCAGATTAAAGAAAATTGTATCTTAGAAGAGCTCATGAGAGGCTTGCACTTGTTTGCATTCCAGCTGCTCCACTTCCCATGCAGCTCCCTGCTGATGCTCCTGGGAAAGCAGCAGAAGTTCCTGGGCCCCTGAACTCATGTGAGAGACCAAAAAGAAGCTCCAGGCTGCTGGCTTCAGCCTGGCCCAGCCCTCCTGTTGTGGCCATTTGAGGAGTGAACCAGTGAATGGAATATGCTTGTTTTCTCCCTCCCTCCCTCCCTCCTTCCTTCCTTCCCTCTCTCTCTCTCTGCAGCTCTCCAGTTCCCTCTCTCTCTGTAACTCTACCCTTCCAATATATAAATAAAAGTTTAAAAAGGCTAGTATCCTGTTCAGTGAGGATGGTTTGGGGTTAAAAAAAAAATGAAAAGATGGGCTCATGAAGGAGTCCACCAGGTTTTAATACTCACAGATAGTACTTTGAAAGGAACATTTTAGAGACTTGAATAATATAATGGGAGCTGTATTTAGCTATAGTTAAGGTTACTGAGTGAAAGAATGGGTAAAATGGGGGAAAAAGAATAAACAAAAATATTTCAGCATTGTTGATAAGCTAAGCCTTAAATAGCAGAAAACATGCATTCTATTTAGTGAGTACAATAAATAAAAGTCAGTGTATGCATAGAGAAGTCAAAGAAATTTTCACAATTCAAGATGATTATTTAAATGAAGAAATATGCTTTGTTTGAGGAGCAGCATAGGATAAATAAAAAATTATTCCACAATCTATGGAAATTCTCAACATCCTTATCTTTGCTTGTTGTCCTTCTTCCATGCTCACCATTTCACTGTGGAATTCCTATTAGATCAAACCCATATCAATCCACCTATCTTCCATATCTTTGAACTACTATTTCAGAATGTTTTTTCTTTTTCTCTGTTTACCGTGTTTTTGATTTTTTATAATATTCTGTGTATTTATGCTATAACTGACACTAGTTGAAATTTTATTATGTTTAATAATTTTATCTTTTCAAACATTTACAAGTTGATATTACATAGATGTTCATATATATATATAAAATAAATCTCTCTTTGTCTCTCTCTCTCTCTCTCTCACAAACACACACACACACACACACACACACAGGTTAAAAAGGAATAATGGAAAACATGTTGCAGGCAAAGAGAAACTGATAGTAGCGAACTTGATGACATTCCATAGCAGCAAACTTGATGACATTCCATAGCATGTATAAGCATAAAGAAGACACTCTATAATGATAATGAAAGTAATTCAAAACTTATTCTCTATAAAAATATAAAATTCTGAAATATATATTAACCTCTTTTATCTGAATAAAAGTATCTATAAAACCTATAGAAACTCTATGCATAAAGTCTGAAAAGTTGGCCGGCGCCGCGGCTCACTAGGCTAATCCTCCACGTAGCGGCGCCGGCACACCGGGTTCTAGTCCCGGTCGGGGCGCCGGATTCTGTCCCGGTTGCCCCTCTTCCAGGCCAGCTCTCTGCTGTGGCCAGGGAGTGCAGTGGAGGATGGCCCAGGTGCTTGGGCCCTGCACCCCATGGGAGACCAGGAAAAGCACCTGGCTCCTGGCTCCTGCCATCGGATCAGCGCGGTGCGCCGGCTGCAGCGCGCCGGCCGTGGCTGCCGTTGGAGGGTGAACCAACGGCAAAGGAAGACCTTTCTCTCTGTCTCTCTCTCTCACTGTCCACTCTGCCTGTCAAAAAAAATAAAATAAAAAATAAAGTCTGAAATGTTCAGTGCTTTCCCCCCTTAGTTGTAAAATAAGTCTAACATGGTCCCCCAGCACAGCGTCTATTTAATGGTCACTCAAAAACTTCCCAGTAGTAGGTAAAAAAGAAGTAACGATATATGCATTAAATAATGAAAGTGTCATTATTCACATTGCAATTTAGAAACTTGTAAAACTCATACTAATGTAACAGATTAACTGAAATCAGTTGAATTAACAAAATCTTTGACTTATGGTTAATATACAAAATTAAGAATATGCATGCAATTGCATCTGTAGATTGGAAATTTTATAAAGGTTATAAATCTTTCCAAATTGATCTATACTTTCAATGGAATTCAAATTATAATTTCAGCAGAATATTTGATGGGTAGAAATTAATAATCTTGTTACCAAAAGGTAACAAATGACAATGATAGTCAAAGGAACCCAGGATCGGATAAAGGTTTCCCTAGGATGAGGACAACTGTTCCTGGAGAGTAAGGCCAGAACATGGAATCAAGGAAGCATCCCTGCATACCAGGGATAAATCCCACTTGGTCTGGGTGGATGATCTTTCTGATGTGTTGCTGCATTCTATTGGCGAGAATTTTATTGAGGATTTTTGCATCTATGTTCATCAGGGATATTGGTCTGTAATTCTCTTTCAGTGCTGCATCTTTTTCTGGCTTAGGAATTAAGGTGATCCTGGCGTCATAGAAAGAATTTGGGAGGATTCCCTCTTTTTCAGTTGTGCTGAATAGTTTGAGAAGAATTGGAGTCAGTTCTTCTTTAAATGTCTGGTAGAATTCAGCAGTGAATCCATCTGGTCCTGGGCTTTTCTTTGTTGGGAGGGCCTTTATTACTGTTTCAATTTCTGTCTCAGTTATGGGTCTGTTTAGGTTTTCGATGTCTTCCTGGTTCAGTTTAGGTAGGTTGCATGTGTCCAGGAATCTATCCATTTCTGATAGATTTCCCTGTTTACTGGCATGCAAGTCCTTGTGGTAATTTCTGATGATTCTTTTTATTTCTGTGGTGTCTGTTGTTACATTTCCTTTTTCATCTCTGATTTTATTGATTTGGCTCTTTTCTCTTCTTTTTTTAGTTAGTTGGGCCAATGGGGTGTCAATTTTGTTTATTTTTTCAAAAGACCAGGGTCCAGAGGGCAGAGGCAGATAGAATCTGGGCTCCAGCAGGGAGCTAGCTGCTCTCAGCAGAAAGGGCCCTGTAGTTCATACCCATTCCATTTGCAAAGTCTTCCCTCCAAATCCTCAGAGGTTTGGCTGCAGGAATCACCTCTCCTCCCTTGGATGCTTGATTCCTTTAATAAAGTGATGTTGCATTTTGCATATAACCCACAGCCCTCCCACATATCTTAAATCAGCCCTAGATTACTTAGCATACCTAATACAGTACAAAAGGTATGTAAATAGTGTTACACTGTATTGTTTAGAGAATGATGACCAAAAAAATGGTCTGTACATATCCAACATAGATACAGTCATTTTTATTCTAGAGCCAGAGAAACTGAAACAGAGCCCAAACCAGAGACAGAGAGGCCCCAACCTCTGATTCACTCTCCTGTGCCCACCGTAGCCCGGGCTGGGCCAGAACCAGAGCCAAGAATTCAATCTAAGTCTCTCACATGGATGGCACAGGTATAACTACCATTATAACATTATAACTGCCATTAGCTACCACCTCCCAGGGTGTGCATTGGCTAGAGGCCAAAATTGGGAGCCAGAGCTTGGAATTGAAACCAGGCATTTCAACATGGCACACAGGCCTCTTAACTGATGGACCAAAGACCCATCCCTTTCTGAGTATTTTTGGCTCACGGTTGCCTGAATCTGCAGGGGCAGAACACACAGATGTTCAGGGCTGTGTTCACCTTCTAATCTTTCCAGGTGGGACTGTACATGATGCATCCAAACCACATTCACAAGGACCAAATAATTAAAATCCTCAATGATTAAAAACTGTAGGTCAAATAGTTTCAAAACAACTAGTGAGTTCTCAGTTTAGACTGTGAGGTTATGCTTGTTTAGGACACAGGACAGAATCACAGATTCTTAAAAATGAAAATAGCCCTGGAAATCATATCAGAGTCATTACACAATACAACTCCAAGGTACAGATTCACATCAAATTTTATATACGTAATACCTGTGGTATATGCAGTATTGCCTAGATCATGTAGTCATCCCATAAATCGTATACAACAGAACCATCTGTAGACATGCACAGAGGTCCCACTTTACACAGCCTTTGTGAATCTAAATATCTGAAACTGAGACCCAAGAATCTATATTAATGTAATTTCCCTAGGATACCTAAAGGCACAGCCAGGTTTAGACCAGTTTTTGTCAACTGATAAAGCTAGAATAGTAATAATGAAAAGAATGGTAAAATAATTATAGCCATTATTGGTGTTTATCGCCCAATACTGTTATTAGTTAACATGCATTGTCTTAATTTAATTTTGAGAGATATTATTCATAGTGTTATCCACTTATCACAGACATAGAAAGAGAGGGAGTTGGAATAACCCTCTAAAGTTACCCACCTAGAGCTGGCCAGGGCAGATCTGCTCAAGCTCCAGCATGCTACAACATAGCTGTGAAGAACACACCAAGTTATACAGAAGCAAAATGTTCACTTCTGCTACAGAGCCAATAATCATATCACTGATTTTCTTTATTTTATTTTATTTTTTAATTTATTTGACAGGTAGAGTTATAAACAGTGAGAGAGACAGAAAGGTCTTCCTTCCATTGGTTCACTCCACAAATGGCCGCTACAGCTGGCACTGTGCCGATCCAAAGCCAGGAGCCTGGTGCTTCCTCCCGGTCTCCCATGTGGGTGCAGGGGCCCAAGCACTTGGGCCATCCTCCACTGCCCTCCTGGGCCACAGCAGAGAGCTGGACTAGAAGAGGAGCAACCAGGACTAGAACCCGGTGCCCATATGGGTGCCAGTGTCACAGGCAGGAGATTAACCAAGTGAGCCATGGCGCCAGCCCCAGATCACTGGTTTTTTTTTTTTAATGTGTAAAGCATCTGCCATCAGTCCTTGGGAAAACATTTTTCATTCATTTCACTGAAATAAGTGTGCCAGGAGCAAGAGACAAGTGGGAGAGCCATATGTATTTTCCTCCAAGAAGTGCCCTTGGAGGTGGTCACCTGAAGTGTGGATGCGCCTGACTATAGCCTCTCAGCCAGGGCTCTCTCAGACTAGCACACTTCATCTCCAACAGACCCAAAAAGTGGATTCCTTTATGTCCAGTGTAGCCTAGAAAGCTCCCCCATGGTTGACTCTCGTTTTTATCTGCTCTGGAGGAGCAGGGACTGGATCCAGCTCCACAAGGGAGACTGAATACTGCCATTGACTTGTGGGTACATTTATGCAGTCTTCATTATATCTTGCCTTTGTGCTAAGGATGCTAAGGTTCTCCTTTATATTTGTTTAACATAGAGAACACAGAACGTGGGCAATGGCTCACAGATAGAAACATGATTATGCCCTGGTCCTGTCCCCTCCCTTCCACAGACTGAACATTATTGTTCCTTCCTGGGACACCCCCTTCTGCTGCCCCACCCTCTATCCCTGCCTAACTCTTGCTATTTCGCCTTTCATTTCAGTGTCATTGTCTCTCAGAATTTTTTCTGACTGATTGTTTGAACCCCACTTTCTGAAATACTGTGATTCCTATTTATAGTAGCTCATCATTGATATAACACTTGTTCTCAACCAGATACTGCTTCCATTGCTTTACATATGGTAACTGATTTATGTAGAGTGTTGTTGGCTGAGAAATAATAGGCTCAGAGAGAGTAAGAGATTGAGATCGCACAGCTAGTAAAAGGCAAAGGCTAGTTTAGAATCCAGAATTCTTGTTCCAGAATCTGCGAAAGATGCAGTATATTTGGGACAACATTTTCTGATGTGTGTTTGGGGATGCAAAAATAAAACCAAAATTCTATAGTTAACTGTATATTAGACCTACATACTGAGGGCAACTGGTCTGTACTTCCATGGGGACATCCCCTTCCTTCCTCGATATCACACTCTACCTGTGTTTCTAGGACTTTCTCTCACTACAAGTTTGAATTTGCTTCAGAACCACATGTCTAGTAGCAAATGTATGGGCACTTTAGGTTGGACAGTGTACTTAATCTCAAGGAATATCAGGGAGCGCTAGAGCTTTCTTGGTAGTTAAAAGTCTAAGATTCATTTTCTTTCATGATTAAATCTGTGTTAGTTAAGGATCTTTTCTGGAATGGTAGCCCAGTGTGACAGAAAGATATTTAAGAAAATCTGTAACAGTGATGGAACTGATAATTAATGATGCTTTTCAGGAAAATCTCCGATCAGGTGATTATTTTTCTTTAAGCTTGACTCTGACACTCCAAAGTTAGATTCCTCATAGTCAGGCCAGGTCTGAAGTTTTGCCCTGGATAGGTTACATCCACCCTTTCTAAGCCCAGGTATATCAGACCTCACACTGTCCATGTTACAAGATGCTGTGCCTTCCTGGATACTGGATTTCCCAAAACCCTATCCATCTATAAGCCTTCTTACCAGCCTCACAGTGCCTCTTTACAGTGGACTGTCTCAGGAACTCACACATAATTCTGTGCCTGCAGGGAACTTCCCAACACAGATGTCCAGGAGCAAAGCTATTTAAAATCACCTGCTTGAGAACAGGAACTGAACCTTTGTACAGCAATGGAGAGCACTGCAATCAAGTAGGGGCTCTAAGGGAAAGAAACATGTTGTGAAAGTGTCCAAGGGGTAAGGATTGTCGGGGTATCTTTGACAGCCAGGTCCTGATTCAATCACTGAGGGTATGTCAAGGTAGATGTGGAGCAGCTGATTGGGAAAAATGCCTTGTGAACTCTTTGCCACAGCCCCTGTCTGACATTGTCCTTTCAGACTCCATCCCAGGATACCTGCTGTTCTCTCCAAGAGGCCCTCGCCATGGGTTTCAAAGGAGGTGAGAATTATCTGCCAGGACTCAGCAGGAGAATCCAGTGCCTAAGACATCATCCCAAGGGAATGCTAGAGAAGATGGTGAGAGTTCCCAGGTCCCAAGAGCTGCTCATGAGCCAGACCCTGCAATTTCTTCAAGACAGAGGGGCTGTCCCTCGGAGCCATCTGTACAGTTCTCTTCACCTCTTTTCCTCATCCAGGGCTACTGCTATTCCCCTGTGTGATGAAGCCAGCACAGCGCTGGGGACGTCATCCAGGAAAGCCAGGGCTACAAAAGGAGGACGCACAGAGCATGGGAGCCATGTGAGTACTAACTGCTCCAAGTGATGGAGTCAGCATGGTGCACACAAGTAGATGCCTTGGGTCAGGCCCTGGTGAACTGTGCCATAATTCTGGGTATTGTGACAAGAGAGCTCTTAATTAGGCAAGCCATGTCACTCACATAACAAGGCGGTGTGCCTCTTGCTGACACTGTGATGCTACTGCGTAGTGAATCCTCATGCTTGAACAACACCCCTGAGTAGCAGATCTTCTCACTTGATTGTCTTTGCTTTGGTTACAGAAAGACTAAGATCTCAAAATCCAGCATACTTTAACAAGTGGGCAGGACTTTCTGTTATAATGTGGAGGTATACTTGTTTTTTCCACATCCTCACTAGCATTTACTGTTTTTTGATTTATATATGAGAGCCATTCTAAGAGGGCTGAGGTGAAACCTCATTGTGGCTTTGATTTGTACTTTCCTGATGGCTGGTGGTGATCCTAAACATTTTTTCATGTGTCTGCTGGCCATCGAAATTTCTTCTCTTCTTTCTTTAAAGAAAGATTTTTATTTTATTTATTTGAGAGACAGAGTTACAAAGAGAGGGAGGGAGGGAGGGAGAGAGAGAGAGAGAGACTTCTTCCATCTGCTGGTTCACTCCCCAAATGGCTGCAATGGCCAGAGTTGAGCTGAACCAAAGTTGAAGCACCCTGCATACCAGGCATAAATCCTGCTTTCTCTGAATGAATGATCTTTCTGATATGTTGCTGGGTTTGATTAGGTAGTATTTGTTGAGGATTTTGCATCTATGTAAATCAGGTTATTGGTCTAAAGTTCTCTTTCTCTGTTGTGTTTTTCTGGTTTAGGAATTAGGGTGATGCTGCCTTCATAGAAGGAGTTTAGGAGGATTCTCTCCCTTTCAGTTGTTTTGTATAGCTTGAGAAGAATTGGGATTAGTTCTTTAAATGTCTGGTCGAATTTAGCAGTGAAGCCATCTGGTGCTGGGCTTTTCATTGTTGATTGTCGCTCCCCCTCTTCGTGGAGGAACGACACTAAACCCTGCCTAGGCTTCATATCCGAGTCACGGGCACCATTATGTCGCTCCCCCTCTTCGTGGAGGAACGACACAGGACCCTGCGCTGTTCTTTCGTCTGCTCGGCCCTCCCCGGGTTTGCTGCTGGTTCTTCCCGGGTTGGCTACTATCCCTTCCACCTCCGTGGAAGGGCAGTTCCCCCTGGCCACATTCCCCACTTCCGCAGGGGAGCGGCACACCGCCGGCCGGGTCTCTCGGGGGCTGCACGGGTGTTCCTTCAGCTAGATGTTCCCCATAGATGTTCCTGGTGCATGCCGTCTCTCTCCTCCTTTATAGTCCTCCTCCGCCAATCCCAACTCGGCTGCCCACACGCCGAGTACGCTGCTCTCCAATCAGGAGCAAGTCCTACAGTTTATTAGTTGAACTGGAGGCAGCTGTGCGGAAGCTGTTTACTTCTCTCCCAGCGCCATATTGTGGGAGAGCAGATGCATAGAATAAGTCTTAATTCGAGTAACTTAGTCTAGTCCGGATTGCTCCCCACAGTTGATAGTCTTTATTACTGATTGAATTCCCATCTTGGTTATTGATCTGTTTAGATTTTTGTGTCTTGCTGCCTCACTTTTAGTAGATTGTATGTGTCCAGGTTTATATCCATTTCTTCGCTCGTTGTAGCAATTCCTGGTGATTCTTTTTATTTCTGTGCTATTTTTGTTACATTTCCTTTTTCATCTCTGATTCTAATGATTTGGGTTTTCTCCTTGGTTTACTTTTTTTGTTGTTTATTCAGGCTAATGGTGTTTCAATTTTGTTTATTTTTTCCAACAAAAGAATTTTCATTTCACTGATCATTTGTGATTTTTTTGTTTCAGTTTTGTTTGTTTCTTATCTAATTTTAATTATTTCATTCCTGCTACCAACATTAAATTTGATTTGTCATTTTTCTGGGTCCTTGAGATACATTGATTGCTTAGTTATTTTCCAATTTATTAATACAGGCACTAATTGTTACATAATTCCCTCTTAACTCTTCTTTTCTGTATCCCATAAATTTTGATATGTTGCATTGTCTTCTTCATATTTTTCCAAAATTTTTTGAATTCTCTTTTAATTTCTTCTATGACCCACTGATCATTCAGGAGGATGTTGTTCAGTCATGTATTTGCATGTGTTCTAGAGTTTCTTGAGTTCTTAATTTTCAGATTCAGTTCCATTGTGGTCCAAGGAGATGCATGCTATGATTTCATTTATTTTGAATATGCTGAGACTTGCTTCATGGCCTAGTATATGGCCTATCCTAGAAAAAGTCCCATGCACTAATGAAAAGAATGTGTATTCACTGTGGCAAAAAAAAATGACCTAAGTGAAAGACCTCTGTGAGTGAGATCCCAGTGGAAAGAACAGGTCATTCAAGAAGGAGGTACCTTTCTCTGAAGGGAGGAGAGAACTTCCACTTTGACTATGACCTTGTCTAAAATATGATCAGAGTCGGTGAACTCAAAAGGCCTCCATATCCTTGGCAACTCATGACAAGAGCCTAGGGTGATTACTGACGCCATAAACAAGAGTGTCAATTTGTAAAGTCAACAACAGGAGTCACTGTGCACTTACTCCTCATGTAGGATCTCTGCCCTTAATGTGCTGTACATTGTGTTTTAATGTTGTAACTAGTACTCAAACAGTATTTTACACTTCGTGTTTTCTGTGTGGGTGCAAACTGTTGAAAGCTTTTCTTTTTTTTTTTTTTTTTGACAGGCAGAGTGGATAGTGAGAGAGAGAGACAGAGAGAAAGGTCTTCCTTTTGCCGTTGGTTCACCCTCCAATGGCCGCCGTGGCCAGCGCGCTGCGGCCGGCGCACCACGCTGATCCGATGGCAGGAGCCAGGAGCCATGTGCTTTTCCTGGTCTCCCATGGGGTGCAGGGCCCAAGCACCTGGGCCATCCTCCACTGCACTCCCTGGCCACAGCAGAGAGCTGGCCTGGAAGAGGGGCAACCGGGACAGAATCCGGCGCCCCGACCGGGACTAGAACCCGGTGTGCCGGTGCCGCTAGGCAGAGGATTAGCCTAGTGAGCTGCGGCACCGGCCTTGAAAGCTTTTCTTAATATATGCTAAATTGATCTTCTGTATATAAAGATAATTGAAAATGAATCTTGATGTGAATGGAAGGCGAGAGGGAGCAGGAGAGGGAAGGGTTGCAGGTGGGAGGGAAGTTATGGGGGGAAAAGCCATTGTAGTCCATAAACTATACTTTGGAAATTTATATTCATTAAATAAAAGTTTTAAAAAAAGTGTGTATTCTGCTACTGTGGGATGAAAGGTTCTATAGATATTAATTAGGTCCATTTGGCCCATCTATTGTTTCTTTGTTGAATTTCTGTCTAGTTGATCTGTCCATTGATAAAGGTGGGATGTTGAAGACCCCCATTACTAGTGTATTGGAGTCTCTGTCTCCCTTTAGATCTATTGATATTTATTTGAAGCAGCCTGGCACCCTGGAATTGGGTGCATGTACTTTTATGATAGTTGCATATTCCTGTTGAATTGATCTCTTAATCATTACGTAGTGTCCTGCTTTGTCTCTTTTAACAGTTTTTATGTTAATGTCTATGTTGTCTGATATTAGGATGGCTGCACATGGTTGTTTCTGTCTTCTGTTACCGTGCAATATCTTTTTTCATCCTTACTTTCAGTCTGGGTCTATCTTTGTTGGTGAGGGATGTTTCTTGAAGGCATTAAATAAATGAGTCTTATCTTTAATCCATTTAGCCAGCCTTTATCTTTTAATTAGAGAGTTTAGGCCATTTACATTCAAGGTTACTATCGATAAGTCATGACTTGGCCCTGCCGTTTTTCTGTAAAGATTCCTTCTGTTTGCTTTGGGTTTCCTTTGTACTTTTACTGTGAGATTTTCTGCCTTCACCTTCTTTCATAGTGATGACTATGTTTCTGTGTTTCTGTGCGTAGGACATCCTTAAACATCTTTAGTAAGGCTGGACAAGTGGTGACAAATTCTTTCTTTTATTATGGAAGGTGTTTGCTTAATTTTCATTCATAAGTGAGTGCTTTGCAGGGTACAGTCTTCTGGGTTGAAAGCTTTTCTCTTAATATTGGGCTGTGTCTCTCCATTCTCTCCTAGCCTGTTGAGTTTTGTTCGAGAAATCAGCAACGAGTCTAATTGATAAGCCTCTGAAAGTAATCTGGCTTTTCTCTTGTGTACATTTTGGAACCTTTTCTCTATGTTTTAGTGCTGAAAGTTTGACTACAGTGTGTTGTGATGAAGAGCCTTTCTGGTCATGTCTATAAGGAGTTTTATGTGCCTCATGTACTTAGACAACCCTTTCTTTCTCCAAATTGAAGAAGTTTTCTGTAATTATTTCACTGAATAGGCCTTCTCATCGGCTCTATCTTTCCACACCTTCAGGAACTCTCAGACCCATTTGTTGGGTCATTTGATAGTATACATAAATTTCCAACATTTATAATTTTTATAATTTCCTCTCCTTTTTTTGTTCTGACAAAAAACTTTATAAAGATTTCTCTTCCAGCTTCGATGGTCTTTCTTTTGACTCACCAAATATGTTGTTAAGGCTTTCCAATATATTTCTGTTTGACAGGTTGAATTCTTCATTTCTAATATTTCATTTTGATTTCTCTTGAAAATTTCCATTTCAGGGGATAATTTCTCATTCACATCATGTAAGGATTTCTTTAATTTGTGGATTTCCTTCTGAGTAATCCTACAATTAATCTTTTGAATTACACTTCAGGTACTTCCTCAGTCTCTTAATCTTCACATTCTGATTTTGATGTGTTGTTGCATTCCTTGGGGAGGGCAAGTGAAGTTGTCTTTTTTCTTGATTCTTGAATTTCTGTGTTTAGTTTTAGGCATTTGTGAAAATATTGAATTCACAGGGCAAGATGGCGGTATAGCAGCAGGAGGTACCGAGTTGTGCAGCGAAAATGGATGATTAATGAGTAGAAGGGATACAAACAGCTGGCAGAATCCTGAAAAATTTATGTCCCGAAGTCCTCCAGAGGCTGCTCAGGTCCACTCCAGCAGAAGCAGAGAGAGGACTGAAGGATAGAGAATGAGCAGCACAGGAATGCAGTGAGGAGACAGGTGCCTCTTCCTCAGCAAACCAGGTGAGAGGTTGCAATCCCACAAAGATGCAGTGAGTGGGGACATTTGGTGAACAGTGCTTGGGGCTCTAAGCAGGAAGAAGGAGAAATTCTGAGGAATGGGTGGAGAGATAGAATATACCACAATCCATTGGTGTCTATCCCCCCAACCAGAGATACAGTTAGCGGGATGAAACCATATTGGTTGTTTACATTTTTGTGTGTAGGCAGCATGCTGCCGTGTTCGCCCAGGTACGCATACTCATCGATTGCAGAGGCCACCTCACAACATGCACCACACGGGGACAAGGATCACAACAATTCAGAGTGATTTCCCACCCACCATGCAAGTTGTACAACAGCAAATAATGCTAAATGATAACCCTAGCTCGTTTTACAAACAAGTGAGCAGGGAGCCCAGCACCAGCAGGTGGGGCTTAGTGCACCAAAGCACTGGTACCCAGCTCCATCAGGAATCAGAAATAAACAAAGCTCAGGGAGGTGGTACTGCATGCACATAGCAGCTCATAGCAGAGGGAGATCAATTTAAAAATAAAACCAATCTGAAACCAAACAGAAATGCCAAAGAACAAAGAAACAATTCTGAATAAGAATAACGAAGAATTTGACCAGATAAAAAATGCAGTGGAATCTCTTAGTAATAGAACAGACGAAATAGAAGAGTGAATATCAGAACTTGAAGACAAACTTCCAAAAATAACAGTCAGAACAAACATAAGAAGAAAAATTTAGAAAATGAAGAGTTGGTTGGAGATTTACAAGATTCCATCAGGTGATCCAACGTACAGATCACATAGAAGTTCCAGAAAGTGTGGAAAGAGAGAAATAATTAGAAGGCCTACTTAATGAAATTTTATCAGAAAACTTCCACAATAGGCAGATTGAAAGAGACATCCAAACACAAGAGATACACAGAACTGCCAATAGACAGGACCAGAAAAGGAGTTCACCACGACACATTGTGGCAATACTCAGCTCAGTGAAACACAAAGAACAGATCTTAAAATGTGCTTGAAAGATATGACAAATTACATTCAGAGGTAATCCAATTAGACTCACCCCAGACTTCTCATCTCAAACCTTACAGGCAAGGAGACAATCACAAGATAAATTCCTAGTCCTAGAGAAAAAAAAAAAAAACTGTCAACCCAGAATACTGTACCCTACAAAGTTTTCATTTATGAATGAAGGAGAAATAAGGATTTTCCACAACAAACAGAAATTGAAAGAATCTGTGTCTTCATGCCCATCCCTATAACACTGGCTCAAGGATGTGCTTTACACAGAAACACAGAAACAGGAACTTTGCTACAAAAGAAGATGAATGTAGAAAATGACCCAGCAAAAGTACAAACAAAATCCAAAACACATAAACAGGTCTATTTAAGGAAACTAGGCAGAGAATATATAATATTTAACAATAATCACACTGAATGTAAATGGTCTCAACTCGCCAGTTAAGAGACACAGACTGGATGAATGGATTAAAAAAAAAGAAAACCTATTTATCTGCTGCCTAAAAGAAACACACATTACTAATAAAGACATATACAGACTGAAAGTGAAAGGAGGGAAAAAGATACTGCAAGCTAACAGAAACCAAAAAAGAGCTGGTGTGGCCATCCTAATATCAGACACAGTAGACTTTAACACAAAAACTATTAAAAGAGACAAAGAAGGATCAATTCAACAGGAAGATGTGACTATTCTAAATGTATATTCACCTAATTACAGGGTGCCTGGCTATTTGAAAGGATTATTAAGAGATTTAAAGGGAGATATAGACTTAAATACAATAGTAACAGGGGAACTGAATACCCGTCTTTCAGCAATGCACAGATCAGACAGAAAATCACCAAGGAAACAACAGAGTTAATTGACACTACAGACCAAATAGACCTAGCAGATATCCATGGAGCCTTCTATCGTACAGCAAAAGAGTACACATTCTTCTTCCCAGTGCATGGAACTTTCTCTAGGATTGACCATATATGCTAGGCCATAAAAGGAGTCTCAGCAATTTCAAAAAATTGAAATCATACCATGCATCTATCCAGACCACGATGTAATGCAGCAGGAATTCAGCAACTCAAGAATCTCTGCATCATATGCAAACACATGGAGAATGAACAGTGTGTTCCTGAATGAACAGTAGGTCACAGAAGAAATCAAAAGAGATATCATAAAATTTCTGGAAACAAATGAAAATGACAATACAACTTACCACAGTGTGTGGGATACAGCAAAAGCAGTGTTAGGGTGAAACTTTAAGGCAATTGGTGCTTATATCAAGAAACTGGAAAGGCACTAAATAAATGAACCATCTGTGCACCTCAAGGATCTAGAAAAGCAGCAGCAAACCAAACCCAAAACCAGGGAAAGAAAAGAAATAATTAAAATTGGAGAAGAAATCAACAAAATTGAAACAAAAAATACAAATGATCAGCAAAATGAAGACCTTGTTTAAAATTGACACACTGTTGGTTCAACTAACCAAAAAAGAGAGGGAGGGAGGGAGGGAGGGAGGGAGGGAGATAAGATTCAGATCAATAAAATTAGAGATGAAAAAGTAAATGTAACAGCAGACACTACAGAAATAAAAAGAATCATTGGAAACCATCACAAGGAGCTGTATGCCAACAAAACAAACTGGGAAACCTAGAAAATGAATAGGTTCCTGAACACATACAGCTTACCTAAATTGAGCTATGAAGACAAAGAAAACCTAACAGACACAGAACCAAGGTATAAATTGAATCAGTAATAAAGGCCCTCCCAACAAAGAGGGTCTGGTACCACACAGCTTCACTGCTGAATTCTACCAGACATTTGAAGAAATAACCCCAGTTCTTCCCAAATGACTCAAAACAATTGAAAGGGAGGGAATCCTCCAAAATTCTTTGTATAAAATCCTCAGTATAAGCATGGACCCCATTGCATTTACCCACCCTCGATGATCATGGAGCTCTGAGCAGCATGTGGAGCAGCTCACATTGATTGCCCAGAGACCCAGGTACACTTTGTGCAGTCACAAGTTCCCACAGTCTCAGCTCACTAGGCTCCCACAGTCAACAGGGTATAGAGGATCCGCTCTGCTCTGCTAGCCTGTCCTGTCCACAGAGAGGCAGAGATGTTCCCAGAGCCAGCTGTCTGTGTTCTGCCTTGGCAGTTGGAGCCACAGAGCGTATGGTATGTTGAGAGGCTAGGGGTGCTTCACATTCCTACATGGGTGTCCAATCCTCCAAGCTGACTCAAAGTCAGTGGGGAACATGGATTTTCCCTCTGCTGGTATCTCTGGATCACAGGCATGCACAACAGCCACCTGCTGAATAGTGTCTCCTCCCCGACTGGTTTCCAGGTGTGTGCCCCCAAGCTGCTGCCCCTGGTACTGCCCCTGGTACTGCTGAGGAGATGGCATCTCCGATGGCATCTCCTCTCAGCCCGATGCTGGGTGCCTGCCCAAGAGCTTCCAGAGCTGCCACCTTTGGTGCCTGCCCTCTCTCAGCCAGTTGCTGGGTGCTGTTGTGTTCAGATGAGGTGAGAGAAATGTGCTGCCATTTTTTTTACTGTGTCAGCAGTCACACTCTCCCTCTTAGGCTCCAGGCCAGACTCATGCCATGCTCTCCCTCTGTCTGTATCACTGTTGGCTTGGGTTGCTACAATCTGATCTCACCTCAGTCTCCAAAGTTGGAGCCTTCTCCAGCTATCAGCTCCTGGGGTCATGAGTTGGGTCTGTGTTCATGCTACACAACCAAATCTTCCACACAGATCCATGCCATTCCTCTTCCTTCCATAGTTTTCCACTGCAGTTTTCTCTAATTCTCCCATGACAATGTATATCCTGCTTTTTTATTATTTACTCTTAGCTTAGAGAAGTATGCCTTTCCCTATTTCAGCAACTTGGCACCTCCCCACATGAAAGTTTTAAGTTAGATCATGTTATTCTTCTACAGACTTCCCTTTGCTTCCTATCTCCTTCAGAGTAAGAGCAACCACACTCTCAGTGGCATCAGGGTCTGCATTATATGGCCTCCTTCGATCTACTTTCCTACCATTTTTCTTTTCATTTCTCAACTCCAGCCACCCTGGGCCTCTGTCACTTCCTCAGTCTTTTTAGGCACTCTCATACTTCTAGATATTCGCACTGCTTTTTCCAGAATCCTAAAGCCCACCTTTTCACTTCTGTCAGAGCTCTGTTCACCTTCCAGGGAGTCCTTCCTCAGCCTACTTGTATGACACAGCAGTCTTTAACCTCTGCACCCCTTTCCTGTTCCTGTTTGATTCTCTCTCCTCAGCAGCTATCACCAACCTCTGGGCTATGTATTCTTTCTTTCTTTGCTCTTTTCTCCCATTCCTCCCACTCCTACAATATGGGCCTCATGAGAGTGGAGCTGTGTTTTAACCACGGCTGTGTATCCCAAGTGCCTGGAACCATGCTTCACTCATCTCAGCATTCAATAACTATTGGTTGAATGAATGAGTTTTACACACATGACCTCTGTGACAGTACTAGAAGATAAAGATGCATTTATTCCATTCCACAAAGAAGGAAATGGAAGCTCAGAGGTTAGGTTGTATGCATTTTGTGATGGAACCTTTACTTGACTGCCCAGATTTGAATGTTGCTAGAGTCATTTCTATCAGAGAGACATAAATGTCAGGTTCTCCAAAGACGTGCCACGTGATCACCTACCAGCTGTCACACATGCTGAATAAGCAGGAATCTGTGGTGGTTATATGAGTCATCAGCTCTGAGAGCAGAGCAGGGGTCCTGAGTGGTTGCGTTGGATGCTCTGGGAAAGGCTGCCATAATGAAGGTCCAGCTGCTGCTCAGTTCTCCCCTCAGTACCTCTGAGGCAACACCTGTGGTCACACAGACCCTCCCAGGTGAGGGGACTGGGATGTTTTTCTAGAGCTGGATGCCATAAAAGGATCATTGTGTGTAACTCCCAGCAGTGAAGGGCTGAGACTGAACCAGTGTCATCTCAGTGGCATTTAGAAAAGTAGCTTGGGGGGGAAGAAAGCTAAAAATCAGCCATAGGCACCCTTTGCAGATTCCTGGGTACCCTGAGACCCAGAGGGGTCCTGAAGGTAGTGAGTGCTGCTTCTCCATGAGGTTGTGGTTCTTGAGGAAGGTTTCAGTGAATCTGCTGACAATTCATTTGTAAGTGCACATTACTCAAATTCCTTTTGGAATTAAGGGCATGGAGTAGATTCTCCTGCTCTGATCCAGGCATTGAGCTGTCACGTCATAAGATCTGCATTTTGGGGTTGTCATTTTCCTGTCTTGTCCTGCAAACAGGTGTGATCATCCAGGAGGAAAATAGATGAACTCAGAGATTAAATAGAGATCAAGAATTGAATTCAGTTGATAGTTGATTGAGTGGGGGTTCACTCCGAAATCCTTTTAATTCATGAACTTTATGCAAAATCTCTGTGCTCAGAAATGGAAGAACAACTTGTGGCAGCCTCAGCACTGAGATGTTGTGGTCAGCTCTGGCTACTGTAATAAAACATCATAGACTGGATGGCAGAAAGAATAGAGATTATTTCTGTCACAGTTCTGGAGGCCAGGAGTCTGAGGTCAGGGCACCAATATAGGTGGATAGTATAGTGAGGGCTCATTTCAGGGTCACAGAAGACTACCATCTTTCTGCGTCTTCACCTGGGGTGGGGGGAGAGTGAGAAACAAGAGCAAACTTTCAGGTGTACTAATCCCATTATGAAGAACCTACCTTCATAAATTCATCGAAATCATATCTCTTTCCAAAATTACCATCTCCAAATGCTAAGATAATGGGATTAAAGCTTCAGTGTGAATGCTGAGAGACACAATACCTTCCACAGAAGGACTGAGGTTAATTCAGATGGGCTCTGTGGGAGCAGACTTAGCCTATGGGGGTGTCCCATAAGGTGATCAGAGGGCAAGAGGAAGTTCCTGTGAGCTTAGAGCATAGTGTGCGGATTACTAGCAATGGTTTATGCTCACGTAGACAGAACAGTTATGAGTTAGGCAGTGTTCAGAGTACTTTACTTTATCATAGATATATTTTTAAAGATTTATTTATTTATTCTAAAGGCAGAGTTACAGAGAGGCAGAGGCAGACAGAGAGAGAAGTCTTCCATCTGCTAGTTCACTCCCCAGATGGCCACAATGGCTGGAGCTGCACTGATCCAGAGCCGGGAGCTTCCTACGGGTTTTCCACGGAGGTGCAAGGGCCCAAGGACCTGGGCCATCTTGCACTGCTTTTCCAGACCACAGCAGAGAGCCGGATCAGAAATGGAACAGACAGGACTCGAACTGGTGCCCATGTGGGATGCTGGAGGTTCAGGTGGTGGCCTTATCTGCTGTGGCACAGTGCCAGCCCTATCGTAGGTATCCTTCAGTTTGTTCTGTTCTTCCCTTCAGAGCCCATTAAGAGACAGGCTTCTGTGAGGATACTGATGCCGTTTCATTGAGGTGTCCCAATGTGTTGTTTTAGTAAAGAGCAATCTCAGAGTTGCAGGTAATTCAGTTGTTGCCCTGATCATATAACATCTTTGCATGTATTTGGGGACAGTTCAAAGAAAGACACATTATAAGAATATGGGGAAAGCCACTATAATCCAAAAGTTGTACTTTGGAAAGTTATATTCATTAAATAAAAGTTAAAAAAAAGAATATGGGATAAACATGGGTATTTCAACAAAGTTAATGGAAAATAGAATTCAGATATAAGCAGTATACAGGAGGGCATTTGGCCTATATGTTAGGAGGCCAGTAGAGAAGCCTGCACCCCATATTGGAGTACTTGGTTTTTATACGCATCTCTAACTCCTGACTGCTGACTCCTCTGTTAATACAGAGGGAAAACATTGGTGATGGTTCAAGTAATTGGGTTCCTACCATTCAAGGGGTGAGGCCTGGACTGAATTCCCAGCTCAATGCTGTGGAAATGTTGTGAGCATTTGAGCTGTAAAACAGTGGACAGGAGCTATCTGTCTCTCAACTTCTCAAATAAATTAAGAGTTTATTTTGGAACAAAAATTTTTATGCACCTAAATAGGAGTCATTAATAGGAAAATGTATGTTATGAAAAAATCTCTTCATAGATTTGAATTTTCCCTCCAAACAATCTTTATTTTCATTTTGTTTTTGACAGGCAGAGTGGACAGTGAGAAAGACAGACAGAGAAAGGTCTTCCTTCGCCGTTGGTTCACCATCCAATGGTCGCTGCGGCCGGCGCATTGTGGCCGGCGCACCGCGCTGATCCGATGGCAGGAGCCAGGTACTCATCCTGGTCTCCCGTGGGGTGCAGGGCCCAAGCACTTGGGCCATCCTCCACTGCACTCCCTGGCCACAGCAGAGAGCTGGCCTGGAAGAGGGACAGCCAGGACAGAATCCAGCGCCCCGACTGGGACTAGAACCCGGTGTGCCGGCGCCGCAAGGTGGAGGATTAGCCTAGTGAGCTGCGGTACCAGCCTCATTTTTCACATTTTAAAGCACGCTCTCATATGCATATACACAGTTAGGCTTTCCTCCAAAGTGCCGGTTTCTAAAATAATTCTCTGAAGTTGGTGGGTTGGGTTATTTTCTCTGTCACCCCCACTTCTCACACAGGGTGAGGATTTTTTTAAGGTTTATTTATTGATTTGAAAGTCAGGGTTACAGAGCAAGAGATGGAGATACAGATCTTCCATCTGCTGGCCTACTCCCCAGATGACCATAAAGGCCAGGACTGGGCCAAGCTGAAGTCAAGAGCCAGCAGTTTCATCCAGGACTGCCCCATGAGTATCAGGGGCCCAAGTGCTTGGATCATCCTCTGTTGGTTTTCCCAGGTCACTAACAGGGAACTGGATCAGAAGTTGTGCAAAGCCAGCATTGAGGCATAGAGAGTAAAGCAGCCAGCCACCTGTGATGCTGATATCCCATATGGGTGCTGGTTCAAGTCCAAGCTGTTCCACTTCCAATCCAGCTCCCCGCTAATGTACCCAGGAAAGCAGTGGAACATGGCCCAAGTGCTTGGGTCCTTTCACCCATGTGAGAATTGTAGATGAAGCTCCGGTTCCTGGTTATGGGCCTGGCCAAGAAGTGGCCATTGTGCCAGTTGGGGAGTAAACCAGAGGATGGAAGATTTTCTCTCTGCCTCTCTCCCTCTCTGCCTCTCTCCCTCTCTCCCTCTTTCTGTCTGTTCTCCTTTCTCTGTGACGCTTTCAAACAAATAAATATTACAAAAAATAAGAGTTAGAGGAACAGGACAGGAACTGGCAGTGGCACCCATATGGCAGCTTTACATGATACAACACAACACAGACTCCCAGGGTGAGTTTTAACACAAGTTGTTGGAACAGCATGCTGACTTCCTCTTAGTTCTTGATGGGATCAGCCAGGGTCATTGAAAATACTCGTGTAAACCTGCAGGTACCAAAACCTGGAGTGGAGACATGAACTGCTCCAGGTCACCTCATGTGCCAAGGGTGGCTGTACATTGTCATGAGAGCCCTTCAATTCACAGATGTCTGCTCAAGGGCAGGTGCCTTGGCCTTAGAAGAAGCAAAGGTAAAGATTGCATCTGTCACCAGAAGAAACAGCCACATCTGTCATAGAGCCCAGAGACTTGACTTCTTGGCATCGCCCTTGTCAGGGATTCCTGGGTCACCTTGAACAAGTCACCTAATCTCTTTGAGACCTACTTATGCAGTGCTAAGGAGAGGAGTTTAATGAGGTAGCTGTTGAGGCCAGGATCACAATCAGATCTGGAGATTCTGTAAGTTGCACAGATTCTGGAAGACACAGAGGCAGTCATAAGATATTTTCTTTGGTGTCTCATGAATTAACATAATTAATACCTCTGCTTTCAGAATGAATCAGTAATGTGAACAACAGTTCTTTATTTTTGACAGAGTTAGAGAGAGAGAGAGTAAGAAAGAGAGGTCTTCCTTCCATTGGTTCACCCTCCAAATGGCTGCTGCAGCCGGCACACTGCGCCAAAGTGAAGCCAGGATTCAGGTGCTTCCTCCTGGTCTCCCATGCGGGTGCAGGGGCCCAAGGACTTGGGCCATCCTCCACTGCCTTCCCGGGCCACAGCAGAGAGCTGTACTGGAGGAGGAGCAACCAGGACAGAATCCAGCGTCCCAACTGGGACTAGAACCTAGTGTGCTGGCACCGCAGGCGGAGAATTAGCTAAGTGAGCCATGGCACCGGCCTGAACAACAGTTCTTGATCTCAAATTGGACAAATTTTAACTGATGTAAAAAGGAAGAAAGAGCGCAGATTTGTGCTGTCCAATATGGTAGCCACCAGCCACATGTGAGTATTTAAATATGAAATAACTTCAATAAAATAAAACAAGAAATGCAGATTCTCAGTCACATGGCCACATTTCAGGTGTTCAGGAGCCACCGATGCCTGGTATCTGTTTTACAAGCTTCCTTCTGCCACTCAGCACTGCCCTGGAGCTTTGCCAGGACCAAAGGCTCCCTATCCTTGGAAAAGACTACAGGTGTTTTGGGCCTAGGGGGACTGGGCCCATCTTTGGGGAATGAAAGAATGGATGAAAAATCCCTTGAGGACAAAGCAGTGCAAGAAACCTCTAAGGCAAAGGATGGTTATATTGGTCAAGGGTTTGAGAAATATGGGAAGGCGGGGATGTTGGGAAAAGGATAAAGAAACGTGTGAACCATTCTGTTCCTTTGCTCTTGACTGTTCCTGGAGCTCTGGATCACACAGGACTACAAGAGGGAAGTTCCTTATACAGATTGTTACCCTATGCACAACTGATTCCTACAGTGGGAAAGTACGAGAGGAACAGGGATCTCCTAAGCCCCAAGAAAGGAAGGGCCTTCTCATAACTCAGTGCTGGGGAAAATGGTAGTCCCTTTCACATGTTAAAGAAGGGAAGGTTGTTGCCTAACAGGACAGTGGCAGGAATGGGAAGAAGTCAGGCTGACTTGAAATGAGGAAGAAGGTAGCCACTTTATCTGGAGGCTGGCAACTTAATTACAGATGTGTGCAGTCAAAGCCATCTTATATTTTGAAGCGTAGGCTTCTGTGTACACAGAATCCATGCCAAAGGAGAAGGTTGAGTTCTGCCTTCTTTGCCAGCCTGGCTCGCGGGGGCCAAGCCTGTGAGGAGGCAGATGGGAGTGTAATTTGCCCTTCTGTCTGGAAGCCATCTGTGAAGGGAATCCCCTTTGTCTTCTGAACTGCCTTCCAGGCGCAGCCACGGGGATGACACTGAAGATGAGAGCAGCAAGTTCACTGACAATGTTGAGGAAGAGGCCGCACGTGGAAGAGCCAGCAGCAGTGACATTGGTGCCAGGTTCTGCCATTCCCTTCTGAGATCTGGTGCGTCTGGCAGCTGATGGGGACCTGGAATGACAAAGTAAGTTTTTAAATAAGCCACTTCTCAGTCAGATCTCTGCCCTCCCTGAGCTTCTCAGCCGCCTCTCTAGCCCATATCCTTATTCCACTTTCCCTCGGATCTGCACATAGTTTTACTGCTTCTATTTCTTCCTTCTGCTTCCTGCCCCCTCTCCCCACTTTTGCCCATTTACTCTCTGGAGTTGTGAGTTCCGAGTGAGTTGTCAGTTCAGAAAATTGTTTTAGTCCATCTTATTTCAACACCTGTGAATGTTTCTATGCAGGCACCTGTGAAGTCACTGGGCATACTCTGTGACCCCGACAGACAACAGTTCTTGCTCTCATGAAGGCTGCCTCCTATTACATGAGCGAAACCTGAACAAATAATAAGTTAAGTGCATTATGCTTACAATTTAAAATTCTGATGAGTGTGATTGTTTTGTCCTGTGTTCCCAGGTCCCAGTTTATCATCTACTGACTTAAAACTGGCTGGTGGTAATTCACATAGCTGTAGAACCCACAATAACACGTTTCCTATTGTCATGGTCCTCATTTCTTTTCCATATGGTGTAAGGAAATTTTGCTTTTCTTTCAAAGGCCACCTTGAACACAAGAGGTTCTGAGACTCAGGATGTTTTGAGACCAAGGTTTTTAATTGTGGTGCTGTATCCAAGTAACTGTGGAGATATAGGCAAGTCTAATCCTTCCTGAGCCTTGATTGTCTTCCTGAAAAATAAGGAAGCTGTTGTAGGTCTGTGAGGTCACTTCATGCTCTGGGGTGTGTCTGAGTCAATTATGGAATAAGATGTCTGTAATAGAGATCAGTAACAACTGTGGTCAAGAGCATACCCAACCCTGATTATGTTTCCTTCAGGAGCATCTCGCTGAACCTTTGGCCTGAGAATGCAGAACAAAAAGAGCATAATAGGAGATGCAGTGCCTGGTGGGTGGGAGATCCAAGAAGACAAAGAGAAGAATGAGGTGACAGTAGATCCTGGGGTCACAAAAGTGGGTCTGAATGAGTGTACCTTCAGGCTGAGTTCGGGAAGGTCCAGAGAAAAGCAAAGAATGTGCACAGCATCATCACCCTCCCTAAATAGCAACTGGTACTGAGCAGCAAGGAATGAGATAGTGCCCTTATCCAGAACTCCTTGAGTATCTGAACAAGGAGATCGACAGAAGGAATGCAGCCCTGCTTTGTTCTCCCAAGGAAGACCTATGCCAAGAAGAGGGGATGTGCACAGGAGGCCTTACTCCAGACCCCAGAGCCTTGACCCTGGAACTGCCCTTCCAGCGATGCCCATCAGGTAAATGTGGGCATGGATGGATGGAAACACTTGGAGGTGGGCTGGGGATGCCAGTCATTACCTACACAGTTCTTCCTTTTAGGTCAGCAGATACAAAAGAAAGGTTCCCTTGCACCAAAGCAGTGGTGATACTAATCTTCAGCACATCTTCAGCCTTTAGAAAGGTTTTCACAACATTTTCTCCTGAGTTTTGCAAGTAATGCCCTAGGCATTGGCAACAGGCAATAAAGCCTGATCTATGCCCTGGAAGTGTCCAAGGGAGTGAGGAAAGATGGCCCCAAACCAGACAGTTCCAGTGGGGTGTGACAACTGCTGAGTGTTGGGATGCACTGGTTTTGGATGCAGCCCAGACGAGCAGTGTGTGGTGACATTGCTTCCTTATCCCTGCCACATTTATCACTGCTCAACACATGGATTTTCTCCTCAGACACTCTGAAGGAGTTGTCAGGATTCCCCTACAGAAATGAACTTTGCTGAGGATTTTTCAAAATGGAGAAGGCAGAGGATTTGAGAGGCCACTGGGACAGAATGCCCATGAGATGATGTCTTCTCTTTTCAGCCTCTGAGCACATGGTTACTGAGTGCTCCTACCTAGCTGTTACTGGTGCTGTTATGTGCTGTTGATGCAGAGTTGAATGAAATGTTACCCCAGCTCTCCAGGAGCTCCACCTGGAAAACAAGAAACTGCCAAAAGGCACGGGAAGTGCTGTGACAGACATATGACTTGAGTCCACGGTGGAGGGGGAGTGTTCACCTTGGTGTATGGACACTGATGCAGTTCTTTGAAGTCCTGTTCGACTATTTCTGCTTTTCCAAATATGTAGATTCAACACTATTTAAAGATTTATGTTTTTATTTGACAGAGTATTGGAGATGTAGCGATGGAGGGGAAGAGAGAGAGAGAGATGGAGTTCTTGGTTCCTGGCTTTGGTCTGGTCCAGATGTGGGTGGAAGGGGCCCAAGTACTTGAAGTATCATCCACTGCTCCCCAAGATATTTTGACAGGGATCTGGATCAAAAGCAGAGTGGCCATGACTGGAACAAGGACTCTGATATGGGATGTGGCCTTCCCAAGTTGTTGTTTAACCTGCTGGAAAATGGCATCTGCCCTCCCCCAAAACACTGTTAAATCATAGTAATATGTTAAGAGCATCATGCTTTCAGAATGAAAGAATTTCTTGTCCCACAGCTCCTGTGCCCATCCTTGGTATAGAAGGCCCATGTCACTGTCATACTTGAGATACATGGACCTGTGTGGAAAAGACACAGGACATTGTAGGATTTGAATTCTGGATCTGTCTTTGCTAGTCTGAGTGACCTAGAATAAGCCACCTTACCTCTCCCTGAGTGTAGGTCTCACCATCAGTAAAAGCAGGCAACTGCACCTAACTTGCAGGGCTGTTGAAAAGCTAAGAAGCACTGCATCTTAAGGCCTGATACAGTGCCAGGGCTGAAAACAGTACAGCTTCAACTTTGCCTCTAGTCATTATTGTCCTTGTGACAAACCTGCCTTCTCCCAAGTATAGAAGTCACTGCAGAATATTCAACATTTTCTTTTTTATAAGATTTAGATTTACTTGAAAGTCACAGTTATGCAGAGAGAGGAGAGGGAGAGAAAGAGATCTTCCGTCTGCTGGTTCACTCCTCAGATGGCCACCACGGCCAGAGCTGTGCTGATGCAAATCTGGGCGTTGGGAGCTTCTTCTGGGTCTCCCACGTGGGTGCAGGGACCTGAGCCCTTGGGTCATCTTCAACTGCTTTCCCAGGCCATAATAGAGAGCTGGAGAAGAAGTGGAGCAGACAGGACTCGAACTAGTGCCCATATGGGATGCCAGCACTGCATGCAGAGGCATTACCCACTATGTCACAGTGCTGGCACCATATTCAACTTTTTCTGAAGAAGGTATATTTGTTTTCAGAGGGTGAGGAGCATGATACCCTCAGGACATTGGTTCTCATGGAAAGGCCATGCTCTGTGCATCTGGGCTCAGCACAGGCCACTGCCCTGGGAAAAAGCCCTTGGAAAGCCAGCTAAGGGAGCAAGAAGAGCTCCAGTCAAGTAGAAAATCAGAAATCATCTCTGCTCTGCAAAGGGACATCTTAACATCAGATTTAGAGTGCCAGCGAGGTCATTAGAAACCTCAGGAACCAGGTGTAGTGCCTGTCAGTTACAAATGATTATTTGTTTAGTCTGGAAAGACCCCAGAAGTTGAGTTCTATTGCCTCCTTCATGAGATATTCTGTGATGAGAACAAGGGATGGCTGTGTGGTAGCCCCACACTTTTCTTTCTTTCTTTTTCTTTTTTTAGATTTATTCATTTGTTTGTTTGAAAGTCAGAACTTTAGAATTATTTTTCTAGTTCTGTGAGGAATGTCATTTACATCTTGATGGTATTCAATTGAGTCTGCAAATTGGTTTGAGTAGTATAAATAAGTTAAAAATACCAATTCTCCCAACTATGAACAGTAGTGGTTCTCCATTATTTGTTTCTTCTATAATTTCTTTGATTCAGATTTTCTAATTTTCCTTGTAGAGATCTTTTACATTCTTATTTCAATTTATCCCAAGGTAATTTGTTCTTTTTGAAGTCATTGCTCTTATTATTTTCATATCAAACTTCTACTTGTTGGTTGTTGCTTTCTTATCCTGCAGCTTCACTGAAGTAGTTTGCCTATTCTAACAGTCTTTGATGTAGATGTTAGGCTTTTCTACATAGAGACTCATGTCATCTACAAATGGAGATGTTTTAACTTCTCCTTTCCTATTTGTATGCCTTTTGTTTCTCTTGCACAATTGCTCTGACAGAAACTTCTTGTACTATGTTGGATAAGAGTGGTGACGGTAGACAACCTCATCTGGTTCCAAATCTTAGCTGAGATTTTTCCAACATTTCCATTCGCTATGACATTGACTGTGGGTTTGCCACTTACTACCTTTATTATGTTGAAGTATGTTCCTTCAAAATCAAATTAATTCAGGGCTTTTATTTTGAATGGATATTGAATGTGGCAAATGCTTTTTCATTATCTACTGAGATGATCATATAACTTTAATCTTTTGTTCCATTGAGGTAATATGTGATATGTATGATTTCTGTTTTGAACCATCCTCACATCCCTGGGATGAATCTCACTTGTTTGGCACAGTGATCTTTTTAAATACGGTGCTATAGTCAGTTTTCTAGCAGTTTATTGAGAATTTTTGCATCTGTGTTCATGAGAGATGTTGGCCTATAGTTTTCATTTTTGTGGTGATGCTTTGTCATTGTCCAGTTTTGAAATAAAGGGAATTCTGACCTCATGGAGAACTTGTTAGGAAGGATTCCCTTGCTCTACATTGCTTTGAATCATTTCAGATAAATTGCTGTTAGTTCATCCTTAAAAGTTTGGTAGTACCTGTTAACCAGGTTAGTAACATCAGTTGTTACTAATACAGTTACAAACATCACAAAATGGATGGAAGAATCTACGTCATTGGAATTAGAAATCCAACACAGTTGTCATGGTACTGGAAACACCTCCACATTTATTTCAAACTTTTTTTTAGTTGTTTTGGAGATTAAATAAAAAGCACACATTTTGTTTTCATTATGTTATTGCTTTCTCTTGATTTTTCAAATTAAGTTTACAAAGGAATTTAAATAGATAGAAGGAAACTTTAAAGTAACCTCATTCATGTATAGAGGAAGAACATACAGATAATAAAAACTCAAAAGGCAGTTCCTCTAAGCCAAATATGCCCAAGGGAGAGAGAATGGGTTGTAGTGAAGCAGAAGGGGAACATAGTTAGGAGATGTATCACTAACCCAAATGAGCGCCTTGGAGTCATCAAAGATGGGATTCTGAGCAGCAGAGTTTTGTTCAGTCTTCGTACTTCCTTAGAAATGATTTACCATCTCTGGCAAGTTAACCTGAAACTTAGCTGATCCACGAGGTTGGAAGACATTAGAATCCAGAGCCTATTGAATGAGTCTAGTGTTATTCTGGACCTTAGGAGAGAAAAGTGGACGATAATATGCTATTGGTAGAATAAGGGGAACGAACAGAATCAACAATGTTTCTAAAAAGAATAAATGACAATGAGAATTGAGTTTTAGGAAAGAAAAAAGGGTATAGTATCTTGGTACACTGGGGTTGTTCTCTGAAACACCTTCATCCCAAACCATATTCCCTTCCATATCATCCTCCCTGTATTCATTTCAAACTATGACCCCTAAACCTCCATAACCTCATTTTTAGTTCTAAGCTCTAATAAGATGTATGAATTGAAAGATATTTCATATTCTCATTCAGTGACAAAACCTTATAGAAGAGGCGAGAGACTATGCATTGTCTTTATTTACCTGCATTATGAGAATGTTCACATATTTCCTTGCCGACATTATGTGTTTGGCTAAATGTTCTGGCTCTGATGCAGTGAAGTACAAGTACTGCATGGCTTATGTGGTATTTACATCCTATTGCCTTGCTAAAGACCAAGAAGATCTGTCTTTGAAAATACATTTGACTTTCATAATTTCAGATACAACATTGTGGCCGTGAAGCTTTACACGTACGTATATGGTAAGTAGAGGTGCATTGCATGTAGAAGGTGAACATTTCACTTAGGATCTGTGCTCTAAGGTGTCTGTTTCCAATTCTTACATGTGACCAGCAGACATAGTGTGGTGCTGTGTCTTATTCTATTTGATTTTTGAGTGTGGAGGGCATGAAATCTTGCTCAGACGTTCCCTTCTGTAGTTCAATGCTGATCTCCTACCTTGAGAAAACCTGGTCTCTAGACTGCGGGACTTCAGTTAATACAAAGATGAAGCCATAGACTGTTTTCATCTGCCAATGTCATGCCCTGTGGATGAATGTGTGTCACTTGAACCTCAGGGAAATTCCAGACTGGATGTGTACAATTTTAGCATGCCCCAGACCCCACACAGAAGTGGTGACATGAGTGTCTCAGATATGTTGGCCTATATAGTAGCCAAGACCCCAAGATTACAGTGGTGTTCTTAGCAGGAAGGAATGTCACACACCAGGCAAGAGCCTTAGAGAGAATCACGGATATTAAATAGCAGATGAAATTACATCAGTCAAAGACCCTAATCTCATACTTCTCTTGGACATCTCAAAGAATCTGAAATCCTCGATGATAGGAGTTGTGTTGCATATAGGAAAGAAAGCTTGCAGATGCCTCCATATTTTGGTCCTAGTAGCCCATGAGGCACATATATGCCCTGGAAAATGATGCTGTAATAAGTGCTGCTCCCTTTATTCACTGGCCACTCTGCCAGAACCAGAGAACATGTTCCTTTAAATATGGCCAGAGGAGTCATTTCCTGTCCCTCTTCTTTGGGACATTGTACTTTCATGATCATCTCAAGGATTGTGATGAAAGTGAAATGTTGTCATTTGTACAGTGCTTTGCCAAATGCTGGGTATAAATTCACCAAGAAGTTGTCACTGTTACTTTGTTTTTATTAACACTACCCTAAATCCACCCCTGTACAATGTAAAGTAGGACATGTAATCTTGTGATGCTTTAGTTTATGATTTTTAAGATTAAGAATTTGATGAATAATTATTTCTGCCATAGAATATGAAGATCAGAGACAGCTGAAAATGAATTTCTTCATACCTTTGATTCATCTCAGAAACTGATATCTTACACATTAGAGTGGGAAGATGCTGAGGGGTTCAGGACCAGCCTCATTAGTGGAATTCAGCTACCATTCAATAGGACTTAGCCAATAAGAAAATTTATCAGGCAATGTTACATAAAAACTGCAGATGGATCCTGTTCAATATGTAGATAAACTGAATGCAAATATGAAAAGAATACCATCAGATTTGCAAGTTTTCCCACATGGATGTTCACTGTGTATTGGGGGGAGGTTCACATCAACTATTTGTGTCAGTTGATATCTTGAAAAGGCTCTTGTGGGGCTCGAATGAAACCCATAAGTGTCAAGTGTAAAGTGTCCGTCAAGTGATGGTGAAACAGGGCAGGCCCACTTAGAGGAAGACACTGAGGATGTAAGGGCATCTAACTGGCTTTCAGTTGAATGAAATGCCCATGTGCTGCCCCTGTCAGGGCAAAGCCAGCACAACCCTTGAGTGCAACAGAAAGTCTACTGAGATGGGATACAAAACATTTAAAAGTGAACCCTTGGCTTAGTGTTGTGCTGTGCTGTGTGGGTCTAAGAAGCTGAAGAGTCTGAGAAGAACATCATGGGCAGTTTATAATTCAGCATCTCTCAGTGGTGGAAAAGCCTTGTGGTCTCTTTTGACATAAAGAAAAGTTGGAGTGACTTTATGACAACCCTTAAAGTAAAAATTGTTAGGATATGAGTCCTGCCTTAATCTTTTAGAACAGAGGAATGAGAAATATGCTTAGACGCTTTTGGGAAAAGGTAGGACTATGGTTTCAGCCAGGGGTACACAACTGTGGAGGCTGTGTTGAGTGGGTGGTCCCTTTAAGACGTTAAGAGGTGGTCCCCTTAAGACTTTCAGAGGTGGTCCCCTTAAGACTTTAAAAGGACCAATCAGGCTTGTGCATCAGCCAGGTGGCCTAGGCAACTGGAAGGCAGTGGCTCCCAAGATTCCATGATACCCCCCGTGTTTTGATTCTGTGACAGTAACTGCCAAGTTACCTGGAAGTGAAGCCCTACTTCTCTCACTCTGTCGGATGTTGAGCAATAAGCAGGAGCTTATGCTCTGAGCTCTGGCACCTGACTGAATCGAGAATAAAGGCGTTAAAGTGTTGTGGGGTGTTTCCTAACAGTAAGTTGGGAGGTACAGTTATCCTCATCTATCAGTCCTACTGAAAGAGGTTTCATTTTCTTTAACTCCTCTTTTTCTTGGGTGTCTTCTTCCTAGTCCCTGGATATACTCATTTTGCTACAAGCATCGATATGGCACTGACTCTCGGTCCCTCACTTGACGTGAGGGTAGAAACCAGTGAGCAATTAAGCTCTCAACTGGCAAAGAGCCAACGAGAATCAAAAGAACTGAAGGAGAAGCTTCTTAGAGCTGAGGCTAAGGCCTACCTCCTGGCAAAGCACCTGCGGGACCACAGTAAGTTCGTTCTTTTCCCTGTGTTTAATGTTTTATTTCTAAAAAAGAAATATAAATAAAATAGAGAAATTTGTTAATATAGATTGAATGGGAGACACAGCATTATTCATGTTCCCATTCCACAATAAGTTCTATAGGTTCAGTGTCACCGAAATGATGAGTATTTGATGTCACCTCTTGGAGAAATGACCTGTTTGCTAACCTTGATCCTTCTCTTCTCTCTACCAAATAAGTTACATAGCTACCATGCTCTGAGAAGGATTAGCGTTAGTAGTTACAGCATCAGTTGGTTGTGCAGGAATAACTGAGGCACAAGTTCAGCCAATTTTCCACATTTTCACTGAGCTGTAGGGTGGGAATTCTGACACTGTCCCGCTCCAGCTGAGTCACTTTGCCAAGTCCCTTCAGGTGCATTTGAACTCTTCTTCGCTCATTTGCTGCCAATGTAGTATTTTCTCAAATGTTATTTTAAATCTTTATCCAATAAATTGGTGGGAATTATATACTACTATAGCTTTGGTGTTTCTGTGACTACTTTAGAGTTACTTAACATAAGTGAAGATGAGCATCTTTTGATTTGATTATTGTATATAACTCTTGTCTATTCTCTGGCTGGATTATGGTCCACTTATACTTTATTTCTTGAACTGTTTATTAAGTAGAGCCATTAAGCCTTTGGTAGTAGTATAAATGAAAAATACATTATATGGGGCCAGCGCTGTGGCATAGCAGGTAAAGCCACCACCTGCAGGTGTTGGTTTGAATCTGGCTGCTCCACTTCTGATCCAGCTCTCTGCTATGGCCTGGGAAAGTAGTCTAAGATGGCCCAAGAGCTTGGACCCCTGCGCCTGTGTGGGAGACCTGGGGAAAGAACCTAGCTCCTGGCCTCAGGTTGGCACAGCTCCAGCCATTGTGGCCATTTGTGGAGTGAGCCAGTAGATGGAAGACTTAGCTCTCTCTCCCTGACTCTGAATCTCTATAACTCTGCCTTTCAAATAAATGAGTAAATCTTTAAAAAAAAGTTAACTGAAAAAATAAGAAATAAAATATTAATATTTAAAAAAAAAGAAGGGATTAGAAAAAATTCCCTGAGGGGCCGGCACTGTAGTATAGTGGGTAAAGCCACCGCCTGCAGTGCCGGCATCCCCTATGGGTGCCGATTCAAGACCTGGCTGCTCCACTTCCAATCCAGCTCTCTGCTGTGGCCTGGGAAAGCAGTAGAAGACGGTCCAAGGCCTTGGGCCCCTGCACCCATGTGGGAGACCCGGAAGAGGCTCCTGGCTCCTGGCTTTGGATCGGCCAAAGATTGAAAGACCTCTCTCTCTGTCTATTTGCTTTTCCTTCTCTCTGTGTAACTCTGGCTTTCCAAAAAAATATATAAACCTTTTTTTTTTAAATCCCTGAACAAATATAAATAAAATGGAGATTATAATTGTCCTGTCCATGGGAGCTAAAGAAACAAAGAGGAGGAAATTCACACCAAGAGCTTGATGGTGTAGCTCCACTTCCTGACAGACAGTGACCTTAGCAGCCCGCTCACCTTTCCACTGAGGCAGGTGTATGTGTGTGCGTGTCTTTCCTCAGATTGTGAAGAGTATGAAGATCTAATTGAATCAATGCTGAGGGAGAAGCCGCACTTCCTGGAGGGGCAGCTGGCAGAGGAGCTGCTACCTGCGGAGAATCTCAAGTAAGGGGGCTCTCTCGGGTGGGCAGGTGGAAAGGTGAATGCATCTCTCAAGTGGGGCAGCTCAGCTGGGGAACCAAGAACTGATGTGGCCAGGAGAAGGGCAGGGATTTACATGGTGGGCTGACCCCTCAGATTTATAAAACAGGCAGACAACAGAGAAATCACCAAATTGTAGGCTGCAGTGGATATTTAGAACCTCTTTTCGACTTGAAAAACGAGGCACTTATTGACTTGAAATTCACATACAAAATTGAAGAACGTGAACCACACAGAGACGTTTTGTATCCACACAGTGCTGTAGGATCCCCTCCTCATTAACTGTGTCTCCATCACCTCCTGACCGTGGATGCTGTCTTAGATTCTCCCTGTCAGTCGTTATTTCTGCTGAAAGCCATTGTGCCTGGCATGTTTCTGTGTCTACCTTTGTGACCACTCGCTGCACACTGCATTTTAATAAGGAAAGGTCTGTGGCTGGAGTGAGGAACTTAAGGAACATGTTGGTGAGGGAGCTGAGGAAGAACCTTGGTGTTGTTTAGAGAACCAAAAAATCAGCCCAGTGTCTAGTAATCTCGCAAGGTCTGTCTCTCTACTAAAGAGGAATCTCTTGCTCCATCTTTTCCTCTTCCCTACTGTGGGCATTTTCCCACACACAGGCAGTGATGCTGCTTAGAGGGCCCTGTGAGCACATTCTCACCAAATCTCTGCAGAGACACAGAACACACCATGGGGCCGTTCCCACCTTGACATCTTCTCTCCTGTCACACCTTAGGAAATGTGGTGTTCAAATTCAAGAGCAGGCCCAAGAGCTGACCCAATTACAGCAGAAGTTACAGGAAGGGAGAGCTCTTTCTCAGCTCATTCATCAAAATCTCCAGGCCCTCCTCACCCAGCAGGACCCTGACAGCTGCCAGAGCCGGCAACTACTCACTGAGCTGCTCAAGCTGACAGAGCACCTTGTTGCCAAACTCAGCACAGGTAAGGTGGCCAAGGCTCTGAGACTTAAGATGGTCTCAAGTTGGCATCCGACTCCACACTTCTTCAAAGAACATTTACCAACAGTCTGTAGGTTTGTGTAAACAATTCTGTAAATAGTTCTCTAAACATTTGCGGCCATTTTTGGTCAGGGTACTTGTGTAGGAACAAAGAGTGGGAAATGCAGAGCTTTGAAGGTCCCAGGGCTGCAGAGATCTCCTCCTCCCTGATGCAACTGGCCTTGGAGCAGGAGGCCGCATCCTCTAGCTTTCTTTTTTCATGCTTGGATTTCCATTTTATTTCCATTGAAATACACTTACCTTTTTATAAAGATTGATTTTTTATTTTATAGGCAGAGTTACGGGGATGGGCGGGGGAGAGAGAAATTTACTGTTGAATTGATAGTATAGACAGACTTTTCTAAACCCAGATCTGGGATTTTCTTTTTTTTTTTTTTTTCCCAGAGAAACCTTTTGGGGAACGGGAATAGGAGAGGGAGAAGGTGGGGTGGGAGCTTCAGTGAGTCTCCTGATGCTTCCTTCACTGGGGAGGCAGCCTTGCACGGTGTCAGAGGTCTTTGCTCCCTAGCAGGGCAGGCAACCGTTTGCCAGAGCACATGTCCTGCCCATGTGTCTCTATCCCTGTGACTCAATCTCAAGCTCTATCACCGCCAGAGAAGGTGGGGTGGGAGGGTGGGTATGGAGGAAAGAGTTACTGTATTCCCTCCAGTTTCAAAACACCGGAGAGAGGATGTGACTGGAGGCAGCTTGTTAGAGGGAACAAAAGCCACAGTGCAAGAGTGGAAAGTCTCGGCTGCTCCTCAGCGTGTTTTCACACACGTGTGACAGATCTTTTGTGGATTTCAATCTCCTTGTCTGTAGAGTGTCAAATAATCTGTTTCACAGTAGAAGTAACACTATGGCCATCTCCTGTGGGATATTCACACCCTGGTAACACTCCCTGACAGCCACAGCCCCCTGCGTTTTGCAGCTACCTCTGGATTTCAGCCTAGCAAACCATGTGGCCTTTCTCTTCCCTGATGAAGTTGACTGAGCTCCCGAGTTCTCTAGAACACTATGCCATGCCCTCAGTGTTCCATCTTGGGCATTAGGTCTGACTGGAGCCACTAATGCCCTACACTCTCTGGGTGGCCCCAGAGATCCTGGTGGACCAGAGGCTCTGTAGAACTCACACTTCCACCCAGTAGCAGTACACAGAGTTCACTGTCCATGCAGTCTCCAAGACAATGAAGAGCAAATTCGCATTTGGCTGTTCTCAACCCAACAGCCAGGTAGCCTATTGCTGGAGCTGATGTTGTTGGGGGCCAGATGATCTTAGGGTTTCCAGAAAATGAGGCCACGGGAGATGTGGGTAACATCCTGTTTCAATGGAGAGAATGGGATCACCTGGCTCCAAGGGCATATGGTCAGCCCGGGATGGTGGCCTGGAGACACACTGTAGCCTCTGAGGCTGTTGCCAAAGTCCCAGATGTCTCTCATGGAAAAGTAGAAGTCCTGGTGGCGGTAGCTGTGGCGTTGGACCATTTCCTGAAGGTGTCCTTCCTTATCTGACTTGATTTACAGTCAACCAGACATCTGGGAACCAGGAGGAGCCTTACGTGGACTCTCCCCATACCAGGTAGGTCTGCCAGCCCTGTGGACTTTGACTTTGCAGGGATCCCTGAAGTGTCACAGTAGATCCTGGGAGAGACAAAACAGGCTGAGGGAGCCATGGCACTCCCACAGGACCATGTCCTCCTGTCTCAGAAGACAATATTGCATCTTGTCATGGAGTTGCCCAAAGGGGTTCCCATGGCCTCTTCCACTCACTGCCCAAGAGATAGTCTTAGGGTTGACTCAGACCAAGTGGCCTTTATGTGGAATTCCGGAAGTCACCACAGCTTCCCTGGCTCACAAGAGGAGAGGGCCACTCTCTGGACTACATTCAATTTCTGTCCATGTAAGGGCATTCCATCTGTGGGTGGCACAAAAAGTGATCCATTGAGATCCCAGAGCCAGCCATCAGAAGGCAGAGGGAGCAGTCTGAGGAGTGGGGGTGAGAGAGCCAGAGTGCTGGGGTACAAGAACTCCTCAGCAGGTGTATCTGTCATCATCGAGATATCTGGGGAGTTGATGCCTGACTGGGTCTCAGGGGTGACCCACAGCTTCAGTGAGGCTCCTGGTGCTTCCTTCACTGGGGAGGCAGCCATGCAGGGTGTCAGAGGTCTTTGCTCCCTAGCAGGGCAGGCAACTGTTTGCCAGAGGACATGTCCTGCCCATGTGTCTCTATCCCTGTGACTCAGTCTTCAGCTTGTCACCGCCAGTCCTCTCAGAGTCACCTTGTGACCAGGGAGTGGGACATCTGCTGGGGCCCGTTTTACCTCTAGCCACAGATGCACTGTTACTGCTTTGGAGGGCGGGCATGAGTTGGTGCTACTCACATCCCATGTTTGTAAATGTGCCTTATCTCCACACTCCAGCAGGCCAAGTCTCAGGCTGGCCCAGCTGGAGCTTCTCAATGGCCTGCCTAAACCCAGAGTGGGACCCTGGTGGCCCTGTCCTATGGACAACATTGTGGAGATGGCTTACGATGAGATCTGTGCCAGTGTCTGGAACCTCCAACAAGAAGAATGCTTCTTCAGGGAAGCTGGCCTTGGCAGTGAGTACTTCTGGGGCAAGGTGATGCTTCGAGCCCCAGGGTTCTCCCCAGTACACAGCCACAGGTCTGCCTTGCAGCCACCAGCCCTAGCTGAGTAACAAGAGCACTGTGTGCTGGAGCAGGGCCCATGGCTTCATGGTAGGAAACACCAGATTACACAGCATGAACACATGAGGAATTTGGGGATCTAAGCATAGTATAGCAACTAGAGTTGGAGTCATGTGGTTCCCCAGAAACACCCCATGAGATAATACCGCCTCATGCCCACAGCAGTGTATCCGACCAGCCAGAGGCTTGTCAGCACAATGAGTCTGGCTAAAAATGATGGATGAGACTAAGAGCCTTCAGCAGCAATCTCTTCACAAACTGCTGAAACTTTGTAACCGCTACCAGTTCTGGAAGAATACAGGAGAGTAGGAAAAGATAAACAGGAGCACAGGGCCCAAATGAAATGAACCCAAAAAGCAGAGGGTATGAAAAACACCAATGGTCACTGAGGTCAAGACTGTGGTGAGGCAGTTAGAAATCGAGTTGAATTGATTGTCCATAACAAACCACGAGAAAAAGAAAACCCAAGACATCCCAGTGTGGAGCTGACACTTCCCAACAAAATAGCAGAGGTCAGATGAATTGACACCCAGTTAATAAAAAATATGCTGAAAAAAAAAAGCAACAGATATCACTACTCACAACTTTTAGTACCTTTGAGTGATACTGCAGAGATATCTCTATGCAAATATGAGGCCTTAACACTTCTCCCAATGACCACAGCATTCAGGGAAGCCCTGCCATTCGAAACACCTAGGGGTCCTGTGTGTTTCACCAACCCAGCGACTGACAGGGTAGGCAGGGAGAGTCAAGTATCCCACCTACCCTGACATTAGAATTGTGCTTGTCAGGGCTGAATGTTGCTTGTTGGCAGCACGGGGCAAAGATGGGCGCAAAAAAGACACTAAGCTGGGGTATACAGCACAATAGAGATCCTGAAATGTAGTGGGTGATGGGCGGTCCGAAGACTACCCTGGCAGGCAAGCAAAGCCACTATCTGGACTAGGCGCCAGTCTAAACGCCAGCTTCTGAGCCACCAAGACAACCACCCTGAGGTATGTACACATCTTGGCCTGTGCGTGGGTAAGCCTAGTCCTCAGTGGGGCCTTCCCTGTCTCATTCGATTTGCAGTCGGCCCGACGGCTCTGGATCGGGAGCGGCCTTCCCTAGGTCCTGCCCTGCCCAGGTAGGTCTCCCGACCCCGTGAAGGCCCCGCCCCGGGGCTGGAATCCCGGCAGACTTCCCCGCTATCCCGGGAGGCCCAGGGCTGGGCCGCGTGGTGCCCGCACACCCACTGCCCCCCTCGGCCCCGTGTGTCTATGGGCCCGGTGGCAGCACGGCCTCCAAGCGTGCGAGTGACACGGAGGGGGCTGTGGCCTGCCCCCACCCCTGGGGAGGCCGTCCCGGGATCCCTGCGCACCCAGTGGCCCCGTAGGACGTCCTGCGGTCCGGGTGGCTGTCCCGCTTTCCACGCGGAGGCTGACCGGAGTCTGGCCCGCAGCCACGACCCAACCACATCACTCAGCGTTCGGTGGGCGGCACGGGGATGGACGGGTCCTCGGGGAATCCTGGGCCACTCCACAGAGGCTGCGGAGGCAGACTGTGGTGGGGGAGGGGTTCTGACGGTGGCCCGAGGGCTGTCCCACCTCGACAAGCCAGGTGCATTGGTGGTGCCAGGTGTGGCCTGGGCAGTCGATGCGTGCCGCCAGAGCTCCTGCGAGGGTCCTGGAGTGCTTTGGGCGGGGTCAGAGCTCTGGGGTCCGAGTTCATTGTCTGCCCGGCCCCGGCCCGGCCGTTTCTGCGGCTCAGTCCGCGGCTGTCTCCAGCAACCCCTGCGGAGATGAGAGCTGGCCTGTGGCGGGGGACGAGGACCGCCTCTGGGGCCCACGTGCCCATAGCCACGCACGCACTGGCTTCCCTGGGCCGGCAGGCAGGGCCCGGGGCTCGACCACCTGCCGCGTTGGTGACCCTGCTGTGGTTTTCCTTCCCACCCCAGCGGGCCCGAACTCGAGCTGCCCCGGCTGGGGCAGTTCCCTGTCCCATGTGCAGCCATCGCGGGACCCCGTTGGCCGTGTCCTGCGGCCGGGCATGTGGCCGTGGCTAACCTCCAGGTCTGTGACAGCGCCAGGGGCCTCCGGCGGGAGGAATGCCACATCTTCCAGACCATAGACATGTTCGGTGAGTCCTCCCGGGGCACGGTGTCCCCGCTGAGCCACTGGGGCTCGTCCCTGGACAGCGCCAGTCTTCCTTCGCGGAGCCAGCCGCGAGGCTGAGTCCCGGGGCACAGGGCCGCCTGAAGCGGGGGGGCGGGTGGAGGGGGAGGCCGGCACACAGGGCCCGGGTCTTGTGAGACCCCATGGGTGGTGGGTGTGAAGCATATCCACGTTCACTGCGGTGTCCGGGTCGGGCCTGCCTCTGGGGTGTGGGTCACACTGTTTGGCCCTGCCTGACACGCAGCCTGCCAGGTCCCGCGGGGCACGTGGTTGCGGCCCCAGAGGCTATTCCAGGGCAGGGCCAGCGCCCGCAAGCCTGCGCGCTTCACAGGCTGCCTAGGAAGAGGGGGCCACGCCAGCAGCCTTCAGCCTGCTTCCTTCCCAACCCGCAGACAGCCCCTGAAAGCCGCAGCTCCCAGCTGTGGCAAGCAGACAAGTGGTCCCTGGCTTTCGCGTCAGCTGGCGGAGCGCCGAGCGCCAGAGCGCTCTGGAACCACAGCTCTGCGTGCCCTGGGTGTTCCGTGTGCCGGGGGGAGGCCTGAGTCGCTGGCCTCGACGCCTCTCCCAGCGACCACGGCATTCTGGGAAGCCCGGCAGTTGAGAGACCCAGGGGTCCTGTGGGTGTTGGGTGTCCCCCGCCCAGCGACTGGCAGAGCGGGCAGGGAGAGTCCGCTGTCCCGCCTACGCTGCCCTTGGAATTGTGTGGGTCGGGGTTAGATTTCTGCTGTCGGCAGCCCAGGGCGGAGATGGGCGCCCCGGGACACTGAGCTGGGGTCCGGTGCGTGTGAAGGCTTCCTTAGGGCCCTGCCCCGTGAGGTGGGGCGGTTGAAGGGCGGTCCAGAGCCCCCATGGCAGGCGGGCGCCAGTCCAGGCCAGTGCCTGGAGACTCAGCGCCCTGCCTCCCGGCAAGCCTCGAGCCACCAAGACGACGGGCCGTCCTTTAGGGGGTGTGGACATCCTGGCCTGTGCGTGGGTAAGCCTAGTCCTCAGTGGGGCCTTTCCTGTCTCATTCGATTCGCAGTCGGCCCGACGGCTCTGGATCGGGAGCGGCCTTCCCTAGGTCCTGCCCTGCCCAGGTAGGTCTCCCGACCCCGTGAAGGCCCCGCCCCGGGGCTGGGATCCCGGGCAGACTTCCCCGCTATCCCGGGAGGCCCAGGGCTGGGCCGTGTGGTGCCCACACACCCACTGCCCCCCTCGGCCCCGTGTGTCTATGGGCCCGGTGGCAGCACGGCCTCCAAGCATGCGAGTGACACGGAGGGGGCTGTGGCCTGCCCCCACCCCTGGGGAGGCCGTCCTGGGATCCCTGCGTACCCAGTGGCCCCGTAGGACGTCCTGCGGTCCGGGTGGCTGTCCCGCTTTCCACGCGGAGGCTTACCGGAGTCTGGCCCGCAGCCACGACCCAACCACATCACTCAGCCTTAGGTGGGCGGCACGGGGACGGACGGGTCCTCGGGGAATCCTGGGCCACTCCACAGAGGCTGCGGAGGCAGACTGTGGTGGGGGAGGGGTTCTGACGGTGGCCAGAGGGCTGTCCCAACTCGACAAGCCAGGTGCATTGGTGGTGCCAGGTGCGGCCTGGGCAGTCGATGCGTGCTGCCAGAGCTCCTGCGAGGGTCCTGGAGTGCTTTGGGCGGGGTCAGAGATCTGGGGTCCGAGTCCATTGTCTGCCCAGCCCCGGCCCCGGGCCCGGGCCCGGCCCGGCCCGGCCGTGTCTGCGGCTCAGTCCGCGGCTGTCTCCAGCAACCCCTGCAGAGCTGAGAGCTGGCCTGTGGTGGGGGACGAGGACCGCCTCTGGGGCCCATGTGCCCATAGCCACGCACGCACTGGCTTCCCTGGGCCGGCAGGCAGGGCCCGGGGGTCGACCACCTGCCGCGTTGGTGACCCTGCTGTGGTTTTCCTTCCCACCCCAGCGGGCCCGAACTCGAGCTGCCCCGGCTGGGGCAGTTCCCTGTCCCATGTGCAGCCATTGCGGGACCCCGTTGGTCGTGTCCTGCGGCCGGGCACGTGGCTGTGGCTTACCTCCAGGTCTGTGACAGCGCCTGGGGCCTCCGGCGGGAGGAATGCCACATCTTCCAGACCATAGACATGTTCGGTGAGTCCTCCCGGGGCACGGTGTCCCCGCTGAGCCACTGGGGCTCGTCCCTGGACAGCGCCAGTCTTCCTTCGCGGAGCCAGCCGCGAGGCTGAGTCCCGGGTCACAGGGCCGCCTGAAGCGGGGGGGCGGGTGGAGGGGGGGGGCCGGCACACAGGGCCCGGGTCTTGTGAGACCCCATGGGTGGTGGGTGTGAAGCATATCCACGTTCACTGCGGTGTCCGGGTCGGGCCTGCCTCTGGGGTGTGGGTCACACTGTTTGGCCCTGCCTGACACGCAGCCTGCCAGGTCCCGCGGGGCACGTGGTTGCGGCCCCAGAGGCTATTCCAGGGCAGGGCCAGCGCCCGCAAGCCTGCGCGCTTCACAGGCTGCCTAGGAAGAGGGGGCCACGCCAGCAGCCTTCAGCCTGCTTCCTTGCCAACCCGCAGACAGCCCCTGAAAGCCGCAGCTCCCAGCTGTGGCAAGCAGACAAGTGGTCCCTGGCTTTCGCATCAGCTGGCGGAGCGCCGAGCGCCAGAGCGCTCTGGAACCACAGCTCTGCGTGCCCTGGGTGTTCCGTGTGCCGGGGGGAGGCCTGAGTCGCCGGCCTCGACGCCTCTCCCAGCGACCACGGCATTCTGGGAAGCCCGGCAGTTGAGAGACCCAGGGGTCCTGTGGGTGTTGGGTGTCCCCCGCCCAGCGACTGGCAGGGCGGGCAGGGAGAGTCCGCTGTCCCGCCTACGCTGCCCTTGGAATTGTGTGGGTCGGGGTTAGATTTCTGCTGTCGGCAGCCCAGGGTGGAGATGGGCGCCACGGGACACTGAGCTGGGGTCCGGTGCGTGTGAAGGCTTCCTTAGGGCCCTGCCCCGTGAGGTGGGGCGGTTGAAGGGCGGTCCAGAGCCCCCATGGCAGGCGGGCGCCAGTCCAGGCCAGTGCCTGGAGACTCAGCGCCCTGCCTCCAGGCAAGCCTCGAGCCACCAAGACGACGGGCCGTCCTTTAGGGGGTGTGGACGTCCTGGCCTGTGCGTGGGTAAGCCTAGTCCTCAGTGGGGCCTTCCCTGTCTCATTCGATTCGCAGTCGGCCCGACGGCTCTGGATCGGGAGCGGCCTTCCCTAGGTCCTGCCCTGCCCAGGTAGGTCTCCCGACCCCGTGAAGGCCCCGCCCCGGGGCTGGGATCCCGGGCAGACTTCCCCGCTATCCCGGGAGGCCCAGGGCTGGGCCGCGTGGTGCCCGCACACCCACTGCCCCCCTCGGCCCCGTGTGTCTATGGGCCCGGTGGCAGCACGGCCTCCAAGCGTGCGAGTGACACGGAGGGGGCTGTGGCCTGCCCCCACCCCTGGGGAGGCCATCCCGGGATCCCTGCGCACCCAGTGGCCCCGTAGGACGTCCTGCGGTCCGGGTGGCTGTCCCGCTTTCCACGCGGAGGCTGGCCCGCAGGCACGACACAACCACATCACTCAGCCTTCGCTGGGCGGCACGGGGACGGACGGGTCCTCGGGGAATCCTGGGCCACTCCACAGAGGCTGCGGAGGCAGACTGTGGTGGGGGAGGGGTTCTGACGGTGGCCAGAGGGCTGTCCCACCTCGACAAGCCAGGTGCATTGGTGGTGCCAGGTGCGGCCTGGGCAGTCGATGCGTGCCGCAGAGCTCCTGCGAGGGTCCTGGAGTGCTTTGGGCGGGGTCAGAGCTCTGGGGTCCGAGTCCATTGTCTGCCCGGCCCTGGCCCGGCCGTGCCTGCGGCTCAGTCCGCGGCTGTCTCCAGCAACCCCTGCAGAGCTGAGAGCTGGCCTGTGGCGGGGGACGAGGACCGCCTCTGGGGCCCACGTGCCCATAGCCACGCACGCACTGGCTTCCCTGGGCCGGCAGGCAGGGCCCGGGGCTAACCACCTGCCGCGTTGGTGACCCTGCTGTGGTTTTCCTTCCCACCCCAGCGGGCCCGAACTCGAGCTGCCCCGGCTGGGGCAGTTCCCTGTCCCATGTGCAGCCATCGCGGGACCCCGTTGGCCGTGTCCTGCGGCCGGGCACGTGGCCGTGGCTTACCTCCAGGTCTGTGACAGCGCCTGGGGCCTACGGCGGGAGGAATGCCACATCTTCCAGACCATAGACATGTTCGGTGAGTCCTCCCGGGGCAGGGTGTCCCCGCTGAGCCACTGGGGCTCGTCCCTGGACAGCGCCAGTCTTCCTTCGCGGAGCCAGCCGCGAGGCTGAGTCCCGGGGCACAGGGCCGCCTGAAGCGGGGCGGGGGCGGGTGGAGGGGGGGGCCGGCACACAGGGCCCGGGTCTTGTGAGACCCCATGGGTGGTGGGTGTGAAGCATATCCACGTTCACTGCGGTGTCCGGGTCGGGCCTGCCTCTGGGGTGTGGGTCACACTGTTTGGCCCTGCCTGACACGCAGCCTGCCAGGTCCCGCGGGGCACGTGGTTGCGGTCCCAGAGGCTATTCCAGGGCAGGGCCAGCGCCCGCAAGCCTGCGCGCTTCACAGTCTGCCTAGGAAGAGGGGGCCACGCCAGCAGCCTTCAGCCTGCTTCCTTGCCAACCCGCAGACAGCCCCTGAAAGCCACAGCTCCCAGCTGTGGCAAGCAGACAAGTGGTCCCTGGCTTTCGCATCAGCTGGCGGAGCGCCGAGCGCCAGAGCGCTCTGGAACCACAGCTCTGCGTGCCCTGGGTGTTCCGTGTGCCGGGGGGAGGCCTGAGTCGCCGGCCTCGACGCCTCTCCCAGCGACCACGGCATTCTGGGAAGCCCGGCAGTTGAGAGACCCAGGGGTCCTGTGGGTGTTGGGTGTCCCACGCCCAGCGACTGGCAGGGCGGGCAGGGAGAGTCCGCTGTCCCGCCTACGCTGCCCTTGGAATTGTGTGGGTCGGGGTTAGATTTCTGCTGTCGGCAGCCCAGGGCGGAGATGGGCGCCCCAGGACACTGAGCTGGGGTCCGGTGCGTGTGAAGGCTTCCTTAGGGCCCTGCCCCGTGAGGTGGGGCGGTTGAAGGGTGGTCCAGAGCCCCCATGGCAGGCGGGCGCCAGTCCAGGCCAGTGCCTGGAGACTCAGCGCCCTGCCTCCAGGCAAGCCTCGAGCCACCAAGACGACGGGCCGTCCTTTAGGGGGTGTGGACGTCCTGGCCTGTGCGTGGGTAAGCCTAGTCCTCAGTGGGGCCTTCCCTGTCTCATTCGATTCGCAGTCGGCCCGACGGCTCTGGATCGGGAGCGGCCTTCCCTAGGTCCTGCCCTGCCCAGGTAGGTCTCCCGACCCCGTGAAGGCCCCGCCCCGGGGCTGGGATCCCGGGCAGACTTCCCCGCTATCCCGGGAGGCCCAGGGCTGGGCCGCGTGGTGCCCGCACACCCACTGCCCCCCTCGGCCCCGTGTGTCTATGGGCCCGGTGGCAGCACGGCCTCCAAGCGTGCGAGTGACACGGAGGGGGCTGTGGCCTGCCCCCACCCCTGGGGAGGCCGTCCCGGGATCCCTGCGCACCCAGTGGCCCCGTAGGACGTCCTGCGGTCCGGGTGGCTGTCCCGCTTTCCACGCGGAGGCTGGCCCGCAGGCACGACACAACCACATCACTCAGCCTTCGGTGGGCGGCACGGGGACGGACGGGTCCTCGGGGAATCCTGGGCCACTCCACAGAGGCTGCGGAGGCAGACTGTGGTGGGGGAGGGGTTCTGATGGTGGCCCGAGGGCTGTCCCACCTCGACAAGCCAGGTGCATTGGTGGTGCCAGGTGCGGCCTGGGCAGTCGATGCGTGCCGCCAGAGCTCCTGCGAGGGTCCTGGAGTGCTTTGGGCGGGGTCAGAGCTCTGGGGTCCGAGTCCATTGTCTGCCCGGCCCTGGCCCGGCCGTGCCTGCGGCTCAGTCCGCGGCTGTCTCCAGCAACCCCTGCAGAGCTGAGAGCTGGCCTGTGGCGGGGGACGAGGACCGCCTCTGGGGCCCACGTGCCCATAGCCACGCACGCACTGGCTTCCCTGGGCCGGCAGGCAGGGCCCGGGGCTAACCACCTGCCGCGTTGGTGACCCTGCTGTGGTTTTCCTTCCCACCCCAGCGGGCCCGAACTCGAGCTGCCCCGGCTGGGGCAGTTCCCTGTCCCATGTGCAGCCATCGCGGGACCCCGTTGGCCGTGTCCTGCGGCCGGGCACGTGGCCGTGGCTTACCTCCAGGTCTGTGACAGCGCCTGGGGCCTACGGCGGGAGGAATGCCACATCTTCCAGACCATAGACATGTTCGGTGAGTCCTCCCGGGGCAGGGTGTCCCCGCTGAGCCACTGGGGCTCGTCCCTGGACAGCGCCAGTCTTCCTTCGCGGAGCCAGCCGCGAGGCTGAGTCCCGGGGCACAGGGCCGCCTGAAGCGGGGCGGGGGCGGGTGGAGGGGGGGGCCGGCACACAGGGCCCGGGTCTTGTGAGACCCCATGGGTGGTGGGTGTGAAGCATATCCACGTTCACTGCGGTGTCCGGGTCGGGCCTGCCTCTGGGGTGTGGGTCACACTGTTTGGCCCTGCCTGACACGCAGCCTGCCAGGTCCCGCGGGGCACGTGGTTGCGGTCCCAGAGGCTATTCCAGGGCAGGGCCAGCGCCCGCAAGCCTGCGCGCTTCACAGTCTGCCTAGGAAGAGGGGGCCACGCCAGCAGCCTTCAGCCTGCTTCCTTGCCAACCCGCAGACAGCCCCTGAAAGCCACAGCTCCCAGCTGTGGCAAGCAGACAAGTGGTCCCTGGCTTTCGCATCAGCTGGCGGAGCGCCGAGCGCCAGAGCGCTCTGGAACCACAGCTCTGCGTGCCCTGGGTGTTCCGTGTGCCGGGGGGAGGCCTGAGTCGCCGGCCTCGACGCCTCTCCCAGCGACCACGGCATTCTGGGAAGCCCGGCAGTTGAGAGACCCAGGGGTCCTGTGGGTGTTGGGTGTCCCCCGCCCAGCGACTGGCAGGGCGGGCAGGGAGAGTCCGCTGTCCCGCCTACGCTGCCCTTGGAATTGTGTGGGTCGGGGTTAGATTTCTGCTGTCGGCAGCCCAGGGCGGAGATGGGCGCCCCAGGACACTGAGCTGGGGTCCGGTGCGTGTGAAGGCTTCCTTAGGGCCCTGCCCCGTGAGGTGGGGCGGTTGAAGGGTGGTCCAGAGCCCCCATGGCAGGCGGGCGCCAGTCCAGGCCAGTGCCTGGAGACTCAGCGCCCTGCCTCCAGGCAAGCCTCGAGCCACCAAGACGACGGGCCGTCCTTTAGGGGGTGTGGACGTCCTGGCCTGTGCGTGGGTAAGCCTAGTCCTCAGTGGGGCCTTCCCTGTCTCATTCGATTCGCAGTCGGCCCGACGGCTCTGGATCGGGAGCGGCCTTCCCTAGGTCCTGCCCTGCCCAGGTAGGTCTCCCGACCCCGTGAAGGCCCCGCCCCGGGGCTGGGATCCCGGGCAGACTTCCCCGCTATCCCGGGAGGCCCAGGGCTGGGCCGCGTGGTGCCCGCACACCCACTGCCCCCCTCGGCCCCGTGTGTCTATGGGCCCGGTGGCAGCACGGCCTCCAAGCGTGCGAGTGACACGGAGGGGGCTGTGGCCTGCCCCCACCCCTGGGGAGGCCGTCCCGGGATCCCTGCGCACCCAGTGGCCCCGTAGGACGTCCTGCGGTCCGGGTGGCTGTCCCGCTTTCCACGCGGAGGCTGGCCCGCAGGCACGACACAACCACATCACTCAGCCTTCGGTGGGCGGCACGGGGACGGACGGGTCCTCGGGGAATCCTGGGCCACTCCACAGAGGCTGCGGAGGCAGACTGTGGTGGGGGAGGGGTTCTGATGGTGGCCCGAGGGCTGTCCCACCTCGACAAGCCAGGTGCATTGGTGGTGCCAGGTGCGGCCTGGGCAGTCGATGCGTGCCGCCAGAGCTCCTGCGAGGGTCCTGGAGTGCTTTGGGCGGGGTCAGAGCTCTGGGGTCCGAGTCCATTGTCTGCCTGGCCCCGGCCCCGGGCCCGGGCCCGGCCCGGCCCGGCCGTGTCTGCGGCTCAGTCCGCGGCTGTCTCCAGCAACCCCTGCAGAGCTGAGAGCTGGCCTGTGGCGGGGGACGAGGACCGCCTCTGGGGCCCACGTGCCCATAGCCACGCACGCACTGGCTTCCCTGGGCCGGCAGGCAGGGCCCGGGGCTCGACCACCTGCCGCGTTGGTGACCCTGCTGTGGTTTTCCTTCCCACCCCAGCGGGCCCGAACTCGAGCTGCCCCGGCTGGGGCAGTTCCCTGTCCCATGTGCAGCCATCGCGGGACCCCGTTGGCCGTGTCCTGCGGCCGGGCACGTGGCCGTGGCTTACCTCCAGGTCTGTGACAGCGCCTGGGGCCTCCGGCGGGAGGAATGCCACATCTTCCAGACCATAGACATGTTCGGTGAGTCCTCCCGGGGCACGGTGTCCCCGCTGAGCCACTGGGGCTCGTCCCTGGACAGCGCCAGTCTTCCTTCGCGGAGCCAGCCGCGAGGCTGAGTCCCGGGGCACAGGGCCGCCTGAAGCGGGGGGGCGGGTGGAGGGGGGGGGCTGGCACACAGGGCCCGGGTCTTGTGAGACCCCATGGGTGGTGGGTGTGAAGCATATCCACGTTCACTGCGGTGTCCGGGTCGGGCCTGCCTCTGGGGTGTGGGTCACACTGTTTGGCCCTGCCTGACACGCAGCCTGCCAGGTCCCGCGGGGCACGTGGTTGCGGCCCCAGAGGCTATTCCAGGGCAGGGCCAGCGCCAGCGCCCGCAAGCCTGCGCGCTTCAGGCTGGCTAGGAAGAGGGGGCCACGCCAGCAGCCTTCAGCCTGCTTCCTTCCCAACCCGCAGACAGCCCCTGAAAGCCGCAGCTCCCAGCTGTGGCAAGCAGACAAGTGGTCCCTGGCTTTCGCATCAGCTGGCGGAGCGCCGCGCGCCAGAGCGCTCTGGAACGCTCTGCGTGCCCTGGGTGTTCCGTGTGCCGGGGGGAGGCCTGAGTCGCCGGCCTCGACGCCTCTCCCAGCGACCACAGCATTCTGTCTGGGAAGCCCGGCAGTTGAGAGACCCAGGGGTCCTGTGGGTGTTGGGTGTCCCCCGCCCAGCGACTGGCAGAGCGGGCAGGGAGAGTCCGCTGTGCCGCCTACGCTGCCCTTGGAATTGTGTGGGTCGGGGTTAGATTTCTGCTGTCTGCAGCCCAGGGCGGAGATGGGCGCCCCGGGACACTGAGCTGGGGTCCGGTGCGTGTGAAGGCTTCCTTAGGGCCCTGCCACGTGAGGTGGGGCGGTTGAAGGGCGGTCCAGAGCCCCCATGGCAGGCGGGCGCCAGTCCAGGCCAGTGCCTGGAGACTCAGCGCCCTGCCTCCCGGCAAGCCTCGAGCCACCCAGACGACGGACCGTCCTTTAGGGGGTGTGGACGTCCTGGCCTGTGCGTGGGTAAGCCTAGTCCTCAGTGGGGCCTTCCCTGTCTCATTCGATTCGCAGTCGGCCCGACGGCTCTGGATCGGGAGCGGCCTTCCCTAGGTCCTGCCCTGCCCAGGTAGGTCTCCCGACCCCGTGAAGGCCCCGCCCCGGGGCTGGGATCCCGGGCAGACTTCCCCGCTATCCCGGGAGGCCCAGGGCTGGGCCGCGTGGTGCCCGCACACCCACTGCCCCCCTCGGCCCCGTGTGTCTATGGGCCCGGTGGCAGCATGGCCTCCAAGCGTGCGAGTGACACGGAGAGGGCTGTGGCCTGCCCCCACCCCTGGGGAGGCCGTCCCGGGATCCGTGCGGACCCAGTGGCCCCGTAGGACGTCCTGCAGTCCGGGTGGCTGTCCCGCTTTCCACGCGGAGGCTGACCGGAGTCTGGCCCGCAGTCACGACCCAACCACATCACTCAGCCTTCGCTGGGCGGCACGGGGACGGGTCCTCGGGGAATCCTGGGCCACTCCACAGAGGCTGCGGAGGCAGACTGTGGTGGGGGAGGGGTTCTGACGGTGGCCAGAGGGCTGTGCCACCTCGACAAGCCAGGTGCATTGGTGGTGCCAGGTGCGGCCTGGGCAGTCGATGCGTGCCGCAGAGCTCCTGCGAGGGTCCTGGAGTGCTTTGGGCGGGGTCAGAGCTCTGGGGTCCGAGTCCATTGTCTGCCCGGCCCCGGCCCGGCCGTGCCTGCGGCTCAGTCCGCGGCTCTCTCCAGCAACCCCTTCAGAGCTGAGAGCTGGCCTGTGGCGGGGGACGAGGACCGCCTCTGGGGCCCACGTGCCCATAGCCACGCAGGCACTGGCTTCCCTGGGCCGGCAGGCAGGGCCCGGGGCTCGACCACCTGCCGCGTTGGTGACCCTGCTGTGGTTTTCCTTCCCACCCCAGCGGGCCCGAACTCGAGCTGCCCCGGCTGGGGCAGTTCCCTGTCCCACGTGCAGCCATCGCGGGACCCCGTTGGCCGTGTCCTGCGGCCGGGCACGTGGCCGTGGCTTACTTCCAGGTCTGTGACAGTGCCTGGGGCCTCCGGCGGGAGGAATGCCACATCTTCCAGACCATAGACATGTTCGGTGAGTCCTCCCGGGGCAGGGTGTCCCCGCTGAGCCACTGGGGCTCATCCCTGGACAGCGCCAGTCTTCCTTCGCGGAGCCAGCCGCGAGGCTGAGTCCCGGGGCACAGGGCCGCCTGAAGCGGGGCGGGGGCGGGTGGAGCGGGGGGGCCGGCACACAGGGCCCGGGTCTTGTGAGACCCCATGGGTGGTGGGTGTGAAGCATATCCACGTTCACTGCGGTGTCCGGGTCGGGCCTGCCTCTGGGGTGTGGGTCACACTGTTTGGCCCTGCCTGACACGCAGCCTGCCAGGTCCCGCGGGGCACGTGGTTGCGGCCCCAGAGGCTATTCCAGGGCAGGGCCAGCGCCAGCGCCCGCAAGCCTGCGCGCTTCAGGCTGGCTAGGAAGAGGGGGCCACGCCAGCAGCCTTCAGCCTGCTTCCTTCCCAACCCGCAGACAGCCCCTGAAAGCCGCAGCTCCCAGCTGTGGCAAGCAGACAAGTGGTCCCTGGCTTTCGCATCAGCTGGCGGAGCGCCGCGCGCCAGAGCGCTCTGGAACGCTCTGCGTGCCCTGGGTGTTCCGTGTGCCGGGGGGAGGCCTGAGTCGCCGGCCTCGACGCCTCTCCCAGCGACCACAGCATTCTGTCTGGGAAGCCCGGCAGTTGAGAGACCCAGGGGTCCTGTGGGTGTTGGGTGTCCCCCGCCCAGCGACTGGCAGAGCGGGCAGGGAGAGTCCGCTGTGCCGCCTACGCTGCCCTTGGAATTGTGTGGGTCGGGGTTAGATTTCTGCTGTCTGCAGCCCAGGGCGGAGATGGGCGCCCCGGGACACTGAGCTGGGGTCCGGTGCGTGTGAAGGCTTCCTTAGGGCCCTGCCACGTGAGGTGGGGCGGTTGAAGGGCGGTCCAGAGCCCCCATGGCAGGCGGGCGCCAGTCCAGGCCAGTGCCTGGAGACTCAGCGCCCTGCCTCCCGGCAAGCCTCGAGCCACCCAGACGACGGACCGTCCTTTAGGGGGTGTGGACGTCCTGGCCTGTGCGTGGGTAAGCCTAGTCCTCAGTGGGGCCTTCCCTGTCTCATTCGATTCGCAGTCGGCCCGACGGCTCTGGATCGGGAGCGGCCTTCCCTAGGTCCTGCCCTGCCCAGGTAGGTCTCCCGACCCCGTGAAGGCCCCGCCCCAGGGCTGGGATCCCGGGCAGACTTCCCCGCTATCCCGGGAGGCCCAGGGCTGGGCCGCGTGGTGCCCGCACACCCACTGCCCCCCTCGGCCCCGTGTGTCTATGGGCCCGGTGGCAGCATGGCCTCCAAGCGTGCGAGTGACACGGAGAGGGCTGTGGCCTGCCCCCACCCCTGGGGAGGCCGTCCCGGGATCCGTGCGGACCCAGTGGCCCCGTAGGACGTCCTGCAGTCCGGGTGGCTGTCCCGCTTTCCACGCGGAGGCTGACCGGAGTCTGGCCCGCAGTCACGACCCAACCACATCACTCAGCCTTCGCTGGGCGGCACGGGGACGGGTCCTCGGGGAATCCTGGGCCACTCCACAGAGGCTGCGGAGGCAGACTGTGGTGGGGGAGGGGTTCTGATGGTGGCCAGAGGGCTGTGCCACCTCGACAAGCCAGGTGCATTGGTGGTGCCAGGTGCGGCCTGGGCAGTCGATGCGTGCCGCAGAGCTCCTGCGAGGGTCCTGGAGTGCTTTGGGCGGGGTCAGAGCTCTGGGGTCCGAGTCCATTGTCTGCCCGGCCCCGGCCCGGCCGTGCCTGCGGCTCAGTCCGCGGCTCTCTCCAGCAACCCCTTCAGAGCTGAGAGCTGGCCTGTGGCGGGGGACGAGGACCGCCTCTGGGGCCCACGTGCCCATAGCCACGCAGGCACTGGCTTCCCTGGGCCGGCAGGCAGGGCCCGGGGCTCGACCACCTGCCGCGTTGGTGACCCTGCTGTGGTTTTCCTTCCCACCCCAGCGGGCCCGAACTCGAGCTGCCCCGGCTGGGGCAGTTCCCTGTCCCACGTGCAGCCATCGCGGGACCCCGTTGGCCGTGTCCTGCGGCCGGGCACGTGGCCGTGGCTTACTTCCAGGTCTGTGACAGTGCCTGGGGCCTCCGGCGGGAGGAATGCCACATCTTCCAGACCATAGACATGTTCGGTGAGTCCTCCCGGGGCAGGGTGTCCCCGCTGAGCCACTGGGGCTCATCCCTGGACAGCGCCAGTCTTCCTTCGCGGAGCCAGCCGCGAGGCTGAGTCCCGGGGCACAGGGCCGCCTGAAGCGGGGCGGGGGCGGGTGGAGCGGGGGGGCCGGCACACAGGGCCCGGGTCTTGTGAGACCCCATGGGTGGTGGGTGTGAAGCATATCCACGTTCACTGCGGTGTCCGGGTCGGGCCTGCCTCTGGGGTGTGGGTCACACTGTTTGGCCCTGCCTGACACGCAGCCTGCCAGGTCCCGCGGGGCACGTGGTTGCGGCCCCAGAGGCTATTCCAGGGCAGGGCCAGCGCCAGCGCCCGCAAGCCTGCGCGCTTCAGGCTGGCTAGGAAGAGGGGGCCACGCCAGCAGCCTTCAGCCTGCTTCCTTCCCAACCCGCAGACAGCCCCTGAAAGCCGCAGCTCCCAGCTGTGGCAAGCAGACAAGTGGTCCCTGGCTTTCGCATCAGCTGGCGGAGCGCCGCGCGCCAGAGCGCTCTGGAACGCTCTGCGTGCCCTGGGTGTTCCGTGTGCCGGGGGGAGGCCTGAGTCGCCGGCCTCGACGCCTCTCCCAGCGACCACAGCATTCTGTCTGGGAAGCCCGGCAGTTGAGAGACCCAGGGGTCCTGTGGGTGTTGGGTGTCCCCCGCCCAGCGACTGGCAGAGCGGGCAGGGAGAGTCCGCTGTGCCGCCTACGCTGCCCTTGGAATTGTGTGGGTCGGGGTTAGATTTCTGCTGTCTGCAGCCCAGGGCGGAGATGGGCGCCCCGGGACACTGAGCTGGGGTCCGGTGCGTGTGAAGGCTTCCTTAGGGCCCTGCCACGTGAGGTGGGGCGGTTGAAGGGCGGTCCAGAGCCCCCATGGCAGGCGGGCGCCAGTCCAGGCCAGTGCCTGGAGACTCAGCGCCCTGCCTCCCGGCAAGCCTCGAGCCACCCAGACGACGGGCCGTCCTTTAGGGGGTGTGGACGTCCTGGCCTGTGCGTGGGTAAGCCTAGTCCTCAGTGGGGCCTTCCCTGTCTCATTCGATTCGCAGTCGGCCCGACGGCTCTGGATCGGGAGCGGCCTTCCCTAGGTCCTGCCCTGCCCAGGTAGGTCTCCCGACCCCGTGAAGGCCCCGCCCCGGGGCTGGGATCCCGGGCAGACTTCCCCGCTATCCCGGGAGGCCCAGGGCTGGGCCGCGTGGTGCCCGCACACCCACTGCCCCCCTCGGCCCCGTGTGTCTATGGGCCCGGTGGCAGCATGGCCTCCAAGCGTGCGAGTGACACGGAGAGGGCTGTGGCCTGCCCCCACCCCTGGGGAGGCCGTCCCGGGATCCGTGCGGACCCAGTGGCCCCGTAGGACGTCCTGCAGTCCGGGTGGCTGTCCCGCTTTCCACGCGGAGGCTGACCAGAGCCTGGCCCGCAGTCACGACCCAACCACATCACTCAGCCTTCGCTGGGCGGCACGGGGACGGGTCCTCGGGGAATCCTGGGCCACTCCACAGAGGCTGCGGAGGCAGACTGTGGTGGGGGAGGGGTTCTGACGGTGGCCAGAGGGCTGTGCCACCTCGACAAGCCAGGTGCATTGGTGGTGCCAGGTGCGGCCTGGGCAGTCGATGCGTGCCGCAGAGCTCCTGCGAGGGTCCTGGAGTGCTTTGGGCGGGGTCAGAGCTCTGGGGTCCGAGTCCATTGTCTGCCCGGCCCCGGCCCGGCCGTGCCTGCGGCTCAGTCCGCGGCTCTCTCCAGCAACCCCTTCAGAGCTGAGAGCTGGCCTGTGGCGGGGGACGAGGACCGCCTCTGGGGCCCACGTGCCCATAGCCACGCAGGCACTGGCTTCCCTGGGCCGGCAGGCAGGGCCCGGGGCTCGACCACCTGCCGCGTTGGTGACCCTGCTGTGGTTTTCCTTCCCACCCCAGCGGGCCCGAACTCGAGCTGCCCCAGCTGGGGCAGTTCCCTGTCCCACGTGCAGCCATCGCGGGACCCCGTTGGCCGTGTCCTGCGGCCGGGCACGTGGCCGTGGCTTACTTCCAGGTCTGTGACAGTGCCTGGGGCCTCCGGCGGGAGGAATGCCACATCTTCCAGACCATAGACATGTTCGGTGAGTCCTCCCGGGGCAGGGTGTCCCCGCTGAGCCACTGGGGCTCATCCCTGGACAGCGCCAGTCTTCCTTCGCGGAGCCAGCCGCGAGGCTGAGTCCCGGGGCACAGGGCCGCCTGAAGCGGGGCGGGGGCGGGTGGAGCGGGGGGGCCGGCACACAGGGCCCGGGTCTTGTGAGACCCCATGGGTGGTGGGTGTGAAGCATATCCACGTTCACTGCGGTGTCCGGGTCGGGCCTGCCTCTGGGGTGTGGGTCACACTGTTTGGCCCTGCCTGACACGCAGCCTGCCAGGTCCCGCGGGGCACGTGGTTGCGGCCCCAGAGGCTATTCCAGGGCAGGGCCAGCGCCAGCGCCCGCAAGCCTGCGCGCTTCAGGCTGGCTAGGAAGAGGGGGCCACGCCAGCAGCCTTCAGCCTGCTTCCTTCCCAACCCGCAGACAGCCCCTGAAAGCCGCAGCTCCCAGCTGTGGCAAGCAGACAAGTGGTCCCTGGCTTTCGCATCAGCTGGCGGAGCGCCGCGCGCCAGAGCGCTCTGGAACGCTCTGCGTGCCCTGGGTGTTCCGTGTGCCGGGGGGAGGCCTGAGTCGCCGGCCTCGACGCCTCTCCCAGCGACCACAGCATTCTGTCTGGGAAGCCCGGCAGTTGAGAGACCCAGGGGTCCTGTGGGTGTTGGGTGTCCCCCGCCCAGCGACTGGCAGAGCGGGCAGGGAGAGTCCGCTGTGCCGCCTACGCTGCCCTTGGAATTGTGTGGGTCGGGGTTAGATTTCTGCTGTCTGCAGCCCAGGGCGGAGATGGGCGCCCCGGGACACTGAGCTGGGGTCCGGTGCATGTGAAGGCTTCCTTAGGGCCCTGCCAGGAGAGGTGGGGCGGTTGAAGGGCGGTCCAGAGCCCCCATGGCAGGCGGGCGCCAGTCCAGGCCAGTGCCTGGAGACTCAGCGCCCTGCCTCCCGGCAAGCCTCGAGCCACCCAGACGACGGACCGTCCTTTAGGGGGTGTGGACGTCCTGGCCTGTGCGTGGGTAAGCCTAGTCCTCAGTGGGGCCTTCCCTGTCTCATTCGATTCGCAGTCGGCCCGACGGCTCTGGATCGGGAGCGGCCTTCCCTAGGTCCTGCCCTGCCCAGGTAGGTCTCCCGACCCCGTGAAGGCCCCGCCCCGGGGCTGGGATCCCGGGCAGACTTCCCCGCTATCCCGGGAGGCCCAGGGCTGGGCCGCGTGGTGCCCGCACACCCACTGCCCCCCTCGGCCCCGTGTGTCTATGGGCCCGGTGGCAGCATGGCCTCCAAGCGTGCGAGTGACACGGAGAGGGCTGTGGCCTGCCCCCACCCCTGGGGAGGCCGTCCCGGGATCCGTGCGGACCCAGTGGCCCCGTAGGACGTCCTGCAGTCCGGGTGGCTGTCCCGCTTTCCACGCGGAGGCTGACCGGAGCCTGGCCCGCAGTCACGACCCAACCACATCACTCAGCCTTCGCTGGGCGGCACGGGGACGGGTCCTCGGGGAATCCTGGGCCACTCCACAGAGGCTGCGGAGGCAGACTGTGGTGGGGGAGGGGTTCTGACGGTGGCCAGAGGGCTGTGCCACCTCGACAAGCCAGGTGCATTGGTGGTGCCAGGTGCGGCCTGGGCAGTCGATGCGTGCCGCAGAGCTCCTGCGAGGGTCCTGGAGTGCTTTGGGCGGGGTCAGAGCTCTGGGGTCCGAGTCCATTGTCTGCCCGGCCCCGGCCCGGCCGTGCCTGCGGCTCAGTCCGCGGCTCTCTCCAGCAACCCCTTCAGAGCTGAGAGCTGGCCTGTGGCGGGGGACGAGGACCGCCTCTGGGGCCCACGTGCCCATAGCCACGCAGGCACTGGCTTCCCTGGGCCGGCAGGCAGGGCCCGGGGCTCGACCACCTGCCGCGTTGGTGACCCTGCTGTGGTTTTCCTTCCCACCCCAGCGGGCCCGAACTCGAGCTGCCCCGGCTGGGGCAGTTCCCTGTCCCACGTGCAGCCATCGCGGGACCCCGTTGGCCGTGTCCTGCGGCCGGGCACGTGGCCGTGGCTTACTTCCAGGTCTGTGACAGTGCCTGGGGCCTCCGGCGGGAGGAATGCCACATCTTCCAGACCATAGACATGTTCGGTGAGTCCTCCCGGGGCAGGGTGTCCCCGCTGAGCCACTGGGGCTCATCCCTGGACAGCGCCAGTCTTCCTTCGCGGAGCCAGCCGCGAGGCTGAGTCCCGGGGCACAGGGCCGCCTGAAGCGGGGCGGGGGCGGGTGGAGCGGGGGGGCCGGCACACAGGGCCCGGGTCTTGTGAGACCCCATGGGTGGTGGGTGTGAAGCATATCCACGTTCACTGCGGTGTCCGGGTCGGGCCTGCCTCTGGGGTGTGGGTCACACTGTTTGGCCCTGCCTGACACGCAGCCTGCCAGGTCCCGCGGGGCACGTGGTTGCGGCCCCAGAGGCTATTCCAGGGCAGGGCCAGCGCCAGCGCCCGCAAGCCTGCGCGCTTCAGGCTGGCTAGGAAGAGGGGGCCACGCCAGCAGCCTTCAGCCTGCTTCCTTCCCAACCCGCAGACAGCCCCTGAAAGCCGCAGCTCCCAGCTGTGGCAAGCAGACAAGTGGTCCCTGGCTTTCGCATCAGCTGGCGGAGCGCCGCGCGCCAGAGCGCTCTGGAACGCTCTGCGTGCCCTGGGTGTTCCGTGTGCCGGGGGGAGGCCTGAGTCGCCGGCCTCGACGCCTCTCCCAGCGACCACAGCATTCTGTCTGGGAAGCCCGGCAGTTGAGAGACCCAGGGGTCCTGTGGGTGTTGGGTGTCCCCCGCCCAGCGACTGGCAGAGCGGGCAGGGAGAGTCCGCTGTGCCGCCTACGCTGCCCTTGGAATTGTGTGGGTCGGGGTTAGATTTCTGCTGTCTGCAGCCCAGGGCGGAGATGGGCGCCCCGGGACACTGAGCTGGGGTCCGGTGCGTGTGAAGGCTTCCTTAGGGCCCTGCCAGGAGAGGTGGGGCGGTTGAAGGGCGGTCCAGAGCCCCCATGGCAGGCGGGCGCCAGTCCAGGCCAGTGCCTGGAGACTCAGCGCCCTGCCTCCCGGCAAGCCTCGAGCCACCCAGACGACGGACCGTCCTTTAGGGGGTGTGGACGTCCTGGCCTGTGCGTGGGTAAGCCTAGTCCTCAGTGGGGCCTTCCCTGTCTCATTCGATTCGCAGTCGGCCCGACGGCTCTGGATCGGGAGCGGCCTTCCCTAGGTCCTGCCCTGCCCAGGTAGGTCTCCCGACCCCGTGAAGGCCCCGCCCCGGGGCTGGGATCCCGGGCAGACTTCCCCGCTATCCCGGGAGGCCCAGGGCTGGGCCGCGTGGTGCCCGCACACCCACTGCCCCCCTCGGCCCCGTGTGTCTATGGGCCCGGTGGCAGCATGGCCTCCAAGCGTGCGAGTGACACGGAGAGGGCTGTGGCCTGCCCCCACCCCTGGGGAGGCCGTCCCGGGATCCGTGCGGACCCAGTGGCCCCGTAGGACGTCCTGCAGTCCGGGTGGCTGTCCCGCTTTCCACGCGGAGGCTGACCGGAGTCTGGCCCGCAGTCACGACCCAACCACATCACTCAGCCTTCGCTGGGCGGCACGGGGACGGGTCCTCGGGGAATCCTGGGCCACTCCACAGAGGCTGCGGAGGCAGACTGTGGTGGGGGAGGGGTTCTGACGGTGGCCAGAGGGCTGTGCCACCTCGACAAGCCAGGTGCATTGGTGGTGCCAGGTGCGGCCTGGGCAGTCGATGCGTGCCGCAGAGCTCCTGCGAGGGTCCTGGAGTGCTTTGGGCGGGGTCAGAGCTCTGGGGTCCGAGTCCATTGTCTGCCCGGCCCCGGCCCGGCCGTGCCTGCGGCTCAGTCCGCGGCTCTCTCCAGCAACCCCTTCAGAGCTGAGAGCTGGCCTGTGGCGGGGGACGAGGACCGCCTCTGGGGCCCACGTGCCCATAGCCACGCAGGCACTGGCTTCCCTGGGCCGGCAGGCAGGGCCCGGGGCTCGACCACCTGCCGCGTTGGTGACCCTGCTGTGGTTTTCCTTCCCACCCCAGCGGGCCCGAACTCGAGCTGCCCCGGCTGGGGCAGTTCCCTGTCCCACGTGCAGCCATCGCGGGACCCCGTTGGCCGTGTCCTGCGGCCGGGCACGTGGCCGTGGCTTACTTCCAGGTCTGTGACAGTGCCTGGGGCCTCCGGCGGGAGGAATGCCACATCTTCCAGACCATAGACATGTTCGGTGAGTCCTCCCGGGGCAGGGTGTCCCCGCTGAGCCACTGGGGCTCATCCCTGGACAGCGCCAGTCTTCCTTCGCGGAGCCAGCCGCGAGGCTGAGTCCCGGGGCACAGGGCCGCCTGAAGCGGGGCGGGGGCGGGTGGAGCGGGGGGGCCGGCACACAGGGCCCGGGTCTTGTGAGACCCCATGGGTGGTGGGTGTGAAGCATATCCACGTTCACTGCGGTGTCCGGGTCGGGCCTGCCTCTGGGGTGTGGGTCACACTGTTTGGCCCTGCCTGACACGCAGCCTGCCAGGTCCCGCGGGGCACGTGGTTGCGGCCCCAGAGGCTATTCCAGGGCAGGGCCAGCGCCAGCGCCCGCAAGCCTGCGCGCTTCAGGCTGGCTAGGAAGAGGGGGCCACGCCAGCAGCCTTCAGCCTGCTTCCTTCCCAACCCGCAGACAGCCCCTGAAAGCCGCAGCTCCCAGCTGTGGCAAGCAGACAAGTGGTCCCTGGCTTTCGCATCAGCTGGCGGAGCGCCGCGCGCCAGAGCGCTCTGGAACGCTCTGCGTGCCCTGGGTGTTCCGTGTGCCGGGGGGAGGCCTGAGTCGCCGGCCTCGACGCCTCTCCCAGCGACCACAGCATTCTGTCTGGGAAGCCCGGCAGTTGAGAGACCCAGGGGTCCTGTGGGTGTTGGGTGTCCCCCGCCCAGCGACTGGCAGAGCGGGCAGGGAGAGTCCGCTGTGCCGCCTACGCTGCCCTTGGAATTGTGTGGGTCGGGGTTAGATTTCTGCTGTCTGCAGCCCAGGGCGGAGATGGGCGCCCCGGGACACTGAGCTGGGGTCCGGTGCGTGTGAAGGCTTCCTTAGGGCCCTGCCAGGAGAGGTGGGGCGGTTGAAGGGCGGTCCAGAGCCCCCATGGCAGGCGGGCGCCAGTCCAGGCCAGTGCCTGGAGACTCAGCGCCCTGCCTCCCGGCAAGCCTCGAGCCACCCAGACGACGGACCGTCCTTTAGGGGGTGTGGACGTCCTGGCCTGTGCGTGGGTAAGCCTAGTCCTCAGTGGGGCCTTCCCTGTCTCATTCGATTCGCAGTCGGCCCGACGGCTCTGGATCGGGAGCGGCCTTCCCTAGGTCCTGCCCTGCCCAGGTAGGTCTCCCGACCCCGTGAAGGCCCCGCCCCGGGGCTGGGATCCCGGGCAGACTTCCCCGCTATCCCGGGAGGCCCAGGGCTGGGCCGCGTGGTGCCCGCACACCCACTGCCCCCCTCGGCCCCGTGTGTCTATGGGCCCGGTGGCAGCATGGCCTCCAAGCGTGCGAGTGACACGGAGAGGGCTGTGGCCTGCCCCCACCCCTGGGGAGGCCGTCCCGGGATCCGTGCGGACCCAGTGGCCCCGTAGGACGTCCTGCAGTCCGGGTGGCTGTCCCGCTTTCCACGCGGAGGCTGACCGGAGCCTGGCCCGCAGTCACGACCCAACCACATCACTCAGCCTTCGCTGGGCGGCACGGGGACGGGTCCTCGGGGAATCCTGGGCCACTCCACAGAGGCTGCGGAGGCAGACTGTGGTGGGGGAGGGGTTCTGACGGTGGCCAGAGGGCTGTGCCACCTCGACAAGCCAGGTGCATTGGTGGTGCCAGGTGCGGCCTGGGCAGTCGATGCGTGCCGCAGAGCTCCTGCGAGGGTCCTGGAGTGCTTTGGGCGGGGTCAGAGCTCTGGGGTCCGAGTCCATTGTCTGCCCGGCCCCGGCCCGGCCGTGCCTGCGGCTCAGTCCGCGGCTCTCTCCAGCAACCCCTTCAGAGCTGAGAGCTGGCCTGTGGCGGGGGACGAGGACCGCCTCTGGGGCCCACGTGCCCATAGCCACGCAGGCACTGGCTTCCCTGGGCCGGCAGGCAGGGCCCGGGGCTCGACCACCTGCCGCGTTGGTGACCCTGCTGTGGTTTTCCTTCCCACCCCAGCGGGCCCGAACTCGAGCTGCCCCGGCTGGGGCAGTTCCCTGTCCCACGTGCAGCCATCGCGGGACCCCGTTGGCCGTGTCCTGCGGCCGGGCACGTGGCCGTGGCTTACTTCCAGGTCTGTGACAGTGCCTGGGGCCTCCGGCGGGAGGAATGCCACATCTTCCAGACCATAGACATGTTCGGTGAGTCCTCCCGGGGCAGGGTGTCCCCGCTGAGCCACTGGGGCTCATCCCTGGACAGCGCCAGTCTTCCTTCGCGGAGCCAGCCGCGAGGCTGAGTCCCGGGGCACAGGGCCGCCTGAAGCGGGGCGGGGGCGGGTGGAGCGGGGGGGCCGGCACACAGGGCCCGGGTCTTGTGAGACCCCATGGGTGGTGGGTGTGAAGCATATCCACGTTCACTGCGGTGTCCGGGTCGGGCCTGCCTCTGGGGTGTGGGTCACACTGTTTGGCCCTGCCTGACACGCAGCCTGCCAGGTCCCGCGGGGCACGTGGTTGCGGCCCCAGAGGCTATTCCAGGGCAGGGCCAGCGCCAGCGCCCGCAAGCCTGCGCGCTTCAGGCTGGCTAGGAAGAGGGGGCCACGCCAGCAGCCTTCAGCCTGCTTCCTTCCCAACCCGCAGACAGCCCCTGAAAGCCGCAGCTCCCAGCTGTGGCAAGCAGACAAGTGGTCCCTGGCTTTCGCATCAGCTGGCGGAGCGCCGCGCGCCAGAGCGCTCTGGAACGCTCTGCGTGCCCTGGGTGTTCCGTGTGCCGGGGGGAGGCCTGAGTCGCCGGCCTCGACGCCTCTCCCAGCGACCACAGCATTCTGTCTGGGAAGCCCGGCAGTTGAGAGACCCAGGGGTCCTGTGGGTGTTGGGTGTCCCCCGCCCAGCGACTGGCAGAGCGGGCAGGGAGAGTCCGCTGTGCCGCCTACGCTGCCCTTGGAATTGTGTGGGTCGGGGTTAGATTTCTGCTGTCTGCAGCCCAGGGCGGAGATGGGCGCCCCGGGACACTGAGCTGGGGTCCGGTGCGTGTGAAGGCTTCCTTAGGGCCCTGCCAGGAGAGGTGGGGCGGTTGAAGGGCGGTCCAGAGCCCCCATGGCAGGCGGGCGCCAGTCCAGGCCAGTGCCTGGAGACTCAGCGCCCTGCCTCCCGGCAAGCCTCGAGCCACCCAGACGACGGACCGTCCTTTAGGGGGTGTGGACGTCCTGGCCTGTGCGTGGGTAAGCCTAGTCCTCAGTGGGGCCTTCCCTGTCTCATTCGATTCGCAGTCGGCCCGACGGCTCTGGATCGGGAGCGGCCTTCCCTAGGTCCTGCCCTGCCCAGGTAGGTCTCCCGACCCCGTGAAGGCCCCGCCCCGGGGCTGGGATCCCGGGCAGACTTCCCCGCTATCCCGGGAGGCCCAGGGCTGGGCCGCGTGGTGCCCGCACACCCACTGCCCCCCTCGGCCCCGTGTGTCTATGGGCCCGGTGGCAGCATGGCCTCCAAGCGTGCGAGTGACACGGAGAGGGCTGTGGCCTGCCCCCACCCCTGGGGAGGCCGTCCCGGGATCCGTGCGGACCCAGTGGCCCCGTAGGACGTCCTGCAGTCCGGGTGGCTGTCCCGCTTTCCACGCGGAGGCTGACCGGAGCCTGGCCCGCAGTCACGACCCAACCACATCACTCAGCCTTCGCTGGGCGGCACGGGGACGGGTCCTCGGGGAATCCTGGGCCACTCCACAGAGGCTGCGGAGGCAGACTGTGGTGGGGGAGGGGTTCTGACGGTGGCCAGAGGGCTGTGCCACCTCGACAAGCCAGGTGCATTGGTGGTGCCAGGTGCGGCCTGGGCAGTCGATGCGTGCCGCAGAGCTCCTGCGAGGGTCCTGGAGTGCTTTGGGCGGGGTCAGAGCTCTGGGGTCCGAGTCCATTGTCTGCCCGGCCCCGGCCCGGCCGTGCCTGCGGCTCAGTCCGCGGCTCTCTCCAGCAACCCCTTCAGAGCTGAGAGCTGGCCTGTGGCGGGGGACGAGGACCGCCTCTGGGGCCCACGTGCCCATAGCCACGCAGGCACTGGCTTCCCTGGGCCGGCAGGCAGGGCCCGGGGCTCGACCACCTGCCGCGTTGGTGACCCTGCTGTGGTTTTCCTTCCCACCCCAGCGGGCCCGAACTCGAGCTGCCCCGGCTGGGGCAGTTCCCTGTCCCACGTGCAGCCATCGCGGGACCCCGTTGGCCGTGTCCTGCGGCCGGGCACGTGGCCGTGGCTTACTTCCAGGTCTGTGACAGTGCCTGGGGCCTCCGGCGGGAGGAATGCCACATCTTCCAGACCATAGACATGTTCGGTGAGTCCTCCCGGGGCAGGGTGTCCCCGCTGAGCCACTGGGGCTCATCCCTGGACAGCGCCAGTCTTCCTTCGCGGAGCCAGCCGCGAGGCTGAGTCCCGGGGCACAGGGCCGCCTGAAGCGGGGCGGGGGCGGGTGGAGCGGGGGGGCCGGCACACAGGGCCCGGGTCTTGTGAGACCCCATGGGTGGTGGGTGTGAAGCATATCCACGTTCACTGCGGTGTCCGGGTCGGGCCTGCCTCTGGGGTGTGGGTCACACTGTTTGGCCCTGCCTGACACGCAGCCTGCCAGGTCCCGCGGGGCACGTGGTTGCGGCCCCAGAGGCTATTCCAGGGCAGGGCCAGCGCCAGCGCCCGCAAGCCTGCGCGCTTCAGGCTGGCTAGGAAGAGGGGGCCACGCCAGCAGCCTTCAGCCTGCTTCCTTCCCAACCCGCAGACAGCCCCTGAAAGCCGCAGCTCCCAGCTGTGGCAAGCAGACAAGTGGTCCCTGGCTTTCGCATCAGCTGGCGGAGCGCCGCGCGCCAGAGCGCTCTGGAACGCTCTGCGTGCCCTGGGTGTTCCGTGTGCCGGGGGGAGGCCTGAGTCGCCGGCCTCGACGCCTCTCCCAGCGACCACAGCATTCTGTCTGGGAAGCCCGGCAGTTGAGAGACCCAGGGGTCCTGTGGGTGTTGGGTGTCCCCCGCCCAGCGACTGGCAGAGCGGGCAGGGAGAGTCCGCTGTGCCGCCTACGCTGCCCTTGGAATTGTGTGGGTCGGGGTTAGATTTCTGCTGTCTGCAGCCCAGGGCGGAGATGGGCGCCCCGGGACACTGAGCTGGGGTCCGGTGCGTGTGAAGGCTTCCTTAGGGCCCTGCCAGGAGAGGTGGGGCGGTTGAAGGGCGGTCCAGAGCCCCCATGGCAGGCGGGCGCCAGTCCAGGCCAGTGCCTGGAGACTCAGCGCCCTGCCTCCCGGCAAGCCTCGAGCCACCCAGACGACGGACCGTCCTTTAGGGGGTGTGGACGTCCTGGCCTGTGCGTGGGTAAGCCTAGTCCTCAGTGGGGCCTTCCCTGTCTCATTCGATTCGCAGTCGGCCCGACGGCTCTGGATCGGGAGCGGCCTTCCCTAGGTCCTGCCCTGCCCAGGTAGGTCTCCCGACCCCGTGAAGGCCCCGCCCCGGGGCTGGGATCCCGGGCAGACTTCCCCGCTATCCCGGGAGGCCCAGGGCTGGGCCGCGTGGTGCCCGCACACCCACTGCCCCCCTCGGCCCCGTGTGTCTATGGGCCCGGTGGCAGCATGGCCTCCAAGCGTGCGAGTGACACGGAGAGGGCTGTGGCCTGCCCCCACCCCTGGGGAGGCCGTCCCGGGATCCGTGCGGACCCAGTGGCCCCGTAGGACGTCCTGCAGTCCGGGTGGCTGTCCCGCTTTCCACGCGGAGGCTGACCGGAGTCTGGCCCGCAGTCACGACCCAACCACATCACTCAGCCTTCGCTGGGCGGCACGGGGACGGGTCCTCGGGGAATCCTGGGCCACTCCACAGAGGCTGCGGAGGCAGACTGTGGTGGGGGAGGGGTTCTGACGGTGGCCAGAGGGCTGTGCCACCTCGACAAGCCAGGTGCATTGGTGGTGCCAGGTGCGGCCTGGGCAGTCGATGCGTGCCGCAGAGCTCCTGCGAGGGTCCTGGAGTGCTTTGGGCGGGGTCAGAGCTCTGGGGTCCGAGTCCATTGTCTGCCCGGCCCCGGCCCGGCCGTGCCTGCGGCTCAGTCCGCGGCTCTCTCCAGCAACCCCTTCAGAGCTGAGAGCTGGCCTGTGGCGGGGGACGAGGACCGCCTCTGGGGCCCACGTGCCCATAGCCACGCAGGCACTGGCTTCCCTGGGCCGGCAGGCAGGGCCCGGGGCTCGACCACCTGCCGCGTTGGTGACCCTGCTGTGGTTTTCCTTCCCACCCCAGCGGGCCCGAACTCGAGCTGCCCCGGCTGGGGCAGTTCCCTGTCCCACGTGCAGCCATCGCGGGACCCCGTTGGCCGTGTCCTGCGGCCGGGCACGTGGCCGTGGCTTACTTCCAGGTCTGTGACAGTGCCTGGGGCCTCCGGCGGGAGGAATGCCACATCTTCCAGACCATAGACATGTTCGGTGAGTCCTCCCGGGGCAGGGTGTCCCCGCTGAGCCACTGGGGCTCATCCCTGGACAGCGCCAGTCTTCCTTCGCGGAGCCAGCCGCGAGGCTGAGTCCCGGGGCACAGGGCCGCCTGAAGCGGGGTGGGGGCGGGTGGAGCGGGGGGGCCGGCACACAGGGCCCGGGTCTTGTGAGACCCCATGGGTGGTGGGTGTGAAGCATATCCACGTTCACTGCGGTGTCCGGGTCGGGCCTGCCTCTGGGGTGTGGGTCACACTGTTTGGCCCTGCCTGACACGCAGCCTGCCAGGTCCCGCGGGGCACGTGGTTGCGGCCCCAGAGGCTATTCCAGGGCAGGGCCAGCGCCAGCGCCCGCAAGCCTGCGCGCTTCAGGCTGGCTAGGAAGAGGGGGCCACGCCAGCAGCCTTCAGCCTGCTTCCTTCCCAACCCGCAGACAGCCCCTGAAAGCCGCAGCTCCCAGCTGTGGCAAGCAGACAAGTGGTCCCTGGCTTTCGCATCAGCTGGCGGAGCGCCGCGCGCCAGAGCGCTCTGGAACGCTCTGCGTGCCCTGGGTGTTCCGTGTGCCGGGGGGAGGCCTGAGTCGCCGGCCTCGACGCCTCTCCCAGCGACCACAGCATTCTGTCTGGGAAGCCCGGCAGTTGAGAGACCCAGGGGTCCTGTGGGTGTTGGGTGTCCCCCGCCCAGCGACTGGCAGAGCGGGCAGGGAGAGTCCGCTGTGCCGCCTACGCTGCCCTTGGAATTGTGTGGGTCGGGGTTAGATTTCTGCTGTCTGCAGCCCAGGGCGGAGATGGGCGCCCCGGGACACTGAGCTGGGGTCCGGTGCGTGTGAAGGCTTCCTTAGGGCCCTGCCAGGAGAGGTGGGGCGGTTGAAGGGCGGTCCAGAGCCCCCATGGCAGGCGGGCGCCAGTCCAGGCCAGTGCCTGGAGACTCAGCGCCCTGCCTCCCGGCAAGCCTCGAGCCACCCAGACGACGGACCGTCCTTTAGGGGGTGTGGACGTCCTGGCCTGTGCGTGGGTAAGCCTAGTCCTCAGTGGGGCCTTCCCTGTCTCATTCGATTCGCAGTCGGCCCGACGGCTCTGGATCGGGAGCGGCCTTCCCTAGGTCCTGCCCTGCCCAGGTAGGTCTCCCGACCCCGTGAAGGCCCCGCCCCGGGGCTGGGATCCCGGGCAGACTTCCCCGCTATCCCGGGAGGCCCAGGGCTGGGCCGCGTGGTGCCCGCACACCCACTGCCCCCCTCGGCCCCGTGTGTCTATGGGCCCGGTGGCAGCATGGCCTCCAAGCGTGCGAGTGACACGGAGAGGGCTGTGGCCTGCCCCCACCCCTGGGGAGGCCGTCCCGGGATCCGTGCGGACCCAGTGGCCCCGTAGGACGTCCTGCAGTCCGGGTGGCTGTCCCGCTTTCCACGCGGAGGCTGACCGGAGCCTGGCCCGCAGTCACGACCCAACCACATCACTCAGCCTTCGCTGGGCGGCACGGGGACGGGTCCTCGGGGAATCCTGGGCCACTCCACAGAGGCTGCGGAGGCAGACTGTGGTGGGGGAGGGGTTCTGACGGTGGCCAGAGGGCTGTGCCACCTCGACAAGCCAGGTGCATTGGTGGTGCCAGGTGCGGCCTGGGCAGTCGATGCGTGCCGCAGAGCTCCTGCGAGGGTCCTGGAGTGCTTTGGGCGGGGTCAGAGCTCTGGGGTCCGAGTCCATTGTCTGCCCGGCCCCGGCCCGGCCGTGCCTGCGGCTCAGTCCGCGGCTCTCTCCAGCAACCCCTTCAGAGCTGAGAGCTGGCCTGTGGCGGGGGACGAGGACCGCCTCTGGGGCCCACGTGCCCATAGCCACGCAGGCACTGGCTTCCCTGGGCCGGCAGGCAGGGCCCGGGGCTCGACCACCTGCCGTGTTGGTGACCCTGCTGTGGTTTTCCTTCCCACCCCAGCGGGCCCGAACTCGAGCTGCCCCGGCTGGGGCAGTTCCCTGTCCCACGTGCAGCCATCGCGGGACCCCGTTGGCCGTGTCCTGCGGCCGGGCACGTGGCCGTGGCTTACTTCCAGGTCTGTGACAGTGCCTGGGGCCTCCGGCGGGAGGAATGCCACATCTTCCAGACCATAGACATGTTCGGTGAGTCCTCCCGGGGCAGGGTGTCCCCGCTGAGCCACTGGGGCTCATCCCTGGACAGCGCCAGTCTTCCTTCGCGGAGCCAGCCGCGAGGCTGAGTCCCGGGGCACAGGGCCGCCTGAAGCGGGGCGGGGGCGGGTGGAGCGGGGGGGCCGGCACACAGGGCCCGGGTCTTGTGAGACCCCATGGGTGGTGGGTGTGAAGCATATCCACGTTCACTGCGGTGTCCGGGTCGGGCCTGCCTCTGGGGTGTGGGTCACACTGTTTGGCCCTGCCTGACACGCAGCCTGCCAGGTCCCGCGGGGCACGTGGTTGCGGCCCCAGAGGCTATTCCAGGGCAGGGCCAGCGCCAGCGCCCGCAAGCCTGCGCGCTTCAGGCTGGCTAGGAAGAGGGGGCCACGCCAGCAGCCTTCAGCCTGCTTCCTTCCCAACCCGCAGACAGCCCCTGAAAGCCGCAGCTCCCAGCTGTGGCAAGCAGACAAGTGGTCCCTGGCTTTCGCATCAGCTGGCGGAGCGCCGCGCGCCAGAGCGCTCTGGAACGCTCTGCGTGCCCTGGGTGTTCCGTGTGCCGGGGGGAGGCCTGAGTCGCCGGCCTCGACGCCTCTCCCAGCGACCACAGCATTCTGTCTGGGAAGCCCGGCAGTTGAGAGACCCAGGGGTCCTGTGGGTGTTGGGTGTCCCCCGCCCAGCGACTGGCAGAGCGGGCAGGGAGAGTCCGCTGTGCCGCCTACGCTGCCCTTGGAATTGTGTGGGTCGGGGTTAGATTTCTGCTGTCTGCAGCCCAGGGCGGAGATGGGCGCCCCGGGACACTGAGCTGGGGTCCGGTGCGTGTGAAGGCTTCCTTAGGGCCCTGCCAGGAGAGGTGGGGCGGTTGAAGGGCGGTCCAGAGCCCCCATGGCAGGCGGGCGCCAGTCCAGGCCAGTGCCTGGAGACTCAGCGCCCTGCCTCCCGGCAAGCCTCGAGCCACCCAGACGACGGACCGTCCTTTAGGGGGTGTGGACGTCCTGGCCTGTGCGTGGGTAAGCCTAGTCCTCAGTGGGGCCTTCCCTGTCTCATTCGATTCGCAGTCGGCCCGACGGCTCTGGATCGGGAGCGGCCTTCCCTAGGTCCTGCCCTGCCCAGGTAGGTCTCCCGACCCCGTGAAGGCCCCGCCCCGGGGCTGGGATCCCGGGCAGACTTCCCCGCTATCCCGGGAGGCCCAGGGCTGGGCCGCGTGGTGCCCGCACACCCACTGCCCCCCTCGGCCCCGTGTGTCTATGGGCCCGGTGGCAGCATGGCCTCCAAGCGTGCGAGTGACACGGAGAGGGCTGTGGCCTGCCCCCACCCCTGGGGAGGCCGTCCCGGGATCCGTGCGGACCCAGTGGCCCCGTAGGACGTCCTGCAGTCCGGGTGGCTGTCCCGCTTTCCACGCGGAGGCTGACCGGAGCCTGGCCCGCAGTCACGACCCAACCACATCACTCAGCCTTCGCTGGGCGGCACGGGGACGGGTCCTCGGGGAATCCTGGGCCACTCCACAGAGGCTGCGGAGGCAGACTGTGGTGGGGGAGGGGTTCTGACGGTGGCCAGAGGGCTGTGCCACCTCGACAAGCCAGGTGCATTGGTGGTGCCAGGTGCGGCCTGGGCAGTCGATGCGTGCCGCAGAGCTCCTGCGAGGGTCCTGGAGTGCTTTGGGCGGGGTCAGAGCTCTGGGGTCCGAGTCCATTGTCTGCCCGGCCCCGGCCCGGCCGTGCCTGCGGCTCAGTCCGCGGCTCTCTCCAGCAACCCCTTCAGAGCTGAGAGCTGGCCTGTGGCGGGGGACGAGGACCGCCTCTGGGGCCCACGTGCCCATAGCCACGCAGGCACTGGCTTCCCTGGGCCGGCAGGCAGGGCCCGGGGCTCGACCACCTGCCGCGTTGGTGACCCTGCTGTGGTTTTCCTTCCCACCCCAGCGGGCCCGAACTCGAGCTGCCCCGGCTGGGGCAGTTCCCTGTCCCACGTGCAGCCATCGCGGGACCCCGTTGGCCGTGTCCTGCGGCCGGGCACGTGGCCGTGGCTTACTTCCAGGTCTGTGACAGTGCCTGGGGCCTCCGGCGGGAGGAATGCCACATCTTCCAGACCATAGACATGTTCGGTGAGTCCTCCCGGGGCAGGGTGTCCCCGCTGAGCCACTGGGGCTCATCCCTGGACAGCGCCAGTCTTCCTTCGCGGAGCCAGCCGCGAGGCTGAGTCCCGGGGCACAGGGCCGCCTGAAGCGGGGTGGGGGCGGGTGGAGCGGGGGGGCCGGCACACAGGGCCCGGGTCTTGTGAGACCCCATGGGTGGTGGGTGTGAAGCATATCCACGTTCACTGCGGTGTCCGGGTCGGGCCTGCCTCTGGGGTGTGGGTCACACTGTTTGGCCCTGCCTGACACGCAGCCTGCCAGGTCCCGCGGGGCACGTGGTTGCGGCCCCAGAGGCTATTCCAGGGCAGGGCCAGCGCCAGCGCCCGCAAGCCTGCGCGCTTCAGGCTGGCTAGGAAGAGGGGGCCACGCCAGCAGCCTTCAGCCTGCTTCCTTCCCAACCCGCAGACAGCCCCTGAAAGCCGCAGCTCCCAGCTGTGGCAAGCAGACAAGTGGTCCCTGGCTTTCGCATCAGCTGGCGGAGCGCCGCGCGCCAGAGCGCTCTGGAACGCTCTGCGTGCCCTGGGTGTTCCGTGTGCCGGGGGGAGGCCTGAGTCGCCGGCCTCGACGCCTCTCCCAGCGACCACAGCATTCTGTCTGGGAAGCCCGGCAGTTGAGAGACCCAGGGGTCCTGTGGGTGTTGGGTGTCCCCCGCCCAGCGACTGGCAGAGCGGGCAGGGAGAGTCCGCTGTGCCGCCTACGCTGCCCTTGGAATTGTGTGGGTCGGGGTTAGATTTCTGCTGTCTGCAGCCCAGGGCGGAGATGGGCGCCCCGGGACACTGAGCTGGGGTCCGGTGCGTGTGAAGGCTTCCTTAGGGCCCTGCCAGGAGAGGTGGGGCGGTTGAAGGGCGGTCCAGAGCCCCCATGGCAGGCGGGCGCCAGTCCAGGCCAGTGCCTGGAGACTCAGCGCCCTGCCTCCCGGCAAGCCTCGAGCCACCCAGACGACGGACCGTCCTTTAGGGGGTGTGGACGTCCTGGCCTGTGCGTGGGTAAGCCTAGTCCTCAGTGGGGCCTTCCCTGTCTCATTCGATTCGCAGTCGGCCCGACGGCTCTGGATCGGGAGCGGCCTTCCCTAGGTCCTGCCCTGCCCAGGTAGGTCTCCCGACCCCGTGAAGGCCCCGCCCCGGGGCTGGGATCCCGGGCAGACTTCCCCGCTATCCCGGGAGGCCCAGGGCTGGGCCGCGTGGTGCCCGCACACCCACTGCCCCCCTCGGCCCCGTGTGTCTATGGGCCCGGTGGCAGCATGGCCTCCAAGCGTGCGAGTGACACGGAGAGGGCTGTGGCCTGCCCCCACCCCTGGGGAGGCCGTCCCGGGATCCGTGCGGACCCAGTGGCCCCGTAGGACGTCCTGCAGTCCGGGTGGCTGTCCCGCTTTCCACGCGGAGGCTGACCGGAGCCTGGCCCGCAGTCACGACCCAACCACATCACTCAGCCTTCGCTGGGCGGCACGGGGACGGGTCCTCGGGGAATCCTGGGCCACTCCACAGAGGCTGCGGAGGCAGACTGTGGTGGGGGAGGGGTTCTGACGGTGGCCAGAGGGCTGTGCCACCTCGACAAGCCAGGTGCATTGGTGGTGCCAGGTGCGGCCTGGGCAGTCGATGCGTGCCGCAGAGCTCCTGCGAGGGTCCTGGAGTGCTTTGGGCGGGGTCAGAGCTCTGGGGTCCGAGTCCATTGTCTGCCCGGCCCCGGCCCGGCCGTGCCTGCGGCTCAGTCCGCGGCTCTCTCCAGCAACCCCTTCAGAGCTGAGAGCTGGCCTGTGGCGGGGGACGAGGACCGCCTCTGGGGCCCACGTGCCCATAGCCACGCAGGCACTGGCTTCCCTGGGCCGGCAGGCAGGGCCCGGGGCTCGACCACCTGCCGCGTTGGTGACCCTGCTGTGGTTTTCCTTCCCACCCCAGCGGGCCCGAACTCGAGCTGCCCCGGCTGGGGCAGTTCCCTGTCCCACGTGCAGCCATCGCGGGACCCCGTTGGCCGTGTCCTGCGGCCGGGCACGTGGCCGTGGCTTACTTCCAGGTCTGTGACAGTGCCTGGGGCCTCCGGCGGGAGGAATGCCACATCTTCCAGACCATAGACATGTTCGGTGAGTCCTCCCGGGGCAGGGTGTCCCCGCTGAGCCACTGGGGCTCATCCCTGGACAGCGCCAGTCTTCCTTCGCGGAGCCAGCCGCGAGGCTGAGTCCCGGGGCACAGGGCCGCCTGAAGCGGGGCGGGGGCGGGTGGAGCGGGGGGGCCGGCACACAGGGCCCGGGTCTTGTGAGACCCCATGGGTGGTGGGTGTGAAGCATATCCACGTTCACTGCGGTGTCCGGGTCGGGCCTGCCTCTGGGGTGTGGGTCACACTGTTTGGCCCTGCCTGACACGCAGCCTGCCAGGTCCCGCGGGGCACGTGGTTGCGGCCCCAGAGGCTATTCCAGGGCAGGGCCAGCGCCAGCGCCCGCAAGCCTGCGCGCTTCAGGCTGGCTAGGAAGAGGGGGCCACGCCAGCAGCCTTCAGCCTGCTTCCTTCCCAACCCGCAGACAGCCCCTGAAAGCCGCAGCTCCCAGCTGTGGCAAGCAGACAAGTGGTCCCTGGCTTTCGCATCAGCTGGCGGAGCGCCGCGCGCCAGAGCGCTCTGGAACGCTCTGCGTGCCCTGGGTGTTCCGTGTGCCGGGGGGAGGCCTGAGTCGCCGGCCTCGACGCCTCTCCCAGCGACCACAGCATTCTGTCTGGGAAGCCCGGCAGTTGAGAGACCCAGGGGTCCTGTGGGTGTTGGGTGTCCCCCGCCCAGCGACTGGCAGAGCGGGCAGGGAGAGTCCGCTGTGCCGCCTACGCTGCCCTTGGAATTGTGTGGGTCGGGGTTAGATTTCTGCTGTCTGCAGCCCAGGGCGGAGATGGGCGCCCCGGGACACTGAGCTGGGGTCCGGTGCGTGTGAAGGCTTCCTTAGGGCCCTGCCAGGAGAGGTGGGGCGGTTGAAGGGCGGTCCAGAGCCCCCATGGCAGGCGGGCGCCAGTCCAGGCCAGTGCCTGGAGACTCAGCGCCCTGCCTCCCGGCAAGCCTCGAGCCACCCAGACGACGGACCGTCCTTTAGGGGGTGTGGACGTCCTGGCCTGTGCGTGGGTAAGCCTAGTCCTCAGTGGGGCCTTCCCTGTCTCATTCGATTCGCAGTCGGCCCGACGGCTCTGGATCGGGAGCGGCCTTCCCTAGGTCCTGCCCTGCCCAGGTAGGTCTCCCGACCCCGTGAAGGCCCCGCCCCGGGGCTGGGATCCCGGGCAGACTTCCCCGCTATCCCGGGAGGCCCAGGGCTGGGCCGCGTGGTGCCCGCACACCCACTGCCCCCCTCGGCCCCGTGTGTCTATGGGCCCGGTGGCAGCATGGCCTCCAAGCGTGCGAGTGACACGGAGAGGGCTGTGGCCTGCCCCCACCCCTGGGGAGGCCGTCCCGGGATCCGTGCGGACCCAGTGGCCCCGTAGGACGTCCTGCAGTCCGGGTGGCTGTCCCGCTTTCCACGCGGAGGCTGACCGGAGCCTGGCCCGCAGTCACGACCCAACCACATCACTCAGCCTTCGCTGGGCGGCACGGGGACGGGTCCTCGGGGAATCCTGGGCCACTCCACAGAGGCTGCGGAGGCAGACTGTGGTGGGGGAGGGGTTCTGACGGTGGCCAGAGGGCTGTGCCACCTCGACAAGCCAGGTGCATTGGTGGTGCCAGGTGCGGCCTGGGCAGTCGATGCGTGCCGCAGAGCTCCTGCGAGGGTCCTGGAGTGCTTTGGGCGGGGTCAGAGCTCTGGGGTCCGAGTCCATTGTCTGCCCGGCCCCGGCCCGGCCGTGCCTGCGGCTCAGTCCGCGGCTCTCTCCAGCAACCCCTTCAGAGCTGAGAGCTGGCCTGTGGCGGGGGACGAGGACCGCCTCTGGGGCCCACGTGCCCATAGCCACGCAGGCACTGGCTTCCCTGGGCCGGCAGGCAGGGCCCGGGGCTCGACCACCTGCCGCGTTGGTGACCCTGCTGTGGTTTTCCTTCCCACCCCAGCGGGCCCGAACTCGAGCTGCCCCGGCTGGGGCAGTTCCCTGTCCCACGTGCAGCCATCGCGGGACCCCGTTGGCCGTGTCCTGCGGCCGGGCACGTGGCCGTGGCTTACTTCCAGGTCTGTGACAGTGCCTGGGGCCTCCGGCGGGAGGAATGCCACATCTTCCAGACCATAGACATGTTCGGTGAGTCCTCCCGGGGCAGGGTGTCCCCGCTGAGCCACTGGGGCTCATCCCTGGACAGCGCCAGTCTTCCTTCGCGGAGCCAGCCGCGAGGCTGAGTCCCGGGGCACAGGGCCGCCTGAAGCGGGGCGGGGGCGGGTGGAGCGGGGGGGCCGGCACACAGGGCCCGGGTCTTGTGAGACCCCATGGGTGGTGGGTGTGAAGCATATCCACGTTCACTGCGGTGTCCGGGTCGGGCCTGCCTCTGGGGTGTGGGTCACACTGTTTGGCCCTGCCTGACACGCAGCCTGCCAGGTCCCGCGGGGCACGTGGTTGCGGCCCCAGAGGCTATTCCAGGGCAGGGCCAGCGCCAGCGCCCGCAAGCCTGCGCGCTTCAGGCTGGCTAGGAAGAGGGGGCCACGCCAGCAGCCTTCAGCCTGCTTCCTTCCCAACCCGCAGACAGCCCCTGAAAGCCGCAGCTCCCAGCTGTGGCAAGCAGACAAGTGGTCCCTGGCTTTCGCATCAGCTGGCGGAGCGCCGCGCGCCAGAGCGCTCTGGAACGCTCTGCGTGCCCTGGGTGTTCCGTGTGCCGGGGGGAGGCCTGAGTCGCCGGCCTCGACGCCTCTCCCAGCGACCACAGCATTCTGTCTGGGAAGCCCGGCAGTTGAGAGACCCAGGGGTCCTGTGGGTGTTGGGTGTCCCCCGCCCAGCGACTGGCAGAGCGGGCAGGGAGAGTCCGCTGTGCCGCCTACGCTGCCCTTGGAATTGTGTGGGTCGGGGTTAGATTTCTGCTGTCTGCAGCCCAGGGCGGAGATGGGCGCCCCGGGACACTGAGCTGGGGTCCGGTGCGTGTGAAGGCTTCCTTAGGGCCCTGCCAGGAGAGGTGGGGCGGTTGAAGGGCGGTCCAGAGCCCCCATGGCAGGCGGGCGCCAGTCCAGGCCAGTGCCTGGAGACTCAGCGCCCTGCCTCCCGGCAAGCCTCGAGCCACCCAGACGACGGACCGTCCTTTAGGGGGTGTGGACGTCCTGGCCTGTGCGTGGGTAAGCCTAGTCCTCAGTGGGGCCTTCCCTGTCTCATTCGATTCGCAGTCGGCCCGACGGCTCTGGATCGGGAGCGGCCTTCCCTAGGTCCTGCCCTGCCCAGGTAGGTCTCCCGACCCCGTGAAGGCCCCGCCCCGGGGCTGGGATCCCGGGCAGACTTCCCCGCTATCCCGGGAGGCCCAGGGCTGGGCCGCGTGGTGCCCGCACACCCACTGCCCCCCTCGGCCCCGTGTGTCTATGGGCCCGGTGGCAGCATGGCCTCCAAGCGTGCGAGTGACACGGAGAGGGCTGTGGCCTGCCCCCACCCCTGGGGAGGCCGTCCCGGGATCCGTGCGGACCCAGTGGCCCCGTAGGACGTCCTGCAGTCCGGGTGGCTGTCCCGCTTTCCACGCGGAGGCTGACCGGAGTCTGGCCCGCAGTCACGACCCAACCACATCACTCAGCCTTCGCTGGGCGGCACGGGGACGGGTCCTCGGGGAATCCTGGGCCACTCCACAGAGGCTGCGGAGGCAGACTGTGGTGGGGGAGGGGTTCTGACGGTGGCCAGAGGGCTGTGCCACCTCGACAAGCCAGGTGCATTGGTGGTGCCAGGTGCGGCCTGGGCAGTCGATGCGTGCCGCAGAGCTCCTGCGAGGGTCCTGGAGTGCTTTGGGCGGGGTCAGAGCTCTGGGGTCCGAGTCCATTGTCTGCCCGGCCCCGGCCCGGCCGTGCCTGCGGCTCAGTCCGCGGCTCTCTCCAGCAACCCCTTCAGAGCTGAGAGCTGGCCTGTGGCGGGGGACGAGGACCGCCTCTGGGGCCCACGTGCCCATAGCCACGCAGGCACTGGCTTCCCTGGGCCGGCAGGCAGGGCCCGGGGCTCGACCACCTGCCGCGTTGGTGACCCTGCTGTGGTTTTCCTTCCCACCCCAGCGGGCCCGAACTCGAGCTGCCCCGGCTGGGGCAGTTCCCTGTCCCACGTGCAGCCATCGCGGGACCCCGTTGGCCGTGTCCTGCGGCCGGGCACGTGGCCGTGGCTTACTTCCAGGTCTGTGACAGTGCCTGGGGCCTCCGGCGGGAGGAATGCCACATCTTCCAGACCATAGACATGTTCGGTGAGTCCTCCCGGGGCAGGGTGTCCCCGCTGAGCCACTGGGGCTCATCCCTGGACAGCGCCAGTCTTCCTTCGCGGAGCCAGCCGCGAGGCTGAGTCCCGGGGCACAGGGCCGCCTGAAGCGGGGCGGGGGCGGGTGGAGCGGGGGGGCCGGCACACAGGGCCCGGGTCTTGTGAGACCCCATGGGTGGTGGGTGTGAAGCATATCCACGTTCACTGCGGTGTCCGGGTCGGGCCTGCCTCTGGGGTGTGGGTCACACTGTTTGGCCCTGCCTGACACGCAGCCTGCCAGGTCCCGCGGGGCACGTGGTTGCGGCCCCAGAGGCTATTCCAGGGCAGGGCCAGCGCCAGCGCCCGCAAGCCTGCGCGCTTCAGGCTGGCTAGGAAGAGGGGGCCACGCCAGCAGCCTTCAGCCTGCTTCCTTCCCAACCCGCAGACAGCCCCTGAAAGCCGCAGCTCCCAGCTGTGGCAAGCAGACAAGTGGTCCCTGGCTTTCGCATCAGCTGGCGGAGCGCCGCGCGCCAGAGCGCTCTGGAACGCTCTGCGTGCCCTGGGTGTTCCGTGTGCCGGGGGGAGGCCTGAGTCGCCGGCCTCGACGCCTCTCCCAGCGACCACAGCATTCTGTCTGGGAAGCCCGGCAGTTGAGAGACCCAGGGGTCCTGTGGGTGTTGGGTGTCCCCCGCCCAGCGACTGGCAGAGCGGGCAGGGAGAGTCCGCTGTGCCGCCTACGCTGCCCTTGGAATTGTGTGGGTCGGGGTTAGATTTCTGCTGTCTGCAGCCCAGGGCGGAGATGGGCGCCCCGGGACACTGAGCTGGGGTCCGGTGCGTGTGAAGGCTTCCTTAGGGCCCTGCCCCGTGAGGTGGGGCGGTTGAAGGGCGGTCCAGAGCCCCCATGGCAGGCGGGCGCCAGTCCAGGCCAGTGCCTGGAGACTCAGCGCCCTGCCTCCCGGCAAGCCTCGAGCCACCCAGACGACGGACCGTCCTTTAGGGGGTGTGGACGTCCTGGCCTGTGCGTGGGTAAGCCTAGTCCTCAGTGGGGCCTTCCCTGTCTCATTCGATTCGCAGTCGGCCCGACGGCTCTGGATCGGGAGCGGCCTTCCCTAGGTCCTGCCCTGCCCAGGTAGGTCTCCCGACCCCGTGAAGGCCCCGCCCCGGGGCTGGGATCCCGGGCAGACTTCCCCGCTATCCCGGGAGGCCCAGGGCTGGGCCGCGTGGTGCCCGCACACCCACTGCCCCCCTCGGCCCCGTGTGTCTATGGGCCCGGTGGCAGCATGGCCTCCAAGCGTGCGAGTGACACGGAGAGGGCTGTGGCCTGCCCCCACCCCTGGGGAGGCCGTCCCGGGATCCGTGCGGACCCAGTGGCCCCGTAGGACGTCCTGCAGTCCGGGTGGCTGTCCCGCTTTCCACGCGGAGGCTGACCGGAGTCTGGCCCGCAGTCACGACCCAACCACATCACTCAGCCTTCGCTGGGCGGCACGGGGACGGGTCCTCGGGGAATCCTGGGCCACTCCACAGAGGCTGCGGAGGCAGACTGTGGTGGGGGAGGGGTTCTGACGGTGGCCAGAGGGCTGTGCCACCTCGACAAGCCAGGTGCATTGGTGGTGCCAGGTGCGGCCTGGGCAGTCGATGCGTGCCGCAGAGCTCCTGCGAGGGTCCTGGAGTGCTTTGGGCGGGGTCAGAGCTCTGGGGTCCGAGTCCATTGTCTGCCCGGCCCCGGCCCGGCCGTGCCTGCGGCTCAGTCCGCGGCTCTCTCCAGCAACCCCTTCAGAGCTGAGAGCTGGCCTGTGGCGGGGGACGAGGACCGCCTCTGGGGCCCACGTGCCCATAGCCACGCAGGCACTGGCTTCCCTGGGCCGGCAGGCAGGGCCCGGGGGTCGACCACCTGCCGCGTTGGTGACCCTGCTGTGGTTTTCCTTCCCACCCCAGCGGGCCCGAACTCGAGCTGCCCCGGCTGGGGCAGTTCCCTGTCCCACGTGCAGCCATCGCGGGACCCCGTTGGCCGTGTCCTGCGGCCGGGCACGTGGCCGTGGCTTACTTCCAGGTCTGTGACAGTGCCTGGGGCCTCCGGCGGGAGGAATGCCACATCTTCCAGACCATAGACATGTTCGGTGAGTCCTCCCGGGGCAGGGTGTCCCCGCTGAGCCACTGGGGCTCATCCCTGGACAGCGCCAGTCTTCCTTCGCGGAGCCAGCCGCGAGGCTGAGTCCCGGGGCACAGGGCCGCCTGAAGCGGGGCGGGGGCGGGTGGAGCGGGGGGGCCGGCACACAGGGCCCGGGTCTTGTGAGACCCCATGGGTGGTGGGTGTGAAGCATATCCACGTTCACTGCGGTGTCCGGGTCGGGCCTGCCTCTGGGGTGTGGGTCACACTGTTTGGCCCTGCCTGACACGCAGCCTGCCAGGTCCCGCGGGGCACGTGGTTGCGGCCCCAGAGGCTATTCCAGGGCAGGGCCAGCGCCAGCGCCCGCAAGCCTGCGCGCTTCAGGCTGGCTAGGAAGAGGGGGCCACGCCAGCAGCCTTCAGCCTGCTTCCTTCCCAACCCGCAGACAGCCCCTGAAAGCCGCAGCTCCCAGCTGTGGCAAGCAGACAAGTGGTCCCTGGCTTTCGCATCAGCTGGCGGAGCGCCGCGCGCCAGAGCGCTCTGGAACGCTCTGCGTGCCCTGGGTGTTCCGTGTGCCGGGGGGAGGCCTGAGTCGCCGGCCTCGACGCCTCTCCCAGCGACCACAGCATTCTGTCTGGGAAGCCCGGCAGTTGAGAGACCCAGGGGTCCTGTGGGTGTTGGGTGTCCCCCGCCCAGCGACTGGCAGAGCGGGCAGGGAGAGTCCGCTGTGCCGCCTACGCTGCCCTTGGAATTGTGTGGGTCGGGGTTAGATTTCTGCTGTCTGCAGCCCAGGGCGGAGATGGGCGCCCCGGGACACTGAGCTGGGGTCCGGTGCGTGTGAAGGCTTCCTTAGGGCCCTGCCACGTGAGGTGGGGCGGTTGAAGGGCGGTCCAGAGCCCCCATGGCAGGCGGGCGCCAGTCCAGGCCAGTGCCTGGAGACTCAGCGCCCTGCCTCCCGGCAAGCCTCGAGCCACCCAGACGACGGGCCGTCCTTTAGGGGGTGTGGACGTCCTGGCCTGTGCGTGGGTAAGCCTAGTCCTCAGTGGGGCCTTCCCTGTCTCATTCGATTCGCAGTCGGCCCGACGGCTCTGGATCGGGAGCGGCCTTCCCTAGGTCCTGCCCTGCCCAGGTAGGTCTCCCGACCCCGTGAAGGCCCCGCCCCGGGGCTGGGATCCCGGGCAGACTTCCCCGCTATCCCGGGAGGCCCAGGGCTGGGCCGCGTGGTGCCCGCACACCCACTGCCCCCCTCGGCCCCGTGTGTCTATGGGCCCGGTGGCAGCATGGCCTCCAAGCGTGCGAGTGACACGGAGAGGGCTGTGGCCTGCCCCCACCCCTGGGGAGGCCGTCCCGGGATCCGTGCGGACCCAGTGGCCCCGTAGGACGTCCTGCAGTCCGGGTGCCTGTCCCGCTTTCCACGCGGAGGCTGACCGGAGTCTGGCCCGCAGTCACGACCCAACCACATCACTCAGCCTTCGCTGGGCGGCACGGGGACGGGTCCTCGGGGAATCCTGGGCCACTCCACAGAGGCTGCGGAGGCAGACTGTGGTGGGGGAGGGGTTCTGACGGTGGCCAGAGGGCTGTGCCACCTCGACAAGCCAGGTGCATTGGTGGTGCCAGGTGCGGCCTGGGCAGTCGATGCGTGCCGCAGAGCTCCTGCGAGGGTCCTGGAGTGCTTTGGGCGGGGTCAGAGCTCTGGGGTCCGAGTCCATTGTCTGCCCGGCCCCGGCCCGGCCGTGCCTGCGGCTCAGTCCGCGGCTCTCTCCAGCAACCCCTTCAGAGCTGAGAGCTGGCCTGTGGCGGGGGACGAGGACCGCCTCTGGGGCCCACGTGCCCATAGCCACGCAGGCACTGGCTTCCCTGGGCCGGCAGGCAGGGCCCGGGGCTCGACCACCTGCCGCGTTGGTGACCCTGCTGTGGTTTTCCTTCCCACCCCAGCGGGCCCGAACTCGAGCTGCCCCGGCTGGGGCAGTTCCCTGTCCCACGTGCAGCCATCGCGGGACCCCGTTGGCCGTGTCCTGCGGCCGGGCACGTGGCCGTGGCTTACTTCCAGGTCTGTGACAGTGCCTGGGGCCTCCGGCGGGAGGAATGCCACATCTTCCAGACCATAGACATGTTCGGTGAGTCCTCCCGGGGCAGGGTGTCCCCGCTGAGCCACTGGGGCTCATCCCTGGACAGCGCCAGTCTTCCTTCGCGGAGCCAGCCGCGAGGCTGAGTCCCGGGGCACAGGGCCGCCTGAAGCGGGGCGGGGGCGGGTGGAGCGGGGGGGCCGGCACACAGGGCCCGGGTCTTGTGAGACCCCATGGGTGGTGGGTGTGAAGCATATCCACGTTCACTGCGGTGTCCGGGTCGGGCCTGCCTCTGGGGTGTGGGTCACACTGTTTGGCCCTGCCTGACACGCAGCCTGCCAGGTCCCGCGGGGCACGTGGTTGCGGCCCCAGAGGCTATTCCAGGGCAGGGCCAGCGCCAGCGCCCGCAAGCCTGCGCGCTTCAGGCTGGCTAGGAAGAGGGGGCCACGCCAGCAGCCTTCAGCCTGCTTCCTTCCCAACCCGCAGACAGCCCCTGAAAGCCGCAGCTCCCAGCTGTGGCAAGCAGACAAGTGGTCCCTGGCTTTCGCATCAGCTGGCGGAGCGCCGCGCGCCAGAGCGCTCTGGAACGCTCTGCGTGCCCTGGGTGTTCCGTGTGCCGGGGGGAGGCCTGAGTCGCCGGCCTCGACGCCTCTCCCAGCGACCACAGCATTCTGTCTGGGAAGCCCGGCAGTTGAGAGACCCAGGGGTCCTGTGGGTGTTGGGTGTCCCCCGCCCAGCGACTGGCAGAGCGGGCAGGGAGAGTCCGCTGTGCCGCCTACGCTGCCCTTGGAATTGTGTGGGTCGGGGTTAGATTTCTGCTGTCTGCAGCCCAGGGCGGAGATGGGCGCCCCGGGACACTGAGCTGGGGTCCGGTGCGTGTGAAGGCTTCCTTAGGGCCCTGCCAGGAGAGGTGGGGCGGTTGAAGGGCGGTCCAGAGCCCCCATGGCAGGCGGGCGCCAGTCCAGGCCAGTGCCTGGAGACTCAGCGCCCTGCCTCCCGGCAAGCCTCGAGCCACCCAGACGACGGACCGTCCTTTAGGGGGTGTGGACGTCCTGGCCTGTGCGTGGGTAAGCCTAGTCCTCAGTGGGGCCTTCCCTGTCTCATTCGATTCGCAGTCGGCCCGACGGCTCTGGATCGGGAGCGGCCTTCCCTAGGTCCTGCCCTGCCCAGGTAGGTCTCCCGACCCCGTGAAGGCCCCGCCCCGGGGCTGGGATCCCGGGCAGACTTCCCCGCTATCCCGGGAGGCCCAGGGCTGGGCCGCGTGGTGCCCGCACACCCACTGCCCCCCTCGGCCCCGTGTGTCTATGGGCCCGGTGGCAGCATGGCCTCCAAGCGTGCGAGTGACACGGAGAGGGCTGTGGCCTGCCCCCACCCCTGGGGAGGCCGTCCCGGGATCCGTGCGGACCCAGTGGCCCCGTAGGACGTCCTGCAGTCCGGGTGGCTGTCCCGCTTTCCACGCGGAGGCTGACCGGAGTCTGGCCCGCAGTCACGACCCAACCACATCACTCAGCCTTCGCTGGGCGGCACGGGGACGGGTCCTCGGGGAATCCTGGGCCACTCCACAGAGGCTGCGGAGGCAGACTGTGGTGGGGGAGGGGTTCTGACGGTGGCCAGAGGGCTGTGCCACCTCGACAAGCCAGGTGCATTGGTGGTGCCAGGTGCGGCCTGGGCAGTCGATGCGTGCCGCAGAGCTCCTGCGAGGGTCCTGGAGTGCTTTGGGCGGGGTCAGAGCTCTGGGGTCCGAGTCCATTGTCTGCCCGGCCCCGGCCCGGCCGTGCCTGCGGCTCAGTCCGCGGCTCTCTCCAGCAACCCCTTCAGAGCTGAGAGCTGGCCTGTGGCGGGGGACGAGGACCGCTTCTGGGGCCCACGTGCCCATAGCCACGCAGGCACTGGCTTCCCTGGGCCGGCAGGCAGGGCCCGGGGCTCGACCACCTGCCGCGTTGGTGACCCTGCTGTGGTTTTCCTTCCCACCCCAGCGGGCCCGAACTCGAGCTGCCCCGGCTGGGGCAGTTCCCTGTCCCACGTGCAGCCATCGCGGGACCCCGTTGGCCGTGTCCTGCGGCCGGGCACGTGGCCGTGGCTTACTTCCAGGTCTGTGACAGTGCCTGGGGCCTCCGGCGGGAGGAATGCCACATCTTCCAGACCATAGACATGTTCGGTGAGTCCTCCCGGGGCAGGGTGTCCCCGCTGAGCCACTGGGGCTCATCCCTGGACAGCGCCAGTCTTCCTTCGCGGAGCCAGCCGCGAGGCTGAGTCCCGGGGCACAGGGCCGCCTGAAGCGGGGCGGGGGCGGGTGGAGCGGGGGGGCCGGCACACAGGGCCCGGGTCTTGTGAGACCCCATGGGTGGTGGGTGTGAAGCATATCCACGTTCACTGCGGTGTCCGGGTCGGGCCTGCCTCTGGGGTGTGGGTCACACTGTTTGGCCCTGCCTGACACGCAGCCTGCCAGGTCCCGCGGGGCACGTGGTTGCGGCCCCAGAGGCTATTCCAGGGCAGGGCCAGCGCCAGCGCCCGCAAGCCTGCGCGCTTCAGGCTGGCTAGGAAGAGGGGGCCACGCCAGCAGCCTTCAGCCTGCTTCCTTCCCAACCCGCAGACAGCCCCTGAAAGCCGCAGCTCCCAGCTGTGGCAAGCAGACAAGTGGTCCCTGGCTTTCGCATCAGCTGGCGGAGCGCCGCGCGCCAGAGCGCTCTGGAACGCTCTGCGTGCCCTGGGTGTTCCGTGTGCCGGGGGGAGGCCTGAGTCGCCGGCCTCGACGCCTCTCCCAGCGACCACAGCATTCTGTCTGGGAAGCCCGGCAGTTGAGAGACCCAGGGGTCCTGTGGGTGTTGGGTGTCCCCCGCCCAGCGACTGGCAGAGCGGGCAGGGAGAGTCCGCTGTGCCGCCTACGCTGCCCTTGGAATTGTGTGGGTCGGGGTTAGATTTCTGCTGTCTGCAGCCCAGGGCGGAGATGGGCGCCCCGGGACACTGAGCTGGGGTCCGGTGCGTGTGAAGGCTTCCTTAGGGCCCTGCCAGGAGAGGTGGGGCGGTTGAAGGGCGGTCCAGAGCCCCCATGGCAGGCGGGCGCCAGTCCAGGCCAGTGCCTGGAGACTCAGCGCCCTGCCTCCCGGCAAGCCTCGAGCCACCCAGACGACGGACCGTCCTTTAGGGGGTGTGGACGTCCTGGCCTGTGCGTGGGTAAGCCTAGTCCTCAGTGGGGCCTTCCCTGTCTCATTCGATTCGCAGTCGGCCCGACGGCTCTGGATCGGGAGCGGCCTTCCCTAGGTCCTGCCCTGCCCAGGTAGGTCTCCCGACCCCGTGAAGGCCCCGCCCCGGGGCTGGGATCCCGGGCAGACTTCCCCGCTATCCCGGGAGGCCCAGGGCTGGGCCGCGTGGTGCCCGCACACCCACTGCCCCCCTCGGCCCCGTGTGTCTATGTGCCCGGTGGCAGCATTGCCTCCAAGCGTGCGAGTGACACGGAGAGGGCTGTGGCCTGCCCCCACCCCTGGGGAGGCCGTCCCGGGATCCGTGCGGACCCAGTGGCCCCGTAGGACGTCCTGCAGTCCGGGTGCCTGTCCCGCTTTCCACGCGGAGGCTGACCGGAGCCTGGCCCGCAGTCACGACCCAACCACATCACTCAGCCTTCGCTGGGCGGCACGGGGACGGGTCCTCGGGGAATCCTGGGCCACTCCACAGAGGCTGCGGAGGCAGACTGTGGTGGGGGAGGGGTTCTGACGGTGGCCAGAGGGCTGTGCCACCTCGACAAGCCAGGTGCATTGGTGGTGCCAGGTGCGGCCTGGGCAGTCGATGCGTGCCGCAGAGCTCCTGCGAGGGTCCTGGAGTGCTTTGGGCGGGGTCAGAGCTCTGGGGTCCGAGTCCATTGTCTGCCTGGCCCCGGCCCCGGGCCCGGGCCCGGCCCGGCCTGGCCGTGTCTGCAGCTCAGTCCGCGGCTGTCTCCAGCAACCCCTGCAGAGCTGAGAGCTGGCCTGTGGCGGGGGACGAGGACCGCCTCTGGGGCCCACGTGCCCATAGCCACGCACGCACTGGCTTCCCTGGGCCGGCAGGCAGGGCCCGGGGCTCGACCACCTGCCGCGTTGGTGACCCTGCTGTGGTTTTCCTTCCCACCCCAGCGGGCCCGAACTCGAGCTGCCCCGGCTGGGGCAGTTCCCTGTCCCACGTGCAGCCATCGCGGGACCCCGTTGGCCGTGTCTTGCGGCCGGGCACGTGGCCGTGGCTTACCTCCAGGTCTGTGACAGCGCCTGGGGCCTCCGGCGGGAGGAATGCCACATCTTCCAGACCATAGACATGTTCGGTGAGTCCTCCCGGGGCACGGTGTCCCCGCTGAGCCACTGGGGCTCGTCCCTGGACAGCGCCAGTCTTCCTTCGCGGAGCCAGCCGCGAGGCTGAGTCCCGGGGCACAGGGCCGCCTGAAGCGGGGGGGCGGGTGGAGGGGGGGGCCGGCACACAGGGCCCAGGTCTTGTGAGACCCCATGGGTGGTGGGTGTGAAGCATATCCACGTTCACTGCGGTGTACGGGTCGGGCCTGCCTCTGGGGTGTGGGTCACACTGTTTGGCCCTGCCTGACACGCAGCCTGCCAGGTCCCGCGGGGCACGTGGTTGCGGCCCCAGAGGCTATTCCAGGGCAGGGCCAGCGCCCGCAAGCCTGCGCGCTTCACAGGCTGCCTAGGAAGAGGGGGCCACGCCAGCAGCCTTCAGCCTGCTTCCTTGCCAACCCGCAGACAGCCCCTGAAAGCCACAGCTCCCAGCTGTGGCAAGCAGACAAGTGGTCCCTGGCTTTCGCATCAGCTGGCGGAGCGCCGAGCGCCAGAGCGCTCTGGAACCACAGCTCTGCGTGCCCTGGGTGTTCCGTGTGCCGGGGGGAGGCCTGAGTCGCCGGCCTCGACGCCTCTCCCAGCGACCACGGCATTCTGGGAAGCCCGGCAGTTGAGAGACCCAGGGGTCCTGTGGGTGTTGGGTGTCCCCCGCCCAGCGACTGGCAGGGCGGGCAGGGAGAGTCCGCTGTCCCGCCTACGCTGCCCTTGGAATTGTGTGGGTCGGGGTTAGATTTCTGCTGTCGGCAGCCCAGGGCGGAGATGGGCGCCCCGGGACACTGAGCTGGGGTCCGGTGCGTGTGAAGGCTTCCTTAGGGCCCTGCCCCGTGAGGTGGGGCGGTTGAAGGGTGGTCCAGAGCCCCCATGGCAGGCGGGCGCCAGTCCAGGCCAGTGCCTGGAGACTCAGCGCCCTGCCTCCAGGCAAGCCTCGAGCCACCAAGACGACGGGCCGTCCTTTAGGGGGTGTGGACGTCCTGGCCTGTGCGTGGGTAAGCCTAGTCCTCAGTGGGGCCTTCCCTGTCTCATTCGATTCGCAGTCGGCCCGACGGCTCTGGATCGGGAGCGGCCTTCCCTAGGTCCTGCCCTGCCCAGGTAGGTCTCCCGACCCCGTGAAGGCCCCGCCCCGGGGCTGGGATCCCGGGCAGACTTCCCCGCTATCCCGGGAGGCCCAGGGCTGGGCCGCGTGGTGCCCGCACACCCACTGCCCCCCTCGGCCCCGTGTGTCTATGGGCCCGGTGGCAGCACGGCCTCCAAGCGTGCGAGTGACACGGAGGGGGCTGTGGCCTGCCCCCACCCCTGGGGAGGCCGTCCCGGGATCCCTGCGCACCCAGTGGCCCCGTAGGACGTCCTGCGGTCCGGGTGGCTGTCCCGCTTTCCACGCGGAGGCTGGCCCGCAGGCACGACCCAACCACATCACTCAGCCTTCGGTGGGCGGCACGGGGACGGACGGGTCCTCGGGGAATCCTGGGCCACTCCACAGAGGCTGCGGAGGCAGACTGTGGTGGGGGAGGGGTTCTGACGGTGGCCCGAGGGCTGTCCCACCTCGACAAGCCAGGTGCATTGGTGGTGCCAGGTGCGGCCTGGGCAGTCGATGCGTGCCGCCAGAGCTCCTGCGAGGGTCCTGGAGTGCTTTGGGCGGGGTCAGAGCTCTGGGGTCCGAGTCCATTGTCTGCCTGGCCCCGGCCCCGGGCCCGGGCCCGGCCCGGCCCGGCCGTGTCTGCGGCTCAGTCCGCGGCTGTCTCCAGCAACCCCTGCAGAGCTGAGAGCTGGCCTGTGGCGGGGGACGAGGACCGCCTCTGGGGCCCACGTGCCCATAGCCACGCACGCACTGGCTTCCCTGGGCCGGCAGGCAGGGCCCGGGGCTCGACCACCTGCCGCGTTGGTGACCCTGCTGTGGTTTTCCTTCCCACCCCAGCGGGCCCGAACTCGAGCTGCCCCGGCTGGGGCAGTTCCCTGTCCCATGTGCAGCCATCGCGGGACCCCGTTGGCCGTGTCTTGCGGCCGGGCACGTGGCCGTGGCTTACCTCCAGGTCTGTGACAGCGCCTGGGGCCTCCGGCGGGAGGAATGCCACATCTTCCAGACCATAGACATGTTCGGTGAGTCCTCCCGGGGCACGGTGTCCCCGCTGAGCCACTGGGGCTCGTCCCTGGACAGCGCCAGTCTTCCTTCGCGGAGCCAGCCGCGAGGCTGAGTCCCGGGGCACAGGGCCGCCTGAAGCGGGGGGGCGGGTGGAGCGGGGGGGCCGGCACACAGGGCCCGGGTCTTGTGAGACCCCATGGGTGGTGGGTGTGAAGCATATCCACGTTCACTGCGGTGTCCGGGTCGGGCCTGCCTCTGGGGTGTGGGTCACACTGTTTGGCCCTGCCTGACACGCAGCCTGCCAGGTCCCGCGGGGCACGTGGTTGCGGCCCCAGAGGCTATTCCAGGGCAGGGCCAGCGCCCGCAAGCCTGCGCGCTTCACAGGCTGGCTAGGAAGAGGGGGCCACGCCAGCAGCCTTCAGCCTGCTTCCTTGCCAACCCGCAGACAGCCCCTGAAAGCCACAGCTCCCAGCTGTGGCAAGCAGACAAGTGGTCCCTGGCTTTCGCATCAGCTGGCGGAGCACCGAGCGCCAGAGCGCTCTGGAACCACAGCTCTGCGTGCCCTGGGTGTTCCGTGTGCCGGGGGGAGGCCTGAGTCGCCGGCCTCGACGCCTCTCCCAGCGACCACGGCATTCTGGGAAGCCCGGCAGTTGAGAGACCCAGGGGTCCTGTGGGTGTTGGGTGTCCCCCGCCCAGCGACTGGCAGGGCGGGCAGGGAGAGTCCGCTGTCCCGCCTACGCTGCCCTTGGAATTGTGTGGGTCGGGGTTAGATTTCTGCTGTCGGCAGCCCAGGGTGGAGATGGGCGCCCCGGGACACTGAGCTGGGGTCCGGTGCGTGTGAAGGCTTCCTTAGGGCCCTGCCCCGTGAGGTGGGGCGGTTGAAAGGCGGTCCAGAGCCCCCATGGCAGGCGGGCGCCAGTCCAGGCCAGTGCCTGGAGACTCAGCGCCCTGCCTCCAGGCAAGCCTCGAGCCACCAAGACGACGGGCCGTCCTTTAGGGGGTGTGGACGTCCTGGCCTGTGCGTGGGTAAGCCTAGTCCTCAGTGGGGCCTTCCCTGTCTCATTCGATTCGCAGTCGGCCCGACGGCTCTGGATCGGGAGCGGCCTTCCCTAGGTCCTGCCCTGCCCAGGTAGGTCTCCCGACCCCGTGAAGGCCCCGCCCCGGGGCTGGGATCCCGGGCAGACTTCCCCGCTATCCCGGGAGGCCCAGGGCTGGGCCGCGTGGTGCCCGCACACCCACTGCCCCCCTCGGCCCCGTGTGTCTATGGGCCCGGTGGCAGCACGGCCTCCAAGCGTGCGAGTGACACGGAGGGGGCTGTGGCCTGCCCCCACCCCTGGGGAGGCCGTCCCGGGATCCCTGCGCACCCAGTGGCCCCGTAGGACGTCCTGCGGTCCGGGTGGCTGTCCCGCTTTCCACGCGGAGGCTGGCCCGCAGGCACGACCCAACCACATCACTCAGCCTTCGGTGGGCGGCACGGGGACGGACGGGTCCTCGGGGAATCCTGGGCCACTCCACAGAGGCTGCGGAGGCAGACTGTGGTGGGGGAGGGGTTCTGACGGTGGCCCGAGGGCTGTCCCACCTCGACAAGCCAGGTGCATTGGTGGTGCCAGGTGCGGCCTGGGCAGTCGATGCGTGCCGCCAGAGCTCCTGCGAGGGTCCTGGAGTGCTTTGGGCGGGGTCAGAGCTCTGGGGTCCGAGTCCATTGTCTGCCCGGCCCCGGCCCGGCCGTGTCTGCGGCTCAGTCCGCGGCTGTCTCCAGCAACCCCTGCAGAGCTGAGAGCTGGCCTGTGGCGGGGGACGAGGACCGCCTCTGGGGCCCACGTGCCCATAGCCACGCAGGCACTGGCTTCCCTGGGCCGGCAGGCAGGGCCCGGGGCTCGACCACCTGCCGCGTTGGTGACCCTGCTGTGGTTTTCCTTCCCACCCCAGCGGGCCCGAACTCGAGCTGCCCCGGCTGGGGCAGTTCCCTGTCCCATGTGCAGCCATCGCGGGACCCCGTTGGCCGTGTCCTGCGGCCGGGCACGTGGCCGTGGCTTACCTCCAGGTCTGTGACAGCGCCTGGGGCCTCCGGCGGGAGGAATGCCACATCTTCCAGACCATAGACATGTTCGGTGAGTCCTCCCGGGGCACGGTGTCCCCGCTGAGCCACTGGGGCTCGTCCCTGGACAGCGCCAGTCTTCCTTCGCGGAGCCAGCCGCGAGGCTGAGTCCCGGGGCACAGGGCCGCCTGAAGCGGGGGGGCGGGTGGAGGGGGGGGCCGGCACACAGGGCCCGGGTCTTGTGAGACCCCATGGGTGGTGGGTGTGAAGCATATCCACGTTCACTGCGGTGTCCGGGTCGGGCCTTCCTCTGGGGTGTGGGTCACACTGTTTGGCCCTGCCTGACACGCAGCCTGCCAGGTCCCGCGGGGCACGTGGTTGCGGCCCCAGAGGCTATTCCAGGGCAGGGCCAGCGCCCGCAAGCCTGCGCGCTTCACAGGCTGCCTAGGAAGAGGGGGCCACGCCAGCAGCCTTCAGCCTGCTTCCTTGCCAACCCGCAGACAGCCCCTGAAAGCCACAGCTCCCAGCTGTGGCAAGCAGACAAGTGGTCCCTGGCTTTCGCATCAGCTGGCGGAGCGCCGAGCGCCAGAGCGCTCTGGAACCACAGCTCTGCGTGCCCTGGGTGTTCCGTGTGCCGGGGGGAGGCCTGAGTCGCCGGCCTCGACGCCTCTCCCAGCGACCACGGCATTCTGGGAAGCCCGGCAGTTGAGAGACCCAGGGGTCCTGTGGGTGTTGGGTGTCCCCCGCCCAGCGACTGGCAGGGCGGGCAGGGAGAGTCCGCTGTCCCGCCTACGCTGCCCTTGGAATTGTGTGGGTCAGGGTTAGATTTCTGCTGTCGGCAGCCCAGGGTGGAGATGGGCGCCCCGGGACACTGAGCTGGGGTCCGGTGCGTGTGAAGGCTTCCTTAGGGCCCTGCCCCGTGAGGTGGGGCGGTTGAAGGGCGGTCCAGAGCCCCCATGGCAGGCGGGCGCCAGTCCAGGCCAGTGCCTGGAGACTCAGCGCCCTGCCTCCCGGCAAGCCTCGAGCCACCCAGACGACGGACCGTCCTTTAGGGGGTGTGGACGTCCTGGCCTGTGCGTGGGTAAGCCTAGTCCTCAGTGGGGCCTTCCCTGTCTCATTCGATTCGCAGTCGGCCCGACGGCTCTGGATCGGGAGCGGCCTTCCCTAGGTCCTGCCCTGCCCAGGTAGGTCTCCCGACCCCGTGAAGGCCCCGCCCCGGGGCTGGGATCCCGGGCAGACTTTCCCGCTATCCCGGGAGGCCCAGGGCTGGGCCGCGTGGTGCCCGCACACCCACTGCCCCCCTCGGCCCCGTGTGTCTATGGGCCCGGTGGCAGCATGGCCTCCAAGCGTGCGAGTGACACGGAGAGGGCTGTGGCCTGCCCCCACCCCTGGGGAGGCCGTCCCGGGATCCGTGCGGACCCAGTTGCCCCGTAGGACGTCCTGCAGTCCGGGTGCCTGTCCCGCTTTCCACGCGGAGGCTGACCGGAGTCTGGCCCGCAGTCACGACCCAACCACATCACTCAGCCTTCGCTGGGCGGCACGGGGACGGGTCCTCGGGGAATCCTGGGCCACTCCACAGAGGCTGCGGAGGCAGACTGTGGTGGGGGAGGGGTTCTGACGGTGGCCAGAGGGCTGTGCCACCTCGACAAGCCAGGTGCATTGGTGGTGCCAGGTGCGGCCTGGGCAGTCGATGCGTGCCGCAGAGCTCCTGCGAGGGTCCTGGAGTGCTTTGGGCGGGGTCAGAGCTCTGGGGTCCGAGTCCATTGTCTGCCCGGCCCCGGCCCGGCCGTGCCTGCGGCTCAGTCCGCGGCTCTCTCCAGCAACCCCTTCAGAGCTGAGAGCTGGCCTGTGGCGGGGGACGAGGACCGCCTCTGGGGCCCACGTGCCCATAGCCACGCACGCACTGGCTTCCCTGGGCCGGCAGGCAGGGCCCGGGGGTCGACCACCTGCCGCGTTGGTGACCCTGCTGTGGTTTTCCTTCCCACCCCAGCGGGCCCGAACTCGAGCTGCCCCGGCTGGGGCAGTTCCCTGTCCCACGTGCAGCCATCGCGGGACCCCGTTGGCCGTGTCCTGCGGCCGGGCACGTGGCCGTGGCTTACTTCCAGGTCTGTGACAGTGCCTGGGGCCTCCGGCGGGAGGAATGCCACATCTTCCAGACCATAGACATGTTCGGTGAGTCCTCCCGGGGCAGGGTGTCCCCGCTGAGCCACTGGGGCTCATCCCTGGACAGCGCCAGTCTTCCTTCGCGGAGCCAGCCGCGAGGCTGAGTCCCGGGGCACAGGGCCGCCTGAAGCGGGGCGGGGGCGGGTGGAGCGGGGGGGCCGGCACACAGGGCCCGGGTCTTGTGAGACCCCATGGGTGGTGGGTGTGAAGCATATCCACGTTCACTGCGGTGTCCGGGTCGGGCCTGCCTCTGGGGTGTGGGTCACACTGTTTGGCCCTGCCTGACACGCAGCCTGCCAGGTCCCGCGGGGCACGTGGTTGCGGCCCCAGAGGCTATTCCAGGGCAGGGCCAGCGCCAGCGCCCGCAAGCCTGCGCGCTTCAGGCTGGCTAGGAAGAGGGGGCCACGCCAGCAGCCTTCAGCCTGCTTCCTTCCCAACCCGCAGACAGCCCCTGAAAGCCGCAGCTCCCAGCTGTGGCAAGCAGACAAGTGGTCCCTGGCTTTCGCATCAGCTGGCGGAGCGCCGCGCGCCAGAGCGCTCTGGAACGCTCTGCGTGCCCTGGGTGTTCCGTGTGCCGGGGGGAGGCCTGAGTCGCCGGCCTCGACGCCTCTCCCAGCGACCACAGCATTCTGTCTGGGAAGCCCGGCAGTTGAGAGACCCAGGGGTCCTGTGGGTGTTGGGTGTCCCCCGCCCAGCGACTGGCAGAGCGGGCAGGGAGAGTCCGCTGTGCCGCCTACGCTGCCCTTGGAATTGTGTGGGTCGGGGTTAGATTTCTGCTGTCTGCAGCCCAGGGCGGAGATGGGCGCCCCGGGACACTGAGCTGGGGTCCGGTGCGTGTGAAGGCTTCCTTAGGGCCCTGCCACGTGAGGTGGGGCGGTTGAAGGGCGGTCCAGAGCCCCCATGGCAGGCGGGCGCCAGTCCAGGCCAGTGCCTGGAGACTCAGCGCCCTGCCTCCCGGCAAGCCTCGAGCCACCCAGACGACGGGCCGTCCTTTAGGGGGTGTGGACGTCCTGGCCTGTGCGTGGGTAAGCCTAGTCCTCAGTGGGGCCTTCCCTGTCTCATTCGATTCGCAGTCGGCCCGACGGCTCTGGATCGGGAGCGGCCTTCCCTAGGTCCTGCCCTGCCCAGGTAGGTCTCCCGACCCCGTGAAGGCCCCGCCCCGGGGCTGGGATCCCGGGCAGACTTCCCCGCTATCCCGGGAGGCCCAGGGCTGGGCCGCGTGGTGCCCGCACACCCACTGCCCCCCTCGGCCCCGTGTGTCTATGGGCCCGGTGGCAGCATGGCCTCCAAGCGTGCGAGTGACACGGAGAGGGCTGTGGCCTGCCCCCACCCCTGGGGAGGCCGTCCCGGGATCCGTGCGGACCCAGTGGCCCCGTAGGACGTCCTGCAGTCCGGGTGCCTGTCCCGCTTTCCACGCGGAGGCTGACCGGAGTCTGGCCCGCAGTCACGACCCAACCACATCACTCAGCCTTCGCTGGGCGGCACGGGGACGGGTCCTCGGGGAATCCTGGGCCACTCCACAGAGGCTGCGGAGGCAGACTGTGGTGGGGGAGGGGTTCTGACGGTGGCCAGAGGGCTGTGCCACCTCGACAAGCCAGGTGCATTGGTGGTGCCAGGTGCGGCCTGGGCAGTCGATGCGTGCCGCAGAGCTCCTGCGAGGGTCCTGGAGTGCTTTGGGCGGGGTCAGAGCTCTGGGGTCCGAGTCCATTGTCTGCCCGGCCCCGGCCCGGCCGTGCCTGCGGCTCAGTCCGCGGCTCTCTCCAGCAACCCCTTCAGAGCTGAGAGCTGGCCTGTGGCGGGGGACGAGGACCGCCTCTGGGGCCCACGTGCCCATAGCCACGCAGGCACTGGCTTCCCTGGGCCGGCAGGCAGGGCCCGGGGCTCGACCACCTGCCGCGTTGGTGACCCTGCTGTGGTTTTCCTTCCCACCCCAGCGGGCCCGAACTCGAGCTGCCCCGGCTGGGGCAGTTCCCTGTCCCATGTGCAGCCATCGCGGGACCCCGTTGGCCGTGTCCTGCGGCCGGGCACGTGGCCGTGGCTTACTTCCAGGTCTGTGACAGTGCCTGGGGCCTCCGGCGGGAGGAATGCCACATCTTCCAGACCATAGACATGTTCGGTGAGTCCTCCCGGGGCAGGGTGTCCCCGCTGAGCCACTGGGGCTCATCCCTGGACAGCGCCAGTCTTCCTTCGCGGAGCCAGCCGCGAGGCTGAGTCCCGGGGCACAGGGCCGCCTGAAGCGGGGCGGGGGCGGGTGGAGCGGGGGGGCCGGCACACAGGGCCCGGGTCTTGTGAGACCCCATGGGTGGTGGGTGTGAAGCATATCCACGTTCACTGCGGTGTCCGGGTCGGGCCTGCCTCTGGGGTGTGGGTCACACTGTTTGGCCCTGCCTGACACGCAGCCTGCCAGGTCCCGCGGGGCACGTGGTTGCGGCCCCAGAGGCTATTCCAGGGCAGGGCCAGCGCCAGCGCCCGCAAGCCTGCGCGCTTCAGGCTGGCTAGGAAGAGGGGGCCACGCCAGCAGCCTTCAGCCTGCTTCCTTCCCAACCCGCAGACAGCCCCTGAAAGCCGCAGCTCCCAGCTGTGGCAAGCAGACAAGTGGTCCCTGGCTTTCGCATCAGCTGGCGGAGCGCCGAGCGCCAGAGCGCTCTGGAACGCTCTGCGTGCCCTGGGTGTTCCGTGTGCCGGGGGGAGGCCTGAGTCGCCGGCCTCGACGCCTCTCCCAGCGACCACAGCATTCTGTCTGGGAAGCCCGGCAGTTGAGAGACCCAGGGGTCCTGTGGGTGTTGGGTGCCCCCGCCCAGCGACTGGCAGAGCGGGCAGGGAGAGTCCGCTGTGCCGCCTACGCTGCCCTTGGAATTGTGTGGGTCGGGGTTAGATTTCTGCTGTCTGCAGCCCAGGGCGGAGATGGGTGCCCCGGGACACTGAGCTGGGGTCCGGTGCGTGTGAAGGCTTCCTTAGGGCCCTGCCAGGAGAGGTGGGGCGGTTGAAGGGCGGTCCAGAGCCCCCATGGCAGGCGGGCGCCAGTCCAGGCCAGTGCCTGGAGACTCAGCGCCCTGCCTCCCGGCAAGCCTCGAGCCACCCAGACGACGGGCCGTCCTTTAGGGGGTGTGGACGTCCTGGCCTGTGCGTGGGTAAGCCTAGTCCTCAGTGGGGCCTTCCCTGTCTCATTCGATTCGCAGTCGGCCCGACGGCTCTGGATCGGGAGCGGCCTTCCCTAGGTCCTGCCCTGCCCAGGTAGGTCTCCCGACCCCGTGAAGGCCCCGCCCCGGGGCTGGGATCCCGGGCAGACTTCCCCGCTATCCCGGGAGGCCCAGGGCTGGGCCGCGTGGTGCCCGCACACCCACTGCCCCCCTCGGCCCCGTGTGTCTATGGGCCCGGTGGCAGCATGGCCTCCAAGCGTGCGAGTGACACGGAGAGGGCTGTGGCCTGCCCCCACCCCTGGGGAGGCCGTCCCGGGATCCGTGCGGACCCAGTGGCCCCGTAGGACGTCCTGCAGTCCGGGTGGCTGTCCCGCTTTCCACGCGGAGGCTGACCGGAGCCTGGCCCGCAGTCACGACCCAACCACATCACTCAGCCTTCGCTGGGCGGCACGGGGACGGGTCCTCGGGGAATCCTGGGCCACTCCACAGAGGCTGCGGAGGCAGACTGTGGTGGGGGAGGGGTTCTGACGGTGGCCAGAGGGCTGTCCCACCTCGACAAGCCAGGTGCATTGGTGGTGCCAGGTGCGGCCTGGGCAGTCGATGCGTGCCGCCAGAGCTCCTGCGAGGGTCCTGGAGTGCTTTTGGGCGGGGTCAGAGCTCTGGGGTCCGAGTCCATTGTCTGCCCGGCCCCGGCCCCGGGCCCGGGCCCGGCCCGGCCCGGCCGTGTCTGCGGCTCAGTCCGCGGCTGTCTCCAGCAACCCCTGCAGAGCTGAGAGCTGGCCTGTGGCGGGGGACGAGGACCGCCTCTGGGGCCCACGTGCCCATAGCCACGCACGCACTGGCTTCCCTGGGCCGGCAGGCAGGGCCCGGGGGTCGACCACCTGCCGCGTTGGTGACCCTGCTGTGGTTTTCCTTCCCACCCCAGCGGGCCCGAACTCGAGCTGCCCCGGCTGGGGCAGTTCCCTGTCCCATGTGCAGCCATCGCGGGACCCCGTTGGCCGTGTCCTGTGGCCGGGCACGTGGCCGTGGCTTACCTCCAGGTCTGTGACAGCGCCTGGGGCCTCCGGCGGGAGGAATGCCACATCTTCCAGACCATAGACATGTTCGGTGAGTCCTCCCGGGGCACGGTGTCCCCGCTGAGCCACTGGGGCTCGTCCCTGGACAGCGCCAGTCTTCCTTCGCGGAGCCAGCCGCGAGGCTGAGTCCCGGGGCACAGGGCCGCCTGAAGCGGGGGGGCGGGTGGAGGGGGGGGCCGGCACACAGGGCCCAGGTCTTGTGAGACCCCATGGGTGGTGGGTGTGAAGCATATCCACGTTCACTGCGGTGTCCGGGTCGGGCCTGCCTCTGGGGTGTGGGTCACACTGTTTGGCCCTGCCTGACACGCAGCCTGCCAGGTCCCGCGGGGCACGTGGTTGCGGCCCCAGAGGCTATTCCAGGGCAGGGCCAGCGCCCGCAAGCCTGCGCGCTTCACAGGCTGGCTAGGAAGAGGGGGCCACGCCAGCAGCCTTCAGCCTGCTTCCTTGCCAACCCGCAGACAGCCCCTGAAAGCCACAGCTCCCAGCTGTGGCAAGCAGACAAGTGGTCCCTGGCTTTCGCATCAGCTGGCGGAGCGCCGAGCGCCAGAGCGCTCTGGAACCACAGCTCTGCGTGCCCTGGGTGTTCCGTGTGCCGGGGGGAGGCCTGAGTCGCCGGCCTCGACGCCTCTCCCAGCGACCACGGCATTCTGGGAAGCCCGGCAGTTGAGAGACCCAGGGGTCCTGTGGGTGTTGGGTGTCCCCCGCCCAGCGACTGGCAGGGCGGGCAGGGAGAGTCCGCTGTCCCGCCTACGCTGCCCTTGGAATTGTGTGGGTCGGGGTTAGATTTCTGCTGTCGGCAGCCCAGGGCGGAGATGGGCGCCCCGGGACACTGAGCTGGGGTCCGGTGCGTGTGAAGGCTTCCTTAGGGCCCTGCCCCGTGAGGTGGGGCGGTTGAAGGGTGGTCCAGAGCCCCCATGGCAGGCGGGCGCCAGTCCAGGCCAGTGCCTGGAGACTCAGCGCCCTGCCTCCAGGCAAGCCTCGAGCCACCAAGACGACGGGCCGTCCTTTAGGGGGTGTGGACGTCCTGGCCTGTGCGTGGGTAAGCCTAGTCCTCAGTGGGGCCTTCCCTGTCTCATTCGATTCGCAGTCGGCCCGACGGCTCTGGATCGGGAGCGGCCTTCCCTAGGTCCTGCCCTGCCCAGGTAGGTCTCCCGACCCCGTGAAGGCCCCGCCCCGGGGCTGGGATCCCGGGCAGACTTCCCCGCTATCCCGGGAGGCCCAGGGCTGGGCCGCGTGGTGCCCGCACACCCACTGCCCCCCTCGGCCCCGTGTGTCTATGGGCCCGGTGGCAGCACGGCCTCCAAGCGTGCGAGTGACACGGAGGGGGCTGTGGCCTGCCCCCACCCCTGGGGAGGCCGTCCCGGGATCCCTGCGCACCCAGTGGCCCCGTAGGACGTCCTGCGGTCCGGGTGGCTGTCCCGCTTTCCACGCGGAGGCTGGCCCGCAGTCACGACCCAACCACATCACTCAGCCTTCGGTGGGCGGCACGGGGACGGACGGGTCCTCGGGGAATCCTGGGCCACTCCACAGAGGCTGCGGAGGCAGACTGTGGTGGGGGAGGGGTTCTGACGGTGGCCCGAGGGCTGTCCCACCTCGACAAGCCAGGTGCATTGGTGGTGCCAGGTGCGGCCTGGGCAGTCGATGCGTGCCGCCAGAGCTCCTGCGAGGGTCCTGGAGTGCTTTGGGCGGGGTCAGAGCTCTGGGGTCCGAGTCCATTGTCTGCCTGGCCCCGGCCCCGGGCCCGGGCCCGGCCCGGCCCGGCCGTGTCTGCGGCTCAGTCCGCGGCTGTCTCCAGCAACCCCTGCAGAGCTGAGAGCTGGCCTGTGGCGGGGGACGAGGACCGCCTCTGGGGCCCACGTGCCCATAGCCACGCACGCACTGGCTTCCCTGGGCCGGCAGGCAGGGCCCGGGGGTCGACCACCTGCCGCGTTGGTGACCCTGCTGTGGTTTTCCTTCCCACCCCAGCGGGCCCGAACTCGAGCTGCCCCGGCTGGGGCAGTTCCCTGTCCCATGTGCAGCCATCGCGGGACCCCGTTGGCCGTGTCCTGCGGCCGGGCACGTGGCCGTGGCTTACCTCCAGGTCTGTGACAGCGCCTGGGGCCTCCGGCGGGAGGAATGCCACATCTTCCAGACCATAGACATGTTCGGTGAGTCCTCCCGGGGCACGGTGTCCCCGCTGAGCCACTGGGGCTCGTCCCTGGACAGCGCCAGTCTTCCTTCGCGGAGCCAGCCGCGAGGCTGAGTCCCGGGGCACAGGGCCGCCTGAAGCGGGGGGGCGGGTGGAGGGGGGGGCCGGCACACAGGGCCCAGGTCTTGTGAGACCCCATGGGTGGTGGGTGTGAAGCATATCCACGTTCACTGCGGTGTCCGGGTCGGGCCTGCCTCTGGGGTGTGGGTCACACTGTTTGGCCCTGCCTGACACGCAGCCTGCCAGGTCCCGCGGGGCACGTGGTTGCGGCCCCAGAGGCTATTCCAGGGCAGGGCCAGCGCCCGCAAGCCTGCGCGCTTCACAGGCTGCCTAGGAAGAGGGGGCCACGCCAGCAGCCTTCAGCCTGCTTCCTTGCCAACCCGCAGACAGCCCCTGAAAGCCACAGCTCCCAGCTGTGGCAAGCAGACAAGTGGTCCCTGGCTTTCGCATCAGCTGGCGGAGCGCCGAGCGCCAGAGCGCTCTGGAACCACAGCTCTGCGTGCCCTGGGTGTTCCGTGTGCCGGGGGGAGGCCTGAGTCGCCGGCCTCGACGCCTCTCCCAGCGACCACGGCATTCTGGGAAGCCCGGCAGTTGAGAGACCCAGGGGTCCTGTGGGTGTTGGGTGTCCCCCGCCCAGCGACTGGCAGGGCGGGCAGGGAGAGTCCGCTGTCCCGCCTACGCTGCCCTTGGAATTGTGTGGGTCGGGGTTAGATTTCTGCTGTCGGCAGCCCAGGGCGGAGATGGGCGCCCCGGGACACTGAGCTGGGGTCCGGTGCGTGTGAAGGCTTCCTTAGGGCCCTGCCCCGTGAGGTGGGGCGGTTGAAGGGTGGTCCAGAGCCCCCATGGCAGGCGGGCGCCAGTCCAGGCCAGTGCCTGGAGACTCAGCGCCCTGCCTCCAGGCAAGCCTCGAGCCACCAAGACGACGGGCCGTCCTTTAGGGGGTGTGGACGTCCTGGCCTGTGCGTGGGTAAGCCTAGTCCTCAGTGGGGCCTTCCCTGTCTCATTCGATTCGCAGTCGGCCCGACGGCTCTGGATCGGGAGCGGCCTTCCCTAGGTCCTGCCCTGCCCAGGTAGGTCTCCCGACCCCGTGAAGGCCCCGCCCCGGGGCTGGGATCCCGGGCAGACTTCCCCGCTATCCCGGGAGGCCCAGGGCTGGGCCGCGTGGTGCCCGCACACCCACTGCCCCCCTCGGCCCCGTGTGTCTATGGGCCCGGTGGCAGCACGGCCTCCAAGCGTGCGAGTGACACGGAGGGGGCTGTGGCCTGCCCCCACCCCTGGGGAGGCCGTCCCGGGATCCCTGCACACCCAGTGGCCCCGTAGGACGTCCTGCGGTCCGGGCGGCTGTCCGGCTTTCCACGCGGAGGCTGGCCCGCAGGCACGACCCAACCACATCACTCAGCCTTCGGTGGGCGGCACAGGGACGGACGGGTCCTCGGGGAATCCTGGGCCACTACACAGAGGCTGCGGAGGCAGACTGTGGTGGGGGAGGGGTTCTGACGGTGGCCCGAGGGCTGTCCCACCTCGACAAGCCAGGTGCATTGGTGGTGCCAGGTGCGGCCTGGGCAGTCGATGCGTGCCGCCAGAGCTCCTGCGAGGGTCCTGGAGTGCTTTGGGCGGGGTCAGAGCTCTGGGGTCCGAGTCCATTGTCTGCCCGGCCCCGGCCCGGCCGTGTCTGCGGCTCAGTCCGCGGCTGTCTCCAGCAACCCCTGCAGAGCTGAGAGCTGGCCTGTGGCGGGGGACGAGGACCGCCTCTGGGGCCCACGTGCCCATAGCCACGCACGCACTGGCTTCCCTGGGCCGGCAGGCAGGGCCCGGGGCTCGACCACCTGCCGCGTTGGTGACCCTGCTGTGGTTTTCCTTCCCACCCCAGCGGGCCCGAACTCGAGCTGCCCCGGCTGGGGCAGTTCCCTGTCCCATGTGCAGCCATCGCGGGACCCCGTTGGCCGTGTCCTGCGGCCGGGCACGTGGCCGTGGCTTACCTCCAGGTCTGTGACAGCGCCTGGGGCCTCCGGCGGGAGGAATGCCACATCTTCCAGACCATAGACATGTTCGGTGAGTCCTCCCGGGGCACGGTGTCCCCGCTGAGCCACTGGGGCTCGTCCCTGGACAGCGCCAGTCTTCCTTCGCGGAGCCAGCCGCGAGGCTGAGTCCCGGGGCACAGGGCCGCCTGAAGCGGGGGGGCGGGTGGAGGGGGGGGCCGGCACACAGGGCCCGGGTCTTGTGAGACCCCATGGGTGGTGGGTGTGAAGCATATCCACGTTCACTGCGGTGTCCGGGTCGGGCCTGCCTCTGGGGTGTGGGTCACACTGTTTGGCCCTGCCTGACACGCAGCCTGCCAGGTCCCGCGGGGCACGTGGTTGCGGCCCCAGAGGCTATTCCAGGGCAGGGCCAGCGCCCGCAAGCCTGCGCGCTTCACAGGCTGCCTAGGAAGAGGGGGCCACGCCAGCAGCCTTCAGCCTGCTTCCTTGCCAACCCGCAGACAGCCCCTGAAAGCCACAGCTCCCAGCTGTGGCAAGCAGACAAGTGGTCCCTGGCTTTCGCATCAGCTGGCGGAGCGCCGAGCGCCAGAGCGCTCTGGAACCACAGCTCTGCGTGCCCTGGGTGTTCCGTGTGCCGGGGGGAGGCCTGAGTCGCCGGCCTCGACGCCTCTCCCAGCGACCACGGCATTCTGGGAAGCCCGGCAGTTGAGAGACCCAGGGGTCCTGTGGGTGTTGGGTGTCCCCCGCCCAGCGACTGGCAGGGCGGGCAGGGAGAGTCCGCTGTCCCGCCTACGCTGCCCTTGGAATTGTGTGGGTCAGGGTTAGATTTCTGCTGTCGGCAGCCCAGGGTGGAGATGGGCGCCCCGGGACACTGAGCTGGGGTCCGGTGCGTGTGAAGGCTTCCTTAGGGCCCTGCCCCGTGAGGTGGGGTGGTTGAAAGGCGGTCCAGAGCCCCCATGGCAGGCGGGCGCCAGTCCAGGCCAGTGCCTGGAGACTCAGCGCCCTGCCTCCAGGCAAGCCTCGAGCCACCAAGACGACGGGCCGTCCTTTAGGGGGTGTGGACGTCCTGGCCTGTGCGTGGGTAAGCCTAGTCCTCAGTGGGGCCTTCCCTGTCTCATTCGATTCGCAGTCGGCCCGACGGCTCTGGATCGGGAGCGGCCTTCCCTAGGTCCTGCCCTGCCCAGGTAGGTCTCCCGACCCCGTGAAGGCCCCGCCCCGGGGCTGGGATCCCGGGCAGACTTCCCCGCTATCCCGGGAGGCCCAGGGCTGGGCCGCGTGGTGCCCGCACACCCACTGCCCCCCTCGGCCCCGTGTGTCTATGGGCCCGGTGGCAGCACGGCCTCCAAGCGTGCGAGTGACACGGAGGGGGCTGTGGCCTGCCCCCACCCCTGGGGAGGCCGTCCCGGGATCCCTGCGCACCCAGTGGCCCCGTAGGACGTCCTGCGGTCCGGGTGGCTGTCCCGCTTTCCACGCGGAGGCTGGCCCGCAGGCACGACCCAACCACATCACTCAGCCTTCGGTGGGCGGCACGGGGACGGACGGGTCCTCGGGGAATCCTGGGCCACTCCACAGAGGCTGCGGAGGCAGACTGTGGTGGGGGAGGGGTTCTGACGGTGGCCCGAGGGCTGTCCCACCTCGACAAGCCAGGTGCATTGGTGGTGCCAGGTGCGGCCTGGGCAGTCGATGCGTGCCGCCAGAGCTCCTGCGAGGGTCCTGGAGTGCTTTGGGCGGGGTCAGAGCTCTGGGGTCCGAGTCCATTGTCTGCCTGGCCCCGGCCCCGGGCCCGGGCCCGGCCCGGCCCGGCCGTGTCTGCGGCTCAGTCCGCGGCTGTCTCCAGCAACCCCTGCAGAGCTGAGAGCTGGCCTGTGGCGGGGGACGAGGACCGCCTCTGGGGCCCACGTGCCCATAGCCACGCACGCACTGGCTTCCCTGGGCCGGCAGGCAGGGCCCGGGGCTCGACCACCTGCCGCGTTGGTGACCCTGCTGTGGTTTTCCTTCCCACCCCAGCGGGCCCGAACTCGAGCTGCCCCGGCTGGGGCAGTTCCCTGTCCCATGTGCAGCCATCGCGGGACCCCGTTGGCCGTGTCCTGCGGCCGGGCACGTGGCCGTGGCTTACTTCCAGGTCTGTGACAGCGCCTGGGGCCTCCGGCGGGAGGAATGCCACATCTTCCAGACCATAGACATGTTCGGTGAGTCCTCCCGGGGCACGGTGTCCCCGCTGAGCCACTGGGGCTCATCCCTGGACAGCGCCAGTCTTCCTTCGCGGAGCCAGCCGCGAGGCTGAGTCCCGGGGCACAGGGCCGCCTGAAGCGGGGGGGCGGGTGGAGGGGGGGGCCGGCACACAGCGCCCGGGTCTTGTGAGACCCCATGGGTGGTGGGTGTGAAGCATATCCACGTTCACTGCGGTGTCCGGGTCGGGCCTGCCTCTGGGGTGTGGGTCACACTGTTTGGCCCTGCCTGACACGCAGCCTGCCAGGTCCCGCGGGGCACGTGGTTGCGGCCCCAGAGGCTATTCCAGGGCAGGGCCAGCGCCCGCAAGCCTGCGCGCTTCACAGGCTGCCTAGGAAGAGGGGGCCACGCCAGCAGCCTTCAGCCTGCTTCCTTGCCAACCCGCAGACAGCCCCTGAAAGCCGCAGCTCCCAGCTGTGGCAAGCAGACAAGTGGTCCCTGGCTTTCGCATCAGCTGGCGGAGCGCCGAGCGCCAGAGCGCTCTGGAACCACAGCTCTGCGTGCCCTGGGTGTTCCGTGTGCCGGGGGGAGGCCTGAGTCGCCGGCCTCGATGCCTCTCCCAGCGACCACGGCATTCTGGGAAGCCCGGCAGTTGAGAGACCCAGGGGTCCTGTGGGTGTTGGGTGTCCCCCGCCCAGCGACTGGCAGGGCGGGCAGGGAGAGTCCGCTGTCCCGCCTACGCTGCCCTTGGAATTGTGTGGGTCGGGGTTAGATTTCTGCTGTCGGCAGCCCAGGGTGGAGATGGGCGCCCCGGGACACTGAGCTGGGGTCCGGTGCGTGTGAAGGCTTCCTTAGGGCCCTGCCCCGTGAGGTGGGGCGGTTGAAGGGCGGTCCAGAGCCCCCATGGCAGGCGGGCGCCAGTCCAGGCCAGTGCCTGGAGACTCAGCGCCCTGCCTCCAGGCAAGCCTCGAGCCACCAAGACGACGGGCCGTCCTTTAGGGGGTGTGGACGTCCTGGCCTGTGCGTGGGTAAGCCTAGTCCTCAGTGGGGCCTTCCCTGTCTCATTCGATTCGCAGTCGGCCCGACGGCTCTGGATCGGGAGCGGCCTTCCCTAGGTCCTGCCCTGCCCAGGTAGGTCTCCCGACCCCGTGAAGGCCCCGCCCCGGGGCTGGGATCCCGGGCAGACTTCCCCGCTATCCCGGGAGGCCCAGGGCTGGGCCGCGTGGTGCCCGCACACCCACTGCCCCCCTCGGCCCCGTGTGTCTATGGGCCCGGTGGCAGCACGGCCTCCAAGCGTGCGAGTGACACGGAGGGGGCTGTGGCCTGCCCCCACCCCTGGGGAGGCCGTCCCGGGATCCCTGCGCACCCAGTGGCCCCGTAGGACGTCCTGCGGTCCGGGTGGCTGTCCCGCTTTCCACGCGGAGGCTGGCCCGCAGGCACGACCCAACCACATCACTCAGCCTTCGGTGGGCGGCACGGGGACGGACGGGTCCTCGGGGAATCCTGGGCCACTCCACAGAGGCTGCGGAGGCAGACTGTGGTGGGGGAGGGGTTCTGACGGTGGCCCGAGGGCTGTCCCACCTCGACAAGCCAGGTGCATTGGTGGTGCCAGGTGCGGCCTGGGCAGTCGATGCGTGCCGCCAGAGCTCCTGCGAGGGTCCTGGAGTGCTTTGGGCGGGGTCAGAGCTCTGGGGTCCGAGTCCATTGTCTGCCTGGCCCCGGCCCCGGGCCCGGGCCCGGCCCGGCCCGGCCGTGTCTGCGGCTCAGTCTGCGGCTGTCTCCAGCAACCCCTGCAGAGCTGAGAGCTGGCCTGTGGCGGGGGACGAGGACCGCCTCTGGGGCCCACGTGCCCATAGCCACGCACGCACTGGCTTCCCTGGGCCGGCAGGCAGGGCCCGGGGCTCGACCACCTGCCGCGTTGGTGACCCTGCTGTGGTTTTCCTTCCCACCCCAGCGGGCCCGAACTCGAGCTGCCCCGGCTGGGGCAGTTCCCTGTCCCATGTGCAGCCATCGCGGGACCCCGTTGGCCGTGTCCTGCGGCCGGGCACGTGGCCGTGGCTTACCTCCAGGTCTGTGACAGCGCCTGGGGCCTCCGGCGGGAGGAATGCCACATCTTCCAGACCATAGACATGTTCGGTGAGTCCTCCCGGGGCACGGTGTCCCCGCTGAGCCACTGGGGCTCGTCCCTGGACAGCGCCAGTCTTCCTTCGCGGAGCCAGCCGCGAGGCTGAGTCCCGGGGCACAGGGCCGCCTGAAGCGGGGGGGCGGGTGGAGGGGGGGGCCGGCACACAGGGCCCGGGTCTTGTGAGACCCCATGGGTGGTGGGTGTGAAGCATATCCACGTTCACTGCGGTGTCCGGGTCGGGCCTGCCTCTGGGGTGTGGGTCACACTGTTTGGCCCTGCCTGACACGCAGCCTGCCAGGTCCCGCGGGGCACGTGGTTGCGGCCCCAGAGGCTATTCCAGGGCAGGGCCAGCGCCCGCAAGCCTGCGCGCTTCACAGGCTGCCTAGGAAGAGGGGTCCACGCCAGCAGCCTTCAGCCTGCTTCCTTGCCAACCCGCAGACAGCCCCTGAAAGCCGCAGCTCCCAGCTGTGGCAAGCAGACAAGTGGTCCCTGGCTTTCGCATCAGCTGGCGGAGCGCCGAGCGCCAGAGCGCTCTGGAACCACAGCTCTGCGTGCCCTGGGTGTTCCGTGTGCCGGGGGGAGGCCTGAGTCGCCGGCCTCGACGCCTCTCCCAGCGACCACGGCATTCTGGGAAGCCCGGCAGTTGAGAGACCCAGGGGTCCTGTGGGTGTTGGGTGTCCTCCGCCCAGCGACTGGCAGGGCGGGCAGGGAGAGTCCGCTGTCCCGCCTACGCTGCCCTTGGAATTGTGTGGGTCGGGGTTAGATTTCTGCTGTCGGCAGCCCAGGGTGGAGATGGGCGCCCCGGGACACTGAGCTGGGGTCCGGTGCGTGTGAAGGCTTCCTTAGGGCCCTGCCCCGTGAGGTGGGGCGGTTGAAAGGCGGTCCAGAGCCCCCATGGCAGGCGGGCGCCAGTCCAGGCCAGTGCCTGGAGACTCAGCGCCCTGCCTCCAGGCAAGCCTCGAGCCACCAAGACGACGGGCCGTCCTTTAGGGGGTGTGGACGTCCTGGCCTGTGCGTGGGTAAGCCTAGTCCTCAGTGGGGCCTTCCCTGTCTCATTCGATTCGCAGTCGGCCCGACGGCTCTGGATCGGGAGCGGCCTTCCCTAGGTCCTGCCCTGCCCAGGTAGGTCTCCCGACCCCGTGAAGGCCCCGCCCCGGGGCTGGGATCCCGGGCAGACTTCCCCGCTATCCCGGGAGGCCCAGGGCTGGGCCGCGTGGTGCCCGCACACCCACTGCCCCCCTCGGCCCCGTGTGTCTATGGGCCCGGTGGCAGCACGGCCTCCAAGCGTGCGAGTGACACGGAGGGGGCTGTGGCCTGCCCCCACCCCTGGGGAGGCCGTCCCGGGATCCCTGCACACCCAGTGGCCCCGTAGGACGTCCTGCGGTCCGGGCGGCTGTCCCGCTTTCCACGCGGAGGCTGGCCCGCAGTCACGACCCAACCACATCACTCAGCCTTCGGTGGGCGGCACGGGGACGGACGGGTCCTCGGGGAATCCTGGGCCACTCCACAGAGGCTGCGGAGGCAGACTGTGGTGGGGGAGGGGTTCTGACGGTGGCCAGAGGGCTGTCCCACCTCGACAAGCCAGGTGCATTGGTGGTGCCAGGTGCGGCCTGGGCAGTCGATGCGTGCCGCCAGAGCTCCTGCGAGGGTCCTGGAGTGCTTTTGGGCGGGGTCAGAGCTCTGGGGTCCGAGTCCATTGTCTGCCCGGCCCCGGCCCCGGGCCCGGGCCCGGCCCGGCCCGGCCGTGTCTGCGGCTCAGTCCGCGGCTGTCTCCAGCAACCCCTGCAGAGCTGAGAGCTGGCCTGTGGCGGGGGACGAGGACCGCCTCTGGGGCCCACGTGCCCATAGCCACGCACGCACTGGCTTCCCTGGGCCGGCAGGCAGGGCCCGGGGGTCGACCACCTGCCGCGTTGGTGACCCTGCTGTGGTTTTCCTTCCCACCCCAGCGGGCCCGAACTCGAGCTGCCCCGGCTGGGGCAGTTCCCTGTCCCATGTGCAGCCATCGCGGGACCCCGTTGGCCGTGTCCTGTGGCCGGGCACGTGGCCGTGGCTTACCTCCAGGTCTGTGACAGCGCCTGGGGCCTCCGGCGGGAGGAATGCCACATCTTCCAGACCATAGACATGTTCGGTGAGTCCTCCCGGGGCACGGTGTCCCCGCTGAGCCACTGGGGCTCGTCCCTGGACAGCGCCAGTCTTCCTTCGCGGAGCCAGCCGCGAGGCTGAGTCCCGAGACACAGGGCCGCCTGAAGGGGGGGGAGCGGGTGGAGGGAGGGGCGGTCTTGTGAGACCCCATGGGTGGTGGGTGTGAAGCATATCCACATTCACTGCGGTGTCCGGGTCGGTCCTGCAGTCTGGGGTGTGGGTCACACAGTTTGGCCCTGCCTGACACGCAGCCTGCCAGGTCCCGCGGGGCACTTCGTTGCCATATCCATGTTCACTTTGGTTTCTGGCTTGGGCCGGCCCCCTGAGTTGGGACACAATGTTTGGCCCTGAGATACAGCCTGCCAGGTAGGCTCTTCCAGGGCAGCTGCCTGCAAGCCTGTGTGCTTCAGGTTGGCTAGGACGCAGGGTGCACTACAGCAGCCTTCCACCTGCTTCCTACACAACCTGGAGACACCCCCTGAAATCCGCTGCTCCCAGCTCTCGCATGTTCCTGAGGCTTTGGCCATGATGGTGAGTACTCCCATGGAAATGTGCTCCTTTGAGCCTCACAGTGTCTCTCTAGTTCATAGCCATGTGTCCACCCTGCTGCCGCTTGTCCTGAATCAGTATGGCAGAATGTGATGGGCTGAAGCAAGGCACCGTGCCTAATGGTGTGAGTCCCCAGCTTGTAGCGTCTGGAGTATCTCTCTGGTCAGTGCGGGTCTGCTGGTTGGTTCAGCCCCTGGACTTTGAGTTATACCTGTATCCCCTGAGATCTCCACCATGAGTTCATTTCATGTCATGTCATCCTAAGCACCTCCTCCATTGAGAGTTGTGGAGTTGTGAGGCCCAAGGCCTCTCCTGTGTGACATTCATGCGTTGGTGTCTCTCACTTGGTTGATTCCTTGATTCTTAGGTCTTGCCTGGCTCCACTTGGCTGTGCTCTCAGGTCATGGTACCCAAGGCAGGTGGAGCAACATCACACTGGCCTCTGGGCCTCCCACCGGTGAGGCACCAGTGAGGTACCTGTCTGGACTGTGGTGTAGGAGCAAAGGACATATGTGCCAATTGCTGTCTCCCCTGAGATTCATGCCCTGATTGGCACTCCCTTCTGGCCATGGTCCCAGGTGTCCTCATCCACCTCTGGCTCCTAGAAATCCCTGAAGTAAACCACGTGGATGAGTAAGTTCATGAGTCCTCTAGAAAGCTTACCCAATCGTCAGTGTTCCACCACCCACCACCAGGCTCTGTATTTAAACCTTCGGCCTGAGAGGGCCTGCTGATGTAGAAGGTTTCTGGGTGGCTCCAGAAGTCCCAGTGGACCAGAGGCTCTATAGACTTGATGGCTCTGTTCAGTGGCAGTACACACACACAAAATGGTGTGTCACCGGCACCTGAACACCGGATGGGAGAGGACTGGATTTCGGCCTTGCCTCCCGGAGGCCACTGAAGCTACTGGTGGTTGTGACATGGGCGGGTGGGGGGTTCTTAAGGTAGTCTAAGGGTTTGCACACACCCAGGACAGAGTAAGTGTACGTGATATCCTGCCAAAACACAGAGAAACCAAGAGAGTGGGATCCCCTGGCTCCCAGGAAGGTAGACTAGCTGGTGTCTTTATGGTTTACCCTTTTGTGGTCCTTATTGTGGTAAAACAGGTTAAGCCACCACCTGCAACACTGGCATCCCATTGGGTATCAGTTTGTGTCCCAGCTGCTTCAACTTCAACTAATGGCCGCTCTCTCTCTCTCTAACTCTGCATTTCAAAAAATAAATAAATAAATAAATAAATAAATCTTTAAAAAACAAAAAAACTGGATGGCGCCGTGGCTCAATAGGCTAATCCTCTGCTGTGGCACCAGCACACCAGGTTCTAGTCCCAGTCAGAGTGCCAGATTCTATCCCGGTTGCTCCTCTTACTGTCCAGCTCTCTTGCTGTGGCCCGGGAGTGCAGTAGAGGATGGCCCAAGTGCTTGGGCCCTGCATCTGCATGGGAAACCAGGAGAAGCACCTGGCTCCTGGTTTCGGATCAGCGCGGTGCACTGGCCGCAGCACGCTGGCCGCAACGGCCATTGGGGGGTGAACCAATGGAAAAGGAAGACCTTTGTCTCTCTCTCTCACTGTCCACTCTGCCTGTCAAAAAACAAACAAACAAAAAGACTTACCTTTTTTTGCCTCCCTTGATATTCCTGAGTCAGACACTCACTCTCCCAATGCATGTAAATTTACCTGTAGCATTCCAGTCAGACACTGTGTGACACAGTTACTTGTACTGGGATCTTAATGTGCCTTTTACTGTCTGATTTTTATTTGTAGTGTACCAGATGTACGAAGAGAAGGTAGCAGGTTATCTTGGTCCTAACAAACCCAAGTAAGTCTCCAACTTCTGTTACTGCTTACTTTGTTTCAACACTTGGGGAATCTAACTCCAGGGAGAAAACAGCATGTGTTGGGGTGACTCACCGTTACCCCTCAAGCCCATAGCCGAATGTTTGTAGGAACAAAGTTATTCCTTATCATGTGAGCGACCTGCAAGTTTCCATTGTTTTCCCCACTCTCTCCCTTGGATTAACTACAGGGCAAGCGCAGGTCAACCAGCCTACTCAGGGAGTTTGGTCAGTCCTGGCCACTGCCCTGCCACACTCAAGGCAGGGTGATCCCTTTCTGCCCTCAGCTTGTTGCCCGTGTGTATTTTTGCCTTCCACTGATAACACAAAATGAGATGGGACCTGACCTCGTCAGATGGTGGGCAACAGGCTGGGGTGAGAAACCTGGGGTGCTAAAGCACCTCCTCAGCAGGTGCATCTTTGTGACTGAAGCCTGCACACTTCATGCCTTCATTGGTTTCTCACATGACCAGTAGTAGGTTCTGTTTGGCTCATTAGTATCAGTGGAGAGGGTGCCAATGGTGGGTGGCACAGCCTTTTTCCTGAGTAGCTCACTGCCCCTGTCCCTCAGTCTCGGGCTCTGTCTGCACTCCCACTGTGAGGCTTCAGCTTGATCAAGCAGTGAGCCACTGGATGGGCTCCCTTTCCTTTGGTGACAGAACCTTTGCCCTGCTGTTTAAGCCAGGAAGGTCGTGGGAAGATTGCTCCTTTTGTTAATTTCTTATTCCCTTCCGCACCTCCAGGGTCTGTCTGAAGCTGCCCAAACCAGAACAGCCTGAGTTCCTGCTCAGCCCAGTGGCGTGTCCATATCCATCTTTAACCATGCCATCACTTGTGGATTGCACCTGCCGCACTGCTGGCAGTGACTGGGGTCGTGTGCAGGTGCCACACTTCTGCCTGTTTGTTTCTGCTAGTGAGTATTCCCAAGGAAATTTGGCCAAGTTCATAATGATCTCCCTGTGTGAAAACAGGACATGTACCCTACACAGTTCTCCCCTTGCCATTCAGTGTAGTTTTGCACACCGAGCCTAAGGCACATTGTGTTCAGGGAGTTGTACGATAGAGTTAAGGCACCATCATCATTTAGTCTGCAGCCATTGCTTCCTGTTTGTCCAAATTCATGTACACATCACCCAGTATTTACTCTCATGTCTGTACTTAAATCCCTCCTCTCCTTTCAGGTGGCACATTGAAGGCTTGTCCTCAGAAACACTTGAATGGAATACTAGGTTGTCACCTGTCAAAGGTGCCAGTCTCACATGCAGAGTTGTGGGTGAGACTACAGGGATACACCTGTCTTCAAGTCCCAGTGGATCCGCAATTAGCCTCTGGTAGCAATGAGGCCAGGCATAGTGATTCCTCCAGCACTTGCAGCTTTGCAGAAAACATCGATTCAAGAAACCAGTTGTTGCTCCACAAAGGTAAGAAAGAAAAGGCCACAGGAAGCTTCCATTGATACATGGATTTTCACTGTGTATGGGTGAAGGAGACAATTCAGACCCCGTCGTGTTCTCTGAGGGTCAAGTTGAAGTCTGCAGTGCTGTAACATGGTAAAGTGAGCCAATGCCTGATTTTAAGCATCCGCTCTGCCTCCAGGTCATCGGCTTCCCAAGTATTTTATGTTGAACTTGGCCAAGTTACTTATCACTGGCATTTATATCTCATCCCCCATTTCAGACTGTGCTGTTATTAAGCACCATAATTTCCAGAGTGACTGGCTAAGAATAGCTCAGTATCCTCTTTAGGTGTTTAGTGACTCGTCGTTTAATTTGCATATAGTTGAAGACTAACAAAGTGATCTTGTACTTTTGTTCCACGTGCAAATCAACCATGTTTGTAGTGTAACTTCCCAGGGACTGTCTTTGATAAGACAAGTGACTGACTTACTTTCCCTCCCTCCATCCCTCCCTCCCTCCCTTCCCTTTTCTGTCTCTCTCTCTATTTTTCCTTTCTCCCTCTGTTGCTCTTTTTTCTCCCTTCTATCTTCCTTCCCTCCCTCCCTTCTTTCCTTTCTCTCTTTCTCTCACTCTCACCCTCTCTTTCTCTTTCTTTCTTTCTCTTTCTCCTTTCATTCTTGCTTCCTCAACATTCCCTTCTAAGCCAATTTTCCTCTGTCAGACACTTTCAGCCACAAGGTGAGAGCCATATTCTTGTCAGTGTACATTCTAGGCCCTCACCTTGGTTTCCTGATTAATTCAACTTATTTTCTGGTCCCCTCTCTTTTTGAAATGAACAGGAGCCTTCATACATGAAGTGATCGGGCTCGTTTCTGACTCTTCCTGGAATTTATCAGCTCCGCTCATCTCCATAGCATGTCCCAGTTTCTTGCCCACAGTGATCCACTTCTGCTCAGATTTCCTTACAACTGAGCCTTGGACCCTCCTGCCCATCCTACCTGGATCCTGTCCATCCTTTTCCCTGCCTCTATGGTTGCCTGTGGCTTATGTCTGCTGCAGCCTACCTTCTAGAAAGGAGGGGACTGGTGTGCTCAGGAGGAGGAATATGTCTCATGTGACAGTGACCACCAGTTGACTCTTTGGGAGAGGGCTCCTGGCCAGTGCTCAGTGAGAGGCAGGCATACATACTCTCTGCCACATGTGCCATGATACCTTGTCCCTCCCAACTCCTCTTTACTTCCCCTGATCTTTTACTTCTCCTTGGATTCTCACAGTACCAGCACAGCTCACCCACTGGCTCAGTCACTCTCTTCCTGTTCACACTCAAGGTCACTCTCTTCCTGTTCACATTCAAGGGATAATTGGCTGAGCAATGGTAGGTTCGAGGCAAGACTTTGCAGTCTAGGGTGCTTTGAAAGGGCTTTGCAGATTTTGACACCAACCATACTGTGCTTTCTATCTGGTGCATAGCAGGTTGTGTTACTGACAACATATATTTCTCTCACTCTTCCTAAATCTTTTTTTTTTATTTCCAACCTATTGTGAAAGCTGTCAGAATGCAGGAGCCCAAATTTCCAAAACCCCAGTTAAGGTCATTTTTTGATATAGTATGTACACACACACATGACACTGCGAGTGCTTCAGGATGTTCATGGAATGCCATGGGTGTTGTGGCATAGTGGATAACTGCCCCTTTGGGCTGTCCATGTTCTTTGTCAGTGTACCTAGGTACAAATTTATCTTCTGTCTCTGATCCAGCTCCTTGCTACTGTGTACCCTGGGAGGCAGCATGTGATGACTCAGTTAGTTGGGTGCCTGCCCTGGATGTGGGAGGCTGAGATAATGTTCCTGGCTCCTAGGTTTGGCCTAGCCCATTCTTAGCTGTTGCAGATATTTGGGGAGTGAAAAAGTACATGGTTGATTCCTCCCTCTCACTCTGACATTCTGTGTAACTGTCACTCTTGAATTTTCATTGAAATGAAAATAAATGGGGCCGGTCTCGTGGCGTAGTTGGTGAATCCTCCACCTGCGGTGCCAGCATCCCATATGGATGCTGGTTCTAGTCCCATCTGCCCCTTTTCCAATCCAGCTCTCTGCTATGGCTTGGTAAAGCAAGATGGTCCAAGTGCTTGGGCCCTTGTACCCACATGATAAACTGGGAGCAACCATCTGGCTCCTGGCTTTAGACAGGCAAATCTCCAACCATTGCTGCCATCTGAGGAGTGAACCAATGGAAGGAAGACCTTTCTCTGTCTCTCCCTCTCACTGTCTGTAACTCTCCCTCTCAAATAAAAATAAATAAATACATCTTTTTTAAAAAGAAAAAGGAAATAAATATTTAAAAAGATGTTCATGGAAAATGGAATTAAACATGAGTTCTGTATGTCACAGAAACTTTTTGAAATCCTTGCACTGTGTGGTCATAATATGCATTTCCATAAACTTTCTAAAGAACACTCCAAAATATATTTGTCCTTGTATGTTCCTGAATTCCATGATATATATCATATTATTTTCAGTAATGTTACATATAATATGCTCATATGAAGTGTATAATGATACATGTTTTTCATCTTCTCCAATTTTCCTTATAATTTTGCTCTTATGGGTTTTCCTATGACTTTTATATAACTCAATTTTTAGGTGACATCTCCATTCCTAGTAGCACAACCTCTGTCTAGTATGATTAGCCCTTGCTTTTGTCCTATGAATCTGAGAACTATTTGTTTTCATTTGCTCCAATTTTCTTAATTTTTTTTTGTCAAACAGCAGTAGGTTTGCCTATTGGCAATCTTATCCTGAAATCATTTCTAAGGAAGGCCAATGATAAGAAAATGCAAAAGCATCTCTATTGGCTTCCCTTGCCCCTTGGACTTTCTTGTCCAAGGTCACTTTGCTTATCCAGTGTCCACCTTGGTGGAAGTGTGTGTCAGAATAAGGTCATATTGGCTGGCGCTGCGGCTCACTAGACTAATCCTCTGCCTGCGGCGCCAGCACCCCAGATTCTAGTTCCGGATTGGGCACTGGATTCTGTCCCGTTTGCTCCTCTTCCAGTCCAGCTCTCTGCTGTGGCCCAGGAAGGCAGTGGAGAACGGCCCAAGTGCTTGGGCCCTGCACCCGCTTGGGAGACCAGGAGGAAGCACCTGGCTCCTGGCTTCAGATCGGCACAGTGCACTAGGGGGTGAACCAATGGAAGGAAGACCTTTCTCTCTCTCTCTCTCTCTCTCTCTCTCTCTCTGCCTAACTCTGCCTGTCAAAAAGAAAACAAAAGAATAAGGTCATATAACAGTGGATATTGTTGCCTGTGGTTTCATTTGCAGTGCCTGTTACTGATGGCTATCTTGCGAGCAATCCCAAGCAGGATAATACCATTGAGGGGTCAGCTACCAACAGCCATGCAAGCCAAGTCACTGCCCACCCTGTGGGCTCCGATGTCCTAAGAAAAGAGATGATCCAAAGAAAATGCCATTTTAGCAAATGGAGATTATCATACCGTATCCCTGGATTTCCACTTGAGGTGCAGAGGTAATCACGACTGTTATTCTTAGATGCATTTATTCTGTATTGCTCTCTCTATATATGAGTGCTTTACCTCATTTCCCTCCCCCCAATTTTTTCTTTCCCTGATTTGTTCTCTCCATCATCTGCAGTAACTTCTGTCTAGTCTTCCTTCTATTTTCCATTTGTAATGGCAGGGGAATGTGCCCTGGTTCTTGATTTCTTTCAATATAGAAATAGGGAAAGAGTCCAAGATGCAAAGTCGTAGTATTTTATTAGGCCAGTGAGAGAACAAAGGGAGGTGGGAGAAAGCTGCAGAGCTAGATGTCCAGTAGGGGAGTGTAATCGTGGGTCTCTAATAGGTACCCTAACTTCAGTTTCATCTGTGTCACTGGTGTGGCCACCAGGACATGGGTGTGGGAGTCACTGGGCTGTGATCTACCTGGGAAGGGGCTGTGGTAGGAGGGGTCCAGCCATTCTGTGCATTTTTTGAGCACTGAAGGCACATGACTGGTAGAGTCCTGGTGAGCATGCAAAATGGGAAGCATCATAAGTGGGGGAGAAGGGAAATTCACCAGCTTCCAGAGCATGCCTGTCCCTGCCTAAATCCTCCTATCATTACACATGGATTGCCAACCAGTCACTGTCATCTGCATCTCCTTGGCTGTACTCTAAGCTCTGCTCTTTCCCCATAGCTGCTGTCCTCATTATCCCACTCACAGACCTAGAGTCAAATTTGCCTTCAGATCCAGTGTTCAAGGGATTACCATGACCCAGTAGCCACACTTCAGGGACACACTCAAGCTACAATGAGGCAGACTTCATTAGATGGTACAATAAAGAGACATTGGTCAAAAGGTAAACTTAAGGGAGGGTGTTATGGCACATGCAGTCAAGCCACAGCTTGGGATGCCTGCATCCGTATTGGTGTGCTGCCTCAAACCCTGGCTACTGTACTTGCAATCTAGCTTCATAGTAATGGTTCTGGGAAATACATGGATGATGACCCACATATTTGGGTCCCTGCCACCTAGTTCTGCACTCCTAACTAGTGAATCAGTATATTTAAGTTCTTTCTCCCTCTGTTTCTATTCTTTCACTCTTTGTCTTTCCTTCTCTCTGTCACTTTGTCTTTCAAATAAACAAATGAATGTTTTAAAAAAGACAACCCTCTAATATTCACACAAAATATTATTTTCTAAATTAGACATAAGCACAGGGCTTCAAAAAATGTGTAGAGCAAGACAAGCTTAGACATTCTGACTTCTCCTACTAGTTTTGGGTCTGGTTTGCCGCAGTTTTTCTGGATCCTTGAGATGCATTGATAGCTCATTTGTTTGGTGCCTTTCTAATTTCTTGATGTAGGCACCTATTGCTATAGACTTTCCTCTTAACACTTTTTTGCTGTATCCCATAAGTTTTGATATGTTGTGTTGTTACCTTCATTTGCTTCCAAAAAGTTTTTGATTTCTCTTTTGATTTCTTCTATGACCCACTGTTCATTCAGGAGCATGTTGTTCAGTCTCCAGGTATTTGCATATGCTCTAGGAATTCCCGAGTTGCTAATTTCCAGCTTCATTCCATTGTGATCTGAGAAGATGCATTGTATGACTTGGATTCTTTTGAATTTGCTGAGACTTGTTTTATGGCCTCGTATGTGCTCAATCCTAGAGTTTCCATGCACTGCTGAGAAGAATGTACATTCTGCAAGTATAGGATTAAAGGTTCTGTAGATATCTGTTAAATCCATTTGGTCTGTAGTGTCGATTCAATCTGCTGTTTCCTTGTTGATTTTTCTGTCTGGTTGATCTGTCCATTACTGAAAGTGGAGTATTGAAGTCCCCCAATACTATTGTATTGGAGTCTAAGTCTCCCTTTAAGTTCCTTAACATATCTTTTAAATAACCCAGTGCCCTGTAATTAGGTGCATATAAGTTTATAATAGTTACATCTCCCTGTGGAATTGATGCCTTAATCATTATGTAGTGCCCCTCTTTGTCTCTCTTAACAGTTTTTGTGTTACAGTTTATTTTGTCTGATATTAAGATGGCTACACCAGCCCTTTTTTGGTTTCTGTTGGCGTGGAATATCTTTTTCCAACCTTTCACTTTCAGTCTGCATGCACTTTTGTTGGAAAGATGTGTTTCTTGTAAGCAGCAAATAGATGGGTTTCTTTTTTAATCCATTCAGCCAGTCTGTGTCTTTTAACTGGGGAGTTGAGGCCATTAACGTTCAGTGTGACTATTGATAAGTAGTGACTTTGCCCTGCCATTTTCCCAAAGATATTTCTAATATATACTTTGACTTTCTGTGATCTTTTACTGAGAAATTTTCTTCCTTTACCTTCTTTCGTATTGATGACCGTGTTTCTGTGTGTAACACATCTTTAAGCATCTTTTGCAGGGCTGGACAAGTGGTGACACATTCTTTCAATTTCTGTTTGCTGTGAAAGTTTTTTATTTCACCTTCATTCACAAATGAGAGCTTTGCAGGATATAATATCTAGGTTGGCAGATTCTCTCAGTACTTGGGTTTTTAATTTGTTCTATTGAATTCTTCATTTCATTTCAATTTCTTTTCAATATCTCAATTTCATGTTCTATTAAATTCCTCATTTCATTTTGATTCTTCAAGATTTCATTTTTACAAGAGAAATTTTCTGTCTTGTCCTTCATGGATTTCAGCAGTTCATGCATTTGTTTTAGATTACATCTCAATATTCTTATCATAAATTTTTTGTTCCATTTCTTGCATTTCTTCCATCTCATCATCTTCTTAATCTTGTATTGGAGTGTCATTTTCTTTCGGGAGCATCATGTTTTCTTCCTTTTTCTTGTTTCCTCGATTTTTCCGTTGTTGTTTGGCATTGTGGAAATATGCTTTGGTTTCTTCTTTTTTTTTCACTATGGTGGCTTTTCTTGTTATACTATGACTCTAGATTAAGTGGACTGTCTGTGGTTGGTGTGGCCAGAGAGCTCTGTTCAGTTCTTCAGGGTTAAGGGTGTGCTTAAGGTGACACACCCAGGTTTGGCGTGGTAAATCAATCTCCCTTTCCCCTACCTCTTTCTTTGTCTCTCTCTCTCTCTTTCTCTCTCTCTCTTTTTAATCAGAAGGGAAGTAATCAGCTGAACACTTCTCCTCGATGGCAATCAGTGCCTGAGCGCTATCCCCAGTGTATACAATATTCATCTGCTCTGTCCCAAGAACCACACAAAAGATCTGTGCAGTCCTCAGTGTAAGCTTAGAATCCCCTGCAATGTCTCTCACTGGGTAGCCAGGGCCTCCCGAGCTTGTGGCATCTCCCAACAAGACTACTCACATCTCAGCCAAACCATGAGTTCTCCCACACACCCCACACACCCTCCGTTGTGTTTTTTTTTTTTTTTTTTCACAGTCCTGGTTCATAAGTTCCACACATTCACTAGGTCTTAGTCTCTTGTTATTACTCCCCACCAGAGTCAGGTTTTTCCGCTTGGGTGGGCACAGCCCCAAGCTGGTGCAACTGTTATGTATGTCCAAAATGGCGCCTGCTGTATTGTCTCACTCGCTTTTGTAAGGTGTGTGGAGAGTGAATCGTGTCCATACCATCCCTTTTATTTTTTCTCTCTTCTAGTTAGGCTTGTGTACTTTCCCTCATGGGGCTACAAGCCTTGTTCCCTCTAGGTTCTTCCTGCTGCTTTTCCACCAGTGTCACGGGCTACTATGGTTTTGTCTCACCTCTCTTTCCAGCGCTAGTGCAGAGACAGCAGCTGGGGTCCCGAACCGTGGGAGTCCGTGCCCTCCACGTAGATCCACGGTGTCCCTCTAATTCCAGAAGACTTTCCTCTACTGTTTTTTCCCTATCTGTTCCCTAAGACTACACTGTCTCCACTTTTAATAAACTGTATTTTCCTGGACTTTCAGTGAGCTCCTTCCCTATTCCATCATCTTGGAACTTCCACCAACTTCTGTCTTTTTTATCTCTCAATGCCAATTTCAAATATTCAGGTAAAAATCTCGAAAATGAGTTATTTGACATTTTGTGATCTGATGGTTGTTTATAGCCCTTGTCTCTATTGTTAAGGAACATTGTTTTTTTTTTTTCTTCTTACTGTTTGTTGAACTCTTACTTAGTGTAGGATTAATTTTATGAGTATAAAGTAAACTGAAAGTAGATAATTGTAAATCTTGAGAGAGTGAATAAGAGAGGAAGGAGGAGGAAGTATAGGAGTGTGGACAGGGGGAAGGGTAGGATGGGAAGTCTCACCATGTTCCTAAATCTGTATATATGAAACGTATACACTTGAATAAATTAAAATAAAAAAGAGAATGAGTTAGTTATTGAACATGAGACCACAAAATAGAGCAGCTCATTGTAGTGAGTTAACTCGGGGCAAACCCATGAAGATCCAAGAAGATAAGCAAGGCCCAGGCCAATCTTTGCTCCAGTGATTCTAATTGAGAACGAGCCTCCTTGCCTTGGGCAAGTAAAGTGAGAAGGAGAGTGACCTCCCTCAGTCTGTCAGAGGGAAGATGAAAAACTTGAAGGCCAGGGGGGATGAAGTTCATGTTTAATAGATGGAAGGAAAGGAAAGGAATGGGATAAAGTAGGTGAGGACTGTTGAGCAGTTCTAAATGACGCTGTGCTTTTAGTAAACTCTGGGTACACTTTGAACTAGCTTGGATGCTTTGACCCAGTACCCTGGATTCTGTCTTCAATGGACAGGGAAAGGCCAACGTTCAATTTCCTGTCCTCTTGGTTAACTCCCTTGGAGTTTGACTTTATTCCTTTTTCTCCTGGACAAAACACTTGCCAGATTTCTCTCTAAGGCCTTATTCCTATTTCTATGTACTCAAGGTGACTCAACAGCCTCTTAAGACTATTGAAGCCTCCAGATTGAATTTTCTCCTCTCCATTCTTCAGATTTCTTTTTTTTTTTTTTTTTTTTTTGACAGGCAGAGTGGACAGTGAGAGAGAGAGACAGAGAAAAAGGTCTTCCTTTGCCGTTGGTTCACCCTCCAATGGCCGCCGCGGCTGGCGCGCTGCGGCCGGCACACCGCGCTGATCCGATGGCAGGAGTCAGGAGCCAGGTGCTTTTCCTGGTCTCCCATGGGGTGCAGGGCCCAAGCACCTGGGCCATCCTCCACTGCACTCCCTGGCCACAGCAGAGAGCTGGCCTGGAAGAGGGGCAACCGGGACAGAATCCGGCGCCCCGACCGGGACTAGAACCCGGTGTGCCGGCGCCGCTAGGCGGAGGATTAGCCTAGTGAGCCGCGGCGCCGGCCCATTCTTCAGATTTCTAAAAAAGAGCTGGAGACAAGGATTAAGAACAATTCTTATGTCTTTAGTTACATCTCTTTTGTTAAAGGACAGACTGGACTTGGATGTTTCTGAGATTACCGTTGGCTCACACATCTACTCTATTCCCATAGTCACCTATTCTTCCCTCTGAAACACAGAATTATAATAGTTGAATTTACTGAAGGAGGTCCCTTCGCTTTCAACTGTCTTTCTGAATGTGCATGATTGGTGCTAGGAACATCTATCCTTAAGAGATGGGAAAAAGCATTGGCAAGACCATGGAGAAGGATTAGGAGGAAAATGGGTGTTATCACCAGCTTCTAGTTAGAAGAGTGCAGGACCAGGCCGGCGCCGTGGCTCACTTGGCTAATCCTCCACCTGCAGTGCCAGCACCCCTGGTTCTAGTCCCAGTTGGGGCGCCAGATTCTGTCCCGGTTGCTCCTCTTCCAGTCCAGCTATCTGCTGTGGCCCAGGAAGGCAGTGGAGGATGGCCCAAGTGCTTGGGCCCCGCACCCCATGGGAGACCAGGGCAGGTATGGAGGGGGAGCACCTGGCTCCTAGCTTCGGATCAGTGTAGCGCGCCGGTCATAGCAGCCATTTGGAGAATGAATCAACAGAAGGAAGACCTTTCTCTCTGTCTCTCTCTTTCTCTCACTGTCCAACTCTGCCTGTCCATAAAAAAAAAAAAAAAGAAGTGTGCAGGACTCCCATATTCTGCATCACAGGCTGGACTCTAAGTTTAGGGAGGCATTCTACCTTGTAGGTATCATTTTCCCACTTCAGTCAACCTGAAGCTCATCTTCTCCACATGTTTCTCTGTCTCTGGCTTCTGTGACTACTGGGCAATCCCTCCAGACTCAGCTATCAGCAAGACCTGACCTCTTATTGAATTTCTCTCTCTTTCTCTGTCTCCCTCTCAGATATCAGGAACTGCTGGAGCTACAGGGACCTGCACTGGCTACAATGAAAGGGTGCAAATAAAAGTAGCTTTCCTCATTAATGAGCAACATCTTGATAGAAAATCCAGTCATGTCCTACCCTATCCACTCAAGATTTGTTCTCCATCAGGATGGAAGACATTGTTTCAGTCTCATATTATTGTTACCACCTAAGGACACCTAGGCCTGAGACCTTAACTTGGGCACCTCTCAATTCTCACCACATAACCAACAAGATCTGGCAACATCCAGGAGTGAGTAACACGCTAAGTCAGACAAGTGTTGCCTCCAGCTAGAAGCAGAGTTTTTGCTGTTCAGCCTGAATTGAATGAAGAAGCATTTGTCAGACAACTACAGAATGCTGAGCATTGACCAACGGGTGTGGCTTTGACAGAAATTGTCAATGACAACAAAAAGAAGCGGTATTTTTTGCTTAAAGAGTACGTTACTGTATTCCTTTAGTCCTGTGGAAACAAAAGCATCTCCTCGCCTTGTTGTCACTGACAGTGGTGACATTACCTTGTTTTGGAGGGCATGTCAGTTTCTGGTCTCAGGAATTTGACAATTTCCTCATGATTCGCTTGGCCCTAAACATTACTCCCAAACAGTACTCCCTGTTACTTCACATCTGGAGGCAAAGCATGGACAGTTTGTCCATCAACATTACGGTCACACTAGGATTGGATATCAAGTTACAGTCATTTTGATATGTATCCAAAAGATACTTTACTCTTATATTATCAAAAACCGTAGAGACTGGCAATTGAAGAATGTATAGATACTCTATTCTCTATTGATTTTTCTGCAGAGATTTTGCCACCAATTACTCATCTCCGCCTGGATTGGTTCTTATATTCATTTGTGTACATTGGAAATCTTCTATTTTATTATTTCTATATACTAATATTTATTGAATTTCTGTAGTATAAGTGAACATCCCTTCTATTATTCCATACCAATAAATATTTTGTTTTGTTTGCTATCATTGTGGTCCTGGTAATTATTTAAATTAAGTATTACAGTCGCCAGCAGCGTGGCTCACTAGGCTAATCCTCCACCTGCAGCACCAGCACGCTGGGTTCTAGTCCCGGTCAGGGCGCTGGATTCTGTCCTGCTTGCTCCTCTTCCAGTCCAAGCTCTCTGCTTTGGCCTAGAAGGGCAGTGGAGGATGCCTCAAGTGCTTGGGCCCTGTACCCACATGGAAGACCAGGAGGAAGCACCTGGCTCCTGGCTTTGGATTGGCGCAGCATGCCAGCCATGGCAGCCATTTGAGGGCTGAACTGATGGAAAGGAAGACCTTTCTCTCTGTCTCTCTCTCTCTCACTGTCTAACTCTGCCTGTCAAAAAATAAAATAAAATAAAATAAAAGTATTACAATCAATCCATTACTAACAAGATTGCTTTTGGTGAATATGGAAATATGCTTATTTCACTATTTATGTGATATTATAAATTCTCCTCAAGAGTGTGCTCTACTTAAAATATTGGGAGTTTGTTATTATCTTACCTTTTTTTTTCAATAGAGAAGCACTTTTCCTTTGACATTAGAATGAGCTAACACATACATGTGAGCTACTGTTTAGATGCCTGTGTCACATCTCTCAGCATATTACAGCTGCTATAACAAAATACCACACTCTACTTAGCTTATGAGATACAGAAACTTACTTCTCGTAGTTCTGCATGCTGGAAGGTCTGTGGTATTTGATGAGGGCTCCTTTCCTGGTATAAATGGTTTCTTCGGTGTATATCCTCACATGATAGCAGGTCAAGGTAGCTCCTGGCAGCCTACATTTTAAGAGAACTAATGATATTCATGAGGGCTCTGCCCTGATGATTTGATGAACTCTCAAAAGATGCCACTCCTAATACTAAGACTTTAGAGGTTAGTATTTGCACCTATTCATATAAGAGTCCACACACACACTTGGATCATGCCACCCCCTCTCTGATCTGACGAGCCAGGGGGGAAGCAGAAGGAGGATAGAGAGATAGGATATGGAAATTGGGGAGGGATAAGGATGGTAAATATCAAATATTTTCCTCCTTGGGCAAAAATGTCCTTTCTGACCTCCATCTCATTCAAATCTGTGATCACCCCTCACTCTGGTCTCCATCCCTCAGCCTTCTTTCTTTCCACAAAATAGCCATGCAGCCCTGCTGTCTTCCCCTGGTGCTGCAGACTCTGCATTTTTACTGATACTCTCCAAGTCCCAGTGCCTGAGGACTCTACCCTCCCACCCCAATTCTCCACAGACTCTTGTCTTCTGGTTTTAGAGGGCCCAAAGCACAAGAATGTCCCTGTGAAATGCACATACAGATGGAATGGTTGGATCCCTCTGCTAGCTGGAAGCCAGCTGTGCCAGCCAGTTCTTTCCTGAAGAGATGTGTGAAGACCACAAGATTGCATTAGATGTGCAGGATGTGTTTAGACACCACACTGATAATGTCCTTGTCACTGAACCCTGAATCTATTAATCCATCACATTATTGCAATTTATTTCAGTTTTTTTCATTATCATTGCCTAGAATGCATATCTGGCTTTACACATTTTTAACCCTAACCAAAAATGCTTGCACTGCTCTAACCCAGGAACCCAGAACTCCAGTCCTGGTGCAATCTATAGACATGCTTGCTCCTATGCCCAAACAATGAAGACCAATGGCCACATTGTGTCCAGGGGTCAAAACCTGGAAACAACCTAAATACCCACCATTACTAGGATGAAGAATCATGCTGTGGCATGTTATTAGCAATGAAAATGTCTGAATACTTGATAATTACTACACTCAACACTGTGAGAAAAAAACCATTGAGTGCACACAAGTGTAACAGCAAACTCCAATATTAAAACTACATTCTTTGCTGTGGACTCTGATTAGGACTCTGGTTACATATCAAAATTAAACAATACAAATGTAGAATTAGTTAGGTCAAACGAGCTCTATGGAAGCGTCCTCAAGGGCATTCTAGTTTGAGACTCAATTTGAGAAACTGGCCTAATCAATCCTAAGAGCAGGCATACAAAATATTGAAAGAGAGATACTACAATTTCCCACATACTTTTTACCTGATAAAAGCAAATGTAGTTTTTAAAAGAAATTTAAAACAATTACCCAGATAGAATCAAAAAGAGAAGATTCAACATTTTTAGACGTTGGTCTTCTGTTATTTGGATATTGAAGCCTTTCTGGTTTTTGTGCATTTTTTATCTTTCATTTTTTTATAAATATAAATTAAACATGGAACAGCCTCTAACACTCAGGTGGGAGAAGAGGATAGAGTTCCTGGCTCCTGGCTTTGGCCTCCCCCAGATCTAGCTGCTAGAGCCATTTTGTATTTGGGGAATGAATCAGTCTGTCTCTCTTTATATCTCTGTTCCATGACTTTCAAATAAATAAATCTGTCTTTTATAAAAGCCAAATTGATTTAAAATGTTCTAAAGTTACTGGCAGTAAGATGACTAGGTCTCTGAATGTCATAGTAATTCTCAATATTAGAATAACCGGTCCCACCAATACATATGATTCCCTTCTTTACATGGTAAAGAATGGTTATGGCTGGCGCTGCAGCTCACGTGGCTAATCTGCCACCTGTGGCGCCAGCACCCCGGGTTCTAGTCCCAGTTGGGGTGCCAGATTCTGTCCCGGTTGCTCCTCTTCCAGTCCAGCTCTCTGCTGTGGCCCGGGAGGGCAGTGGAAGATGGCCCAAGTGCTTGGGCCCTGCGCCCACATGGGAGACCAGGAGGAAGCACCTGGCTCCTGGCTTCGGATCGGTGCAGTGCTCCGGCCACAGCGCACTGGCCATAGTGGCCATTTGAGGGGAGAACCAACAGAAAGGAAGACCTTTCTCTCTGTCTCTCTCGCTCACTGTCTAACTCTGCCTGTCCAAAAAAAAAAAAAAAAAAAAAAAAGATTGATTGGCTATAAGAATAACTTGTCCAGAGGTTTAGTTACTTAAAATTTATACATCTAATATTCCATTCTTATCACAATTACTACTAGCTCCCAGATGAGGCTCCAGAACTATATTTCCTGATAACGAAAGTGAGAAGAAAGTGACTCTCTGAATATATGATTATATCAAGGACCAGGAGGTTCCAAGATGGCGGAATAGGGAGGGAGCTTACTGATCTAGTCCAGGAGTAGATAGTTTAATAAAAGTGGAGATAGTGTAGTTTCAGGGAAGAGTTACGGAAAAAAAACAGCAGATGAAACTCTTTCGTAATTAGAGGGACACAGTGGACCTACGTGGATGACATGGGTGCCCAGCAGCCGAGAGCATCTTCACCAGTGCTGGAAAGTGAGTTGAGATGAGACTGCAGTAGCCTGAGACACTGGTGGAAAAGTGGCAGGAAGAGCCTAGAGGGAACGAGGCTGAAGACCCCATGGGGGAAAGTACACCACCCTAACTAATGAGAGAAAAAATAAAAGGGATGGTACAGATACGATTGGTACAGATACAGATACTTTCTCCAGTCACCTTACAAAGGTATATGAGCCTGTAGAGTGGGCACCATTTTAGACATATGTAACAGCTGCGCCAGTTCTAGGCTGTGCCCAGCAATCAGCTGAGCAGAAAAACCTGACTCTCATGGGGAGTAATAACAGGAGACTAAGACCTAGTGACTGTGTGGAGCTTCTGAAATGGGACTGTGAAAAAAAAAACAAACTGAGGGTGTGTGGAGAACTCACAGTGAGGGTGAGACTTTGAGTAGTCTCGGTCGGAGTTGCCACAAGCTGGGGCAGTACTGGCTAGCCGGTGAGAGACATTGCTGTGGAATCTGACTTACACTGAGGACTGCACAGATCCTTTGTGTGGTCCTTGGGACAGAGCAGAGAAATATACCCACTGGGGCTAGCACTCAGGCACTGATCACCATCAAGGAGAAGAGCTCAGCTGAGCAGAATTACCTCCCTTCTGATTAAAAAGAGAGAGAGAGAGAGGGAGTTACCATGCCAAATCTGGGTGTCACCTTAGCCACACCCTTAACCCTGAAGAACTGAACAGAGCTCACTGGCTACACTCACCACAAGCCTCCAGAGATTCACTGAGAGCAGGCAATCCACTTACCTACAGAGTGTAGTACAACGAAAAAAGCTGCCACAGTAGAAAAAAAAAAGAAGAAACCAACGAGTATCCCCACAAATGCCGAACAACAAATGCAACAACTGAGGAAACAAGAATAAGGAAGACAACATGACACTCCCAAAAGAACATGACACTTCAATACAAGATTATGAAGATGATGAGGTAAAAGAAATGTAAGAAATAGAACTCAAAAAATTGATAAGAATATGTAGAAGTAATCAAAAACAAATGCATGAACTACTGAAATCCATGCAAGACATGACAGAAAATCTCTCTCGTGAAAATGAAATCTTAAGGAGGAATCAAAATGAAATGAGAAATTAATAGACCATGAAATTGAGATATTGAAATCAAAATGAAATGAAGAATTCAATAGAACAAATAAAAGACACATTTGAGAGCCTTAAAAACAGAATCAGTGAGGCAGAAGAGAGAATATTGGAGTTAGAAGACATAGCATAGGATAGTATACAGTGAAACCAAAGACAAGAAGAGGAAATTAGGAATCTAAGAAATATTGTTGGGAATCTACAGGATGCTATTAAAAAAAAACAACACTTGGGTTCTAGGAGTTCCTGAAGGCATGAGAGAGAGAAAGGATTAGAAGGCCTTTTTAGTGAGATACTAGCAGAAAACTAACCGGGTTTGGAGAAAGAAAGACGTCCAAGTACAGGAAGCACATAGAACTCCCAATAAACATGACCAGAAAAGATCCTAACCAGGACACATTGTAATCAAACTCACCACAGTGAAACATAAAGACAAGATTCTCAAATGTGCAAGAGAAATGCCAGATTACTCTCAGAGGATCTCCAATTAGACTCACAGCAGACTTCTCATAAGAAACCCTACACTCCCCCCTCTTGTCTCTCTTCTCTCTGCTCTCTCTCTTCTCTCCTTGCTAGCTCCTCTCCTATCTCTCTCTCTCTACACTCTCCTTCTCTCTTTTTCCCTCTTTGCCCCTTCCCTCCAGTCTGCTGGGTTTTCCCCAATAAACCCCTCCCTTAAAAAAAAAAAGAAACCCTACAGGCTAGGAGGGAATGGCAAGATATAACACAAGTACTAAGAGAAAAATCTGTCATCCCAGATATTATATCCTGCAAGGTTGGTTCAACATTTGTAAATCAATAAATGTGATACACCACATTAACAAACTGCTGAATAAAAAATATATTATTATCTCGATAGATGCAGAGAAAGCATTTGACAAAATGCAACACCCTTTCATGATGAAAACTCTTAGCAAATTGGGTATAGAAGAAACATTCCTCAACACAATCAAGGCAAATTATGACAAAGACATGGCCAACATCCTATTGAATGGGGAGAAGTTGAAAGTATTCCCACTGAGATCCAGTTCCAGACAGGGATGTCCACTCTCACCCTTGCTATTCAATATAGTACTGGACGTTTTAGCCAGAACCATTAGGCAAGAAAAAAAAATGAAAGGGATACAAATTGGGAAGGAAGAAGTCAAACTATCCCTATTTGCAGAAGGCATGTTAGTTGATCCAAAGAACTCCACTAAGAGATTATTGGAATTCATTGGTAAAGTAGCAGGATAAAAAATCAATACACAAAAATCAACAGCCTTTGTATACATAATGTCATGGCTGATAAAGAGCTGCTAAGATCAATCCCATTCACAATAGTTTCGAAAAAATGAAATATCTTGGAATAAACTTAACCAAAAAAGTCAAAGATCTCTATGATGATAATTATAAAATTTAAAGAAAGAAATAGAAGAAGATACAAAAAATGGAAAAATATTCCATGTTCATGGATTGGAAGAATCAATATCATCAAAATGTCCATCCATACAAAAGCAAATTACAGATTCAATGCGATACTATTCATAACACAAAGATATTATTCTCAGATCTAGAAAAAAAGATGCTGAAATTCATATAGAAGTACATGAGACCTCGAATAGATAAAGCAATCTTACAAAAAAAAAAAAAAACAGAGCTGGATGCATCACAATACAAGACTTCAAGATATATTATAGGGCAGTTATCCCATCAAACAGCATGGGACTGGTACAAAACCAGATGGATAGACCAATGGAACAGAATAGAAACACCAGAAATCAATCCAAACATCAACAACCAGCTTATATTTGATCGAGGAGCTAAAACCAACTCCTGGAGCAAAGTCTATTGAACAAATGGTGCTGGGAAAACTGGATCTCGACATGCAGAAGCATGAAGCAAGACCACTACCTTACACCTTACACAAAAATCCACTCAACATGGATTAAAAAACTAAATCTATGACCTGACGCCATCAAATTATTAGAGAACATTGGAGCAACCCTGCAAGGTATTGCACAGGCAAAGACTTCTTGGAAAAGACCCCAGAGGCACAGACAGCCAAAGGCAAAATTAACAACTGAGATTGCATCAAATTGAGAGGTTTCTGTACTGCAAAAGAAACAGTCAGGAAAGTGAAGAGGCATCTGACAGAACAGAAGCAATATTTGCAAATTATGTAACTGATGAAGGATTAATATCCAGAATCTAAAAAGTGATCAAGAATCTTCAACAACAAGGCAAACAATCCACGTAAGAGATGGGCCAAGGACTGAAACAGACATTTATCAAAAGAGAAAATCCAAATGACCAACAGACACATGAAAAAATGTTCAGGGAGGAGAGAACTTCCACTTTGACTATGACCTTATCTAAATAAGATCGGAGTCGTCGAACTCAAAAGGCTTTCATAGCCTTGGCAACTCATGACAGGAGCCTAGGGTGATTACTGACGCCATAAGCAAGAGTGTCAATTTGTTAAGTCAACAACAGGAGTCATTGTGCACTTATTCCTCATGTAGGATGTCTGACCTTAATGTGTTGTTCAATGTGAATTAATGCTATAACTAGTACTCAAACAGTACTTTACACTTTGTGTTTCTGTGTGGGTGCAAACTGTTGAAATCTTTACTTAGTATATACTCAATTGATCTTCTGTATATAAAGATAATTGAAAATGAATTTTGTGAATGGGATGGGAGAGGGAGAGGGAAATACTGTGACAAAAACTGTCCTACATGAAGGATCTCTGTGAGTGAGACCCCAGTGAAGAAAGTGGTACTTTTCTCTGTAGGGAGGAGAGAATTTCCACTTTGCTTATGGATTTGTCTAAATATTGAAGGGGTTTGTGGATTCAAAAGGCTTCCATAGCCTACGCAGCTCATGTCAAGAGCCTTGGGTGATCACTGAAGTCATTCATAAGAGTGTTAGTTGTTAAATTAACAAGTCATTGTACACTAACTTCCCATGCAGGACCTCAAAGATTGTATTTCGAGAGCTAATAGTAAAATTTGTTCTCAAAGGTATACTACATTTTATTGTATTAAATAGAGGATATTCTTATGTCTCATAAGTTTTAGATAAGCCAAGTGCCGAACTTCATTATTTGTTTCCTTAGGCGCTTCCTCAGTTAATGATAAAACTTGTTTTCAGAGGTGGAGCCAAGATGGCGGAATAGTGAGGGCACGCGCCGATAGTCCGGGAAAAGATAGTTTAGTAAAAGTGGAGTTACTGTAGCCACAGGAAAAAGCTCAGGGAAAAAATTGCAGAGGAAACTCTTCTGGATCTAGTGGATGTGACACGGAGGACCTGCGGGGAGAGCAGGGTTGCCCACTGCGTGGAAGCCGAGCCACGGGACCCGCACCACCGCAGAAGCCAAGCCGCAGAAGCCACGCTGCCACAGAAGCCGGGCCGCAGAAGGCACGCCACAAGTGTCTGCGCGCCAGCGCTGGAAGGGGAGGTGAGATAAAAACCTCGGTAACCCAAGACATTGGTGGGGAAAGGCAGAAAGAGCCTAGAGGGAATGAAAGCCCCACTGGGGAAAGTTCACCAGGTGGACTGGAGGAGAGAGAAAACAAACAAATAAGGGGAACCAGCATGGACATTAGCCTCTCTCTCCACTCACCTTACAAAGCCGAGCAAGACAAAGAGCAGGCGCCATTTTATGTATGTAAAGAGGTGCCGGCCATTAGCCAAGCAGCAAAACCTGACTCTGGTGGGGAGAAATAACAAGAGGTTAAGACTTAGTTAGTGAAAGTGAGGAGCTAATGAACTGAGACTGTGAAAATCTGAGGAGAGGGCAAGAGAACTCACCGAGTACACAAACTCGGTAACTTGGGCAAACTGGTGAGAGACTGTTGAGAAATTTGAGACCACACTGAGGGCTACATAAACTCTTTGTGTGGTCCCAGGGGTAACCAGACAAATACCCACAGGGGCCAGATTTCATACATCAGCTAACCTCAATTCCACTCAGCTGTGTGGAATTACTTCCCAACTGAGTCAGAAAAGAGAGAGAGAGAGAGCGTGCAAGTGGGAGAGTGAGTCACCTTTGGCACACCCTTAACCCTGAAGAACCAAACAGAGCTCTCTGGCCACACCCATCACAGCCTGTAATGATCCATCAAAAGCAGACAGTCCACTTAATCTAAAGTCACAGTATAACAAGAAGAAACCAAAGAATATCTCCAATATGCCAAACAACAAATGCAGAAACCGAGGTAACAAGAACAAGGAAAACACTATGACGCCCCCAAATGAAATAGACATCCCAATTCAAGATTATGAAGATGATGAGATAGAAGAAATGCAAGAAGCAGATCTCAAAAAAAATTGATAAGAACATTAAGAAGTTCTCAAAAACAAATTCTTGAACTACAGAAATCCTTAATGGACAAGATAGAAAATCTCTCTCGTGAAAATGAAATATTAAGGAGGAATCAAAATGAAATGAAACAACTAGTAGAACATGAAACTGTGATAGTGATCATAATGAAATGAAGAATTCAATTGATCAAATGACAAACACATTAGAGAGCCTTAAAAACAGAATGAGTGAAGCAGAAGAGGGAATATCAGATTTAGAAGACAGAGAACAGGAAAGTATACAGTCAAACCAAAGAAAAGAAGAGGAAATTAGAAATCTAAAAAATATTGTCGGGAATCTTCAGGATATTATTTAAAAAACCAACATTTGGGTTCTAGGAGTTCCTGAAGGCATGGAGAGGGAGAAAGGATTAGAAGGCCTTTTTAGTGAGATATTAGCAGAAAATTTCCCAGGTTTGGAGAAGAATGGAGACATCCTAGTACAGGAAGTCATAGAACTCCTAATAAACATGACCAAAAGAGATTCTCACCATGACACGTTGTAATTAAACTCACCGCAGTGAAACATAAAGAAAAGATCCTAAAATGTGCAAGAGAGAAACATAAGATTACTCTCAGAGGATCTCCAATCAGACTCACAGCTGACTTCTCATCAGAAACCCTACAAGCTAGGAGGAAATGGCAAGAGATAGCCCAGGTACTAAGAGAGAAAAACTGCCAGCCCAGAATATTATAACCTGCAAAGATCTCATTCGTGAACGAAGGTGAAATAAAGACCTTTCACAGCAAACAGAAATTGAAAGAATTTGTTGCCACTCGTCCAGCCCTACAAAAGATGCTTAAAGATGTGTTACACACAGAAACATGGTCATCAATATGAAAGAAGATAAACGAAGGAAACCTCACAGCAAAAGATCACAGGAAGTTCAAAACATACATTAGAAAATATCTTTGGCAAATGGCAGGGCAAAGTTACTACTTATCAATAGTCACATTGAACATTAATGGCCTGAACTGTCCAGTTGAAAGACACTGATTGGCTGACTGGGTTAAGGAACAAAAGCCATCTATTTGCTGCTTACAAGAAACACATCTTTCCAGCAAAGATGGATACAGACTGAAAGTGAAAGGCTGTAAAAAGATATACCATGCCAACAGCAATGAAAAAAGAGCGGGCATAGCCATCTTAATATCAGACAACATAAACTTTACCAAAAAAACTGTTAGGAGAGACAAAGAGGGGCACTATATAATGATCAAGGGATCAATTCAACAGGAAGATATAACGATTATCAATGTATATGCACCTAATTAAAGGGCACCAGTTTATTTAAAAGATCTGTTAAGGGACTTAAAGGGAGACTTAGACCCCAATACAATAGTAATGGGGGACTTCAATACTCCACTCTCAGAAATAGACAGATCAACAGGACAGAAGATCAACAAGGATACAGTAGATTTAAACGACACTATAGCCCAAATGGATCTAACAGATATATACAGAACTTTCAATCCTACAGCTAAAGATTTTACATTCTTCTCAGCAGTACATGGAACCTTCTCTAGGATTGACCACATACTAGGCCATAAAGCAAGTCTCAGCAAATTCAAAAGAATTAGAATCATATCATGCAGCTTCTCAGACCATAAAGGAATGAAGTTGGAAATTAGCAATTCAGGAATCCCTAGAGCATATGCAAACACTTGGAGATTGAATAACATGCTCCTGAATGAACAATAGGTCATAGAAGAAATTAAAAGAGAAATCGAAAATTTTCTGGAAGTAAATGAGGATAACAGCACAACATACCAAAACTTATGGGATACAGCAAAAGCAGTGTTAAGAGGAAAGTTTATAGCAATAGGTGCCTACATCAAGAAATTGGAAAGGCACCAAATAGATGAGCTTTCAATGCATCTCATGGATCTAGAAAACCTGCAGCAAACCAGAACCAAATCTAGTAGGAGAAGAGAAATAATTAAAATCAGAGAAGAAATCAACAGGATTTAATCAAAAAAATTACAAAAAATCAGCCAAACGAGGAGCTGTTTTTTTGAAAAAATAAACAAAATTGACACCCCATTGGCCCAACTAACTAAAAAAAGAAGAGAAAAGACCCAAATCAATAAAATCAGAGATGAAAAAGGAAACATAACAACAGACACCACAGAAATAAAAAGAATCATCAGAAATTACTACAAGGACTTGTATGCCAGCAAACAGGGAAACCTATCAGAAATGGATAGATTCCTGGACTCGTGCAACCTACCTAACTTGAACCAGGAAGACATAGAAAACCTAAACAGACCCATAACTGAGACAGAAATTGAAACAGTAATAAAAGCCCTCCCAACAGAGAAAAGCCCAGGTCCAGATGGATTCACTGCTGAATTCTACCAGACATTTAAAGAAGAACTGACTTAAATTCTTCTCAAACTATTCAGAACAATCGAAAAAGAGGGAATCCTCCCAAATTCTTTCTATGAAGCCAGAATCACCTTAATTCCTATGCCAGAAAAAGATGCAGCATTGAAAGAGAATTACAAACCAATATCCCTGATGAACATTGATGCGAAAATCCTCAAGAAAATTCTGGCCAATAGAATGCAACAACACATCAGAAAAATCATCTACCCAGACCAAGTGGGATTTATCCCTGGTATGCAGGGATGGTTCAATGTGTGCAAAATAATCAATGTGATACACCACATTTAAAAGACTGCAGAAGTAAAACCATATGATTATCTCAATAGATGCCAAGAAGGCATTTGATAAAATACAACACCCTTTCATGATGAAAACTCTAAGCAAACTGGGTATGGAAGGAACATTCCTCAATACAATCAAAGCAATATATGAAAAACCCATGGCCAATATCCTATTGAATGGGGAAAAGTTGGAAGCATTTCCACTGAGATCTGGTACCAGACAGGGATGCCCACTCTCACCACTGCTGTTCAATATAGTGCTGGAAGTTTTAGCCAGAGCTACTAGGCAAGAAAAAGAAATTAAAGGGATACAAATTGGGAAGGAAGAACTCAAACTATCCCTCTTTGCAGATGATATGATTCTTTATTTAGGGGATCCAAAGAACTCTACTAAGAGACCATTGGAACTCATAGAAGAGTTTGGCAAAGTAGCAGGATATAAAATCAATGCACAAAAATCAACAGCCTTCTAAGATCAATCCCATTCACAATAGCTACAAAAACAATCAAATACCTTGGAATAAACTTAACCAAGGACGTTAAAGATCTCTACGATGAAAATTACAAAACCTTAAAGAAAGAAATAGAAGAGGATACCAAAAAATGGAAAAATATTCCATGCTCATGGATTGAAAGAATCAATATCATCAAAACGTCCATTCTCCCAAAAGCAATTTATACATTCAATGCAATACCAATCAAGATACCGAAGACCTTCTTCTCAGTTCTGGAAAAATGATGCTGAAATTCATATGGAGACACAGGAGACCTCGAATAGCTAAAGCAATCTTGTACAACAAAAACGAAGCTGGAGGCATCACAATACCAGATTTCAGGACATACTACAGGGCAGTTGTAATCAAAACAAAATGGTATTGGTACAGAAACAGATGGATAGGGGGCGGAGCCAAGATGGCGGAATAGTGAGGGCGCGCACCGATAGTCCGGGAAAATTTAGTTTAATAAAAGGGGAGTTACGGTAGCCTCAGAAAAAAGAACCAGGAAAATATTGCAGACAAAACTCTTCTGGATCCAGTGGGCGTGAATCGGAGGACCTACTGGGAGAACAAGGTCGCCCACCGCGCGCGAAAGCCGAACCACAGGACCGAGCCGCGGGACTGAGCCGCGGAAGCCGAGCCGAGGGACGGAGCTGCGCGCAAGTGCTCGAAGGGGAGTGCAACAGCGGGGAGACTTGGGAAGTCCAGGGCTCCGAGTCCACACATCGGCACTGGAAGGGGAGCAGACCTGCGTGGAGAGCGTGGGAGCCCACAGTTCGGGACGTCAGCGGCAGACTCAACACACCAGCGCTGGAACGCGAGGTGAGCCGAACCTCAATAACCCGAGACACCGGCAGGCAAGCGGAGAGAGGAGACTAGAGGGAACGACCCCCGGGGCGGGGGGGACTTCACCAAGCTAACTGGAAGAGAGAGAGGGGGAAAAAAAAAAAGGTGACTGGTACGGACACGGGTTTCTCTCTCTCCGCTCACCTCTCAAGGGCGAGCAAGACAAAGAGCAGGCGCCATCTTGGTCATACGTCATAAGCAGAGCGACCTCAGGTCTGCACCGGCCCTGAGCCTAGCAGAAAAACCTGACTCTGGGCGGGGCGAATTAACAGGAGATTAGGACTTAGTAAATTTATGGTGCTACTGAACTGAGACTGTGAAAAAAGAGACGGTGGGGGAGAGAACTCACGGAATTCACGTGAGCACTCTCCAGAGACGCTACAATTCCGTAACTTTGGCAACCCAGTGGGAGACTGAAGGAGAATTTGAGCGCACTCTAAGGGCCGAACAGATTCCCTGTGTGGTCCTTGGGAAAGAGCTTCTGATCTCTGGCTCCTGTGGGTATATCATTTGCCTGCTAACTACCTCCAACTTTGTTCAGCTGTGCAGAATAACTTCCCTGTTGAATCAAAAAAAAAAAGAGAGAGAGAGAGAGAGAGAGAGAGAGAGGTTTACCACGCCTAACCTGGGAGTGTCACCTTTGGCACACCAAACAGAGCTCTCAGGCCACACCCATCTCAAGCCCTAAGGCTCCATCAAAAACAGATAGTCCACTTAATCTAGAGTCATAGTATAACAAGAAAAAGCACCACAGTGAAGAAACCAAATATCTCCAATATGACAAATAACAAACGCAAAAACCAAGGTAATAAAAACAAGGAAGTCACCATGAAGCCCTCAAATGAAAAAGACACCCCAATTCAAGATTATGAGGATGATGACATAGAAGAAATGCAAGAAGCAGATCTCAAAAAATTGATAAGAACATTAAGAAGTTCTCAAAAACAAATTCTTGAACTACAGAAATCCTTAATGGACAAGATAGAAAATCTCTCTCGTGAAAATGAAATATTAAGGAGGAATCAAAATGAAACGAAACAACTAGTACAACAGGAAACTGGGATAGTGACTGAAGTGAAGAATTCAATAGATCAAATGAAAAACACAATAGAGAGCCTTACAAACAGAATGGGAGAAGCAGAAGAGAGAATATCGGACTTAGAAGACAGAGAACAGGAAAGGATACAGTCAGACCAAAGAAAGGAAGAGGAAATTAGGAATCTAAAACATATTGTCGGGAATCTTCAGGATACTATTAAAAAAACCAACATTCGGGTTCTAGGAGTTCCTGAAGGCATGGAGAGGGAGAAAGGATTAGAAGGCCTTTTTAGTGAGTTATTAGCAGAAAATTTCCCAGGTTTGGAGAAGGACAGAGAAATCCTAGTACAGGAAGCTCACAGAACCCCTAATAAACACGACCAAAAGAGACCCTCACCACGGCACGTTGTAATTAAACTCTCCACAGTGAAACATAAAGAAAAGATCCTAAAATGTGCAAGAGAGAAACGTCAGATTACTCTCAGAGGATCTCCAATCAGACTCACAGCTGACTTCTCATCAGAAACTCTACAAGCTAGGAGGGAATGGCAAGATATAGCCCAGGTACTAAGAGAGAACAACTGCCAGCCCAGAATATTATATCCTGCAAAGCTATCATTTGTGAATGAAGGTGAAATAAAGACTTTTCATAACAAACAGAAATTGAAAGAATTTGTTGCCACTCGTCCAGCCCTGCAAAAGATGCTTAAAGATGTGTTACACACAGAAACAAAGAAACACGGTCATCAATATGAAAGAAGGTAAAGGAAGGAAACCAAGGAAGGAAAGCTCACAGCAAAAGATCACAGGAAATTCAAAGCATATATTAGAACTTATCTTTGGCAAATGGCAGGGCAAAGTTACCACTTATCATTAGTCACATTGAACGTGAATGGCCTGAACTGTCCAGTTAAAAGACACCGTTTGGCTGATTGGGTTAAAAAACAAAACCCATCTATTTGCTGCCTACAAGAAACACATCTTTCCAACAAAGATCCATACAGACTGAAAGTGAAAGGCTGGAAAAAGATATACCATGCCAACAGAAATGAAAAAAGAGCAGGCGTAGCCATCTTAATATCAGACACCATAAACTTTACCACAAAAACCATTAAGAGAGACAAAGAGGGACACTACATAATGATTAAGGGATCAATTCAACAGGAAGATATAACAATTATCAATGTATATGCACCTAACTACAGGGCACCGGTTTATCTAAAAGATTTGTTAACGGACTTAAAGGGAGACTTAGACCCCAATACAATAGTACTGGGGGACTTCAATACTCCACTCTCAGAAATAGACAGATCAATAGGACAGAAGATCAACAAGGATACAGTAGATTTAAACGACACTATAGCCCAAATGGATCTAACAGATATATACAGAACTTTCAATCCTACAGCTAAAGATTATACATTCTTCTCAGCAGTACATGGAACCTTCTCTAGGATTGACCACATACTAGGCCATAAAGCAAGTCTCAGCAAATCCAAAAGAATTAGAATCATACCATGCAGCTTCTCAGACCATAAAGGAATGAAGTTGGAAATTAGCAACTCAGGAATCCCTAGAGCATACGCAAACACATGGAGATTGAACAACATGCTCCTGAATGAACAATGGGTCATAGAAGAAATCAAAAGAGAAATCAAAAACTTTCTGGAAGTAAATGAGGATAACAGCACAACATACCAAAACTTATGGGACGCAGCAAAAGCAGTGTTAAGAGGAAAGTTTATATCAATAGGTGCCTACATCAAGAAATTGGAAAGGCACCAAATAGATGAGCTTTCTATTCACCTCAAGGATCTAGAAAACCTACAGCAAACCAGACCCAAATCTAGTAGGAGAAGAGAAATAATTAAAATCAGAGAAGAAATCAACAGGATTGAATCAAGAAAAACGTTACAAAAAATCAGCCAAACGAGGAGCTGGTTTTTTGAAAAAATAAACAAAATTGACACCCCATTGGCCCAACTAACTAAAAAAAGAAGAGAAAAGACCCAAATCAATAAAATCAGAGATGAAAAAGGAAATGTAACAACAGACACCACAGAAATAAAAAGAATCATCAGAAATTACTACAAGGACTTGTATGCCAGCAAACAGGGAAACCTATCAGAAATGGATAGATTCCTGGACACATGCAACCTACCTAAATTGAACCAGGAAGACATCGAAAACCTAAACAGACCCATAACTGAGACAGAAATTGAAACAGTCATAAAGGCCCTCCCAACAAAGAAAAGCCCAGGACCAGATGGATTCACTGCTGAATTCTACCAGACATTTAAAGAAGAACTAACTCCAATTCTTCTCAAACTATTCAGAACAATTGAAGAAGAGGGAATCCTCCCAAATTCTTTCTATGAAGCCAGCATCACCTTAATTCCTAAGCCGGGAAAAGATGCAGCACTGAAAGAGAATTACAGACCAATATCCCTGATGAACATAGATGCAAAAATCCTCAATAAAATTCTCGCCAATAGAATGCAACAACACATCAGAAAGATCATCCACCCAGACCAAGTGGGATTCATCCCTGGTATGCAGGGATGGTTTAATGTGCGCAAGACAATCAATGTGATACACCACATTAACAGACTGCAGAAGAAAAACCATATGATTCTCTCAATAGATGCCGAGAAAGCATTTGATAAAATACAACACCCGTTCATGATGAAAACTCTAAGCAAACTGGGTTTGGAAGGAACATTCCTCAATACAATCAAAGCAATCTATGAAAAACCCACAGCCAACATCCTATTGAATGGGGAAAAGTTGGAAGCATTTCCACTGAGATCTGGGACCAGACAGGGATGTCCACTCTCACCACTGCTATTCAATATAGTTCTGGAGGTTCTAGCCAGAGCTATTAGGCAAGAAAAAGAAATTAAAGGGATACAAATTGGGAAGGAAGAACTCAAACTATCCCTCTTTGCAGATGACATGATTCTTTATTTAGGGGACCCAAAGAACTCTACCAAGAGACTATTGGAACTCATAGAAGAGTTTGGCAAAGTAGCAGGGTATAAAATCAATGCACAAAAATCAACAGCCTTTGTATACACAGACAATGCCATGGCTGAGGAAGAAATTCTAAGATCAATCCCATTCACAATAGCTACAAAAACAATCAAATACCTTGGAATAAACTTAACCAAGGACGTTAAAGATCTCTACGATGAAAATTACAAAACCTTAAAGAAAGAAATAGAAGAGGATACCAAGAAATGGAAAAATCTTCCATGCTCATGGATTGGAAGAATCAATATCATCAAAATGTCCATTCTCCCAAAAGCAATTTATAGATTCAATGCAATACCAATCAAGATACCGAAGACCTTCTTCTCAGATCTGGAAAAATTGGTGCTGAAATTTATATGGAGGCACAAGAGACCTCGAATAGCTAAAGCAATCTTGTACAACAAAAACAAAGCCGGAGGCATCACAATACCAGATTTCAGGACATACTACAGGGCAGTTGTAATCAAAACAGCATGGTACTGGTACAGAAACAGAAGGATAGACCAATGGAACAGAATTGAAATACCAGAAATCAACCCAAACATCTACAGCCAACTTATATTTGATCAAGGATCTAAAACTAATTCCTTGAGCAAGGACAGTCTATTCAATAAATGGTGCTGGGAAAATTGGATTTCCACGTGCAGAATCATGAAGCAAGACCCCTACCTTACACCTTACACAAAAATCCACTCAACATGGATTAAAGACCTAAATCTACGACCTGACACCATCAAGTTACTAGAGAACATTGGAGAAACCCTTCAAGATATTGGCACAGGCAAAGAGTTTCTGGAAAAGACCCGGGAGGCACAGGCAGTCAAAGCCAAAATTAACTATTGGGATTGCATCAAATTGAGAAGTTTCTGTACTGCAAAAGAAACAGTCAGGAGAGTGAAGAGACAACCGTCAGAATGGGAAAAAATATTTGCAAACTATGCAACAGATAAAGGGTTAATAACCAGAATCTACAAAGAGATCAAGAAACTCCACAAAAACAAAACCAACAACCCAATTAAGAGATGGGCCAAGGACCTCAATAGACATTTTTCAAAAGAGGAAATCCAAATGGCCAACAGGCACATGAAAAAATGTTCAAGGTCATTAGCAATCAGAGAAATGCAAATCAAAACCACAATGAGGTTCCACCTCACCCCGGTTAGAATGGCTCACATTCAGAAATCTACCAACAACAGATGCTGGCGAGGATGTGGGGAAAAAGGGACACTAACCCACTGTTGGTGGGAATGCAAACTGGTCAAGCCACTATGGAAATCAGTCTGGAGATTCCTCAGAAACCTGAAGATAACCCTACCGTTCGACCCAGCCATCCCACTCCTTGGAATTTACCCAAAGGAATTTAAATTGGCAAACAAAAAAGCGGTCTGCAGCCTAATGTTTATTGCAGCACAATTCACAATAGCTAAGACCTGGAACCAACCTAAATGCCCATCAACGGTAGACTGGATAAAGAAATTATGGGATATGTACTCTTTAGAATACTATACTGCAGTAAGAAACAACGAAATCCAGTCATTTGCAACAAAATGGAGGAATCTGGAACACATCATGCTGAGTGAAATAAGCCAGTCCCAAAGGGACAAATACCATATGTTCTCCCTGATCGGTGACAACTGACTGAACACCAAAAAGGAAACTTGTTGAAGTGAAAGGGACACTATGGGAAACGGTGACTTGATCAGCATAGCCCTGACTGTTAATGAACAACTTAATACATTATCCCTCTTAGTAGTTTTTTTGTCTGTTCTACTTAATATGACTGATTTAATTCTGTAATTAATACACAGTTATTCTTAAGTGTTGAAATTTAACTGAATTGTGATCCCTGTTAAACATAAGAGTAGGAATAAGAGAGGGAAGAGATATATAATTTGGGACATGCTCAAGCTGACTTGCCCCAAATGGTAGAGTTAGAAACATACCAGGGGATTCCAATTTAATCCCATCAAGGTGGCATGTACCAATGCCATCTCACTAGTCCAAGTGATCAATTTCAGTTCGCAATTGATCATAATGAAAGGACTAAGAGTCAAAGGGAGCACATAAGCAAGTCTAGTACCTGCTAACACTATCCGATAGAATAAATAAAGGGGAGAGTGATCCAACATGGGAAGTGAGATACTCAGCAGACTCATAGAATGGCAGATGCCCTAAATAGCACGCTGGCCTCAGAATCAGCCCTAAAGGCACTCGGATCTGGCTGAAAAGCCCATGAGAGTATTTCAGGCATGGAAAGCCAAGACACTCTGGCAAAAGATCTCTGTGAGTGAGATCTCAGTGGAAAGAACAGGTCTTCAAAGAAGGAGGTACCTTTCTCTGAAGGGAGGAGAGAACCTCCACTTTGACTATGACCTTGTCTAAACAAGATAAGAGTCGGAGAACTCAAGGGGCTTCCATAGCCTTGGAAACTCATGACTGGAGCATAGGGAGATTACTGATGCCATAGACAGGAGTGTCAATTGGTAAAGTCAACAACAGGAGTCACTGTGCACTTACTCCTCATGTAGGATCTCTGTCCTTAATGTGCTGTGCATTGAGATTTAATGCTATAATGAGTACTCAAATAATATATTTCACTTTGTGTTTCTATGGGGGTGCAAACTGTTGAAATCTTTACTTAATGCATACTAAACTGATCCTCTGTTAAAAAAAAAAAAAAAAAAAAAAAAAAAAGAAAAGAAAAGAAAAGAAAAGAAACTATCAACTCCCAACTTGACTCTCACTGGGATTAAACATGACAATAGGTCTGATCTGATTTCATCATCATTAAAAAAAATCATCTATTATTTTTCACTTTATGTTTCTGTGTGGGAGCAAACTGTTGAAAGCCTTACTTAATGTATACTAAGCTGATCTTCTGTATATTAAGATAATCGAAAATGAATCTTGATGTGAATGGAAGGGGAGAGGGAGTGGGAAAGGGGAGGGTTGTGGGTGGGAGGGACGGTATGGGGGGGAAGCCATTGTAATCCATAAATCGTACTTTGGAAATTTATATTCATTATATAAAAGTTAAAAAAAAAATAAAAAATAAATAAAAAATTAAAAAAAAAAAAAAAAAAAAAAAAAAAAAAAAAAAAAAAAAAAAAAAAAAAAAAGAAACAGATGGATAGACCAATGGAACAGAATTGAAACATCAGAAATCAATCCAAACATCTACAGCCAACTCATATTTGATCAAGGGTCCAAAACCAATCCCTGGAGTAAGGACAGTCTATTCGATAAATGGTGCTGGGAAAATTGGATTTCCACGTGCAGAAGCATGAAGCAAGACCCCTACCTTTCACCTTACACAAAAATCCACTCAACATGGACTAAAGACTTAAATCTACGACCTGACACCGTCAAATTATTAGAGAGCATTGGAAAAACCCTGCAAGATATAGGTACCGGCAATGACTTCTTGGAAAACACCCCAGAAGCACAGGCAGTCAAAGCCAAAATTAACATTTGGGATTGCATCAAATTGAGAAGTTTCTGTACTGCAAAAGAAACAGTCAGGAAAGTGAAGAGACAACCGACAGAATTGGAAAATATATTTGCAAACTATGCAACAGATAAAGGGTTAATAACCAGAATCTACAAAGAAATCAAGAAACTCCACAACATCAAAACAAACAACCCACTTAAGAGATGGGCCAAGGACCTCAATAGACATTTTTCAAAAGAGGAAATCCAAATGGCCAACAGGCACATGAAAAAATGTTCAAGATCACTAGCAATCAGGGAAATGCAAATCAAAACCACAATGAGGTTTCACCTCACCCCAGTTAGAATGGCTCACATTCAGAAATCTACCAACAATAGATGCTGGAGAGGATATGGGGAAAAAGGGACACTAACCCACTGTTGGTGGGAATGCAAACTGGTTAAGCCACTATAGAAGTCAGTCTGGAGATTCCTCAGAAACCTGAATATAACCCTACCATTCAACCCAGCCATCCCACTCCTTGGAATTTACCCAAAGGAAATGAAATTGGCAAACAAAAAAGCTGTCTGCACCTTAATGTTTATTGCAGCTCAATTCACAATAGCTAAGACCTGGAACCAACCCAAATGCCCATCAACAGTAGACTGGATAAAGAAATTATGGGACATGTACTCTATAGAATACTATACAGCAGTCAAAAACAATGAAACCCAGTCATTTGCAACAAGATGGAGGAGTCTGGAAAACATCATGCTGAGTGAACTAAGCCAGTCCCAAAGAGACAAATATTATATGGTCTCCCTGATTGGCAACAACTAACTGAGCACCAAAGGGGAAACCTGTTGACGTGAATTGGACACTATGAGAAACAGTGACTTGATCAGCTCTTGTCCTGACTGTTGATGTACAATGTAATACTTTATACATGTTAGTATTTTTTTTGTTCTAGTACTATTGGTTGAACTCTATAATTAACACACAATTATTCTTAGGTGTTTAAATTTTAACTGAAAAGTGATCCCTGTTAGGAATTTGGAAAACATTATGCTGAGTGAAATAAGTCAGTCCCAAAGGGACAAATATCATATGTTCTCCCTGATCAGTGACAACTAACCAAGCACCAAAAAGGAAACTGGTTAAAGTGAAATGAACACTATGAAAAACGGTGACTTGATCAGCCCTTGCCCTGACTGTTGATGAACAACTTAATACATTATCCCTCTTAGTATTTTTTTGTTTGTTCTACTTAATACTTTTGGTTGAATACTGTAATCAATACACAGTTATTCTTAAGTGTTGAAATTTAACTGAAAAGTGATTGCTGGTAAATATAAGAATAGGAATAAGAGAGGGAAGAGATGTGCAATTTGGGACATGCTCAAGCTGACTTGCCCCAAACAGTAGAGTTAGAAACATACCAGGGGATTCCAATTCAATCCCATGAAGGCAGCATGTACCAATGCCATCTCACTAGTCCAAGTGATCAATTTCTGTTCACAATTGATCATAATGATAGGACTAAGAGCCAAAGAGATTACATAAATAAGACTAGTGTCTGCAAATATTAACTGATAGAATCAAAAAGGGAGAGAATGATGCAACATGGGAAGTGAGATACACAGCAGACTCATAGAATGGCAGATGTCCTAAACAGCACTCTGGCCTCTGAATCAGCCCTTAAGGCATGTGAATCTGGCTGAAAAGCCCATGAGAGTATTTCAGGCATGGAAAGCCAAGACACTCTAGCAAAAAAAAAAAAAATGACCTAAATGAAAGATCTCCATGAGTGAGATCCCAGTGGAAAGAACAGGTCATCAAAGAAGAAGGTACCTTTCTCTGAAGGGAGGAGAGAACTTTCATTCTGACTACGACCTTGCCTAAATATGATCAGAGTCGGTGAACTCAAAAGGCTTCCATAGCCTTGACAACTATGACAAGAGCCTAGGGTGATTACTGATGCCATAAACAAGAGTGTCAATTTGTTAAGTCAACAACAGGAGTCACTGTGCACTTACTCCTCATGTAGGATCTCTGTCCTTAACGTGCTATACAGTGTGATTTAATGCTATAACTAGTACTCAAACAGTATTTTTCACTTTTTGTTTCTGTGTGGGTGCAAACTGTTGAAATCTTTACTTAATGTAGGCTAAACTGATCTTCTGTATATAAAGAGAATTGAAAATGAATCTTGATGTCAATGGAAGGGGAGAGGGAGCGGGAAAGGGGAGGGTTGCTGTTGGGAGGGAAGTTATGAGGGGGAAGCCATTGTACTCCATAAGCTGTACTTCGGAAATTTATATTCATTAAATAAAAGTTAAAAAAAAATTAAAAAACTTGTTTTCAAAACAAAAAGTGTATTATCACAAAAAATAAAGAAAAATAAGAAAGGAAGAAGGGTGGGAAAGAGGGAGGGATGAAGGGAGGAAGGCAGGATGTGGTGAGATGTGTCATTATGTTCTTAAAATTGTATGTATGGGGCCGGCGCCACAGCTCACTAGGCTAATCCTCCACCTAGCGGCGCCGGCACACCGGGTTCTAGTCCCGGTTGGGGCGCCAGATTCTGTCCCGGTTGCCCCTCTTCCAGGCCAGCTCTCTGCTGTGGCCAGGGAGTGCAGTGGAGGATGGCCCAGGTGCTTGGGCCCTGCACCCCATGGGAGACCAGGAAAAAGCACCTGGCTCCTGGCTCCTGCTATCGGATCAGCGCGGTGCGCCGGCCACAGCGCGCTGGCCACGGCGGCCATTGGAGGGTGAACCAACGGCAAAGGAAGACCTTTCTCTCTGTCTCTCTCTCTCACTGTCCACTCTGCCTGTCAAAAAAAAAATAAAAATAAAAAAATAAAAAAAACAAAATTGTATGTATGAAATACGTACAATTTGTTCAATTATATAAATTAAAAAATTAAATAAAATAAGATGGCTTAATGAAGGACAACCTGGTGGGGAAAAATAACAGAAAACTTCTCTAATTGGAGGGAAAAAAAGAAGACCAATACAGGAAGCACACAGAACTAATAGATATGACCAGAATACTTCTTCATCATGGTACATTGTAGTCAAACTTTCCACAGCAAAACCTAAAGAAAAGATTCTAAAATGTGCACAAAAGAAATGTCAGATTGCTTTCAGAGATCTCCAATGAGACTCACAGCTGACTTCTCATCAGAAATCCTACAGACTAGGAGAGAGTGGCAAGATATAGTCTAAGTCTTAAGAGACAAAAAGTGTCAACCCAGAACTCTGTACTCTGCAAAGCTCTCAATAATGAATGAAGGCAAAATAAAGACCTTCCACAACAAATAGAAATTGAAAGAATTTGTCACCATTCATCCAGCCTAAAAAAGATGCTTAAGGATGTGCTACACACAGAAACACAGAAATGTAGTCATCACGATGAAAGAACGGGAAGGCAGAAAATCTCCTAGTAAAAGTACAAAGGAAATCCGAAGCCAACAATAGAAATATTTTTGGGAAAATGGCAGGGCCAAGTCATTACTTATCAATAGTCACCTTGAATGTAAATGGCCTAAATTCTCCAATTAAATGATACAAACTGGCTGAATGTGTTTTAAAAAAACAATAAGACTCATCTATTTCTGCCTACAAGAAACACACCTCACCAACAAAGAAATATGAAGCCTGGAAGTGAAAGGAAAGAAAAGAGTATTTCATGCAAATGGAAAGCAAAAATGAACATGTATAGCCAACCTAAAATCAGACCAAAAAAGGCTTTAACACAAAAAAAATTTAAAAGAGACAAGAAATGCACTATGTGATGATTAAAGGATCAGTTCAATAGGAAGATGTGACTATCATAAATGTATATGCACCCAATTAAGGGCACTTGGCTATTTAAAAGAAATGTCAATGGCTTGGGCTCCTTCATCTGCTTGGGAGACCAGGAGGAAGCACCTGGCTCCTGGCTTTGGATTGGCACAGCTCCAACCATAACGGCTATTTGGGGGGTGAACCAACAGAAGGAAGACCTTTCTCTCTGTCTCTCTAACTCTGTTAAATAAATTTTTAAAAAATGTTTAAATAAAAGAGTTTTGAGAAAGTATGCAAACATAAAGAGACTGAATAACATATTACTGAATGAACAGTGGGTCATAGAAGCAATCAAGAGAAATCAAAAATTTTCTGAAAATGACAATACATCATATCAAAACGTGAGACAACAAAAAGCAGTGTTAAGAAGGACATTTGGCTGGCCCCGCGGCTCAATAGGCTAATCCTCTGCCTGCGGCGCCGGCACTCCAGGTTCTAGTCCCGGTTGGGGCGCCAGACTCTGTCCCGGTTGCCCCTCTTCCAGGCCAGCTCTCTGCTGTGGCCAGGGAGTGCAGTGGAGGATGGCCCAAGTGCTTGGGCCCTGCACCTCATGGGAGACCAGGATAAGTACCTGGCTCCTGCCATCGGATCAGCGCGGTGCGCCGGCCGCAGCGCGCCAGGCATGGCGGCCATTGGAGGGTGAACCAATGGGAAAGGAAGACCTTTCTCTCTGTCTCTCTCTCTCTCACTGTCCACTCTGCCTGTCAAAAAATAAAAAAAAAGAATTACAATAATGAGCTATATGCCCCACAAATTGGAAAGCTAGAATTGGATAGATTCTTGGACACATACAACCAACCAAATTTGAGCAATGAAGACATAGAAAATGTAAACAGACCAATAACCAAGATGGAAATTGAATCAGTAATAAAGACCCTCCCAACAAAGAAACGCCCAGGAACAAATGGCTTCACTGCTGAATTCTACCAGACATTTAAAGATCTAATTCCAATTCTATTCAAACTATTTGACAAAATTGAAAGGTAGGGAATCCTCCCAAACTCCTTCCATGAAGCCAGCATCACCTTAAATCCTAAACCAGAACAAGATACAATAGAGAAAGTGAACTATAGACCAATATCTCTGAAGAACATAGATGTAAAAATCCCAGCAAAATACTAGGTAATCTAATCCAACAACATATCGGAAAGATCTTTCACCCAGACCAAGTGGAATTTATCCCTGGTATGCAAGGATGGTTCAACATTCACAAATCAGTGAAGGAGAGAGATTCCAAGATGGCAGATTAGGAAACAACATGATGCTCCAGACTAGGAATAAACAGTGAAAGAAATCAGTGTAGGAAGTGTACTCTCAGGGCAGAACTGGAGAGAAAACTTCACTGGAAATCCTAAAAGAAGAAGAGGAATGCCATGGACCTGCATGGAGGGTGCAGACATACAGCATGAACATGGGCACAACACATGACTGCAATGGCTGAGAGCTGGAGCAGGTGGCAGCTTGGAAACAGAGTTGGTGAAACCAGCCTGCAGCAACTCATGGTGGTATAGCTAGAGAGAGTATGTGGTGTGAGTCTGGACTAGTGCCCTGGGGGCTAGCAATTCCAACAGTTTCCTGTGGCCCCAGTGGAAGTAGAGGGTACACATTTGTCTCACTCCTACTTCCCACAAAAGTGCCCACTGGCCAGCTGAAAAAGGGCAGAAGCCATGTTGGGTTTGGGGACCAGCGCTGTTGCTTAGTGGGTAAAGCCACCACCTGCAGTGCTGACATCCCATATGGGTGCCAGTTTGAATACCAGCTGCTCCACTTCTGATCCAGCCTTTGCAATGGCCTGGGAAAGCAGTAGAAGATGGCCCATGTCCTTGGGCACCTGCACACATGTCGCAGACCTGGAAGAAATTCCTGGCTTCACATCAGCCTAGCTCCAAACGTTGCAGCCATCTGGGGAGTGAACTATCAGATGGAAGACCTCTTTCTCTCTCTCTCTCTGCCTCTCTGTAACTCTGCTTTTCAAATAAATAAGTAAATAAATCTTAAAAAATATTAACAGAGGACATGGCATTGTGTCATAGCCAATAAAGCTGCTGCCTGTGACAATGGCATCCCACATGAATGTGTTTGAGTCCTGGTTGCTCCACTTCCATCCAGTTCCCTGCAAGTGGCCTGGGGAAAGCAACAGAAGGTGGCCCAAGTGTTTGGGCCCCAGCCACCCACGTGGGAGACTTAGATGAAGTCCTGCCTCCTGGCTTCAGCCTGGCCTAGCCCTGGCTATTTCAGCCATCTGGGGAGTGAAGCATCAGATGGAAAATCTCTCTCTCTCTCTCTCTCTCTTCCTCTGCCTCTCTGTAACTCTGATTTTCAAATAAATAAATAGATAAATAAATCTTAAAAGATTAACAGAGGAGCTGGTATTGTGCCATATCCAATAAAGCCGCTGCCTGTGACACTAGCATCCCATGTGAGTGCCAGTTTGAGTCCTGGCTGCTCCACTTCCAATCCAGTTCCCTGCAAGTGGCCTGGGGAAAGCAACAGAAAGTGGCCCAAGTGCTTGGACCCCAGCCACCCACGTGGGAGACCTAGATGAAGTCCTGCTATTTCATCCATCTTGCAAGTGAACCTACAGACAGGAGATCTCTCTCTCTCTCTCTCTCTCTCTCTCTCTCTCTCTCTCTCTCTCCCTCCCTCCCTCCCTCCCTCCCTCGCTCTGGTTTTCAAGTAAATAAATATTTAAAAAAAGAAGTAACAGAAAAAAGAATGTCATGTCCTAGTGCAGTATTGTGGCAGGAACTTGAATGCTTAATTCTTTCCAACATAACTAGACATAACAGAGCAATGAGAGTGATCTGACAGGCCCAGCAATGCTGCTTATTACTGAGTGAGCTTGAGCAAGCCATTCACCTCCCTGGGCCTCAGTTCCTCATCTGTAAAATAGGATGACAGTCTGCCACGGTTGAAATTCAGACAATGCCAGGAAACAGAATAAACAAACAGTAATTAAACTTTTTCCACACTATTAAACCAGTTTAATCTATAAGTGAAACAATTTAGAATAATGTTAAGTGAAAAGGAGAAAATGCCTACGCGAGCTTCTCTGCAAACGATTAACTTCTGCTCCAAAGGCTGCACCCAGGTTAGGTCTTCTAAGCTTCTCACAGGTGAGAATTTCCCTTCCTCACCTCTCAGGAACTCGGGTGCATGGTGTGGTGTGGGCAGGGAAAGGAATAACACCGGGACTATTGGAAATTTGGGGATGAGCTCTTTGGGAACTCGGAGTCCAACACTGATCTGGCCTTAGGGACCCTCTGTGAGGAACATGCCAGTTTGGGTAAGAAAATAACAAAATAGCAGCTGTACTGCAGCCAGAGCTCTGCGTCAGGAAGCACACCCACCTTGTGCCTCAGGCTCAGAGCCGTTTCCTGATTCTTGATGCCATTCCCAGAAGTGACCTCAGGGTGGCACTGCTTCATTTTCAACGGTGGACCCTCTTGCCGTGCCACCAGGCTGGGAAACTAGCCGGTGCTCTCCAGCTAAACTCTGCTACAGGCTGAGGAGTGACAAAACAAAACAGAACAGAACAAAAAGAGACTCAGAGGGCACCATGAAGTAAAATTGTAATTCATCAGCCCCTGTTCCCTGCATTCCACAGCCCTCTGTTCATCAAGGACCCCAGGACTAGGACTAGGTCCCCACTTCTACATTTTAGGTCCAACAATATTTGTCCCACTCTGGGCAAAAGTACAAATGGAGGCTCATGTAGTCTATATATAAGTATTTTTAAGTTACTAAATCAAGGTAATAAACTGCTAATTGTTGCCCATCATTGAGATTTTATCGACGTTGAAGGCCCAGTACAGACATTTCACTCTACACACAATTCTTAACCCAGTACCAAAAATCAAAAAGGCCATGAATTGTCATTTTTTAAAGTTATCCCAGTGACTTTGCAGCTTCAAATTTGGAGGCAACTCTTCTTTAAGACTGTATCAATTCCTAGTATCTTCAAATGTTGATACACCTTACAGAAATCCCAATTCACAATGTAATATCATGTACACAACATACTCAAATTTTTAATATTTCACAGCACATTAACAAAATTATTAGAAAAACTAGACAGCCACAACCAAAGATGTTACAGAGTGCACACAGTCTGACAAGGCAACCAGCAGTGGTTTTCTGTAGGAAACAATTCTACTAAACATGGGAGTCAAAGTAACTGAAAATATCTAAGACAGATTAAATGCACAACTTTGACTCCAAATTTCCATTTAGTATTTGTTGTATTATAGGATATAACAACTATCCCCCACACATATGGAATATTAAGCTGACACCCAAGATAGTCAAAGCCTCCCATAATAGTAGCAAAAAAAAAAAAAAAAACAGCAAATGATTTCAATTACTTTTAAAAATTTAAACTTAAAAATAGAATGGGGTGGGCTTTCCTGCTTCTTAAAAGTGTTTCTAGAACTACTAAAAAGTTTGCTTTTACAAAATAGTTGATAAAACATTCCTCTGGGGCTGGTGTTTGAGATGTAGCAGGTAATGCCATCACCTGTGATACTGGCATCCCATATGGGCACTGGTTTCAGTACAAGCTCACTCCACTTCCCACTCAACTCCTTGCCAATGCAACTGGGAGAGCAGCACATGGCCCAAGTACTTGGGCCCCTGCCAACCCATGTGGGAGACCCAGAGGCTCCTGGTTCCTGGGTTAAGACAGGCCAACCCCTGGCCATTGTAACCTTTTGGAGAATGAACAAACAAATGAAATATTCTCTCCCTCTCTCTCTCTTCCTCTCTCTCTCATTTTGCCTTTCAAATAAATAATCTCTATAATGGTAAAAAAAAAAAACCGTCTGGATTTTAAAAGAAGGAGGACAGGGACCATTGATGGACATGGGTGTGATATTAAACCAGACTTGGCTTCTTTCTCTCTGACTTCATCAGAGGCTGGACTCCCTCCTTTCAGTTTTCTGCAGACCAATCTTTAGTTCCTTGGTTAGCCACCTGGGCCCCTTTTCCCTTGGCTCTTCTCTTCCCTTTTGTTTGCACTTTTTTGCCCAACATCCTTCCCGGCTGCTTTTGGGGCTTTGTTTCAGCTTTTGCAGGAGCAGATTGAGCAGACAACCTCGTTGATCTCCTCGTGGGCCCTTCCTTCACCTCCCCTTTCAGGATCTTGGCCACAGGGAGGGCACAGGCCAGGTGCCTGTGGCCCACAGTGTGCCAAGAGCCTTCACGACTCCGGGCTGCCTGGCCACTGCCCTCAACTGTTAATGCTAAACAAAGTACGTTCCACTCTTCTACCTTGTTGTACACAGCTTCATAACCACCCAAAAGGTCTGGTGGAGGTTTTGGATGTTGAGACTCTTTGGAGATCTACTTCTGGCCCTTGGCCCACCCCCATCCTCTCAGATTAAACCGAGTCTCCCATGGGTGCATGTGGATTGGCCACGTTCCAAACACACCCGCATTCCCCAGGACCCTGGAAACAGCCACCCTCAGTCACTCCTGGACCTGGTATGTGAATACGGATCATGAAGTCCACCTTTGGGAACAGAGACCCAGAGAAGATGCACTTGCAGGCTCTGGAAGAGGATTTGCTGACTTTAGGCAGAAATTCTGGAGTCCTGATACCTGGAGCACAGTCCAGAGTGGACTAGACCTTGAATGAGTTCTAATGTTTGGAGTCCTTTACCTGTAGGAAGGCACATGGACTAAGTGGGTACAAAAGAGGTGTTTCACTTGCTCTGGATCCTGGAAATTGGGCTGGAGAGATAGAATATTCTGAACCCCCTCCACCACTCTGGATTGTCCCTAGACCCCTCGGCTTCTGAAAATCTGGGGTGGGGGAGGCTACGTCCCCTCTCAGTTCCTTTTTCTTCTGCAGAGGCCTCTTGGTCCAATGACCGGCACCAGGAAGGAGCTTCCCCCTTGGGCAAGACCACCGTAGCTGCCCCATAGACTTTCTCTCTCAGATCTCAACAAAATCCCATTGAAAACAGCTACCAAGAACCCAGTGTTCAGTAGAGGCCCACAGCGGAGGAGGAGTGTCCTTTCACAAGTACAGAGTGCTATTTCTCTTGCAAAGGACAGATAATTCCAGCCTAATGCAACCCTTCCTCTGCCCAGTCTCTAGCTGATGGGAAAGCAGTCTCCTGAAGCAGTTCCAGTGAGAGATAAGGGCTCTCTGCCTGGAGTGAATAATTCATGAACACTCAGGATGGGGCACTCGGACAACCGCCAAGCTCTGTGCTCAGGGGACACAGCAAGAAATTCGAAAAGCCTAATGGAAATTTCCTCTCCTCTCTTCCACCTCCCACCCTGCTTCTGTTCCCTGTTTGGGGCCCCCTTCTCTGCTATGCCTGATCATAACTCCTCACCAATGCTCCTATGCCAGGACATTCAGGAGGGGGCAGCTGGCCTCCCCGAACAGCCACATGGCAACCACCCAGCATTCTCAACAAAATGCACGTTGTTGCTAGTCAAGCTGGCATGATCCTGCACACCTGCCTCCCAAGACATGGAAGAAATCCAAACTGCCTATTGTTTGTCCTTGGGAGGACACCTACAGATTACTTCCTATTTCAATTTCCTGACCAAGAAATCTGACCAAAATTCCTATGGATGGTCTGATCGTCCCAACTCACAACTGGGAAAGAGGCCCTGAATTTCTTGTCATCACTCTGGGCAGACTGGGGATTGGATGGACTTAAACAGAAGAAAAACATATAGCTCTACTGCAGGGATGGGCTTGAGAAGTCTGACTGATGAGCTGATGATATATGAGGCCCTTCAATAGGTGCATGGAAATTGGAATTAAAAGGTAAGTTTATTTTGGTTCCAAAATATATTTTGAAATCAATGTATACAAGGGATCTTCAAAAACTTCGTGGAAAATAAATATTATGAAAACAAAACTATGCATGGATCTCAGCATTTTTGTACCAGAATAAAGTTATCTTAATATCATTTTCCATCTATCATTTTGAAATACCCTCATACAAAAAGCATGATAATCACAGGTGTCATTCCAGAGAGGATGAGTGCCAGGGCAGGGGCTGATCTCCAGAAATGAGGGAGCAAGGTGTCTGTCACAAACAAAGGCCAACAGGCTCCCTGTCATGCCACTGTCCCACACCAAGGCCAAGTGAGGCCCTAAAAGGAACACAACATCCTCTGTGACCTTGGGGGCCCAGTACCGCAATGCCTCAGCTTTTGGTCCCTGTTCCTTTCAGATACCTGCACAGCCTTTTGTACCAAAAGAGGGACTTGGGTTCAAAGGCTTCTCACAGAAAAGCTTGCTCTTCTACCTAATCCCCTAGAATCACCCAATACAAAGGACTTCTTCACCTGTTTCCTCCAGACCAGCACTTCACCAGAAAGAGCTTAGGTATCAAAAAACTAAAGATTTATCTGCCCTGTGCTGTATCCCAAAAGAACACTACACAAAAAGACAAAGGACAGGTCAAGTCCTCAATGGACTGCCTTGATATAGATGCAAGTCTAACACTCAAGACTTGGGTACTAAGTCCAAGTACAATTTGATTGTTTCTTCTTTGATGCATGCAAACTTTTTCCCCACCAGATGATGAAAGTGATTTGTACTCACTATGGAACACCTGAAAAGTTCAGAACAAAGACAAGGGGCAGGAGAGGATTCAAATCTCACTACCCAGAGGCCAATCATTAATATTTTGGCATATTCATTTTTTGTTTCATACCTTTTGTTATTTATTTTGAAATCAGGATGATGGTGATTTAACAGCTGAAGACTGAAGCCCTCTGGAGGTGTCTTCACCCACACATCCGATGGTTTGGCCAGGACACCAGCTGGGCTGAGCCAGATACCTGCACATGGTCTCTGCATGAGGTCTCTCCACATGGGCAAGTTTGAGCTTCCTCAAATGGGCTGGTGGTTGGGATCTAAGAGAAGCCATCCCAAGAAGGCAAAGAGCAAGTTATTTCTGATCAAGGCTCAGAAATCAAAGCAACATGTAGCACCATGCTACATTGGGCAACGCTGCCACTCCGTTTGCACAGGTTCAAGTCATGGAGTTTCTAGAAGAGCTTATAGACAGGAGATTTTGTTGAATCCATCTTGGGAAAACACATCTGCCATGTTTTTTTCTAATTCTTGCACAAAGAGTAATACATGAATAGTTTATAATTCTGTGTGTCTCCCTGACCAAAGGTAACCACTCTCCTGGTTTGTCTGATTCATGCTCTTGTTTTTTAATATGTAATTTTGCCACTTCAAGCTTGTCCCTAATTAGTATATTGTTTAGAGATTCCTGCCTGCAAAATTTCTAAAAATTGAATCATAAAAAGATAGTCTTGGGGCATACCCAATGGATAAAGGAAGAACAGACACAGGATAGTCTCAATAAACACTCCACTTAGGAAGGAAATACGGGAGACATAGTAGTTACCAGTCTATGGAAATCTTGAAATTGCACTGGGCTCACATTACAAGGAACCCCTATCCTGACAGTAGGGAGTGTTCCTTGATTAGCTTCAGGCCATTGTCCTTCATGGCTGTTTTTTTATGTTTTAATTTATTTTTTATTTATGTAAAGAGGAGAGAAAGAGAATCTTCCAAACTCTGGTTCAGTACCCAGATAGCCGCATTGGCTATGCACCATGCCAAAGCCAGAAGCCTAGAGTTTCCTCCAGGTCACCTGATGTTGGTGCATGGGTCCAAGCACTTGGGCAATCCTCCAATGCTTTCCCAGGCACGTTAGCAGGGTCTCAAGCTGGCACCCATATGGGATGCAGGCATCACAGGCAGAGCCTTAGCCTGCTAAGCCATGATGTTGGCCCCTTTATGGCTCTTCACTCAGCCCTGGGGAAAGTCCTTCCTTTTCTATTTTCTTCTAATGAGAATGTAATTAATCCTTCCTGAGGAGTGAGGGCATTTTTCCACTTGCTTCCTGAATATTAAAAGTATTCACGGGGCTGGCATTATGGGGGTAAAGCCACTGTATGCAGAGCCAGCATCCCATATGGGTGCCCGTTTGCATCCATTTGGGGAGAGAATGAGTGAACCAGAGTATGGAAGATCTCTCTGTCTCTACCTAATTCTGCCTTTCAAATAAATAAAATAAAATGTTAACAAACAAAAATTCATTGACTCTTTAGATGAGAGTCCCTCACTACTGGAGAACTCACCCCACTGCTCACCCCATTGAAGACAAAGTTGGCCATGTGGGACGTTTATGGCCAATGGAATGTGAGCATAAATGGAATATGTCTCTTCCAAGTAGAAGCTTTATGTACAGTGACCAGCTCTCTCAGTTCTCCCAGTTGATTTTAACATTGAAGTTTAGCTCCCAGGAGGGCCTCAGTCCTGGGTAAACTGGAATAGTTTGTCACCCTGGATTTAAGAGTCATTATGTGCCCGACCATTTTCATTTTTCCTTTTCCATGGGACCAAGGGACCAAGAAAGTCCTACTTGCATTGTAGGCTAAATGGGGTTTAAAAATCCCTATTCCAGGCTCTTGCCTCTTATCTAGAGAGGCATTTTAAGAACAGGCACAAATACAACTTCCAAAATGATGAAGTTTGTTAAAAAGGTGAGGAAGTCACACACACACACACACACACACACACACACACACACACGTGGGCCCTATCAGGAACAGAGTGGGCAGGGAAGAGAAAAGATAGGAAAGTGAGAGGCGAGAGGAGAGTGGGGAGTCTAGAGAGGAGAGAGGAGATATGGGAGAAAGGGGAGAGGGGAGACAGGACATGGGACAGAAGAGGAGAAGGAGAGAACTTCAATACCCTGCTCCTCCATGTCTGTGAGAACAGGCCCCTCCTGGATGCCAGCATCTTAGGAGTTTGGAAAGGGGTATGGTTACATGGCACAGCCCCCAGGTCAGGAGTGGTGCATCCTGCTGAGGGGATCATATGATTGACAGGTGGGAATATAGTATTATATGAAGAGGGAGAGGTGTGGCTTCCAGCTCTAATCTAGCTACCTGCCTTATCCCATATTAGTGGAAGCCTTTCCTGAGCTTTGGTCACAGAATGAAGAGGAGACATGGCTGACTTCTATGCACTTGTAATGCAAACAAGAAATATGTCTTTGGGGTGAAGCCAAGCCCCTGCTCTTAACGCCCTTGATTCAGACTTTTTCAGGCTCCAGTATCTCTGTCTTGCCTTGCAGCTCCTCTGTAAAGAGTAACTCATTGAATTAATGGAGTGACACAAAAGTAAATCTAGAGCCAAGACCCTGAGTCACGGAAACACAGATCGCCCCTCTAGCTAACATCTGAATGCCAGCCTCTGTTCTGAGAGCTTTGCAGGGACCCACAGGTTCTGAGCAAATGCCCAGTCCACCCTCAGACACAGACCAGACCCCACTTTGCCATTTCAAAGGAAACACACCAGCTCCATATCACTGACCTATCAAGGGAGGCCACACATACTGTGGACGAACCAGAGGTCCACACATAAGCTGATTAAGCATGGCTCAGCCCCTACTTTAAACTATGATTCACTGTCTCTAATCCCTCCAGAGTCGAGATTGAGCCACAGCTGCCTGACTCCTTACTCTGCTCGTTGCAAATGAACTTTCTTCCATGGCACTGCCAGTAATTGGCTTGCTGTGCATGGTGAGCAGCCCAGTTTTGGGGCTTCTATAACAATTCCCCAAACTGTTTTGGGGAGTTCTATAATAGTTGTGATGAAGTCACTTTCTGAGTTACCCAGAACAAAGGAGTCCACTCAGAAAATTCCCTCCTCTACAGTGAGCAGCAGTGTGGAATGGAGTGATCCCACAATTAATCTATTATCAGATTTACGGGAAAATTTCAAAAAGGGACCTCGGAGTGTCCTGAGACCTAGTTAATTAGAAATTTGGGTAGGATACCTGAGTAAACTAGTTAAAACAAAACAAAAAAAATCAATTTGTTGATTTGCTTATCGGCCTAAGGCAGTGCTGCTCAAACCTTCATCCACATGGGATGCATTTTCTGGGGTGTTGCCACAACAAACCCGATTCAGCAGGCCTGAGTGTCACCTGAGGTCTTGCATTTCTAACATCATGCTGCTGATGCTACACAGTTGTGGATCACACTGAAAAGCAAGGCCTCAGGGCAGTAGTTCTCAAGCATGAGACACCTGGAAGGCTTGTGAAATCCAATTGCTGGGCCCTATCCCAGAGGTGAAGACTTAGTAGGTAAGCTACACTCTTATTGTTAGTGAAGTTCCTCAGTATTTCTGAAGCTGCTACTCTAAGGACAACACTGAGAGAACAATGGTGCTAGGAGAAGGAATATGGGCTTTGGAACCAGTAGAGCTGAGTTAAGTTCCATCCCAGCAAATTCCTTACTTTGGTTCTCCACTCTCTACATTAGAATCCCCTGAAGAACTTAATCCAGATCACAATGATCTTTCCAGATCAAATTAAGAAAAACTCGAGTAAGACCCAGGTCAGCTGTTTTAGCAAATTCCTCAGGTACCCTAATGTGTAGCCTGGTGGTAAACCACTGAAATACTTTGGGCCAATCTTCCTACCCGAAAATGAAGATTTTCTGAGGATTAAGTAAAACGAAAATGGGAAGAATCTGGCGTGAGGCAGGCACCGAGTGTGCTGCTGTTTCTCCTGTGCTTTTTCATCCTTCCTCTCCACCGTGGAGGACGAGGTGCCCTTGGCCTGTACAACACCCACCCACCTAAAGAAAAAGAAAAGCACCTCATAGCTTTTGCCATTTTCTTCTGGATCACTGCGTCCTCTGACCAGCATCTGAAGTCTCTTTCCCACTAGCTCCTCCTCCTCTGTCTTTTATTTTATTTTTTAATTTTTTTAATTTTCTATTTAGTTAATATAAAATTTCCAAAGTAGAGTTAATGGATTACAATGGCTTCCCCCACCATAATTTCCCTCCCACTCACACCCCTCTTATCTCCCGCTCCCTCTCCCATTCCATTCACATAAAGATTCATTTTCAATTATCTTTATATGCAGAAGATTGATTTAGTAGATATTAAGTAAAGATTTCATCAGTTACAACCCACACAAAAACACAAAGTGTAAACTACTGTTTCAGTACTAGTTATAGCATTACTTCACATTGGACAACACACTAAGGACAGATCCCACATGAGAAGTAAGTACACAGTGACTCCTGTTGTTAACTTAAAAAATTGACACTCTTGTTAAAGGCCTCAGTAATCTCCCTAGGCTCTAGTCATGAGTTGCCAAGGCTATGGAAGCCTTTTGAGTTTGCTGACTTTGATCTTATTCCAACAGGCTCATAGTCAAAGAGGAAGTTCTCTCCTCCCTTCAGAGAAAGGTACCTCCTTCTTTGATGGAGCCCCGTTCTTTCCACTGGGATCTCACTCGCAGAGATCTTTCATTTAGGTCTTCTTCTTCTTTTTTTCCAGAATGTCTTGGCTTTCCATCAACATCTATCCTTGAAAGAAATGTACAATGGGGGAGAAGGGTTATTGGCACTTACATACTGGAAAAATACCTTGGTAGTCATTGCGATGAACCATTGTGTTGTGTAGATAGATCATGAAGTTGATGATGATGATGATGATTATAGATAGATAACAATGAGATAATAGAAAGAGGTATTTTAATTCATAGTTTTCTCATATAATCCTTGTCACAGTGAATGAAACAGAAATGTAAACAATAATTTCTTTGAATTGACTTTGTTTAATCAGATCTCCATGTTTCAGAATTATGTTTATGAAATGGATTTTCTATTTACTTCCTTGGCCACTTCCTAAATTCTAACTATACTCAGATATGAAGTAGGATAAAGAGACATTAAGCTACCATGGCACAATTATTACCATGATGGCTTCTGGGCATATTTATTTCCCTTGTAGAACATAATCCTGGTGATCAGGGTACCTACTGGGCTTCTCTGTGTACCTGCCACATACTCAGAACTTGAGTGATAAACCCTGCAGAGATGTTCTCTGTGCTCACCGACATGCGGACTTGAGCCATTCTCCTTGGACAATGAGAAAGCATTGGGATCCACTGGGCTCCATTTTGAGGTATCAGGAAAATGCAGAGATCATCTATATGAGTACATCATGAATACTTTAAACAATTACCACAATCTTACTGGTTTAAGAAAGCACAAGATTTCATTGCAAATGCTCAGATTTCATTTTTTATCACTGAGTTTGGAGAATTATTTATATATTACATATACCAGTCCTCTGATCACTAGGTGATTTGTAAATATCATCTCAAGCTGAACATATTATTTTTTCATTCTATGTCAAATTTACTTCACATAATAAAAATATTCATTTTTTATGAAATACAAAAAAGAAACCACACTTTTTTCCCTCTTGAAGTTCCAAAATGAGTCTTACAGGGCTATAGCAAGATATTGGTAGAACCAGTTCCATTTTGTGGCTCCTTAGAAGGAACAACCACCTGGTGCAAGGGTTGCGGAGATCATCAAGCTGAAAAATACCCTATCAGCATCCAAAATATCTGAAACTGAAACTCTGTGCCTGCCTGGAATTAGAACCCCTAATTTACTTCCAGACATTGGGCTTGAGACAATGGTATTTGCTAGCTATGAGTTCTTAGGCATCATTTCTTGCTCACAGTTCAGCCAAAATCATGCTCTACTGGCCCCCCAAAATCAAGAAGGCCCAGTTTTGTGAAAACTGAGATTATGATGTTTAAGTATTGAAGAGGATCATAAACTCTGGATCATCAGAAGAGAGAAAGTCTTTAAGCATGTGTGATGCAATTTCATAATTTCAGCTACACTGGAGTGCCTGAACCATTGGTATTCTTGGTCCCCCATTTTGAACTTCATGGCTTTGACTTCCCCCATCTGGAGGAGAACCAAGCAGATGATATCCTTGCTCACAGCTCGTAACTTTTGTATTCCTGTTGCATATTTTGAAGCTGTCATTGAGATAAGCATAAAATGCTTCCAAGATCAGATATGGCTCCAATTCCTAAATTTGGTGAATTCAGCATCCACCCTTTTTGATTGTTTGATTTCTCAGAACAGTAGAAGGGTTTGAAGTTTTATTGAGGCCATCTTGGTTTGTCAGCATGATGAGTATATTGAAGAGATTTCTCAGAATATGGGTACCTCTATGTATCTGATCAAGAACTACACCACTTCTTCAGTTTTGTGTCATGAAAGAGGGCAGTAGAGCTGCAATACCATGACATGGTTAGACTCCTTCTACTTGGTGCAAGAGATACCTGTATATACTTCCATTTTTAAAAATCTAATTGATATGTTTGAATTTCCTTGATACAGCAATTGATGATGCTAAAATTAGCTTGCAGAAAAGATTTTAAAACCTGAAGTCTAAGGATAAAGTAGGAGTTTGGCATTATGCCAGCGTATATTACGAATAGGTTCCAGGTTATGTGTTTTCAGGATCCAGGGCCTTAAACATAACCTATCAGGTTGATCTTTTTTACTATGGAAAGAATGTCTGCTCAGCAGATAGGATAGAACTCCACATTGACACCTCACTCTTGTGCATGGGTGATTTCAGTTTTTCCTATATTACCTCATCTATTTTGTTGTACCATAAACATAATACTGTTATTTTCCATGAATCTCCATGTCTTAAGTAATATGTTGTTGCAAAACTTCCTGACGAGACAAACATTTTGGTTAAAAAGAAAGACGGTTGTGTCTGGTGTTTTTTTGTGAATTATTTTCCCATATCCCAATCATCATCCTAATAGTTTCCTTCCCATTACAGTACATGATGTACAGTTTGAGGACAGGGTATCTAGTGGGGTTAGCCAGCAAGAAGGAAGGGAATCTTAAAGGAGAATGAGAATATAGGATGTCATGGTTCCAGATACGTTTGGGAAAAAAGAGTGAAATTAAATCAAATTGTCATCTATAATTCTGGACATTTCTCAACACAGGACAGAGAGACCAGTAACAGGGCATAGTAAGAGGTAAATGATATTAGATTCATGACAAGTTCAGAAGGAGAATGTAAATCAAAGAAGGTGTTGAACTGGGATGAAAGAGAAAAGTATAGTGTTTCTTTCCAATCCAAGCTATTTACTTCAAAGCTTGTAAGCAGAACTTAGTAAGCAGTAACTGTAACTTTCTCAAGCAATGGCAGTTCCTATTCCTGCTATCACAGGAATGGTCCATGAAACATTCCCTCTCTTCTTTTCCTCATCACTGGTGTATGTTGAGAACTATACAGTAATCTGCGCAAAAGGTTGGCAGTAAGTTAGATCTATTGTCACTCCAGAGCCTCTCCCTAGGTAAGAGAGGACATGAGTATGGCCACAATAAATTTGGCCCCTTTCTGCTCCCTCCTTTCTACTGCTCCCTCCTTTCTCCCTCCCTCCTACTGGAAAGGACTCCAGTAGGACAGAAGGGCATGCATTGGAGAGATCCAAATCACCGTATTTGCTATTTTATATTTAACAGTTATGATAGGCTTATCATCCCTCCATTTTCTACTTGGAAAATGGAGAAGCAAAAAGGGGTATAGTTACTTGGCAAGGACCCCAATCATAGCCAGCCCCCTCCAGCTGTCAGCCACATCCCAGTTACCTTCACCACATACTCTGCAATTCACCTGACCAGGGACATATTCTGTGGATCTGCCTTCAACACAAATTGTGGTAGCAGAGGGTCAGGGTATCTCAGGCAACCTGACTGGTTGATCCTACCTGCCTCAGCCCCATTCAAATATCTGTCACAACAGTTGGAATGAGGTCAGACCAAAAATTCTATATCTTCTCAGAGATACATCAAGCAGGTTTTTATCACGGGACTCTCTCAACTTTCACTTGGGAGGGGACTCCAAAGGTCCACCTCTGGTTGGCCCATTGACATGGGAAATCAGGGGCTTCCCTGGGTATGAAGGGACCATATTTTTCTTTGTCCATTACATGAAAGTATTTGAGATCTGGACAGATACAACCCACTGAGAATCTCTTAAGTCCTTAAATAATTCTCCTCATCTACCATCATATTGTGTCACTGACACCTGAGACCCAGGTAAGAATCTTATAATTTTGATGGATAGTGGGTGTGGAAGGGCAATATGAGCTATTAAAAGCAAACATATGTATCTCCCTCCAGGAATGTTCCTTGTATCCAATGTTGGATACAATGCTGACAACCTGGCCTGTGCACTTACTCTGTCATTTCCATCCTTGATGCAGGCAGGTTACCACCTTCTCATGGAGGTACAATACACACAGAAAAACAGCAAGGGACAAGATTTCTAAGCAATTACTCAGTTATTTTGTGGAATAAGGGAAGTCTTTACTACTATATCTATGCAACAGCCTGCAGGATGGATCAGCATGGAGACCAGAGACCTGAGAATGCTGTAAAATCCCCACTTCAAAGGCCAGCTAACATGACTACATATAATTAGCAGTGTCCATGAATTCTAAAGATCTACTGAGTAACCATGATCAAATCCATCTCACTTCCTCTAGTCCCAGACAGTACATTACAAGGATTTTTCAAGTATATTTTTACTAAAATTTAAAAGCTTACATCTGGCCCAGTGCTTCTTGCAGCCTCACTCCTTCTTCTTCACTGCAAACCCCTTTCTTTATCTCCTAGCCTCTACTCTACCTTGATGATAAGATTTCTGTTAAGTGCACTGCCCTTCACACAGACTTACAAATTTTTGGAAGCTGTTCCTCTTAAGAGAAGAGAATGATGCATTTAAGGGGAATGGGAAAGCATGTGGGTTCAAATTCCTTTCATGGGAGAATGCATGGGATACAAACTACTCACATGAGTTTCCAACTGCATTGCTTTAATTCCTAAGGGCCACATAAGACTACAGAGGGGAGTTCTCAAGTTGATCACTTCAGCCTATCCCAACTTTAAGTGAACCGTTTATTCGGACCATAAAGAGTTCAATTGGACAATGTGTTCTATTTCTTTGTGATTAAGTACTCAATTTGCAAGTACTCAATTTGTAAATGATCTGTGCCTTCTAGTCAAGAAGTAGTGAGGCTGTATCCTTGGCATGAGATCCTAGGCCATCTCAGAGACTGCCCTCACCAGCCTATTCCTGGTCCCTGATAGTTCCCAGGATTGCATAGGAGGGAATGTTCAGGCTGTTTTGGGAGGTCTCTGGTGCACCCCAGTTGTCCCATGTAGAGAACATCCATATTAAGACCTCTTCCCATGTCTTCTTCAGATGATTAATTTGGGTTCTCTGTGGAGCAGAGAGGTGATGTAGAGAAAGGGCAAATTCCTGAGGATCAATTACTCCTAGGTAGGGAAAGGAATAAATCATGAAGTGAGTCCTGCCTGCTCCAGGCTTAGCCCAGTAACCTGACATCCTCCACCTGCATTGTACAGATGTCCAGAGAGTCTGAGGAGAGCACAGAGAGTACACAGTAAGCAACACTAACAAGTAGGAGAATTTGGGTTTATCTTAAGCAATGAGCATAAGTTGGAATGTAGCACCCACTTTGAGACATACGAGTGAAGGTCAACATGCCTGTCCCTAACAGGAAGTGACCCAGGATAGGCCATCTCAAGCTAGAATGATAGAAAGTGTGGGCAGTAAGGGACACCTAGCAGGTTCCATGTGACCAGATGCCCCAAATCGAAGATATGGTGCTGGGGGCAGGTAAAGTGAACAGAGGCAGGGGAGGGCTTTTCACTCCTTACATTTTGTGTAGTCCAGGTCTCTCGGTTTGACCCCTCTAAAGATAGACAGGTCAAAACATCTCTAAAACTCTGTGTCCCTGCTACCACTGGCTGAAGTGATCCAGCAAGGTTGAGTGGGTTTTAGTCAAAAGACTAACAATAGATGCTGGAAAGGATGGGGGAAAAGGGACACTAACCCACTGTTAGTGGGAATTCAAACTGGTTAAGCCACTATGGAAGTCAGTCTGGAGATTCCTCAGAAACCTAAATATAACCCTACCATTCAACCCAGCCATCCCACTCCTTGCAATTTACCCAAAGGAAATGAAATTGGCAAACAAAAAAGCTGTCTGCACATTAATGTTTATTGCAGCTCAATTCACAATAGCTAAGACCTGGAACCAACCCAAATGCCCATCAACAGTAGACTGGATAAAGAAATTATGGGACATGTACTCTATAGAATACTATACAGCAGTCAAAAACAATGAAACCCAGTCATTTGCAACAAGATGGAGGAATTTGGAACACATTATGCTGAGTGAATTAAGCCAGTCCCAAAGGGAAAAATATCGTATGTTCTCCCTGATCGGCAACAACTAACTGAACACCAAAGGGGGAACTTGTTCACGTGAATTGGACACTATGAGAAACAGTGACTTCATCAACTCTTGTCCTGACTGTTGATGTACAATATAATACTTTATCCATTTTAGTATATTTTTGTTCTAGTACTATTGGTTGAACTCTATAATTAACACACAATTCTCCTTAGGTGCATAGATTTTAACTGAAAAGTGATCCCTGTTAGGAATTTGGAAAATATTATGCTGAGTGAAATAAGCCAGTCCCAAAGGGACAAATACCATATGTTCTCCCTGATCGGTGACAACAACCTGAGCACCAAAAAGGAAACCTGTTGAAGTGAAATGAACAATATGAGAAACGGTGACTTGATCAGCCCTTGCCCTGACTGTTGATGAACAACTTAATACGTTATCCCTCTTAGTATTTAGTATTAAGTATTCTACTTAATACTTTGGGTGAATACTGTAATCAATACACAATTATTCTTAAGTGCTGAAACTTAACTGAAAAGTGATCACTGTTAAATATAAGAGTGGGAATAAGAGAGGGAAGAGATGTGCAATTCGGGACATGCTCAAGCTGACTTACCTCAAACAGTAGAGTTAGAAACATACCAGGGGATTCCAATTCAATCCCATCAAGCTGGCATGTACCAATGCCATCTCACTAGTCCCAGTGATCAATTTCTGTTCACAATTGACCATAATGATAGGACTAAGAGTCAAAGGGAGCACATAAACAAGAATAGTGTCTGCAAATACTAGCTGATAGAATAAAAAAGGGAGAGAATGATGCAACATGGGAAGTGAGATACTCAGCAGACACATAGAATGGCAGATGTCCTAAACAGCACTCTGGCCTCAGAATCAGCACTTAAGGCACGCGGATCTGGCTGAAAAGCCCATGAGAGTATTTCAGGCATGGAAAGCCAAGACACTCTAGCAAAAAAAAATGACCTAAATGAAAGATCTCTGCAAGTGAGATCCCAGTGGAAAGAACGTGTCATCAAAGAAGGAGGTACCTTTCTCTGAAGGGAGGAGAGAACTTCCACTTTGACTACGACCTTGCCTAAATATGATCAGAGTTGGTGAACTCAAAAGGCTTCCACAGCTTTGGCACCTCATGACAAGAGCCTAGGGTGATTACTGATGCCACAAACAAGAGTGTCAGTTGGTTAAGTCAACAACAGGAGTCACTGTGCACTTACTCCTCATGTAGGATCTCTGTCCTTAACGTGCTGTACAGTGTGATTTAATGCTATAACGAGTACTCAAACAGTATTTTTCACTTTGTATTTATATGTGGGTGCAAACTGTTGAAATCTTTACTTAATGTATGCTAAACTGATCTTCTGTATATAAAGAGAATTGAAAATGAATCTTGATGTGAATGGAAGGGGCGAGGGAGCGGGAAAGGGGAGGGTTGCGAGTGGGAGGGAAGTTATGGGGGGGAAGCCATTGTAATCCATAAGCTGTACTTTGGAAATTCATATTCATTAAATAAAAATAAAAAAAAAGACTGAAAGAGAGAATCTTCCATCTGCTGGTTCACTCTTCAAATGGCTACAATGGCCAGAGCAGGCATAATCTGAAGCTAGGATCCAGGGGCTTCTTCCAAGTCCCTCATATTGGTGCAGGGGATCAAGTATTTAGGCAATCTTCTGCTACCTTCCCAAGACATGAACTTGTGCTCCTATTGCACATTCGCACCACAGACGGTGGCTTTACCCACTATGCCACAGAACCCTTCCTGAGAATTGTTTTTCTTTCCCCCTGAAACTTAGGTGTCTAATGTTATCCTTTTCAATTAGATATCTACTTTTCCTGTGTTCATTTATTGTAAAGGCTGTTGTTTTTATACTACAATCTACCATTTCATACCCTTGCTAAAAAAATCACCATAAAAGTTTCCATTGACTATTAAAATTTATTCTATTGGTCTGCTTGAATTTAGCCTTAATACCAGTAACTCAGGTTTGATAGCTGTTATTTTGTAATAAAAATGTGTACCTATTTAAATCCCAAGATTTAGTTATGCCTTTTAAATGAAAGGGATACAAATTGTAAAGGATCAAGTCAAATTATCACTGTAAATGACGTGATCCTATACATAGGGAAACTAAAAGACTCCACTAAGAGACTACTGGAACCCATGAGAAAATCTGATAATGTTGAAGAATATGCAATGCATTGGAATTGTGTGCATATATATTTACTACAATCACATCTTCCTGTTGAACTGATTCCTTAGTCAATATATAATGTTCTCCTTTGTCACTTTTAACAGTTTCTGTGTTAAATTCTATTTTGTCTGATATGGTGTGGATACACCTCCTTGTTTTTGCTTTCCATTAGCACAGAATACATATTTCTATCCTTTCACTTTCAGCAGCCAGGACTAGAACCAGCAGGCATATGGGAAGCCAGCACTGAAGGAGGAGGCTTAGCTCATTACACCACAGCACCAGCCCCCAGTCTGAATCTTTTAAGAATTAGGCAATTTCAACCAAGATGATTATTAATAATTAATGACTAGCTCCTATCATTTTCCATAAACATTTCCATTTTTGTTTTGGATTTCCTTTGCACTTTTACTCGGTGACTTTCTGCCTTCACATTCTTTCATAATGATGACTATAATACTCTGTTTCTGAGTGTAGCATATCCTTAAGCATCATTTTTAAGACCCTTGTAAGGACAAGTGGTGACAAATTCCTTCAATTTCTGTTTGTTTTGGAGGGCTCTATTTTACCTTCATTTATAAGTGAGAAACTTGCAGGGTATAGTATTTGGGGTTGACAGTTTCTTTCTTTTAGAAGCTGTACAGCATCTCTCCATTCTCTCCTAGCCTGTAGGGTTTCTGATGAGAAGTCAGCTGTTAGTCTAATTGGGGATCCTCTGAAGGTAACCTGGAATTTCTGTCATGAACACTTTAGAATCTTGTCTCCATATTTTGATGTTGAAATATGACTATGTTTTGTGATCAGATAATTCCGATCATGTCTATTAGGGGTTCGGTGTACTTCCTGTATAGGATGCCTCATCTTTCTCTAAATTAAGAGATGTTTTCTACTATTATTTCACTGAAAAGGCCTTCCAATCTATTCTCTTTTTCAATGCCTTCAGGAACTCCTAACATGTATGTTTGTTCATTTAATACTTTCGCATAAATGTCAAACATTATTTTCAGTTCTTTTTTTCTAATTTTTTGTCTGACTGAGTTATTTTCAAGGATTTGTTTTCTAGCACAGATATTCTTTCTTCTAACTCATGAAGTCTCTTGTTGAGGCTTCTGGAATATTTTCTAGTTGACATATTGAATTAATCATTTCTAATATTTCCATTTAATTTGTCTTCAATATCTCTCTTGGCAAAATTTTTTATTCATATTGTGTATTTATTTATTTATCTCAAAAATTTGTTCCTTCATGTTCTGAGTAATCTTATCATTCTTTTGAATTCATTTTTCTGGCATTTCATTAATATCTTCATCTTCATATTATAATAGTTAAGCGTTCTGTGCTCCTTTTGAAGAGTCATATTGTCTTCTTGTTCTTGTTTCTAGAATTTCTGTGTTTATTTGTGTGCATTTGTGGAGACACTTAAAGTTTTTCTCCTCTAATGGATTTTTTCTTTGAACTATAGCTCTGTGACTGAGTGGAGCATTTGTTCCTTCCGTGGATATCCAGAGGCATGTGATGGGTGGGGCCACAGAGCTCTGACAAGTGCTCAAGTATTGGGTGAGATTACAGAGTGGCATATAAATCAGGCAAGGTAGATCTCCTCTATTGTCAGTTGAGAGGTAGGGTAGGTAGATCATCTCTTAAGGCATAGTATAGCCTCTCCTCCTCTATTCCATGGTGATAAGTGCCTGTGGTTATCCCATAGTAGCTATAGTCCACAGCTATACAGATGCATGAACTGCACAAAGGATCTATGGAGTCCTCAGTTTGAGCATGGAACCCTCTGCCATGACCCTCTCCAGGCAGTAGAGGAGCTCTGAGCCTCTGAGTCAAGGCTTAATGATTGCCCAGAGACCCAGATGCACCCCATGCCCTTTCAGGTAGTAACAGAATTCCCACAGTCATAGCATGCAAGGCTCCTATGGTCACAGGGTGCTGGGGATCTACTCTGTCCTGTCCTATCCAAGAAGAAAATAAGGGCATCCCCAAAGCCAGATGCATGTGAGTGCTCCACCTTTCAGTTAGGACAACACAACCTGTAATAGCATGGGGGGGAGGATGTGAGTGCCTCATAGCCCTAAGTGGGTGCACCACTCCCTGCTAAACCTCTAGACCAGACTCAGAGTCAACAGGGAACACAGATTGATCCCTCTGATAAAATTGTCTAGTCCCATGTGTAGGATCTGTTACAAACTCTTCTGGGTTTATGGTGATGATTTCTCCCTTCTGGTCATAGGGAATCTTTGTGGAGTGATGCTTTCCTTTCATAAAGTAATATGGATACCCTACCCACCTTAGGAACAAAGTCAGTGTGGTACACAAGGTTCTTTCTCAGGTAATATTGTAAATATAGATGCTGTTACAGTCTGAAATTGCTTTCAGAACCTGGTATCTCTTCCAGCTCCCAGCTGCAAGAGTTATGTGTGGTGTTTATGTTCACTGTTGCATGTGTTTGCTGTTCACAGTGCTCCATGGCATATCTGTCCTTTCTGTGGAATTTCCACTGCAAACACCTCTCAACCTCTGCCCAGGAATGCACGTCCTTTGCTTTACTTCTGCTATCTTCTCCTTTTCAAAATCAGCAAGTCTTTTCCCTATTCAGCCATATTGAAATCACCTTGTTTTTCTTGCACAAAAGAAATGCCAGACAGTCACTGGATTTGATTCAGACAATGAAAGTAGGTCTTCTATATGCTCAATAGATATATCTTCACCTGAACAGTTTTTCAGGGTCTTCATTTAGATGATGAATTCAAGGCATTCAAGGATTCACTATTTTGTACTCAGCTCACTTGTGAAAGGTTGATGTCTCCATATGAATGTGGTGATTCCCTAAGTAAGATTTGTTGGTCCTCCAATATACTCTTTACATTTTTTTTTAAATTATGCCATGTGAAATTAAAGCTAGTTCTTTTTTGTAATGTGGAGAATTTAATTTCATTTTCTTGAGCAGTTCCCTCAGTAAATATCTCATTATTTAGTAGACTGGAAAAAATGGAAATTATTTTCTTGTTCCTAAACTTACAGATGAAGCCTAGAATCATTCACTACTCCATATGTTTTTGGTTATAGGTTTTCACATTAGATTTTCAGGTGATCTCATGAGCTTCTTGGAGTCTTATCACTAATGTATAAGAATATGTCTACTGGTTTTCTTTAACTCTTAAAATTATCATTTTGCTCCTTCATTTAAATATTTTGCATTACCTCAATTGTCTTTGATAGTATGAAGTGTTAAATTTGAAAAACAAAATCAAATACTTGATTATAATAATGTATAATAATTTTTATATTTTACTGGGTCCAGTGTGTTAGTATTTGTAAAGGTTACTATTTGTTTTCATGTGGAATATTGGTCCATTGTCTTCTTTTTCTGTAATGCTTTTTAAAATATATTTATTTATTTGAAAATTGAGAGAAAGAGATAGAATATGAATCTTCCACTTACTTATTCACTCTCTACAATGGACTGTGCTGGTTAAGACAAGATGTAGAGCCTGGAATTTCATCTGTGTCTCTCATGTAAATTTCAGGGGCCCAAGTACTTTAGATGTCATTCACTACATTCTAGGTACGTTAAAAAGGGCTGGGTCTGAATCAGAGAAGCAAGAACATGAACTCGCACTCTGATATGGGATGCCAGCCTTACAAACTTTATCTTAACTGGCTGCACAACAAAGTAACTTGTGATGCTTTTGTCCAGCTTTGGTATCATGGTAATATTGACCAAGTACAATGAATTAGGAAGTCTAAACCGTTTTATTTCTGGATACTTTTTTGCAAAAAATGGCTATTTAGTTTTCATTAAATGTGAAAATTCATCATTTAGATATTTGACTTTGGAATTTTGGAGGGAAATATTTTAACTAATATTTAATTGTTAATTGACTATAAATTCTTTCCTAAGTGTATTTTCTTCCCCATGTACTCTATTTCTTCAGAAAAAGAAAACCCACCCTTTTACTCATGTGTTTTATAGGCACAGAAATAGAGACTGTGAAATAGAGTGAGAGGCAAGCTCCCATGTACTGGTTAACTCCTCAGTTTCCTGAAATGGCTGTGAGGTCCTGAGCTGAGAACTCAATGCAGGTGGAACCATAACTGAGGAGTTAGAAGCCGCAGCAAGAATTAATCCCAAGTAACCCAAAAAAGGAAATGATTATTCTGTGTAGATTCTACTTGCCCATTTCTAAGTGCCCATCCAGGTTATATATCCAATTTCTTGAGTTTATTTTAATAATTTGTGCAGATCACATTTTTCCTAATTGATAATATTCTCTTGTAATACATTTTCCAGGGAGGTGAACTGTAGAAACTGGAAACAAAAATAAGCAAGGCTATATCCAATCAATGAGTCACTGAAAATGTTCGTTGTAGCATAAAAAATATGCATATAACTGAGGTCTTTAACAAACATATTTATTGTGCAAACAAGTGAGTTCCTCAATATATATAAAAGCAGGAAAGTCTCCATTTGTATTTGTGTTTAGATAAAGGTAATGTGTTTACATCATTTTTTTTTGACAGAGTGGACAGTGAGAGAGAGAGATAGGGAGAAAAGTCTTCCTTTTTGCCGTTGGTTCACCCTCCAATGTCCGCTGCGGCTGGCGCACCACGCTGATCCGAAGCCAGGAGCCAGGTGCTTCTCCTGGTCTCCCATGGGGTGCAGGACCCAAGCACTTGGGCCATCCTCCACTGCACTCCCAGGCCACAGCAGAGAGCTGGCCTGGAAGAGGGGCAACCGGGACAGAAACCGGCACCCCGACCGGGACTAGAACCCGGTGTGCCAGCGCCGCAAGGCAGAGGATTAGCCTATTGAGCTGGGGCGCCGGCTTACATCATATTTTAAACAATACTAAAATAAGACAGAAAAATATGTAAATGACAGAAAATGTGAAATACTAGTGTAATTGAAGAATGCTATGAACAAAAGATAATTTGAGAATCAGTTTGGTTATTAATCAGCACTCATTATGTATTCAGCACTACTCCACACTTGGACACAATTATTGATATAATTTCTAAGAGTTTAAAATGAATAACCCAAAGTTTGAAAGTAAGCTGATGTATTTTTAATCATAGTGACATTTATATGATAATGAAATCAGTATTTGGATATATAATAGACAAATAATAAATAAATGAACAGAGGGAACACATTCCACTTCATGGAGTGATGCCATCTCTAATTCCAGAATCAAAAAAAAAGTCAATTATAGAAATAAGTGACAAGTATTTAAGGTCAATTGAGAGAATGCAGATTTTTAAAAATAAAGATAAAAATACTGGCCAGCACAGTGGCTCACTAGGCTAATCCTCCGCCTTGCAGCGCCAGCACACCAGGTTCTAGTCCCGGTCGGGGCACCGGATTCTGTCCTGGTTGCCTCTTTTCCAGGCCAGCTCTCTGCTGTGGCCAGGGAGTGCAGTGGAGGATGGCCCAAGTGCTTGGGCCCTGCACCCCATGGGAGACCAGGAGAAGCACCTGGCTCCTGGCTTCGGATCAGCGTGGTGCGCCAGCCGCAGTGCACTGGCCGTGGTGGCCATGGAGGGTAAACCAACAGCAAAAGGAAGACCTTTCTCTCTGTCTCTCTCACTGTCCACTCTGCCTGTCAAAAAATAAAAAACAAAAAAAAATAATAAAAATACCGTGATTGGAAAGATCTGCCCTTGAATGCATGATCACGTAAATACCAGACCATATGTTTCTAGTGACTGCAAAATAATGATAAGAACAATCAAAGAAATGTAACAAGTACTCTATAGCCACAGGCAAAGTTCATCACTTAATTATCTTCTGAAATAAATGAAAAAATCCAAATTCAGACATCTTTACTGTCAAGGAAGTGCTGATAAGCAGACATGTTCAACAAAGATAAAAGACTAGAACTCAGTTAAAAAGGTCTACCAAGACTAGCTTAGTGTTTTAGAAAAAGAAATATGTTGGCTACTGATAGTTAATATCTTCTGCATGGAGTGGTGTGATTTCAAAATTTTAGAAAATATAAAATAGAATTCAAGCAAAAATAAATATGAACTTTCTACAAATTATTTGAAAATACAGAATATTGGTATATTGGTGTGTTTCAGGTGAAGAGACTGGGGATTTGTAACAAGTTTAACATCTATGTCCTAAAATAACCACATAAAATGTCTTACTGACTTGTACAGTGCTGATATTTGTGCACTTGGGAAAAATAGTATCTACTTTAAAAACTTAAGGTAGACAGGTAAAATGCTCAGGAATATAGAAGAATTCTAAAATGCAAATAGACTTGGAAGGAACATATGAATAGTTCCCAGAAATGGGAGAAAACCAAGGAAATGACCCAGAGAAGCCATCCACCAAGAAGACAGTGTTCCATTCAGATATGGGTGACCACAAGGACGTCACACCCTTGTGCCCTGTCTGATTGCCATTATGTAAGGGAAATAAACAATAGAAATAAAGTGATTAGTGATATTCAGTTGTGACATATCTATGCATCAGAGCAAAAACATACTTTCTTTTTTTACTTGCAAGAAATAATATGTCAAATTTGGGCCTAAAGAATTTCCATTTGTCTAAATCTACATACAAGAATTATCCTACCATTACGATCAATTGTGAACAGAAATTGATCACTGGGACTAGTGAGATGGCATTGGTACATGCCGCCTTGATGGGATTGAATTGGAATCCCCTGGTATGTTTCTAACTCTACCGTTTGAGGTAAGTCAGCTTGAGCATGTCCTGAATTGCACATCTCTTCCCTCTCTTATTCCCACACTTATATTTAACAGTGATCACTTTTCAGTTAAGCTTCTGCACTTAAGAATAATTGTGTATTGATTACAGTATTCAACCAAAAGTATTAATAGAACAAACAAAAAAATACTAAGAGGGATAACGTATTAAGTTGTTCATCAACAGTCAGGGCAAGGGCTGATCAAGTCACCGTTTCTCAGTGTTCATTTCACTTTAACAGGTTTCCTTTTTGGTGCTCAGGTAGTTGTCACCGATCAGGGAGAACATATGGTATTTGTCCCTTTGGGACTGGCTTATTTCACTCAGCATAATGTTTTCCAAATTCCTAACAGGGATCACTTTTCAGTTAAAATTTAAACACCTAAGAATAACCGTGTGTTAATTACAGAGTTCAACCAATGGTACTAGAACAAAAAAATACTAAAATGGATAAAGTATTACATTGTACATCAACAGTCAGGACAAGAGCTGATCAAGTCACTGTTTCTCATAGTGTCCATTTCACTTCAACAAGTTTCCCCTTTGGTGCTCAGTTAGTTGTCGCCGATCAGGGAGAACATATGATATTTGTCCCTTTGGGACTGGCTTAATTAACTCAGCATGATGTTTTCCAAATTCCTCCATCTTGTTGCAAATGATCGGGTTTCACTGTTTTTGACTGCAGTATAGTATTCTATAGAGTACATGTCCCATAATTTCTTTATCCAGTCTACTGTTGATGGGCATTTGCATTGGTTCCAGGTCTTAGCTATTGATCATAATGATAGGACTAAGAACCAAAGGATCACATAAATGACACTAGTGTCTGCAAATAATACCTGATAGAATAAAAAAGGGAGAGAATGATCCAACATGGGAAGTGAGATACACAGCAGACACATAGAATGGCAGGTGTCCTAAACAGCACTCTGGCCTCAGAATCAGCCCTTAAGGCATGCGGATCCAGCTGAAAAGCCCATGAAAGTATTTCAGGCATGGAAAGCCAAGACACTCTGGGAAAAAAAAAAACCTAAATGAAAGATCTCCGTGAGTGAAATCCCAGTGGAAAGAATGGGTCATCAAAGAAGGAGGTACGTTTCTCTGAAGGGAGGAGAGAACTTCCACTTTAACCATGGCCTTGTCTAAATATGATCAGAGTCGGTGAACTTAGGGGGCTTCCATAGCCTTGGCAGCTCATGACAAGAGCCTAGGGTGATTACTGACGCCATAAACAAGAGTGTCAATTTGTTAAGTCAACAACAGGAGTCACTGTGCACTTACTCCTCATGTAGGATCTCTGTCCTTAGTGTGCTGTACATTGAGATTTAATGCTATATCTAGTACTCAAACAGTATTTTTCATTTTATGTTTATGTGTGGGTGCAAACTGTTGAAATCTTTACTTAATGTATGCTAAACTGATCTTCTGTATATAAAGAGAATTGAAAATGAATCTTGATGTGAATGGAAGGGGAGAAGGAGTGGGAAAGGGGAGGGTAGAGGGTGGCAGGGACGTTATGGGGGGAAGCCATTGTAATCCATAAGCTGTACTTTGGAAAGTTATATTCATTAAATAAAAGTTAAAAATAAAAAAAGAATTATCCTTAAAAATTTTAGTCAATACAATGGAGAAAAATAAACAATAATGTGAAAAAATCAAGAAACTATTTTTGGTAAGCCATAATTGGAAAAGCACCAAAGAGAAAGTAAATAAATGAAAATACTAGAAATGACGTTATGGGGGGAAGCCATTGTAATCCATAAGGTGTACTTTGGAAATTTATATTCATTAAATAAAAGTTTAAAAAAAAAACATGGGTTAAAATGTAACCTACAAAAAGCTCATGAGACAGCTGGTGAGCTGAGGTACTGACAGCAATGAATCTGGTCAAATACAGTGCAGGGACATGAAGTTATAGGATATATGTACATGATAATAGAACAAACAGAAATTTATTTAGGAACACATGGAAAAATTATTGTTGTTTTTGAAAACAACTCATGTTTTATAATGCCTTGGGTTAAAACTCTCAGAAAAATATGAAATATTTCACAGAGAGCTATACATTTTAAAGAACAAACAAACATTTCCATCACACTGTGAATTAGTTCAGAGTTAGTGTGTTGCTAGAGCAACAAAAATTAAATTGAGAAAAACTAGGTAAAATTCCAACTCAGATATATCAGAAAATTTCATAATCCAATAAATTTTATATTTATGAGTTTACACAACTAGTGAATCTGACATGCATATTTCTGAACACATCTACTGTGAATAGTTATGATACAGTAAGATCTAAATTCGAAAGTATGAGATGAGGATTCTCCTAACATTTCAGTGAAACAAATTCTGCTTCTTCCCACCACTGCCTGGTGCTCTCCCTGTGAGAAACCACAGAAACACTCACTCACTCAGGTGAGTCTCCCCTGTAAATCCATGTGAGATGAGGCTCCAAGCTGGGGTTATAAGAAAGGGGTGACATCAGCTCTTTTCCCATAAGGCTCATAATTGTCTCATCACTTATAGAAGAAGGATAGCCTGTTCTTTGGGGTCACTGGGAGTAAGATTCACACAGGGAAAACTAAAATTTCCCAATTAGGAGCAGCTGGCTTCCACAATTTCCCATGTGTGGGCTCATTTCCCGAAGCTATGTGTGTCTATGTGAGTTGCTTTCGCTCAAAGTCCTTGCCAACAGACAGAAGGAAAACAGTAGCCCTCCCTTTGAAATAAGGAGATCATTTAAGGTATCCCCACTGCTTCAGAAGACACCAGCTGGGCTCCACACTTGTTTCCCAGTGGTTTCAGGATCTGAGTAAAATGCAGCAGTACTCTGTACCTCTGTATGAACTAAAAAAAAAGTTTTATTCTCAAAGCTTACTCAGGAAAAGTGATATTTCCTCCATGGGACAATATTCTGGGCTACAGCCCCTGCACTGTGACTAGAATGATGTTTGCATTTTCCCTGTCAACAACCTAATTCAGCAGGTTCATTTCTGGAGGACTGAATAATACATCCATTTTTAGCAGCATAATGGGCTGGGAAGTTCACTGACCTGCTCATGGTCACTTACTCAGATTTAAACCGCCAGGCAGTGTGTATTATGAATGCACAGTTATCTCCAACTGTACTCACACTGTTGCTCATTTCACAAACTGGGTTATAGAAAAATGGAATCTTATAAACTAACAAATTCTATATATCTGTAATGCCCAAAAACCTCCTCTTTGCCATAATTCTCCCTCAGGCAAATCTTTACCCCACTGAGCACAGTCAAATCTGTGCCTTGGATTATTATTCTCTAACATTTTGAGTTTAAAATGGTAACATTTGTTTTCTTACTCTAAAAAAAAATCTATTTTTAAAAGCAATAATTACAGAGAAATTTGGATGTAGGGAGAGAGGAAATTTGGAAAGAGAGAGAGACACAGTAGGAAAAAGGCCCCATCTGCTGATTCACTCTCAAAATGCTTATAACAACATTGACCCAAAGCTGGGAAGCAGAAACTCAATCCAGTTCTCACATGTGGGTAGCAGAAACCCGATAACTTCAGCAATCACTGTGCCCCACAGGGTGTGCATTTTCAGGAATCTGGAGTCAGGATCTGGGAAAGGAATTAATCCCATAGCATGCAAGAGTCTTAAATGCTAAGTTAAATGCATGATACATAGAGCTGTTTCTTTTTAGCCTAGAGAAGGCTGTCCTTCCCAGGTACTCAGGCTGGAATAGTTCAACCCATTGCTGACCTAAATAGAAGCCTACCCGCCTAGTGTAGTATACATGGGGATTGGTGCACAACGTTTCCTGTTGCCTGCAGTTCACCAGATCTGACTAAAAATTATTCACCTTGTGCACTGCATCAAGGTGTTATGAAGATTTCCTTAAGTTTCCTGGATGGAAAATAATTCAATCCTGGTTGCAGACTGATGCTTATTTTTTTACAGTTTTACCAGAGAACTGTATAAGGTTGTGTTATTTATGGTTTTATGAGGGAAATTAACCTAAATATGATGTGAAGATATTTAACAATATCATCCACACTATTTACTGTTGTGCGATATGCATCTCATTTATATTTCACAAAAACCTTTTTAAAAATTATTTTTTTAAGATTTATTTTGTTTATTTGGAAGACAGAGTTACAGAGATAGGAAGAAACAGAAAGAGGTCTTCCACCCACTGGTTCACTCCCCAGATGGCCCCAGTGGCCAGAGCTGGGCTGATCCAAAGCCAGGAGCTTCTTCTGGGTCTCCGAGTTGGGTGCAGGGGCCCCAAGGATTTGGGCCATCTTCAACTTTCCCAGGACATAGCAGAGAGCTGGATCAGAAGAAGAGCAGCCAGGACTGGAACTGGCACCCATTTGAGATGTGAGCACTTCAGGCCAGGGGTTTAACCTGCTAATTTAACTTGGAGTATCACAAGACAAGAATGTGAGTGCAAGGGGTTTCTTTGGGTGATTCTATGGAGCACAGAAGAGATGTGCGAGGAGTGATATGGGCAAGAGGAGGAAGCCAATAAGTAGTATGCTTTGACTGATGTATCATTACTTATAAAAATATTTTAGGAGATTTGTGCCACAACACTAACATCATTACATGTATATAATCTAAGTGTGACTTTTATGGCTCATACTCAGACATGATGCATGATTTTGCTGCTATAGATGCTAGCGATTTTGTATTCTCCAGAGTAATGCATAAGAATGGTAAAATCAGGTGGCAGGTCTCCTCTGCCATATTCCTGAACCAACAGTCCTTTGTAGTGTCCCAAGAGTTTTCCTTAAATACAAGGTTTCAGAGGATGCTAACTCTGCTTGCCTAGGGACCTTACTAGGAGATCCAATGTCTCACATATTTATGATTGTCCGCCTTAGTAAGAATGTTGGCCACAGGGAATGCAGTCATATCCACAAATAACCAGAAATAAATTTAAGAGAAAACAGTGTTTGGTTATACAAATGTCTAAGAAGGACATGTATGGACAAGATTTCTGCTTTCTTTTCATTTTTCCCATCTGAAATGTACCCTTCTTTCTCCTCTGTCAGTTCCACCCAGGTTACTTGTAGCCTGGATTTGGTCTAATCTTGGATGTCTCAGAAAGTGGAGATTTGTCAACATGAACAGCCCAAGTGAGTCACAGAGTATTCAGAGAGGGCGTAGTGGAGGAAGGAGCTCCTCTGAGGGATTTTGATTGGTTTTCTTCTGTTTTTGTGGGAGCTCAGTGGTGAGCACTGGGGATGTTGGCACATCGGGGATGCTGATGGCACTAGGTTTGGGACCTGTGACCACAGTCAGATATGAAAGGCTTCATTTTTCTCAATGACCCTCCTCATAGCCAGATAAGCTTGATGCATATCCTCTTTGTCTATGGAACAGAATATATGGGGATCTGAATTTATCTACCGTTTCAGAGAAAGAACTGAGTCATCATGGTATCTTCATTAATCCTTCAGTCCTATGACAAAGGAAAATAGTGTGCCTTAAAAAACCACAAAGGGGAAGATTTCATTAATGACTTGCATTTAGGAATGGGATATTTGTTTCAAATGAAAATGAATAAATCTGGGGCCAGCACTGTGGCTTAGCAGGTAAAGCCGCTGCCTGTAGTGTCTGCATCCTACATGGGCACCAGTTAGAGTCCTGGCTGCTCCACTTCTGATCCAGCTCTCTGCTATGGCCTGGGAAAGCAGTAGAAGATGGCCCAAGTTCTTGGGGCCCTGCACCCGAGTGGAGACCCCAGGGGAAGCTCCTGGCTCCTGGCTTCTGATTGCCTCAGCTTCAGCCATTGTGGCCATCTGAGGAGTGAACCATAGGATGGAAGACTTCTTTCTATACCTCTGCCTCTTTGTAACTGTGCCTTTCAAATAAATCAATAAATCTCTAAACCATGAATTGATCAAGTAAAAGAGAAAATAAAATGGCAAAAAATTGAAAACACCACAAGAGAATTAAACAATGTTATATATTTCTACAAGATATGAGGAAAAAAACTGACCTATGACACAAAGTAAAATCAATGATAATGAATTTAAGAGTACAGAAAACATATTTAAAGAGACTGTGTCTTGTAAGACCCAGTTTGAGAAGAACAATAGTGAAAATGTTACATATGTCCATTTTTTCAACCAATATGTCAAATGGAAGAGCATAATGTCTGTTTGAAGAAATAAGAATGCTCTAAAATCACATGGTTCCATGGCACGAGAACAAAGGAGAGGGGGATTATAATTTAGCTGAAAGTGAAAAGACACTCTGATTTTGATCTTGGAAAAATGCCAGAAAAACAAGATGGAGTTCCATTCCAGGAAAATAGTTGAAGAGAAGTTTCACTGAAAAGTCTGCAAATAGAAGACAGACTCCATGAAACACCAAGTATTATACAGACACACGGAAGCTTATGGGAAAACACTCGGGATTCTTGCAGCCTGTGTCTGGTGGGGAGGCCATCTTCCAAGAGCTAGGTGAAAGGAATCTATAGAAGCTTGTGCTCCACTTATGATCTTATCTGGGGAAGAGACTCCTGACCCTCCCCTTTACCCTGAAATCAGGCAAGCAAGTAGGCAGTTTCTAGGGGCAATGCTTCCTTCCCCTCCAGCACCACCTTTCTGGAATAAGGGGTTGTGGAGGCAGTAGTGACCTACATGCCGACTTTGAGTCTGAGCAGAGGAGCTGGTGGAGGCAGGGTTTCCCCTTAACTCTGTGTAAGGAGGTCACATTTCTTTCCTTCTGCTCCCCTCAACAAAGTGCCTAGCTCAGGAAGGGCAGCTCTCTCTTTGTACATGGAGTTCGGAGGGCAGAGAATGGATCCCTTTCAGCATGTGACTCTGTGAACCCTGTACTCTGTGATAGTGAGAATTTTGTGACTGAATAGGCCAGGAAACTGATAAAGGCATAGGGTGTGACTGTGTCTTCAGGTAATTACTGAACCTGGCTTCAGAAACTCAGAATTACCTGAGTGCTGGCAATAGAAATTGCAGAGGGCTCCATGCTCTAACTACTGAACACACAGATTCTTTGTTCTGCTCATGTGGCTGAGTTAGGGAGAGGTCCTGGCACAGAGAAGCTCATCTTCATACAGAGAAGAACAGAGGCAGTGGTCACACCAGCCAAGGTGATCTGAACCACCCCCACTAAGAGGAGAGCTACTGTGCATAATTTTGGTGTTACTCTGAACTTCTGACCCACCTACAATTCTGAACAGAGCTCCCTGACCCCACCCAGCAACATCTCTAGATATACTCTGAAGATGGTACAAGCATCCCCTTATGCCTTGAGGCACATTCCCAAGAACAAAGACTTCAGAACAAATATCAACACGTGTTTCTCCTGTTGTGTAAAATAAGCACTGAAACACAGGAAACATGCACAAGACAATATGACCCCCCAAAAAGAACACAATAGTACTTTAGTATTAGACTGTGAAGATGAGGAGATTGATGAAATGCCTGAAAAGGAATTCAAAAGATTAATTGTAAGACAACTCAAAACACAAAGAATCAGTTACATGAATTAAAGAATCCTGTGAATTATATGGATGAGAAATTAAGTTATTCTGTGAACAAATGTATATGAAAATCAAATGGAAATATTAGAAATGAAGGATCCAATGTGTCAAGTAAAAAATACAATGTAAGCTAAATAACAGACTCAGTGAAACCAAAGAAGAATATTCAAGCTGGAAAACAAAAATTTTTAAGTATCTCAGACAGACAAGAAGAAGGAGGAGGAGGAGAAGGAGAAGAGAAAGAAAAAGAAGAATTAGAAAAAATTGAAAAATGTTCATGTTAGATAGCATACCATCAAATGACAAAATGTGCATGTTTTACACATTCCTGAAGTAGTGAAAAGGCAGAGTGTCTTATAAAACATATTCAGTGAAAGGAAGCAGAGATTTTCCCCAGTTTTTCAAAGATGTGAACATCTAAGTAAAGGAAGCACATAGAACCCAAAATGGGCATGATTAGAGAAGATCTGAATCACAGAACTTTAAAACTTTCAAAAATAAAACAAGAAAGAGATCCAAAATTGTGCAAAGGAAGAACAGTAGATTACCTTCAAAGGATCTCCAATTAGATTAAAAACAGATTTCTCATCAAAAATCAGAGAGAAGAGGAGAGAATGGAGAGATATAGGCAAAGTCCTTAAAGAAAAAAAAAAAAAACCTGTCAGGCCAGATACTGTACCAGGTGAAGCTCTCACTTGTTAATGGTGAAACTGTGGCAAAAAATGACCTAAATGAAAGATCCCTGTGAGTGAGATCCCAGCGGAAAGACTGGGCCATATAGAAGGAGGTACCTTTCTCTGAAGGAAGGAGAGAACTTCCACTTTGACTATGGCCTTGTGCAAATAAGATCGGAGTTGGCAAACTCAAGAGGCTTCCAAGGCCTTGGCAGCTCATGACAAGAGCCTTGGGTGATTACTGAAGTCATAACTAAGACTGTCAATTCTTAAATCAACAACAGGAGTCCCTGTGAACTTACTCCCCATGTAGGATCTCTATCCACCTGAATGTGTTGTACTATGTGAATTAAGGGTATAACTAGTACTCAAACAGTACTCAAACAGTACTTTATACTTTGTGTTTCTGTGTGGGTGCAAACTGTTGAAATCTTTACTTAGTATATACTAAACTGATCTTCTGCATATAAATATAATTGAAAATGAATCTTGATGATGAATGGGATGGAAGAGGGAGTGGGAGAGGGATGGTTGTGGGTGGGAGCATGGTTATGGGGGGGGGGAAGCCTCAGTAATCCAAAAGTTGTACTTTGGAAATTTATATTTCTTAAATAAAAGTTTAAAAATGGTGAAATAAAGAACCTCTCAAAAAAACTAGAATTTGAAAGAATTTGTCATCACCCAACCAGCCTTAAAAATTATACTTATGGTCTGCCGCTGTGGTGTAGCACGTAAAGCCACCGCCTGCAGTGCCGGCATCCCATATGGGCACCAGTTCGAGTCCTGGCTGCTCCACTTCCAATCCAGCTCTCTGCTATGGCCTGGGAAAGTAGTAGAAGAGGGCCCAAGTCCTTGGGCCCTGCACCCACATAGGAGACCCAAAAGAAGCTTGTGGCTCTTGGCTTTGGATTGGCGCAGCTCAGGCTATTGCAGCAAATTGGGGAGTGAACCAGCAGATGGAAGACCTCTCTCTCTCTCTCTCTCTCTCTCTCTCCCTCCCTCCCTCCCCCTCCCTCCCTCTCTGTCTCTCAAATAAATAAATCTTTTTTAAAAAATTGTATCCAACCCAGTGCCCCTTCCAGCTTCATTCCTTCCTATTCTTTCCAAACCATTTGCCCATCCCCCAACTTCTTCTTCACCTTAACACAGATTTCTGCTAAGGGCATTGTCTATCACAGATAGGTTCTGAAATTTTTGGAAGCTGTTTCTGTTGAGAGGGGAAAATAGAAATGAGGGCAATAGGTAATTGTGTGAGTTCAAATTATTTTTATTTGTGGACCCATGGATCCGAATTACACAGATGAGTTTACAACTACATTGCTTTATGTTCTCAGTGACCAGAAAGTCTACAGAAGGGAGCTCTCAGTTTGGTCACCTTAGTCCATCCCAACTTTAACTGAACCATTTTTACTTCAAGTCTACAGGGAGTTCTACTTCCACAACATGAGCACTTACAATTTCCTGATTTGGCAAAAGAAAGGAAGAGAGCAAGCAAGAGAGCGTGAGAGCGTGAGAGCGTGAGAGCGTGAGAGAGAGAGAGAGAGAGAGAGAAAGAAAGAAAGAGAGAAAGAGAGAGAAAGAGAGAGAGGAAAGAAAGGAAAGAAAGGAAAGAAAGGAAAGAAAGGAAGAAAGGAAGAAAGGAAGAAAGGAAGAAAGGAAGAAAGGAAGAAAGGAAGAAAGGAAGAAAGGAAGAAAGGAAGAAAGGAAGAAAGAAAGAAAGAAAGAAAGAAAGAAAGAAAGAAAGAAAAGAAAGAGAGAGAGAGAGAGAACCCTGTCTCCTGGATAAGAAAAGTTAGTCCTGAGGCAAAAATCTCAGTGTAGGATTCTACAAAGTCACAGAACACACTCACTAACTTATTCCTAGTCCCTGTTCAGTCCTGGTATTCTAGCACTTCCCAGGATCACTTGGGGGTGGTACTCAGGACTGTAGAAGGTCTCAGGTCTACACCAATGCTCCTATGGGTAGCAGAACATCCATCTGAAATCTTCTCACATCTGTTCTTCAGAAGAGTAATTTGGTATTCTACAGATCAGAGAGGATGTTGTGAAACAATGACATATTCCCAAGGATCAGGTATTCCTACTGAGGACAAGGAATGGAACATGAAGTGAGAATACATTCCTGCCTACATCAGGCTTAGCCCATTACATTGACATCATTCTATTGCATCATACAGATGCTGAGATCGTTGTAGGAGGGCACAGATGGGACCCGTAAGCAACACAATCACAAATAGGCTTTAACCAAACAAATGATCCTAAGTTGGAAGGTAGCACCAACCACTGGGGCATGAGAATGAAGGTCAGCATGCGTGTGCATAACATGAAAAGACCCAGAATATGCCATATTAAGCTAGAATTACACCAAGTGTGGGCAGTGAGGGACATCCGTCAGGTTCCAAGGTGCCTAGGTGGTTCCAGGGTGGCTATGTGAACCAAATGGCAGATATGGTGCTTTTGGAAGGTAAGTGGGCAGCAAATTAAAGGCCTTGTCTTTCTTTCCTTATTTCCCTCCCAAAGTGGTCTGGGCCCCTTGATCTGCCTTCTTTCTAGATGGCAGAAGAATCCCTCTCTCAAACTCTCTGGCCATCTTGCCAGTGACAGACCTGTTCCAGCAAGGTTGATTTGGTTGTAGCATCCCCTGATATTATTTTCCCAATAGACTTTTTTTTTTGACAGGCAGAGTGGACAGTGAGAGAGAGAGAGAGAGAGAGACAGAGAGAAAGGTCTTCCTTTTGCCGTTGGTTCACCCTCCAATGGCCGCCGCGGCCAGCACGCTGCGGCCGGCGCACCGCGCTGATCCGATGGCAGGAGCCAGGAGCCAGGTGCTTTTCCTGGTCTCCCATGGGGTGCAGGGCCCAAGCACCTGGGCCATCCTCCACTGCACTCCGTGGCCACAGCAGAGAGCTGGCCTGGAAGAGGGGCAACCGGGACAGAATCCAGTGCCCCAACCGGGACTAGAACTCGGTGTGCCGACGCCGCTAGGCAGAGGATTAGCCTAGTGAGCCGTGGCACCGGCCTTCCCAATAGACTTTACCCAAATACTGAGGCTCCAGGCATCTTTGGGAATACAGTGCTCCAATTCTGAGTATTCTGGTGGTATGGGTTGGTAAATGTGGGTATCAGATGAATGAGGATGGGCACACGTGGGAATCACCTGCATGAGGGATGATCTCCATATGTTGTCACTGATTCCCAGACTCTTCTCTGCTTTGCTAGTGGAATGGGCCCTCATCCACAACTCTCATTGACCTTTCTACTTTGCAGAAGGAGCATCAAACCTCATTGCTCTCATAGGAAATAGGATGTGTGAGATCCAGGTTCTGTCAGTCCCTTCTCCAACATAGCCTACATATATCTCACACAGTCTCATGGGAACAAAAGAAACATTTTCTAGACCAAAAGTGCATTCGAGCTTATTTTGTTCCTTGGATTTGTCATGATGGCCATCATATGGGAGGCTGCATGCAAATGTAGAGGAGGCTACAAGGGCCTCACATCTGACACAGTGGACATGATCAGCATAGTTTAGTTGTGAGAGACTATCCCCCAGTGGGTAAAGACCCATGTCTGTTGTTCATTGATTTTTGCCAACTGACTCAAACTGCCTGTACAAAAAGGCTTAACATGTATGTGTTGAAGGAATGAACCACACAGAGAATTTTCTCAGATACCTGAAGAGGCTATTTCCCTACTCCAGCACATACAGACCACTTTCTTTTTATATCATGACAAGAACCTCCTGGGATGAATGTGAAATCTGCTGTATAAATGGAGAAACAAGTTGGAATTCTGCGAGCTTTTCCAAACACAGGGGATGTGGGCTACTGAGGCATGAGGAGAATTTCTTTAGGGAAACAAAGAGAAAATCACAAACAGAAATAGCCAGCAGCCTTAGACACAAAGTACCAGGTACATTCCTGTCATGTCTTATGTGACTTAGTTTCTAGAGAATTATGGAAATTTAATCATTGCATCACCCTGATGTTCAGAGGGTGACAACAATTTTCAGAGGGCTATAGTGACATTCCTGAGACATGGAAAGAGAGTGGCAGTCACCACATTCTCTGAAGTGGATGCATACCCATCTACTAAAAGACTAATTCAGAATTCTCACTAGGAATAAAGGACAGTAGAGAAATACAGGATGGTTCTACTTTGGAGGATGTAACTGGGGACTATACAAGCTTCTCCCACATGCCTGGCTGGAGTCCACACCTTATAGATCTCCAAGTACAGATTGGACTCATTTTCCCTCTAGGTGGGTCCAGGAGGAAGATAAATCAGTGTAAGCACAAGTAACCACCAGATAATTGGATTTCTAGGGTGGGAGCCAACTGACCACTGTGCCAAGAATATGAGCAGGTGACTTGTGAAGGAGAAATTCCTTGACGGTGCCAAACAACTGAAGGTGACTCAGTGCATTACTTGAAAAATGAAAAACAATGGATTTTTATTTACCACAAAGATAACAGATTGGCAAAAAAAGAAAGGATACTAACATGAAGGGAAGATAGATCAGCAAAGCGGCTGCATTTGGAAACTGCTGGTCATCACTTAATTGTTCCAGCTCTTTTGGAAGCAATCTGACTGCCTATTAAAATGGTATATATACAGTGACTGGCACTGTAGCACAGTGGAGTATGACACAACTTACAACACCAGCAGCCATATAGGAGTACAAATTTGAATTCCAGCTGTTTCACTTTTTTCAAGATTTATATTATTTTTTGAAAGGCAGAGTTGAGAGATAGAGATAGAGATAGAGATAGAGATAGAGATAGAGATAGAGATAGAGATAGAATCTCCCATCTGCTGGTTCATTCCCAAAATGGCCACAATGGCTGCAGGTGAGACAATCAGAACCTAGGAACCAGGAACTTCTTCCAGGTCTCCCACATAGGTGCAGAGGCCCAAGGACTGGGGCTATGTTCTGCTGCGTTCCTGGGCACTTTATCAGGGAGCTGGATCAGAAGTGAAGCAGCCAGGATTTGAACAGGAGTCTATATGGGACACGAGTAATGCATGCTGGGGCTTTAACCCACTGCACTACATCACCAGCCCCACCAGCTTCTCTATATCAGTTTAGCTCCCTGCTAATGATCATGCATTGTTTGTGGAAGATGCTCCAGATCCCTGGACCTCTGTCACCCATGTGTGACACCCATGTGGAGTTTCAGGATCTTGGATTCAGCCTGGCCAATGTGGCTGTTTTGGGAGTGAAAGAGTGGATGTAGCATCTCTTTCTCTCTTTGTCTCTGCCTTTCTGTCACTCTGCCATTCAGATAAATAAATGAATCTTTTTAAAAATGTTATATATGCAGATACTCTCACCCAACCTGTGCTTTCCTAGGACTCTATATGGGGATTACTTTGATTATGGGAGGAATTAGGCCCTCTACCCTGCATTTATATGGTGATGTTCTGACATCCAAGTCACTGAGTGTGACATAAGTCCCCTTTGGAATATGGTCCTTAAAAATAATTAATGATAACCCATGGCAGAAAGTTCAGTCAAGGACTGGGCATCAGCCTTTCACTGCAATACCAAAGTTTTCACTGAATTGCTTTCCTCTTGGGATGTTAAAATACCGTGAAAGCTCCTACTCCTTCCTCTATCAATCCTATCAATCCCTAATACTGAGAACCCAAGGAAAACATGCACCAGGCAAGTTTCTTCCTAAGGAGACTTATACCCTCCAGGAGTTTAACTCCTTAACATTCTCAAATACCATTCTAGCCAAAGTATTGGTAGTAAAATCAAATGTTTCTATTCTAGTAATTCTTTCCTTATAAAGGGAACAGATTTCTATTGAACCCTTTGAGCAAATGACACTTCAAGATGCATCCTGAAGAACCAATTAGACCTAAATTTCAAGTGGGGGCCAAGGATCCTTTGCTGACTAGAGGCTACACATGTTCTCTGTGCTACTCCCTGTTCCTGGGAAGCAAAGCACAAACTGAACTCTGCAGTTCCTCCCAGGACACAGTTATGTTTAATAGCTTCTGTGATATCCCCAAGGTATACCTGAACTCAACCAATGCATTCCCACCTGTGGCATCTTTGCAATGTTTACTAGTGGGAATTAGGTGCATTCAATCTACACCTTTTGCATTTAAAACATAAGCCAGTTTTTCCTCCTCTAAGGATACTTTGGAATTTGCAGGAACACCTGAACATCATCCAAGTAAGTTACCTAAAGCCCACGCATCCTCCTGAATTTCCCTATTTCCACTCTTTTTTTTGACAGGCAGAGTGGACAGTGAGACAGAGAGAAAGGCCTTCCTTTACTGTTGGTTCACCCTCAAATGGCCGCCGCGGCTGGCGCGCTGCGGCCGGCGCACCGTGCTGATCCGAAGGCAGGAGCCAGGTGCTTATCCTGGTCTCCCGTGGGGTGCAGGGCCCAAGTACTTGGGCCATCCTCCACTGCACTCCCGGGCCACAGCAGAGAGCTGGCCTGGAAGAGGGGCAACCGGGACAGAATCCAGTGCCCTGAATGGGACTAGAACCCGGTATGCCAGTGCCGCAAGGCAGAGGATTAGCCTATTGAGCCACGGCACCAGCCCCCCATTTCCACTTCTTTGTCTATGGAACTCCCACTTTCAACCAGAGGTAGAGCTAATTTTGAGTGAGTCTTTGATTCCTTTGCCTGTTTACACAAATAATACATACATACATAAATTCTCCCTTAGAAAGCTGATGTATGTGTTTATCTCATGGATGAGGGACCCATTGTGATAGTCTGAAGAGACAGAGAGAGAGATCATTTTGAGGTATTTCAGTGGTCATTGGGACTCCCAAAGTACATCAAGTTCAAAATGGACTTAAATTAGAATTTGAAATTTTCAAAACTTTTTTTCAAAAATATCACAGGGTTTAAAACACTTCATTAGAGATCTAAGATGGTTGAACAGGGAAAAGATCTTGATCTGACCACAGGAAGATAGCAAAAAAATACGAGGGGTGAACTGCCTTCCTAGGGGAAACTTGATGAGAAGTTTACAGTGGAAACTGTACAGAAAGAAGAAATGTGCCATGGAGTAGCGAGGAAATTACAATCACACAGCAGTGAATGAAAACAGCTGGTGACTCTCACAGCCTATGGCCTCAGGGGTTGTTCTGTTCTTATAGCAGGGTGCCAGGCAGCCATCAGGGTGGAAACATCATCTTAGTAAGGTGATTTGAGGCTGCTGCAGCCCACACATGACTGGGGGATTTCATTGGAGGAATAAATCTGATCTGTGATCCCCACTTTTAGTCTGTCCTTTAGAGTTGGTGGAGCGGGGACAGGGTGCTCCCAACTAATTCTCACTTCCTTTCACTCTATCATAGCACCCACACTTGACTTGACAAGGGAGAACACTGACCAACCCCTGATAGGTGGCTGATTTTAAGCACTCCTGGCTCTTTCCATGGACAGGTGAGGATTGTGGGGCTGAGTAGATCCCTTGATTCCTGTGACTATGAGAGCCCTCTACCCTGTCACTGTGGGAATTCTGACTGTGATTGTGTGAGCGATAGTGCATGGCTGGGTCGTTGGGCAGCCACTGTGTCTAGCTTCAGAGGCTCAGGGTTCTGTGTTCACACAGAGGAGTGTGTGGGCCCTTCTGTGGTTCAGATGCCTACTTGGGTGAGGTCCCTGGGCACTGTGTATCTACTCTGATGGCTGCTTCATTGTGGCAGAAGGGAGATGATGCTGTGATAATTCAGGCAAAGCAATCTTTCCACCCAGTGCTGATGACAGAGATCTACCAAACCCAACTTGGGACTCATCCTGGGCTGTTGGCCCACCATCCAGCACTGGCCAGACCTCCCTGCCCCCAAACAGCATATATCTCGATATCTATGGAAGGAACAAATACTACATTAAGCCACAGAGGAATATTTCAAAGATAAAAGGTGTCAAAGGAGAAAATTAACAAGTGTTTCAAGAAATGATGAGAAATAAACATAGAATATCAGGAACATGAACAAGAAAGACAATATGACTCCCCCAAAGGAACACTACAATACTTAAATATTAGAGTGTGAATGTGAACAGATTGATGAAATGCCTGAAAAGGATTTCGAAAGAATTATGGTAGAATATCTCAAAAACACAGAGAAGCAAATATATAAAATAAAAAAAAACCTATATAAAAGATTGAAAAATTCTGCCAGGAGAGAGAGATATTGAAGAGAAACCAAAGGGAACTATTAGAATTGAAGAATTCAGTATGTCAAACAGAAACTACAGTCGAAAGCCATAGCAAAAGACTTCATAAGGCAGAAGAAAGAAAATCCACACTGGAAGACAGCTTTCTGGAAACATCTCAGTCAGACAAAAAAAGGAAGAGAAAATTAGAAAGAACTGGAAACAATATTCGAGATATATGGGGTCCTATCAAATGATAAACATAAGTGTCATGGGAATTTCTGAAGGTGTAGAAACAGAATGTATTAGAAGTCCAATTCAGTGAAATGATAACTGAAAATTTCCCTGATTTGGAGAGAGATGGGGACAGAGAAAGGCATAATATAATGATTAAGGTATTGTTTCAATAGGAAGATGGGACAGTAGTAAACATTGCACCCAGAGTGCCTAGCCATATAAAGCAATGTTAATGAATCTAAATGGAGACATAGCACAATACAATAATACAATACAATGGGAACGTCAGCAACCCACTTGCATCAATGGACAGAACAATTGGACAAAAGTCAACAAAGACACAAAAGAGCTCATCTACATTATGGACCTAATGGAGAAATTGCTATCTAGAAAACATTTCATCCCACAGCTACAGAATGAACATTGTTTTCATCACTACATGGGACTCTAAGATAGACTATATGCTTGTCCACAGAGGAAATTCAAACAATTGAAACCATACCATGTATATTTTCTGACCACAATGGAATGAAGCCAAAAATGAATAACTTTAGAGATTCTAGAAAATACACAAATGCATACAGACTGAAGAACATGCTCTGGAATGAACAGTGGTTTGTAGTTGAAATCAAAAGGGAAATAAAAAAATTTCTAAAAATGAATGAAGATGACAAAACAACATATCAGAACTTAACAGATACTTCAATAGTAGTGTTAAGAGGAAAGTGCATATCAATTTTTGCCTACATCAAGAAATTGGAAATGTATTAAATAAATGATCTAATAATGCATTTCAAGGACCTAGAAATTTAAGCACAGCACAAGCCAAAGCCCAAATTAGTTGGAGAAGAGAAAAAAGTAATATTAGAAAATAAATAAACCTGAACAGACAAAAAATAAAAAAGATCAGTGAAATTAAGAGCTATCTTTTAAAAAAATAAACAAAATTGATGCTCCATAAGTCCAACTAACCAGAAAAAGGGAAGGAGACCCAAATTAACATAATCAGAGATGAAAAGGGAGATCTATCAAAGGATACCACAGAAATAAAAAGAATCATCAGGAATTACTACAAATAGCTGTATACCAACAGATTAGAAAATCTAGAAGATCTGGATAATAAAGACCATCCCAAAGAAAAGCTCAAGATTGATGGCTTTATTGCTGAATTCTACTAAACTTTTAAGGAACTAATTCTAATTCTTCGCAGACTATTTCAAACAATTGAATGAGAAGGAATCCTCCCAAACTCCTTGCATCACCTTAATTTCAAAACCAGAAGAAAAAAAAGAAAAAGAAAAAGGACGAATATCCTTGATGAACACACAAACAAAAATCCTTAATCAAATACTGGCTAATCAAAAACAATGAAACCCGGTCATTTGCAACAAGATGGAGGAATCTGGAAAACACCATGATGAGTGAAATAAGCCAGTCCCAAAGGGACAAATATCATTTGTTCTCCCTGATAGGCAACAACTAACTGAGCACCAAAGGGGAAACTTGTTGAAGTGAAGAGGACGCTATGAGAAACAGTGACTTGATCAACTCTTGTCCTGACTGTTGATGTACAATGTAATACTTTATCCATTTTGGTGTTTTTTTGTTGTTGTAGTACTATTGGTTGAACTCTGTAATTAACACACGGTTATTCTTAGGTGTTTAAATTTTAACTGAAAAGTGATCCCTGTTAGGAATTTGGAAAACAATATGCTGAGTGAAATAAGCCAGTCCCAAAGGGACAAATACCAGTTGTTCTCCCTGATCGGTGACAACTAACTGAGCACCAAAAAGGAAACCTGTTGAAGTGAAATGAACAATATGAGAAACAGTGACTTGATCAGCCCTTGCCCTGACTGTTGATGAACAACTTAATACGTTATCCCAATTTGTATTTTTTTGTTTGTTCTACTTAATACTTTTGGTTGAATACTATAATCAATACACAGTTATTCTTAAGTGCTGAAACTTAACTGAAAAGTGATCTCTGTTAAATATAAGAATGGGAATTAGAGAGGGAAGAGATGTGCAATTCGGGACACGCTCAAGCTGACTTACCTTAAACGATAGAGTTAGAAACATACCAGGGGATTCCAATTCAATCCCATCAAGCTGGCATGTACCAATGCCATCTCACTAGTCCCAGTGATCAATTTCTGTTCACAATTGATCATAATGATAGGACTAAGAGCCAAAGGGAGCACATAAACAAGACTAGTGTCTGCAAATACTAGCTGATAGAATCAAAAAGGGAGAGAATGATCCAACATGGGAAGTGAGATACACAGCAGACCCATGGAATGGCAAATGTCCTAAATAGCACTCTGGCCTCAGAATCAGCCCTTAAGGCATGCGGATCCGGCTGAAAAGCCCATGAGAGTATTTCAGGAATGGAAAGCCAAGACACTCTGGCAAAAAAAAAAAAAAGACCTAAATGAAAGATCTCTGCAAGTGAGATCCCAGTGCAAAGAACAAGTCATCAAAGGAGGTACCTTTCTCTAAAGGGAGGAGAGAACTTCCACTTTGACTACGACCTTGTCTAAATATGATCAGAGTTGGTGAACTCAAAAGGGTTCCGTAGCCAAGGCACCTCATGACAAGAGCCTAGGGTGATTACTGATGCCACAAACAAGAGTGTCAGTTGGTTAAGTCAACAACAGGAGTCACTGTGCACTTACTCCTCATGTAGGATCTCTGTCCTTAATGTGCTGTACATTGTGATTTAATGCTATAACTAGTACTCAAACAGTATTTTTCACTTTGTGTTTCTACGGGGGTGCAAACTGTTGAAATCTTTACTTAATGTATGCTAAACTGATCTGTATATAAAGAGAATTGAAAATGAATCTTGATGTGAATGGAAGGGGAGAGGGAGAGGGATAGTGGAAGGTTGTGGGTGGGAGGGAAGTTATGGGGGGGGGGAGCCATTGTAATCCATAAGCTGTACTTTGGAAATTTATATTCATTAAATAAAAGTTAAAAAAAATACTTGCTAATCAAATTCAATAACAAATCAAAAAATCATTGACTCAGATCAAGAGTTTAGTATCCCTAGTATGCAGGGTAGTTTCAAAATATGCAAATAAATAAATGCAATACATCAAATTAACAAATTGGAGAACAATAATCAGATAATTATCTCAGTAGTTGCAGAGATAGTTTTTGATAAAATACAATATCCTTTCATGATTAAAAAAAGCCTTAAGCACGGGGCCAGTGATGTGCCAAAGCAGGTGAAGTCGCTGGGTGCTATGCCAACATCCCCTATAAGTGCTGGTTCAAATCCTGGCTGCTCCACTACGTATCCCTATCCCTGATAATGCACCAATGGAAGCAGCAGAGGATGGCAAAAGTACATGGTTCCCTGTACCCACTTGGGAGACCCAGAAGTTCCTAGCTCCTGGCTTTGGACCTGCCCCTACTCCATCCATTGTAGTCATTTGGGGAGTGAACAAGCAAATTGGTGATCTCTATTTGTAACTCTACCTTTTGAATAAATAAATAAACCTTAAAACAGGGAAATTGGGTCTAGAAGGCACATTTCTCAACATGATCAAGGTAATATATAGCAAACACACAACCAGAATCATATTGAATGAGGAAAAATTGGAAGCATTTCCACTAAGATCCAGAATCACACAAAGAAACCTACTTACACTATGGCAATTCAATAAAGTTCTGGAAGTTTTAGCTAGAATATTTAGAAGAAAAAGAAACCAAATGGATAGAAATTGGAAAGGAGGAATCCAAATTACCCTTACCTGCAGATGACATGAATATCCTAAAGACTCCACTAAGAGATATTTGGCACTCAGAAGAGAGTGTGGTTATGATGCAGGATATAAAATCAGCACATATTATCATTAGTCTTTGTGTAAACAAGCAATGCTATGCTGAGACAGACCTTGAAATATCGATACCATTTACATAGCTGCAAAAAAATTAAGTACTTTGGGAGAAATTTAACCTAGAATGTGAAAGATCTCTACATTGAAAACTACAAAATATTGAAGAAAGACGACACTGAAAAGGAAGAATCTTCCATGTTCAGGATTGGAGTTATTAATATCGTCAAAACGTCCTCAGTACCAAAAGCAATTTATACATTCAGTGTGATCCCAATCAAAACACCAATGCCATTCTTCTCAAATCTAGAAAAAATGATACCAAAAATCAAAGGGAATCATAAGAGAAGCCGAATAAAGCAATCTGAACAACAAAAACAATGCTAGAGACATCACAATACCAGATTTCAACACATATTCAAAACAATTATAATTAAAACATCCTGATAGTGGTATAAATATAGAAATACAGGCCACAGAAATAGAAGTGGGATGCCCTAGGAAGAAGAGGGTGCAGCAGCGGCGAGGTGGGAGTGTGGGGAACAATCCATGGCAGCTGCTGGGGACCTGACGGTGTGCCCAAAGACTCGGCAAAAGCGGGAGTCCCAGACCAAGGAGGAGGTGCCCGCGGGGGTCCGTGTAGGTGCATAAAGACATGGCAGCAGCGGAGGTGCCCAGGCAAGAATGAGTCGGCAACGGGAACAGGCGGTGGTCAGGAAAAGACTGGGCAGCTGCTGGCAGCCACACGGGAGCTCCATTACACAGAGGCTTGGGGGGCGGGGTGCCTGGGGAAGGAGGCATTGGCTGCTGGGGTCCCCCGGGGGCACAAGGAGAAGCTTGGATGCCTGAGGAAGCAGGGAGCCACAGCTGGATACAACGCGGGTACCCAAAGACTCTGTGGCGGCAGGGGTGCCCTAGGAAGGAGGAGGAGGCGAAAGCGGTTGGGAAGGGGCAATGGCGCAGCAGCTGTTGGGGACCTCACAGGGTGCCCAAAGATTCGGTGGCAGTACTCAAAGAAGGGGGCGGCAGAGGCTGGGGGCCTCGGGAAGCCTAATAATGCAGCTTCAAAGGGGGTACCCAACAGAGGAGATTGCAGCTGTTGGAGTCCACAGCTGGACTCAATGACGTGGTGGCAACGGGGTGCCAGAATAAGGAGGCGGCAGCTGCTGGGGTGCTCCTGGGGCCCAAAGAAGCTGTGCCAGACAGGTGCCCTAAGAAGGAGGAAGTGGCTTGCCAGGTGAGTGTGGGGGGCAATGATGTGGCAACTGCTGGGGACTGCACAGGGTGCTGTTAGACTCAGCGGCAGTGGGGGTGCCAAGGAAGGAGGATGCAGAGCGCAGGGCCTAATGACACAGTGGCGAAGGGGTGCCCAAAGAACAGGTGGCGGCTGCTGGAATCCGCGCGAGGATACAATGATGCGGCTGCAGCAAGCGTGTTCCAGGAAGCAGGCTGTGGCAGCTGGAAACCACACCGTGGGGGAGGCCTCAAAGATGTGGAGGCTGTAGGGGTGCTGAGGAAGCGAGATGCCCAAAGACTTGGTGGCAGCAGGGGTGTCTGAGGAAGGCGGCGGCTTTTGAGGACTGAGCGGAGGGCCCAAAGGCAGAGTGGTAGTGGGGATGCATAAAGCAGCAGGCAGCAGCAGCTGGGAACCTCGCGGGGGGCTCCAGGGCACGGTGGCAGCGGGAGTGCCCCAGGAAGGAGGAGCAGGCGCTTGATGGGTGTGGGGGTACAATGACGAGGCGGAAGCCGGGAACCGCACGGGGTGCCCAAAGGTTCTGCGGTAGTGCAGGTGTCCGTGGAAGGGGGTGGCTGTAGCTTGGGACAGCGCAGGGTTCCCGATATCACTGCGGCAACGGGGTGTCCTAAAAAGGAGAAGGAAGCAGCTGCGGGGTTTTGGGGCGGCAATGATGTGGCGGTTGCTGGGTACTGCGTGGGGTGCAAAAAGACTCGGCAGTGGGGAACCCCAGGAAGGAGGCGGCGGAGACCACCCAATAACACAGAGGCAAAGGGGGTGACCAAGGAAGGAGGTGGCGGCTGCTGAGGTCCGCAGGGGACCCAATGATGTGGTGGCAATGGGGTGGCCCCTTCATTCGTAAAGGATAGCTTTGCAGGGTACATTGTTCTCGGTTTGCAGCCTTTATCTTTTAAAACTTGGAATATATCACGCCATTGTCTCCTTGCCTGTAGGGTTTGCGATGAGAAGTCTGGGGTGAGTCTGACTGATTACCTCTGAATGTGATTTGTCATTTCACTCTGCCCACATTTTGGGATTTGTTCTTTGTGTTTCACTGAGCTGAGTGTTGCCACAATGTGTTGTGGTGAATACCTTTTCTGGTCACATTTTTTCGGACTCCTGTGTATTTGTTGAATTTGGTTGTTTCTTTCAACCTGCCTATGTTGGAAGTTTTCTGATATTATTTCATTAAAATGCCTTCTAATATGTTCTCTCTCTCCACACCCTCAGGCACTCCTATTATCTGGATGTTACAATGCTTGATTGAATCTTGTAAGTCTTCAGTCATGGTTTTTCATTTTCTAATTTCTTCTTGTGTTCGATCTGACTGTATTATTTTTGAAAGTTTGTCTTCGAGTTCTGATATTTGCTCTTCTGTTTCATCTGTTTGATTTCTGAGGGATTCCATGGTGTTTCTTGTTTAGTCAATTGAGTTTTTCATTTCCAGTATTTCATTCTGGCTTCTCTTTAGGATCTCTATTCCTTGGATGTGCTTTTCATTCAGATCTTGAATCTGTTTCTCATTGCTTCTAAGTAATCTGATTATTAATTTTCTGAATTCTTTTTCTGGCATGACTTCAAATTCTTCTTCAGCCTCTCTTATGGATGGTTTAGCCTGCTCCAGTGGGATTTCATAGGTTCTTCTATATTCTTATTTAGGATTTTTCCTTTGTTCTTTGGCATTTCTGCTTGGTTTAATTTTTAAATGGATTTTCCTCTGCTGTGGGCTGCTAGGGGTCTGTTCTGATTGCCAGTGTAAGCCAAAAAAAACATTTTTCTAAAACTCTAACTCTAATATACGCAGGAAGCAAGAAAATAATTAATATGTCCAATAGATTCAAAAGGAAAATTAAACAGTTCCTCAGCAGTAAATCACCAGAATGATTGAAAGAAAAAATCAGAGAGACAAATGCTACCCTCAGGACGCTAGCTGACCGTTGGAGCCTCATATCTATGTGGATCATCCATCTTGCCCTCTGGGAAACTGTAATAAACAAGAAAATGTACAAACTAGAGACTTTCCAAGGATTGAGACATACCAAATATGAGAATGAAATTGAATAAAAAAAGAAGTATAGGCCAATATCAGCCACCAGAATGATAGTTCACAGAAACTTAGAAATTGGAATTATATTTTTATATTTTAAACATTTAAATAAATCTCCAGGAAAATGAAAGCAACTGAAATAAAAATGAGAATGAGAAATTATGACAACAAGGAAACAGCAAATTTAATCAGCCATGTTTGGAGAAGAATCAAATAAAAAGTATGCATTTAAAATAGAAAAATGAGTAAATATAAAATTCACAACTTACATATTGCCTTAAACTCAAGTGATGAGACTATTAAGAGACTGGAAGACTTGGTTGCCAAACTGCATTCATTACAGGCTGATAAAGAAACAGAAAATACGAATGCAGTCATATTACAGCTGACATGACAAGGAATAAAACACATTTACTTGGATCATTAGATGTAAAAACTTTATAAAGCTGTGAAGGATAGTAATCCACCAAAATGATTTATAAATATCTGCCATAATATACTAGAGATAAGATGGTGAATTCAGCATTGCATTGTATTAACATAAGTGAAGTGAAGGGAAACAAATTAAAGTCAAAGTGAATGAAGCTCAGCAGAAATAAACTTTGAGAACACAGAGAGGAAATTAAATTTAACCTAAAAACAATGACAGCAGAATCTCATCAGTATTTATATAAAAAAAAAGAGAAGAGTAGAAGAACTGAAATTATTGATGGAAACTGACATCTATGCTAGGCTTAAATACTACTTGAATTCTAAGAAAAATTCCAAAGAAATAATTGTGCATAATTTTATTACTTTATTTATGTATTCGTCTGAATTGTTTACTCTAAGAAGAAAAAAAGCTGTGCAGAAATTTGAAATCAAAATAGAAGAGCAAGAAATGTGTAAACTTATATGAATATTAAGTCATGGTGACATTTGAATTGAAGCAAATGAAAGCTATGAGTAGCATCCATTTCAGAGTATTTAGCTATAAGTCAAGTGTAATTCCATACAAGTGAATTAATCAGGTATTAGCCTATTCTACTGGAATGATTTTAATGTGTCCAAAATGTGTACTTTATGACAATCAATTTCAATATTTTCTTTGTTCTTTTATTTATTTTCACTTTATTTGAAAAACAGGGTCAGAGACAGCAAGAGAGGCAGAGGGAGATCATCTGACTGCTGATTCACTTCCCAAATACCTGCAGCAACCAAGGCAGGCCAGGCTGAAGACAGGAAACTAGAAATCCACCCGGCTCTCCCACCTGGGTGACAGGAACCTAAGTGCTTGAGTGAGCATATGCTGCCTGTCAGGGTGTGCATCAGCAGGAGGCTGCATCAGAAGCAGAGGCAGGATTCAAACTAAGGCACTTAGGAAGGGATGTGGGCATTCCAAGGGGTGTCATACCTACTGTGCCACATGCCCACACCAAGACAACCATTTTTGTCACCAAATTATTAAGACTCTAAAGTTTTCCATGGTATATTTTGCAAAATACTGATTACCTTTTTTTTTTTTTGCAAATCAACTGAAATAATAAATAATAGGCTCTGAACAAGGTGAAGACAATGGCAATAACTACAATACACTTAAACTCCTATCACAAATTAAACTTGCATATTTACAGTGTCTTAATGTATTAAGGTATAAAATATATAAATAGAAAGAGAAGAAATGCATTCAGATTTTTTATAGCACAACATAGTCTTTTTTCAAGAAAATTTGTCATAACTGTTTATGTCAGCCTGACAATAATTCAAAACACAATCACACTTGCATTCCCCATGATTTGGATATGAGGATTGCAGTATTAGAAAAAATATGCAAAAATATGTTTGGTGCTCAAATAATGTTCATTTTTTAATGCACCACGGTGGAAATTTTTAATGAAAAAGCCGATCATGCCATATATAGATAAAGTTTTGACAATGCCTTTATAACAAAACCCCAGTAACCATTATACTAAAAAATGTGTGTGTATTTGTATATGCAATACCTATTTTAGGAAAAAGATGAGTTGGTAGAAAATATTAATTGTTACATATTATTTACAAACACTTATATATAAAATTAAACTATTTTCAATGAAATCTCATGTTCAGATCTCCCCTGAAAACAAGTACTTGAAAGATACACAGGTCTATTTAATGGTTTCTCTCTGAAATCATGGCTAAGGTAGTTCTCTTTGCAAGGGTTTTGCCCCTTCAATATCACTAACTCTAACCATAGCAACAAATACCACAAAGGTGTAACGTGTCAGTTCCTGGAGCTCTGTTCACTGATAAAAGAGGAAAAAGTTTAGGGGCTGATGTTGTGGTGCAATAGGTTAATCCTCTGCCTGAAGCACTGGCATCCCAATGGGCACCAGTTCTAGTCCAGGCTGTTCCTCTTCCAATCCAGGTCTCTGTGATGGCCTGGGAGAGCAATGGAAGGTGGCCCAAGCACTTGGGCCCCTACACCCATGTGGGAGACCCCAAGGAAACTCCTTGCTCCTGGCTTCTGATTGCACAGGTCTGGCCACAATGGCCATCTGGGGAGTGAACCAGCAGATGGAAGACTTTCTCTGTCTCTCCCTCTCACTATTACACTATATCTAAAACATTTTTTTTTTTGCTGTGCCTCTTTTTTTTAAACTTTTATTTAATGACTATAAATTTCCAAAGTACGACTTATGGATTACAATGGCTTCCACCCCATACCTTCCCTCCCACCCGCAACCCTCCCCTTTCCTACTCCCTCTCCCCTTCCATTCACATGAGGATTCATTTTTGATTCTCCTAATATACAGAAGATCAGCTTAGTATACATTAAGTAAAGATTTCAACAGTTTGCTCCCACACAGAAACATAAAGTGAAAAATAATAGATGATTTTTTAAATGATGATGAAATCAGATCAGACCTATTGTCATGTTTAATCCCAGTGAGAGTCAAGTTGGGAATTGATAATTTCTTTCTTTCTTTTTTTTTACAGAAGATCAGTTTAGTATACCTTAAGATTTCAACAGTTTGCACCCCCATAGAAACAAAAAGTGAAATATACTGTTTGAGTACTCGTTATAGCATTAAGCCTCAATGTACAGCACATTAAGGACAGAGATCCTACATGAGGAGTAAGTGCACAGTGACTCCTGTTGTTGACTTTACAAATTGACACTCCTGTCTATGGCATCAGTAATCTCCCTATGCTCCAGTAATGAGTTTCCAAGGCTATGGAAGCCCTCTGAGTTCTCTGACTCTTGTTTCGACAAGGTCATAGTCAAAGCGGAGGTTCTCTCCTCCCTTCAGAGAAAGGTACCTCCTTCTTTGAAGACCTGTTCTTTCCACTGGGATCTCACTCACAGAGATCTTTCATTTAGTTGTTGTTGTTGTTGTTGTTGTTGTTGTTGTTGTTTTTGCCAGAGTGTCTTGGCTTTCCATGCCTGAAATACTCTCATGGGCTTTTCAGCCAGATCCGAATGCCTTTAGGGCTGATTCTGAGGCCAGAGTGCTGTTTAGGACATCTGCCATTCTATGAGTCTGCTGAGTATCTCACTTCCATGTTGGATCACTCTCCCCTTTATTCATTCTATCGGTTAGTATTAGCAGGTACTAGACTTGTTTATCTGCTCCCTTTGACTCTTAGTCCTTTCATTATGATCAATTGTGAACTGAAATTGATCACTTGGAATAGTGAGATGGCATTGGTACATGCCACCTTGATGGGATTGAATTGGAATCCCCTGGTATGTTTCTAACTCTACCATTTGGGGCAAGTCAGCTTGAGCATGTCCCAAATTATACATCTCTTCCCTCTCTTATTCCCACTCTTACGTTTAACAGGGATCACATTTCAGTTAATTTTCAACACTTAAGAATAACTGTGTATTAATTACAGAATTAAACCAGTCATATTAAGTAGAACAGACAAAAAAAACTACTAAGAGGGATAATGAATTAAGTTGTTCATTAACAGTCAGGGCTATGCTAATCAGGTCACCGTTTCTCATGGTGTCCATTTCACTTCAACAGGTTTCCTTTTTGGTGTTCAGTCAGTTGTCATCGATCAGGGAGAACATATGGTATTTGTCCCTTTGGGACTAGCTAATTTCACTCAGCATGATGTGTTCCAGATTCCTCCATTTTGTTGCAAATGACTGGATTTCGTTGTTTCTTACTGCGGTATAGTATTCTAAAGAGTACATATCCCATAATTTCTTTATCCAGTCTACCGTTGTATATCTAAAATATTTTTTAAAAAGATATAAAATATATAAAAGGAGAGAGTTTATCATTGCTACAAAGAATATTTTTTCTTTATTAAAATGTACTGTTTCTGGGGCTGGCACTGTGGCATAGCGGGCTAAGCCTCTGCCTGCAGCACTGGAATCCCATTTGGGCACCAGTACTAGTCCTGGCTGCTTTTTTGACCCAGCTCTTTGCTGGGTCTGGAAAAGCAGTAGAAGTTGGCCCAAGTGCTTGAGCTTCTGTATCTGCATAGGAGACCAGAAAGAAGCTCCTGGCTCCTAGCTTCAGATTAGCTCTGCTCTGGCTGTTGGGGCCATCTGGAGAGTGAACCAGCAGATGGAAGACCTTTGTCTCCATCTCTCCCTTTCTTTGCAACTCTGCTTCTCAAATAAGAAAATATTTTTAAAAATATATTGTTTGTTTTCCAAATTAAGCACTTATGTAAGACTAAGAGGCTAAGAAGCCACTCTATTGGGTGTCAATATCAATAGCCTTACAACAACAACAAAAACTTTGCATTGAAATATCCAGAAAAATGTTCACTAAAGTAAGACTGCATACTTTACCTAATAGAATCCATTTGGCTTAAGAGATCTTTCCCCCTGGAAGTTTAAATGGAGTTTAAATGCACCATTTAAATGCTTAAGTTTAAATGCTCTCCAGGGGATCCATCTTAGATAAGAAAAAATCTCTCAGATGCAATCTGAGGATATATATGATAATAAAAGTTGGTGAAGTTTGTTTGATGATGGTTTCCATAATTTAAGGGTCTTTTTGAGGGCTAGTGAAAAGTAGTAGAGCACAGATCACAGACATATGTGTAATTATTTCATGAATTTACACCTGTATGACTTTATTAATGGAACTTTTGTATTGTAAGATATGAAACAAGAATATAATAAACATTATTATGTGAAATACTAAGGCAGTGATTTTGCTATTTCTTCTCTAACCCAAAGACACATCTGGCTGTCTCTGATACATGTCTACTGCTGAATGCCAGTGTTCACCTGCAGGAGAGCAGTGCAGGTTTTCAGCGAGGTTCTGAGGGTTTGGAATGGATGCAGTACTGCAGAGACCATTGGTTTCCATGAGTAGAGGTCACCAGATAAAATACAGAATACCCACTAAATGTGAATTTCAGATAATTTTTTTATCAATTTCATGTTATGGCGAGTAAAGAGATATATACTACACATTTTTTACTCCACAATATTTATTGTTTATCTGGAATTTGAATTTAATTTGTGGCCCTGTACAAGAATTTGCTGAATTTGCAAACCCTCATGGGGAGACAATCTTGGGGTTTGGAGTAACATGGTGACGATAATAGTAGACAGAAAGTAGAAGGTAAATATCAAAGCTACACCCACAGTAACCACATGCAGATTGATCATAGTGTAAAGGAAAGTGGATTCCAACTCATTTATGAAAAGTATACCAATGCAAGTGCATATCTCAGCATTTCCTATGAGAAGCAACCACAAGTCTATGTTGGGGCTGTTTTTGAAGCCTATAAAAACTCTCAGAAGACAGATAATGCAGATCACGTTTATTGGCATTCTACTGATTTTTACTTTGTTCTCAGAATGGTAAGCCTAGAAGTACATACATGTTTGTCAATTATGGTGGGGAAAATAACCTCATTAAATGTGCTAGGAATAAAAGACTTACCACAAAGTCTGTGGTCTTAGGTCAGAGACAAAGAGAAGTGAAATGAAAGGAAGGAGCCTTTTGAAAGAATCCAAGGGCCATTGTAAGGTGTAAACATTTGTCATTTTAGAGAATAATAACTTGTAAGATTCTCATCTTTACACGAACATCTAACTTTTAGAGAATATTTTTGTGCTCTGCCTGGCTTAGCTATGATTATGTAATCTGTATTATAAAATAGCACATTGCTCTTTATTGTTCAATTATACAAATCAAAAGAATTTTTCTCACCAAGAATACCATATTATTTGAGCAGCATTGTGAAACATATCATCCACAGTACAGAGTTTGAGAATTTGACAGAAGATATAAAGTGTTATACTCATTTTTTATAAAAGTTTCAAAGTATTTTTACCATACCTCCCTGTGCACCAAAATCATGAGAGGGTAAGAGTCACATCATGGTGAAAGACAGGGAGTATGGAAGAGAATGGAGAATCTGTTATCTATGCTGAAGATGTCCTAATTGGGACCAATGGAGACCCCTTCTCTCAGTTGTTTCCCTGTTAAAATAAAGCAAATTCATTAGTGTTGCTAAGACTGAGCCATCGCCAGTGTCTACCTACAGAAAAGAGCGCTTTCTACAGATCACATTTCCTGAAGCATTTCTCCTTCAACCGCTAGGAGTAAAAAATAAGCACAATTGTTTTGTTGCATTTTGCTCATTGCTTTTCCATAATAAGAATTACTGATTTTATCTTTACTGTGATTCAATAAATTTTTCATATTTAATTGATAAAAAGAATGCTTATTTGTGAATTACAATGTGATATTAGGAATAATGCATATATCACAGGTCAATTAGCACCTGCCTCACCCCATATACGGATTTATTCTTTGAAGTAAGAATATTTAAATCTACTGTGTTAGCAAGTTTGACATAGACAGCACATTAACACTGACACCCTCACCAAGCTGTACAGACCACCAGAGCATGTTCCTTCTTTCTAACTGAATCTCTGTACACTTTGCTGTCATCCAAAGACAAATAGACAGGAGGTCTGGTGAATTCAGGCATTACCACAAAACTTAGGGTGATTCAACAAGGAAATTGACATTTATCATTTCTGAATGTATTTTAAAGCTCAGGGGCCAGCACTGTGGTGTAGCAAGTGAAGCTGCCACCCAGTGCTGGCATCACATATGGGTGGGTGCAGGGGTCCAAGCACTAGAGGCATCTGCCACTCCTCTCCCAGGTTCATTATCAGTGAGCCTGATTAGAACCAGAGCAGTCGAGGCCAGCACCGTGGCTCAATAGGCTAATCCTCCGCCTTGCGGCGCTGGCACACTGGGTTCTAGTCCCGGTTGGGGCACCCAAGTGCTTGGACCCTGCATCCGCATGGGAGATGCTTCTCCTGAGAAGCACCTGGCTCCTGGCTTCGGATCAGCGCAATGCGCCGGCCACAGCGCGCCAGCCAAGGTGGCCATTGGAGGGTGAACCAACGGCAAAAGGAAGACCTTTCTCTCTGTCTCTCTCTCTCTCTCTCTCACTACCCATTCTGCCTGTCAACAACAACAACAAAAAGAACCAGAGCAGTCGGGACACAAATGGGCCTTTATAGGAGATGCTGCCACTTCAGATGGAGGCTTAACCTGCTAGGTCTTATCTCTGGCCTCAGTTCTGTCTTTTTTAAGCATGTACAAGATAAACTTGACATATAGAATTTGTATGATTTTAAATGTTTCATTCACATTTAGTAGAAAATAATAGCAAGAATTTCTACACACCTTAGGAATTATCTGAGATAATTATGTTAGAAATGGAATTTTTATCCTTAACAAAATAACAATAGCTAAGATATGGAATCAATGCAAATGTCTGTCACCTGATTTCATGACAGAGAAACTAGTCATAAAATCAAGTAGTGCAAGTGTCCCAAAATCTTGTCACAGTGTGGTAGAGAAGGATAAGGCTAGGATCAAAAACTAACACTTATAAAAGAATGAAAATATTGGGGCCAGCGCTGTGGTGCAGTAGGTTAATCTGCCTTTGGCGTCGGCAATCCATATAGGCACCAGTTCTAGTCCCAACTGCTCCTCATCCAATCCAACTCTCTGCTGTGGTCTGGGAAGCCAGTAAAAGATGGCCCAAGTTATTAGGCCCCTGAACCCATATTGGAGACTAGGAAGAAGCACCTGGCTCCTGGCTCCAGCTGTTGCAGCCACTTGGGGAGTGAACCAGTGGACGGAAGACCTTTCTCTCTGTCTCTCCCTCTTATTGTCTGTAACTCTACCTCTCAAATAAATAAATAAAATCTTTTAAAAAAGAATGAAAATGTTAAGAGCTGAAAGCATAGTCAGAAATAATGAGAAACACAAGCTAGCCTATGCTTCTTTGTACTCTCAATGGACCCAAAGTTTTCTTGGGGATTTGAACAGCCAGTAGGGTAGAAGGTTAAAACTGTGGACAATAGAAACATCAGTCCTTCTCATATGATATTGATTGGTAGGTTTGTATTCACTGGGGGAGGCAGGGTGTACAGCTCTAGAGGAGGAAACACAAATGCCTGTGTAGATTATTCACATAATAACAAGTAAAATCGTGTTGCTTTAAGTAATACACAGTGCTGGAGAGTTAGACAAATTTGAAAACTCACGGCATTCTAAAGTCAATAAATTTAAAGCAAAGAAAAACAAATCTGTTCTAGCCAAATAAACATTTACTATAGGTATCTGAGGTCCTGTTTGAAACCACTAGTCTTGAAGTTTCTGTGACTATTCCTCTATTGTCAAAGAGTGCACTTATCACTTTCTGACTTTAAGCAAGGAGTGTGGATAGAAACTCAACAACACTACCCATAAGAGGACTATATTTAGCTGGACATCAATTATCACCTCACATAGGGCAGGCCCATGTTAATGGGACTGAAGAGCAGGTACGTCAAGGTTCTCGGCTGTCCCCTCCATGGAGGCTCCCAGCCTGGCCAGGTGATGATGGTAACTGAGCAAGTCACTTATACCCTAAGTCTAGTTGAAGTGTCTAGGGAGGACTCTCAAAGCCTTTTCAAGGCACAGTTAGGCTGTGGATCTGAGTTTGGTTGGCACTATTTCAGAATTCTTGGAATGAAGAGTCAAGTTCCTATGTAATTCTTCTATGAAAGGCAGTAGAACTGCATAGTAAAAGACAGGTTGCCCAAAAAGCCTGCATTCTTGGGCTGGAGCACCACCCTCACACCCTTCAAAGGCAGAAGCTACCTTTACCAGTGTTCTTTTTTTTAAGATTTATTGATTTATTCAAAAGTCAGAGCTACACAGAGGAGAGACAGAGAGTGAGGGAGAGGGAGATAGAGAGGTCTTCCATCCAATGGTTCACTCCCCAGTTGGCCACAATGGCCAGAGCTGCGCTGATCCAAAGCCAGGAGCAAGGAGCTTCTTCCAGGTCTCCCACGTGGGTGCAGGAGCCCAAGGACTTGGGTCATCTACTGCTTAGATAGCAGAGAGCTGGATTGGAAGTGGAGTAGCCCAGTCTCAAATCAGCACCCATATGGGATGCTGGCACTTCAGTCCAGGGCGTTAACCCTCTGTGCCACAGAGCCGCCCCCCCCCAGTGTTCTTTCTGCTGTACAATTCCAGGCAAGAATTTGCCAATCGAGTGGACACATGTGATCTGAGAATATCCAACACTCACAGTCCACAGAGTTCTGACCCATCAGCAACATCTAACAGCATTCACAGAGGACTAGCATCATGGCACTGCTAGCTAAGCTGCTTCCCACAATGCCAGGACTTTTAATCAGAGCAATGGTTTGAGTCCTGGCTGCTCTGCTCAGTGTCAAATCTAGCTCCCTGCTAATGCATCTAGGGAGTCAGTGGAAGATGACCCAAGTACTTGGGTTCCATTGGGAGACCTGGATGGAGATCCAGACTCCTGTCTTTGGCCTGGCCCAACTGCAGCAGTTGCCATTTGGGGAATGAACAACCAGATCAATCTATCTATCTACCTATCTATCTATCTTTCTCTCTCCCATCTCTCCCTCTCCCTGTACACCCCAAACACTCCCCTCTTTATATAAATAAATATTTTTTTAAAAAAATTTAGAACCTGAGAGAGCGGCAAGATGGCGGAATAGGAAGGGAGCACACTGATAGCCCGGGAAGAGACAGTTTAATAAAAGTGGAGATACTGCAGGTTCAAGGAAGAGTAGGGGAGGAAACAGCAGAGGAAACTCTTCCAGAACTAGTGATTAACAGTGGACCTGCGAGGAGGGTGTGGGAACCCACGGCTCGGGACACCAGCGTCAGAATCAAAGCACCAGCACTGGAACGCGAGGTGAGCCGAACCTCAATAGCCTGAGACGCCGGCAGGCAAGCGGAAAGAGGAGACTAGAGGGAACAAGGCTTGAAACCCCGTGGAGAAAACTTCACCAGGCTAACTAGAAGAGAGAGGAAAAAAAAAGTGACCGGTACGGACACAAGTTTCTCTCTCTCCGCTCATCTCTCAAAGGCAAGCAAGACAAAGAGTATGCGCCAATTTGGACATACGTCAAAAGTGCCGCAACCTCAGGGCTGAACCCACCCTCAGCCAAGGAGAAAAACCTGACTCTGGGCGGGGGGGGTGGGGTTGAAATAACAAGAGATTAGGACCTAGTGAATATGTGGTGCCAATGAACTGAGACTGTGAAAAAAGAGAACTCACAGAGTTCATGTGAGTACTCTCCAGAGATGCTACAATTCAATAACCTTGGCAACAAAGTGGTAGACCGCAGGAGAATTTGAGCCCACACTGAGGGCAGAACAGATTCCCGGTGTGGACCTTGGGAAAGAGTTTCTGATCTCTGGCTCCTGTGGGTATATCATTCGCCTGCTAACTACCTCCAGTTCCGTTCAGCTGTGCAGAATTACTTCCCTTCTGAATCAAAAAAAAAAGGAAGGAAGGAAGGAAGGAAGGGAGGGAGGGAGGGAGGGAGGGAGGGAGGGAGGGATATTTACAAAGCCTGAATTGGGAGTGTCACCCTTAACCCTGAGGAACCAAACAGAGCTCTCAGTCCACACCCATCTCAAGCCTCTAAGGCTCTCGCAAATGTAGACAGTCCACTTAATACAGCCATAGTATAACAAGAAAAGAAAATACCACAGCGAGGGAAGAAGAATCCAAAGAATATCTCCACAATGCCAAGCAACAAACGCAGAAACTGAGGAAACAAGAAAAAGGAAGACATTATGGCACCCCCAAATGAACAAGACACCCCAATCCAAGATTATAAAGATGATGAGATGGAAGAAATGCAAGATACGGATTTCAAAAAATTTATGATAAGAACAATTAGAAGTTTTCAAAAACAAATGCTTGAGCTATGAAAGTCCTTACTGGACATGATAGAAAATCTCCCTTGAGGAAATGAAATCTTAAGGAGGAATCAAAACTAGTAGAACAGGAAAGTGTGATAGTGAACAGAAATCAAAATGAAATGAAGAACACAATAGATCAAATGACAAACACATTAGAGAGCCTTCAAAACAGAGTCAGTGAAACAGAAGAGAGAATACCGGAATTAGAAGACATTCTTAGGTGTTTAAATTTTAACTAAAAAGTGATCCCTGTTAGGAATTTGGAAAACATTATGCTGAGTGAAATAAGCCAGTCCCAAAGGGACAAATACCAGTTGTTCTCCCTGATCGGTGACAACTAACTGAACACCAAAAACGAAACCTGTTAAAGTGAAATGAACACTATGAGAAACGGTGACTTGATCAGCCCTCACCCTGACTGTTGATGAACAACTTAATATGTTATCCCTCAGTATTTTTTTTGTTTGTTCTACTTAATACTTTTGGTTGAATACTGTAATCAACACACAATTATTCTTAAGTGCTGAAACTTAACTGAAAAGTGATCTCTGTTAAATATAAGAGTGGGAATAAGAGCGGGAAGAGATGTGCAATTCGGGACATGCTCAAGCTGACTTACCTCAAACGGTAGAGTTAGAAACATACCAGGGGATTCCAATTCAATCCCATCGAGGTGGCATGTACCAATGCCATCTCACTAGTCCCAGTGATCAATTTCTGTTCACAATTCATCGTAATGATAGGACTAAGAACCAAAGGATCACATAAACAAGACTAGTGTCTGCAAATACTAGCTGATAGAATCAAAAAGGGAGAGAATGATCCAACATGGGAAGTGAGATACACAGCAGACCCATAGAATGGCAAATGTCCTAAAGAGCACTCTGGCCTAATAATCAGCCCTTAAGGCATGCGGATCCGGCTGAAAAGCCCATGAGAGTATTTCAGGCATGGAAAGCCAAGACACCCTGGAGGAAAACAAAAAAAACCTAAATGAAAGATCTCCACGAGTGAGATCCCAGTGGAAAGAATGGGTCATCAAAGAAGGAGGTACCTTTCTCTGAAGGGAAGAGAGAACTTCCATTTTGACCATGGCCTTGTCTAAATATGATCAGAGTCGGTGAACTCAGGGGGCTTCCATAGCCTTGGCAGCTCATGACAAGAGCCTAGGGTGATTACTGACGCCATAAACAAGAGTGTCAATTTGTTAAGTCAACAACAGGAATCACTGTGCACTTACTCCTCATGTAGGATCTTTGTCCTTAGTATGCTGTACATTGAGATTGAATGCTATAACTAGTACTCAAACAGTATTTTTCACTTAATGTTTCTGTGTGGGAGCAAACTGTTGAAATCTTTACTTAATGTATGCTAAACTGATCTTCTGTATATAAAGAGAATCGAAAATGAATCTTGATGTGAAGGGAAGGGGAGAGGGAGTGGATAAGGGGAGAGTTGCGGGTTGGTGGGACGTTATGGTGGGAAAGCCATTGTAATCCATATTCTGTATTTTGGAAATTTATATTCATTAAATAAAAGTTAAAAAAAAGAAGACAGAGAACAGGAAAGTTTACAGTCAAACCAAAAACAGAAGAGGAAATTAGAAATCTAAAAAAATATCCTTGGGAATCTACAGGATGCTATTAAAAAACCCAAAATTCGGGTTCTAGGAGTTTCTGAAGGCATGGAGAGACCAGGAGAAGCACCTGGCTCCTGCCTTCGCATCAGCGCAGTGCACCGGCCGCAGCAGCCATTGGGGGATGAACCAACGGCAAAGGAGGACCTTTCTCTCCGTCTCTTTCTCTCTCACTGTCCACTTTGCCTGTCAAAAAAAAAAAGTTTGGCTATGGTTTCCCTTTTAAAAACATCAGGAATGTAAAAGCAACATTTCATTAACTGGTTTTGTGTGGTACAAACAGGAAAAATCCAGTTCTGTTGCTACTAACCAAATTAAAGATCAGGCCACCATCTTTTTTTTAAAGATTTAATTATTTATTTGAAAGTCAGAGTTATACAGAGAGAGAAGGAGAGGGAGAAAGAGAGAGCAAGAGAGAGCTGAATCAGAAGTAGAGTAGCCGGGACTCGATCCGGTGCCCATATGGAGTGCCGGCACTGCAGGCAGCAGCTTTATCCACTGTGCCACAGCACTGGCCCTGACAGTGTATTTTAGTGTGATAAATTTTATTTTGGCTCTTTTAATATTTTAGTCTGTTATTTTTTGGATTTGTGCCATAATGTGGAATTAATGTAATTGGATATATGCTCTTTTTTGTTTTTAACCCCATTGCTCAGGCACCTCACCTTTTGGATTATTAGTTTTGTTTTGTTTTGTTTCAGCTTCCCAGCAACTCCCTTATATTTCACTATGAGCTGTTCCACTCATGAATTTCTGATTTTAAATATATTTATTTATTTTTGCCATCAACTACAACACATGTGACATAAAATGCTCTAAATACGAAAAACACACTACAAGTGAAATTATATTCTTAGAAAAATACAGAGAACACCTACACTTACAATGTATGTTCAGGGAAATGTTAATTTTAAGCCTTTTGAAGAATGGAAGGATTTTATGGTCCTTGAAAATGAGTTTTTCTTTTAAAAAATTTAGGGATTCTTCAGAAAATTTTCATTGACCAGTTGTAGGTGGTATAAACTGAAAAACTCCAGTCTTTTGCTACTAACAGCAATTACAGTTCAAGCCACAGTCTTTTTTTTCATGTGGTAAATTTTATTTTGACTCTTTTAATATTTTAGTCTGTTATTTTTGGCTTTGTACCATAATGGGAAATTAATGTAATTGGATATATGGTCTTTTTGTTTTTTTGTCATGGCTCAGGCATTTCACTTTTTGGAATCTTAGGTTTTTTTTTTTTTATCATTTTGGCTCCCAGGATGCCCCATCATTCTTTGGCTCTAGCTATTCTCTTGGGTTCCTATTTTTAAATAAATTATTTATTTATTTATTATTTATTATTTATTTTGTCAATAATAACAGCACATTTGACCTAGAATGCCTTAAGATACAAAAAATGTTGGAGACTTTATGCTCACAAATATACAGAGAAGGCCTACATTTCTGATATAGGCATTTGTGAAAAGTTAAATTTAAGCCCTTTACAAAACAGAGGGATGTTATGGTTACTGAAAATGTGCTTGCTTCTGGTTTTACTTTTAAAAACACCATGATTGCTAGATCAACTTTTCATTCGTTGTGATTGGGTGGTACAAACCACAAAAAAATGAAGTTTTGATGTTACTAAGCATGAATACAGATCAGGTCAGTTTCTTTTTATTTATTTTAATGGTATGCATATGATTTTGGTTGTTTTTATTTTAGTCCATTATTTATTGGGCTTCACACCAGAATGTGGAATTCATGCAATTGTTTATATGGCATTTTTTAAAATCTGGCTCAGGAATTTCATGTTTTGAAAGCTTAGTTTCATTTTACCATTTTCTTTCTTGCAGCTGCTTTATCCTTTGGCTATAGGCTGTTCCCCTCACGGGTTCCTGTTTTTTGAGTTTGTTTATTTGTTTATTCTGTCAATAACAACACATTTGACATAATAAAATACAAAAAAATTGATATTTTTAAGCTCAGAAATATACAGAGAACACCTACTCTTGTAATATATGTATTTGTGAAAAACCAGCCAATGAAAAGTTGCTCTGGCATTCCTGATTAATTTGAAATGGAAACCAAAGGGAAAACCAGTTCCATTAATGGTGAATTCCTTCTCTACAGAAAAAGATTAAATTTTGTTTTCCCAAATAAATGTATCAGAAGCGTAGGTGCGCTCTGTATTTTACAGAGAAAACAATCTCTGATGTGTGGCACTGTTTTCTATCTTAATTCATACTATGTCAAAAGGCTTGTTGTGAATGAAAGGAAAACAAATAAATGATTTAAAAAATGGGTATCGATGAGGGAAGTAGTGCATAGCCAAAAAGAAGCCAGATAGAGCAAGAGCCACAAAAATAAATAAACTGAGGAATCTATACTGTGACATGAGGAAAAATGAATTAAAAACAAAGAACAGATATCCAGATTCAAGAATTCTTCCATCAGGCACTAAGCCAAGTATCAGAGCAAACATAAGAAATATTCCAAAATAAAATATACCAAACAAAAATTTAAAAAATAAAATGTTTCCTGGTCATGGAAGCTAGGTCAGTAGCAACAGAACTGTTTTTTTCCAGTTTGTACCAGTCAAAGCTGGTCAATAAGTTACTCTAGCATTCCTGATTAATTTATAATGAAAACCAGAGGCAAAAACCAGTTTCATAAAGGTGAATTCTATTTCTACAAAAAGCTTTAAATTTACCTTGTCCCAAATACATGTATCAGAACTGTAGGTGTTCTCTCTATGTTACAGAGAAAAAAAACTCAGGCCTGGGTTACTTTTTTCTATCTTAGTTTATACTACATCAAATGTGGTGTTGTTGACGAAACAAAAACAAGTAAATAACTTTAAGAAATTGAAAGCAATGAGGGGAATAGTGCATGTCAAAAGGATACCAGATAGAGCAAGGGCCACAAAAATAAACAAATGAACAATCTAAATTATTACATGAGGGAAAATGAATTAAAAGCAAAAACTAGATATCCAGATTCATGAATTCCCCAAAAAGGTTCAAAGCCAAGTAAGTAACAGAAAACAAAAGAATCAAAAATAAGAAATACATATAAAAAAATAAAACGTTTCCTGGTCAGAAAGATCAGTGAGTAGCACAAATCTGTTTTTTTTTTTCCAGTCTTTACCAGCCAAATCTGGCCAATGAAAAGTTGGTGTAGGATTCCAGATTAATATATAATGAACACCAGAGGCAAAACCAGTTTCAATAATGGTCAATTCCTTCTCTACAGAAAAGGCTTAAATTTTTCCAGTCCCAACTATTTGTATCAGAAGTGTAGGTCTTCTCTGTATTTTTCAAAAAAAAAATCTGATATGTTTTGCTTTATTCTATATTGGTTTATACTATGTCAAATCTGCTATTGATGAAAGAAAAGCAAGTAAATAAATTTAAAAAAGGGGAATCAATAAGGGGAGCAGCTCGTAGCCAAAAGGATACCACATAGAACGAGTGCCACAAAAATGGAGAAACTGAAGAATCTAAATTGTCACATGAGAAAAAATTAACTAAAAACAAAGACCAGATATACAGTTCATGAATTCCTCTATAAGTCACAAAACCAAGCAAGTAACAGTGGAAATTTAAAATAAGTACAAAATAAAATATACCAAACTAAATTTAAAATATAAAATGTTCCGATCTGGCTGAAAAGCCGATGAAAGTGTTTTAGGCATGGAAAGCCAAGACACTCTGGCCAAAAAAACAAACAAACAAACAAACAAAAAAAAACACCTAAATGAAAGATCTCTGTGAGTGAGATCCCAGTGGAAAGAACAGGTCTTCAAAGAAGGAGGTACCTTTCTCTGAAGGGAGGAGAGAACCTCCACTTTGACTATGACCTTGTCGAAACAAGATAAGAGTCGGAGAACTCAAGGGGCTTCCATAGCCTTGGAAACTCATGACTGGTGCATAGGGAGATTACTGATGCCATAAACAGGAGTGTCAGTTTGTAAAGTCAACAACAGGAGTCACTGTGCACTTACTCCTCATGTAGGATCTCTGTCCTTAATGTGCTGTACATTGAGGCTTAATGCTATAACGAGTACTCAAACAGTATATTTCACTTTGTGTTTCTATGGGGGTGCAAACTGTTGAAATCTTTACTTAATGTATACTAAACTGATCTTCTTTTTTTTTAAAAAAATTCTCAACTCAATTCCCAACTTGACTCTCGCTGGGATTAAACATGACAATAGGTCTGATCTGATTTCATCATCATTTAAAAAATCATCTATTATTTTTCACTTTATGTTCCTGTGTGGGAGCAAGCTGTTGAAATCTTTACTTAATGTATGCTAAACTGATCTTCTGTATATAAAGAGAATTGAAAATGAATCCTCATGTGAATGGAAGGGGAGAGGGAATGGGAAAGGGGAGGATTGCGGGTGGGAGGGACGTTATGGGGGGGAAGCCATTGTAATCCAAAAGCCGTACTTTGGAAATTTATATTCATTAAATAAAAGTTAAAACAAATATAAAATGTTTCCTGGCCATGAAAGCTCAGTCATTAGCAACAGTATTATTTTTTTCCAGATTTTACCACCAAAAACCGGCCCATGAAAAGTTGTTCTGGAATTCCTGATTAATTTAAAATAAAAACGAGTTAAAACTGGGTTCAATAATGGTGTATTTCTTCTCTACAGAAATGGCTTAATATTTCTTTGTCCCAAATACATGTATCGGAAGTTTAGGTGTTCTCTGCATTTTACAGAGAAAAATATCTCAGATGTGGGATTTTTTTTTCTGTCTTAGTTTATACTACGGCAAATGTGTTGTTGATGAAAAAAAAGCAAATGAATAGCTTTAAGAAACAGGAATCAATGAGGGGAATAGCCCAATAGCCAAAAGAATACCAGATATAGTGAGAACCAGACAAATAAACAAACTAAGGAATCTAAATTGTGACATGAGAAAAAATGAATTAAAAACAAAGACAGGATATCCAGAATCCTAAATTCCTTGATCATATTCAAAGCCAAGTAGGTAACAGAGAAAAGTGGAAGGAAAAAAAAAAAACAACTAAAATATACCAAACAAAAATTAAAAAAAAAAAGTTGTTTCCAGATGGGGGAAACTCAGTCATTAGCAACAGAACTGGTTAGTTTCCAGATCATACCAGCCAATACTGGCCTATGAAAGTTTGCTTTAGAATTCCTGATTAATTTGAAACAAAAACCAGAGGCAAAGCCAATTTTAGTAATGGTGACTTTTTTCTCTACAGAAAAGGGTTAAATTTTCCTTGTCCCAAGTACACGCATCAAAAGGGTAGGTGTACCCTGTATTTTACAGAGAAAAAAATCTCAGACACAGAGTACCTTTTTCAATCTTAGTTTATACTATGTAAAACGTGTTGTTGTTGAGGAGGAAAAACAGGTAAACAACTTTAAAAAGTGGGAATCAATGAGGAGATAGCCTATAGGCAAAAGGATAGCAGATAGAGGGAGAGCCATTAAAAATAAACAGAGGAATCTAAAATGCGACATGAGGAAAAAAAATTAATAACAAAGACCAGATATCCAGATTAATGAATTCCTCCAAAAGCTTCAAATGCAATAAGTAACAGAGAAAACTTTTTAGAAAATCCAAAAAAAAAATGCCAAGTAAAATTAAAAAATAAAATGTTTTGTGGTCAAGGAAACTCATTCAGTAGCAAAGGAACTGTTTTATCTCAGGTTTTACCTGCCAAAACTGGACAGTGAAAAATTGCTCTAGAATTCCTTATTAATTCAAAATGAAAATACTAGGAATACCAGTTTCAAAAATGGTTAATTCTACTCTACAAAAAGGCTTACATTATCCTTGTCCCAAGTACATGTATCAGAAGTGTAAACCTCTTCTGTATTTTTCAAAGAAAAAAAATCAGATGTATGTTGCTTTTTTTCTATCTTACTATATACTATTTCAAATATGTCAAATACGTTGTTGATGAGAGACAAACAAGCAAATAACTTTAAAACAGGGAATTGATGAGGGAGCAGCACATACCCAAAAGGATACCAAATATAGCAAGGGGCCACCAAAACAAACTGAGGAATCAAAATTGTGACATGAGAGGAAAAGAATTAAAAACAAAGACCTGATATCTAGATTTATGAATGCCTCGATCTGGTTCAAAGCACAGTAAGTAACATAGAAAACTTAAAAAAAAAATCTATAAAATAAAGTATACCAAACAAACAAACGAAATGTTCCCTGGTCAGGTAAGCTTGGTTAGAATCAACAAAACTTTTTTTTTTCAGTTTGTAACAGCCAAAACTGGAAAATGAAAAGTTGCTCTAGCATTCCTGATTAATTTTTAAAGAAAAATCAGAGGTAAAAACCATTTTCAATAATGGTGTGTTCCTTCTCTACAGAAGAGGCTTAAATTCTTTTTCTCAAATACATGCATCAAAATTGTAAGTCTTATCTGTATGTTTCAAGGAAAAACTATCAGATGCAGGTTGATTCTTTCTATTTTAGTTTATACTATGTCAAATGTGCTGTTGTGTATGAAAGAAAAATGAAAAATTAAGTGAACTATAGAAATGATTCCTGAAAGTATAGTCTTGAACAAATAAGTTTAAAAAGGGGACTCGATGAGAGAAGTAGTGCATAGACGAAAGAATACCAGATAAAGGAAGAGTCACAAAACAAATTGTAGAATCCAGATTTTGACAGGTGAAAAAAATAATTAAAAAATAAACTTGACATCCAGATTCATGGATTCTTTCATCAGGCACAAAGCCAAGTTAGTATCAGACAAAATGTAAAAAAAAAAAAAATCCAAAATAAAATATACCAAACACAAATAAAAAAACATTATTCCTGGTCAGGAAGCTTGATCAGTAGCAACAAAAACAGATGTTTTCAGTGTGTAACAGCCAAAATCGGATAATGAAAAGTTGCTCAAGCATTTCTGATTAATTTTTACAGAAAACCAGAGGTGAAACCACTTTCAATAATGGTGAGTTCCTTCTCTACAGAAAAGGTTTAAATTTTCCTTTTCCCAAATACATGTATCAGAACTGTAGGTCTTCTCTGTATTTTTTCAAATAAAAAATATCAGACACAGGTTGCTTTTTTTTCTACATTAGTTTATATTATGTCAAATATGTTGTTGTTGATGAAAGAAAATGAAATAAGTAACTTTAGAAAGTGGAATCAGTGTGAAGAGTAGCCCATAGCAAAAAGGATATAAAATAGAGCAAGAGCAACACAAATTAAGAAACTGAGGAACTGAAATTGTGACATGAGGGAAAAAGAATTAAAAATAAAGACCAGATATCCAGATTCAGGAATTCCTCAATCAAGTTTAAAGCTAAGTATGTAACAGAGAAAACTTAGAAAAAAATCCAAAATATATATACAAAAATAAAATATTTCCTGGTCATGGAAGACTTGTCAGTAGCTACAGAACTATTTTTTTTCCAGAATGTACCACCAAAATTGTCCAATGAATAGTTGCTGTAGAATTCTTGATAAATTTAAAACCAAAACTAGAGATAAAACTATGTTTCTACAGAAAAGGCATAAATTTTCCTTGTCCCATGTATATGTATCAAAAGTATAGGTCTCCTCTGTATTTTTTCAAAGAAAAACATATCAGATGTGGGTTGCTTTCTTCTCTCTTAGTTTATACTATCAAATGTATTGTTGATGATGAAGAAAAAACAAAGAATTTTAAAATGGGGAATTGATGAGGAAGGTAGCACACAGCAAAAAGGATACCAGAAAGTGGAAGAGTCACGAAAGTAAACAAACTGTTGAATCCAAATGTTGACAAGAGGAAAAATGAATTTAAAAAAGACCAGATTTCCAGATTCATGAATTGCTTGATCAGGCTCAATATTAAGAATTAGGCAAAACTTAAAAAAGTAAAATAAAATAAAATATACCAAACCGAAACAAAAAAATAATATGTGTCCTGCTCACTGAAGCATGGTCAGTAGCAACAGAATTGGTTTTCTCCAGTTTGTACCACAAAACTGGCCAATGAAAAGTTGCTAGAGATTTTCTGATTAATTTATTATGAAAACCAGAGGCAACACCATATTCAATAATGGTGAATTCCTTCTCTATAAAAAAGGCTTAAATGTTACTTTTCTTAAATATATGTACCAGAAGTATAGGTGTTCTCTGCATTCTTCAGAGAAAAAAATCTCAGATGTGAGGTGCTTTTTTCTATCTTAGTTTAAACTATGTCAAACATTGAAGGGCGGGAGTAACTGCATTTTGAAAAAGTGCCTCCATTTGGGGAGGTAGGCCTGACTCACCGTAAAAGCAGCGTCACTCAGGGGAAACCGAAACTTACAACAGAACAGCTCCTTAGCCTTCACCATATAAGGAAACTCCCTGGGTCTGAATCAATCAGAAACAACCACATTCGAACAGGAAATACCAGAGGTGACCCTAGCCAATCCACTGTTCCCCTGCACCCCTTGATGACATAACCCTGCTTTAAAAGAGACTCCCCAGCACAGCTCGGGGCCTTCCTCTACCCTCCGCTGTGCGGTTGGTTAGACGGGGTCCCTGCCACAGCTTGTACTTCTGAAATAAAACTTGCTCTTGCATTTCGGCGTGTTCGAGTCTTTGGTGGCGTTTGGGGAATCCAATGATCTGGACACAACAATGTGATGTTGTTGATGAAAGAAAAACAAATAAATATCTTTGAAAAATAAGAATTCATGAAGGGAGTGGCACATAGCCAAAAGGATACCAAATATAGGAAGAGCCACAAAAATAAATTAACTGAGGTATCCAAATTGTGAAAAGAGAAAAATGAATTTTAAAAAGATCAGATATTCAGATTCATGAATTAATCAATTAGGCTCAAATCCAATTATGAATCAGGCAAAACTTAAAAAGAAATCCAAAAATATACCCAACAAAAATAAAAAATAAAATGTTTATTGTTCAGGAAAGCTCAGTCAGTAGCAACAAACCAGTTTTGCCAGTTTGTGCCAGCCAAAACCCACCAATGAAAAGTTTCTCTAGCATCCCTGATTAATTTAAATAGAAAACCAGAGGCAAAAACACTTTCAATAATGGAGAATTCCTTCTCTACAAGAAAGACTTAAACTTTACTTTTCAAATACATGTATCAGAAGATGTTTTATTTTTTTGTTCACAGAAAAAATATCAGATGTGAGTTGTTTTTCTTTGTTAAGTAGTGCTATATCAAATGTGTTGTTGTTGAGAAATAAAAACAAAGAAATACCTTTAAAAATGAGAATCCATGATGGGAATAGCACAGAGTCAAAGGATACCAGATATAGTGAGAGCCACAATAATGAACAAAATAGGGAATCCAATTGTAAAATGAGGAAAAATGAATTTGAGTAAGACCAGATATCCAGATTCATGAATTCCTCAAACAGCCTCAAAGCAAATTAATATCAGAAAAAACCTAAAGAAAAATCCAAAATATAATGTGGGAAACAAAAAAATAAATATTTCCTGTTAAGAAAATCTCAGTCACTCACGATTCTATCTCTCCACTCACCTTATAAAGGCGAGCAAGGCAAAGAGCAGGCACCATTTTGGACATACGTAACAGGTGCGTCACCTTAGGGCTGCGTCCACCCTCAGCTAAGTGGAAAAACCTGACTCTGGGGGAAGAACTAACAGGAGGTTAAGATGTAGTGAATGTGTGGCGCTTATGAAGTGAGGCTGTGAAAAAAAAAAAAAAAACTGAGGGCATATGAGAGAACTCACAGAGCACGTGAGACATGAGTACTCGGTGGGAGACGCCAAAAACTCAGTAACATTGGCAACCCGGCGGGAGATTGCAGGGGAATCTGAGCTTACACCGAAGACTGCATAGATCCTTTGTGTGATCCTTGGGGCAGAACAGATGAATATTACACCCACAGGGGCCAGCACTCAGACACTAATTGCCTTCAAGGAGAATAGCTCAGCTGTACAGAATGACTTCCCTTCTGAATAAAAAGAGGGAGAGTGAGAGAGAGAGATTTACCATGCCAAACCTGGGTGTGTCACCTTTGACACACACTTTACTCTGAAGAACTGAACAGAACTCTCTGGCCACACCCATCACAGCCTCTTAAAGATCCACCAAAAGCAGACAGTCCACTTAATCTAGAGTCATAGTATAACGAGAAAAGGCACCACAGCGAGGAAAAAAAAAAAGAAACCAAAGAATATCTCCACAATGCCAAGCAACAACGGAGAAACTGAGGAAACAAGAACAAGGAAGACATTATGACACCCCCAAATGAACATGATACTCCAATTCAAGGTTATGAAGATGATGAAACAGAAGAAATGCAAGATAGGATTTCAAAAAATTTATGATAAGAACATTTAGAAGTTCTCAAAAACAAATTCTTGAACTACAGAAATCCTTACTGGACAGGATAGAAAATCTCTCTCACGAAAATGAAACCTTAAGGAGCAATCAAAATGAAATGAAGAATCTAGTAGAACATGGAATTGTGATATTGAAGAGAAATCATAATGAAATGAAGAACTCAATAGATCAAATGACAAACACATTAGAGAGCCTTAAAAACAGAATCAGTGAAGCAAAAGAGAATATCGGACTTAGAAGACAGAGCACAGGAAAGTTTACAGTCAAACCAAAGAACAGAAGAGGAAATTAGAAATCTAAAAAATATTCTTGGGAATCTACAGGATACTATTAAAAAACCCAACATCCGGGGTCTAGGAGTTCCTAAAGGCATGGAGAGAGAGAAAGGATTAGAAGGCCTTTTTAGTGAGATACTTGCAGAGAACTTCCTGGGTTTGAAGAAGGACAGAGAGAGACATCCTAGTACAGGAAGCTCATAGAACTCCTAGTAAACATGACCAAAAGAGATCCTCACCACAACATGTTATTTTCAAACTCACCCCAGTGAAACATAAAGAAAGATTCTAAAATGTGCAAGAGAGAAACGTCAGATTACTCTCAGAGGATCTCCGATTAGATTCACAGCAGACTTCTCATCAGAAACACTACAGGCTAGGAGGGAATGGCGAGACATAGCACAGGTGCTAAGAGAGAAAAATTACCAGCCCAGAATATTATATCCTGCAAAGCTCTCATTTGTGAATGAAGGTGAAATAAAGACCTTTCACAGCAAACAGAAATTGAATTTGTTGCCACTCGTGCAGCCCTGCAAAAGATGCTTAAAGATGTTTTACACACCGAAACACAGAAACACGGTCATCATTACGAAAGAAGGTAAAGGAAGGAAACCTCACAGCAAAAGATCACAGGAAGTTCAAAGCATATATTAGAAATATCAATATCTTTGGGAAATGGCAGGGCAAAGGTACTACTTATCAGTAGTCACATTGAACGTTAATGGCCTCAACTCTCCAGTTAAAAGGCACAGACTGGATTAAGGAACAAAACCCATCATTTTGCTGCTTACAAGAAACACATCTTTCCAACAAAGATGCATACAGACTGAAAGTGAAAAGTTGAAAAAAGACATTCCATGCCAACAGAAATGAAAAAAGAGCGGGCGTAGCCATCTTAATATAGGACAAAATGAACTTTAACAAAAAAACTGTTAGGAGAGAAAAAGAGGGGCCCTATATAATGATTAAGAGATCAATTCAACAGGAAGATATAACGATTATCAATGTATATGCACCTAATAACAGGCACCAGTTTATTTAAAAGATTTGTTAACAGACTTAAAGGGAGACTTAGACTCCAATACAATAGTACTGGGGGACTTCAATACTCCACTCTCAGAAATAGACAGATTAACAGGACAGAAGATCAACAAGGAGACAGTAGATTTAAATGACACTATAGCCCAAATGGATCTAACAGATATCTACAGAACTTTTCATTCTGCACATAAAGCACTTACATTCTTCTCAGCAGTACATGGAACCTTCTCTAGGATTGACCACATACTAGGCCATAAAGCAAGTCTCAGCAAATTCAAAAGAATTAGAATCATATCATGCAGCTTCTCAGACCACAGTGGAATGAAGTTGGAAATTAGCAACTAAGGAATCCCTAGAGCATACACGAACACATGGAGATTGAACAACATGCTCCTGAATGAACAATGGGTCATAGAAGAAATTAAAAGAGAAATCAAAAATTTTCTGGAAGTAAATGAAGATAACAGCACAACATACCAAAACATATGGAATACAGAAAAGCCGTGTAAAGAGGATAGTTTATATCAACAGGTGCCTACATCAAGAAATTGGAATGGCACCAAATAAATGAGCTTTCAAATCATCTCAAGGACCTAGAAAATCTGCTGCAAGCCACACCCAAATCCAGTAGCAGAAGAGAAATAATTAAAATCAGAGAAGAGGCCGGCGCCGCGGCTCACTAGGCTAATCCTCCGCCTTGCGGCGCCGGCACACCGGGTTCTAGTCCCGGTTGGGGCGCCGGATTCTGTCCCGGTTGCCCCTCTTCCAGGCCAGCTCTCTACTGTGGCCAGGGAGTGCAGTGGAGGATAGCCTAAGTGCTTGGGCCCTGCACCCCATGGGAGACCAGGAAAAGCACCTGGCTCCTGGCTCCTGCCATCGGATCAGCGCGGTGGAGGGTGAACCAACGGCAAAGGAAGACCTTTCTCTCTGTCTCTCTCTCTCACAATCCACTCTGCCTGTCAAAAAAAAAAAAATAAAAATAATAAAAATAAAATAAAAAAATAAAATCAGAGAAGAAATCAACAGGATTGAATAAAAAAAATTACAAAAAATCAGCCAAACAAGGTGCATTTATTTGAAAAAATAAACAAAATTGGCACCCCATTGGCCCAACTAACTAAAAAAAGAAAACACCCAAATCAATAAAGTCAGAGATGAAAAAGGAAACATAACAACAGACACCACAAAATAAAAAGAATAATCAGAAATTACTACAAGGACTTGTATGCCAGCAAACAGGGAAATCTATCAGAAATGGATAGATTCCTGGACACATGCAACCTACCTAAATTGAACCAGGAAGGCATAGAAAACTTAACAGACCCATAACTGAGACAGAAATTGAAATGGTAATAAAGTAATGAAGTAATTAATAAAGGCCCTCCCAACATAGAAAAGCCCAGGACCAGATGGATTCACTGCTGAATTCTACCAGAAGAACTAACTCCAATTCTTCTCAAACTATTCAGAACAATCAAAAAAGAGGGAATCCTCCCAAATTCTTTCTCTGAAGCCAGCATCACCTTAATTCCTAAACCAGAAAAAGATGCAGCATTGAAAGAGAAATACAGAACAATATCCCTGATGAACACAGATGCAAAAATCCTTAATAAAATTCTCACCAACAGAATGCAACAACACATCAGAAAGATCATCCACCCAGACCAAGTGGTATGTATCCCTGGTTTGCAGTGATGGTTCATTGTTCGCAAAACAATCAATGGAATACACCACAAAACAGACTGCAGAAGAAAAAACCATATGATTATCTCAACAGAAAAAGAGAAAGCATTTGATAAAATTCAACACCCTTTCATGATGAAAACTCTAAGCAAACTGGGTATGGAAGGAACATTCCTCAATAAAACCAAAGCAATTTATGAAAAACCCACAGCCAGCATCCTATTCAATGGGGTAAAGTTGGAAGCATTTCTACTGAGGTCTGGTACCAGACAGGGATGCCCACTCTCACCACTGCTATTCAATATAGTTCTGCAGGTTTTAGCCAGAGCTATTAGGAAGAAAAAGAAATTAAAAGGATACAAATTGGGAATGAAGAACTCAAACTATCCCTCTTTGCAGATGATATGATTCTTTATTTAGCGGATCCAAAGAACTCTACTAAGAGACTATTGGAACTCAGAGAAGAGTTTGGAAAAGTAGCAGGATATAAAATCAATGCACAAAAATCAACAGCCTTTGTATACACAGGCAATGTCACAGCTGAGAAAGAGCTTCTAAGATCAATCCCATTCACAATAGCTACAAAAACAATCAAATACCTTGGAATAAACTGAAACAAGGATGTTAAAGATCTCCACGATGAGAATTACAAAACCTTAAAGAAAAAATAGAAGAGGATACCAAAATATGGAAAAATGTTCCATGTTCATGGATTGGAAGAATCAATATCATCAAAATGTCCATTCTCCCAAAAGCAATTTATAGATTCAATGTAATACCAATCAAGATACTGAAGACCTTCTTCTCAGATCTGGAAAAAGGGTGCTGAAATTTATATGGAGGCACAGAAGACTTCGAATAGCTAAAGCAATCTTGTACAGCAAAAACAAAGCCGGAGGCATCACAATACCAGATTTCAGGACATACTACAGGGCAGTTGTAATCAAAACAGCATGGTACTGGTACAGAAACAGATGGATAGACCAATGGAACAGAATAGAAACACCCGAAATCAATCCGAACATCTACAGCCATCTTATATTTGATCAAGGATACAAAACCAATCCCTGGAGTAAGGACAGTCTATTCAATAAATGGTGCTGGGAAAATCGGATTTCCACATGCAGAAACATGAAGCAAGACCTCTTCCTTTCACATTAAGCAAAAATCCACTCAACATGGATTAAAGACTTAAATCTACGACCCGACACCATCAAGTTATTAGAGAACATTGGAAAAACCATGCAAGATTTAGGTACTGGCAAAGACTTCTTGGAAATGACCCCGGAAGCACAGGCAGTCAAAGCCAAAATTAACATTTGGGATTGCATCAAGTTGAGAAGTTTCTGTACTGCAAAAGAAACCGTCAGGAAAGTGAAGAGGCAACTGACAGATTGGGAAAAAATATTTACAACTATGCAACAGATAAAGGGTTGATAACCAGAATCTACAAAGAAATCAAGAAACTCCACAAAAACAAAACCAACAACCCACTTAAGAGATGGGCCAAGGACCTCAATAGACATTTTTCAAAAGAGGAAATCCAAATGGCCAACAGGCACATGAAAAAATGTTCAAGGTCATTAGCAATCAGGGAAATGCAAATCAAAACCACAATGAGGTTTCACCTCACCCCGGTGAGAATGGCTCACATTCACAAATCTACCAACAACAGATGCTGGAGAGGATGTGGGGAAAAAGGTACACTAACCCACTGTTGGTGGGAATGCAAACTGGTTAAGCCACTATGGAAGTCAGTTTGGAGATTCCTCAGAAACCTGAATATAACCCTACCGTTCGACCCAGCCATACCACTCCTTGAAATTTACCCAAAGGAAATCAAATTGGCAAACAAAAAGGCTGTCTGCACCTCAATGTTCATTGCAGCTCAATTCACAATAGCTAAGACCTAGAACCAACCCAAATGCCCATCAACAGTAGACTGGATAAAGAAATTATGGGACATGTACTCTATAGAATGCTATACATCAGTCAAAAACAATGAAACCCAGTCATTTGCAACAGATGGAGGAATCTGGAAAACATTATGCTGAGAGAAATAAGCCAGTCCCAACTAGACAAATATCACATGCTCTCCCTGATCGGTGACAACTAACTGAGCACCAAAGGGGAAACCTGTCGAAGTGAAATGGACACTATGAGAAACAGTGACTTGATCAACTCTTGTCCTGACTGTTGATGTACAATGTAATACTTTAACCATTTTAGTTTTTTTTTTGTTCTAGTACTATTGGTTTAACTCTGTAATTAACACACAGTTATTCTTAGGTGTTTAAATTTTAACTGAGAAGTGATCCCTGTTAAATATAAGAGTGGGAATAGAGAGGGAGGAGATGTACAATTTGGGACATGCTCAATTGGACTTGCCCCAAATGGTGGAGTTAGAAACGTGCCAGAGGATTCCAATAAAATCCCATCAAGGTGGCATGTACCAATACCATCTCACTAGTCCAAGTGATCAATTTCAGTTCACAATTGATCACACTGATAGGTCTAAGGGTAAAAGGGATCACACAGAGAAGACTAGTTAGTCTGCAAATACTAACTGATAGATTCAAAAAGGGAGAGAACGATCCATCATGGGAAGTGGATTACACAGCAGACTTATAGAATGGCAGATGTCCTAAATAGCACTCTGGCCTCAGAATCAGCCCTTAAGGCATTCGGATATGGCTGAAGAGCCCATGACAGTATTTTGGGCATGGAAAGCCAAGACACTCTGGAAAAAAAAAGAAGACCTAAATAAAAGATCTCTGCAAGTGAGATCCCAGTGGAAAGAACGGGGCTCCATCAAAGAAGGAGGTACCTTTCTCTGAAGGGAGGAGAGAACTTCCACTTTGACTATGACCCTGTCTGAATAAGATAGAAATCGGCAAACTCAAAAGGCTTCCATAGCCTAGGCAACTCATGACTAGAGCCTAGGGAGGTTACTGACACCATAAACAAGAATGTCAATTTGTTAAGTCAACAACAGGAGTCACTGTGAACTTACTTCTCATGTAGGATCTGTCCTTAGTGTGTTGTACAATGTGAAGTAATGCTATAACTAGTACTGAAACAGTATTTTACACTTTGTGTTTCTGTGTGGGTGCAAAAGGTTGAAATCTTTACTTAATATATACTAAATTGATCTTCTGTATATAAAGATAATTGAAAATGAATCTTGATGTGAATGGAATGGGAGAGGGAGTGGGAGATGGGAGGGGTGCAAGTGGGAGGGAAATTATGGGGGGAAGCCATTGTAATCCATTAACTGTACTTGGAAATTTACATTTACTAAATAAAAAAGGAAAAAAATTATGACTACAGTTAATAATAAAAATAAATAAATACCATGAAATAAATTTAACCAAGCACGTGATAAATCTCTATGATGAAATTTACAAAGCATGAAGGAAGAAATAGAAGATGTAAAAATGGAAAGAATCTTCCATGTTCATGGATTGGAAGAATCAATATCATTAAAATATCCATAATACCAAAATCAAGTCACAGTTTCATTGTACTCACGACAACATTCTTTTCAGATTGAGAAAAATGTTGTTAAAATTTATAATGAAATACAAGAGACTATAAATAGGTACAGCAATTAAACAACAAAAACAAAGCATGCAGCATCGCAATATATGGTTACAAGGCATACTACATGGAAGTAAAAAACATCACAGCCTGGTACTGGGTTAAATTGGCATTTTGAGATCTGATTATTTTTTACTGCCTTTGGCTATACTCTTGGGGAATAGTGATTTTTCCACTTATTACATGTTGAATTCTTTATTTAGTAGAGGGTTAAACTTGATATTATAAAATCAACTGGAAGTATGTCATTGTAAATATTAAAAGAAAAAGTAATAAAGTAATAAGTAATAAGAATAAAGTAATAAAGGATGGAGGAAGGGTGAAGAAGAAGTAGGAAATATCACTATGCTCAAATCTGTTTATATGAAACATATGAAATGTGTTCCTCTTATGTAAATAAACAATGAAAACTAAACTAGAACAAACAAAAAAAATACTAAGAAGGATAACATATTAAGCTGCTCATCAACAGTCAGGGTGAGGGCTGATCAAGTCACCGTTTCTCATAGTGTTCATTTCACTTTAACAGGTTTCCTTTTTGGTGCTCAGTTAGTTGTCACCTATCAAGGAGAACAAGTGGTATTTTTTTGTTTGTTCTACTTAATACTTTTGGTTGAATACTGTAATCAACACACAATTATTCTTAATTGCTGAAACTTAACTGAAAAGTGATCGCTGTTAAATATAAGAGTGGGAATAAGAGAGGGAAGAGATGTGCAATTCGGGACATGCTCAAGCTGACTTACCTCAAACGGTAGAGTTAGAAACATACCAGGGGATTCCAATTCAATCCCATCGAGGTGGCATGTACCAATGCCATCTCACTAGTCCCAGTGATCAATTTCTGTTCACAATTCATCGTAATGATAGGACTAAGAACCAAAGGGATCACATAAACAAGAATAGTGTCTGCAAATACTAGCTGATAGAATCAAAAAGGGAGAGAATGATCCAACATGGGAAGTGAGATACACAGCAGACCCATGGAATGGCAAATGTCCTAACAGCACTCTGGCCTAATAATCAGCCCTTAAGGCATGCGGATCCGGCTGAAATGCCCATGAGAGTATTTCAGGCATGGAAAGCCAAGACCCTCTCGGGAAAAAAAAAAAAACTAAATGAAAGATCTCCACGAGTGAGATCCCAGTGGAAAGAATGGGTCATCAAAGAAGGAGGTACCTTTCTCTGAAGGGAGGAGAGAACTTCCACTTTGACCATGGCCTTGTCTAAATATGATCAGAGTCAGTGAACTCAGGGGGCTTCCATAGCCTTGGCAGCTCGTGACAAGAGCCTAGGGTGATTAGTGATGCCATAAACAAGAGTGTCAATTGGTTAAGTCAACAACAGGAGTCACTGTGCATTTACTCCTCATGTAGGATCTTTGTCCTTAGTGTGCTGTACATTGAGATTGAATGCTATAACTAGTACTCAAACAGTATTTTTCACTTTATATTTCTGTGTGGGAGCAAACTGTTGAAATCTTTACTTAATGTATGCTAAACTGATCTTCTGTATATAAAGAGAATCGAAAATGAATCTTGATATGAATGGAAGGGGAGAGGGAGTGGATAGGGGTGGGTTGCGGGTTGGAGGGACATTATGGGGGGAAGCCATTGTATCCATATTCTGTACTTTGGAAATTTATATTCATTAAATAAAAGTTAAAAAAAAGTTAACTTAGCACCGAAAAGTTTGAAATGCATACTACATACAGAGCATCTTCACAAATCTCATGAAAAATATATTATAAAAAATTTTGTGTGCATTTCAAGTTTTTTGGCACCAAAATAAACATATCTTCTGTTTCCATTTTTCCACAATCATTGTGGAAGTTTTTGGCTGAGAGTTCATCTGTTTTTCATTAAAACAGAAAAATACAGAAGAAAAGAAGCACCAAGGAAAAGGGTTTGCTAAATCGCGTAACTGGCAATCGGCAGAAATAGAAATTTGATGTTGTCTAGACCCTCCATTGCTGCACTCTTATGAGTTTGTTTTGTTTTCATTGACTACTTGTTAAGAAATTAGAGACTCAGAGCAGTCCCAGGTGTATTTGAAAAAAGACAGATCCCCTCACATGTTCTGTGGGAAGTGGGCTTGGCTGGTAAAGCTGGGGTCCCGGGGAACTCTCTTCTTGTCCATTTGGCCTTTAATGTTCCTCGCTCATGCATGGGGGCAGAACTCTAATAACAATAATGTCCTTGCACATAAAAATTTGGCTACTCACAGCATGAGATGTCTTGTCAGCACAGGGGATAAAATAATGGGGTAAAGATTTACTGTCAGGGAGCCGGGCCAGCCTCAGCAGGATGGCAGCTCGGAGCAGATAGATGGCCTGGCATGCTAGGTCACCTGTGTTTAAACTGATGAATGTGCATGGTTTTCCTAGTCGGCATAATTATATTGAGGTGTGTGGTTTTGTAGCACTTGTAACTCACCCTGGACTGTATCTTTTTATTGAAAGAGAAGTAGCCTCATATCTTGGTTTCCCAGAAATGAATTATATGATTCATGTAAAAGCAATTTGCTGTTAGATTAAAATGATGAATAAGTGGTAGAGATTGAACATATTGTTTGTGTGACAAATGTATAGAATTAGTTGATAACATAAATTTGTGTAATTTGTAGTTGAAGCACTGAATTCGGTCCAGGCTCTGGTTTAATTGCATAACCTAATATTCAAGCCATGGCTTTTTACTGTACTTTTTTTTTAAAGGAAATGATATGGTATAAAACAAGAAATAACATTCTGAGATCATAGAAACATGTCTTGTTAAGGTCTTTTTGTATTAGTTGAGAAATTTCAATTTAAGCTATTTTTCTTGAATTTTTGAGTTCCAGAACTTTTAAGTGAGTTTCAGGCATTTGTTATGAAATCTATGAATACTAGGAGCTCACATGAGAATCCAAACTGTATTTATAGACATTTTAATTAGAAAATTAAGTGACTATCTCATAAAAATCAATCATCCTTTTATGAAACCATAATTTACGAAACATTTATAAAAATTTTGTCAGTATGACATGCTAATTTACCTATCACATGCTTATAAATTTATGTGGAAAGTTTTTACTAAGTGTACTCATTATAAGTCCATAGTACATGACATTAATGTAAATCTCTTATCAAGTTTTTAAGAGATATCTTTGTTTCAGTATCACTGTCATTCCTAAAATCATGCCTTGTTCTATCTGCATTCTTTTAGAAATCATTCTTAATAAAAGTGCTTTTCCATTCTAAAAAAAAAAGAAAACTAAACTAAAGTATGTCATATAAAATCTTAATATGTATCTCTCCAAATATCTGAAAGTTTGGTGTTTCACAATATTAATGATAAAAATGACTGAAACTGAAGTGTTTTTTTTTTTTTGACAGGCAGAGTGGACAGTGAGAGAGAGACAGAGAGAAAGCTCTTCCTTTGCCGTTGGGTCACTCCCCAGTGGCTGCTGCGGCTGGCGCGCTGTGGCCGGTGCACTGTGCTGATCCGAAGCAGGAGCCAGGTGTTTCCTCTGGTCTCCCATGTGGGTGCAGGGCCCAGGCATATGGGCCATCCTCCACTGCACTCCCGGGCCACAGCAGAGAGCTGGACTGGAAGAGGAGGAACCGGGCAGAATCCGGTGCCCCAGCCAGGACTAGAACCCTGGGGTGCCGGTGCCGCAGGTGGAAGATTAGCCTGTTGAGCCATGGCACTGGCCTGAAACTGAATTTTTAAAAACATTATTTTATTGAATTGAGAGAGAGAGGGAGAGTGAGAGAGCGAGCAAGCTTCCATTGACTGGTCTACTATTCAAATGCCCGCAATGACTGGGGCTGGAACAGGACTGGATTCAGGAGCTGGAAAATCAGTCTAGATCTATAACATGAGTGATAAGGAGCCAAGAACTTGTGCCATCACTGGCTTCCTCTCAGCCTGTTCATTAACAGGAAGCTTATATCAGGAATGAAGCTGGGATACATGTCTAGGCACTCTGCTATGGGATGCAGAGTCAAAGTTGGTTTTATCAGGTAGATCAAACATTTGCCTCTGGGACTCAGTTACTATAGAATATTAGGCAATTGTCTTTTAAGTGTGATTATTATATTTTATTAGGTTTGTACAGCCTTTAGAAGTAAGTACTAAAATATCTATAAATTAAATGATATAGTATGTCATGTTTGCATTAAAATATCTCCAGCGAACTGGAATTGGTAGCTGCAAATTAAGGCAAAATGGTTCAAGGAAGAGTAGGGGAGGAAACAGCAGAAGAAACTCTTCCGGAACGCGTGATTCACAGCGGACCTGCGTGGAGAGCATGGGAGCCCACAGTTCGGGACACCAGCAGCAGACTCAACACACCAGCGCTGGAATGCGAGGTGAGCTGAACCTCAATAGCCCGAGACACCGGCAGGCAAGTGGAGAGAGGAGACTAGAGGGAACGACCCCCGGGGCGAGCAAGACAAAGAGCAGGCGCCATCTTGGACATACATCATAAGCAGAGTGACCTCAGGTCTGCACTGGCCCTGAGCCTAGCAGAAAAACCTGACTCTGGGCGGGGCGAATTAACAGGAGATTAGGACCTAGTAAATTTGTGGTGCTACTGAACTGAGACTGTGAAAAAAGAGACGGTGGGGGAGAGAACTCACAGAATTCACGTGAGTACTCTCCAGAGATGCTACAATTCCGTAACTTTGGCAACCCAGTGGGAGACTGAAGGAGAATTTGAGCCCACCCTGAGGGCAGAACAGATTCCCTGTGTGGTCCTTGGGAAAGAGCTTCCAAACTCTGGCTCCTGTGGGTATATCATTTGCCTGCCAACTACCTCCAACTTCGTTCAGCTGTGCGGAATTACTTCCCTTTTGAATCAAAAAAAGAAAGAAAGAGAGAGAGAGAGATCTATCACGCCTAACCTGGGAGTGTCACCTTTGGCACACCAAACAGAGCTCTCAGGCCACACCCATCTCAAGCCTCTAAGGCTCCATCAAAAACAGACAGTCCACTTAATCTAGAGTCATAGCATAACAAGAAAAAGCACCACAGTGAAGAAACCAAATATCTCCAATATGCCAAATAACAAACGCAAAAACCGAGATAATAGAAACAAGTCACCATGACGCCCCCAAATGAAAAAGACACCCCAATTCAAGATTATGAAGATGATGAGATAGAAGAAATGCAAGAAGCAGATCTCAAAAAATGATAAGAACATTAAGAAGTTCTCAAAAACAAATTCTTGAACTACAGAAATCCTTAATGGACAAGGTAGAAAATCTCTCTCGTGAAAATGAAATATTAAGGAGGAATCAAAATGAAACAAAACAACTAGTACAACAGGAAACTGTGATAGTGACGAGAAATCATAATGAAGTGAAGAATTCAATAGATCAAATGAAAAACACAATAGAGAGCCATACAAACAGAATGGGTGAAGCAGAAGAGAGAATATCGGACTTAGAAGACAGAGAACAGGAAAGGATACAGTCAGACCAAAGAAAAGAAGAGGAAATTAGAAATCTAAAACATATTGTCAGGAATCTTCAGGATACTATTAAAAAACCCAACATTCGGGTTCTAGGAGTTCCTGAAGGCATGGAGAGGGAGAAAGGATTAGAAGGCCTTTTTAGTGAGATATTAGCAGAAAATTTCCCAGGTTTGGAGAAGGACAGAGACATCCTAGTACAGGAAGCTCACAGAACCCCTAATAAACACGACCAAAAGAGATCCTCACCACGACACGTTGTAATTAAACTTACCACAGTGAAACATAAAGAAAAGATCCTAAAATGTGCAAGAGAGAAACGTCAGATTACTCTCAGAGGATCTCCAATCAGACTCACAGCTGACTTCTCATCAGAAACCCCACAAGCTAGGAGGGAATGGCGAGATATAGCACAGGTACTAAGAGAGAACAACTGCCAGCCCAGAATATTATATCCTGCAAAGCTATCATTTGTGAATGAAGGTGAAATAAGGACTTTTCATAGCAAACAGAAATTGAAAGTATTTGTTGCCACTCGTCCAGCCCTGCAAAAGATGCTTAAAGATGTGTTACACACAGAAACACAGAAGCACGGTCATCAATATGAAAGAAGGTAAAGGAAGGAAACCTCACAGCAAAAGATCACAGGAAATTCAAAGCATATATTAGAACTTATCTTTGGCAAATGGCAGGGCAAAGTTACCACTTATCATTAGTCACATTGAACGTTAATGCCTCAACTCTCCAGTTAAAAGACACTGATTGTCTGATTGGGTTAAGGAACAAAACCCATCTATTTGCTGCTTACAAGAAACGCATCTTTCCAACAAAGATCCATACAGACTGAAAGTGAAAGGCTGGAAAAAGATATACCATGCCAACAGAAATGAAAAAAGAGCGGGCCTAGCCATCTTAATATCGGACAACATAAACTTTACCACAAAAACTGTAAAGAGTGACAAAGAGGAACACTATATAATGATTAAGGGATCAATATAACAAGAAGATATAACAATTATCAATGTATATGCACCTAACTACAGGGCACCGGTTTATCTAAAAGATTTGTTAACAGACTTAAAGGGAGACTTAGACTCCAATACAATAGTACTGGGGGACTTCAATACTCCACTCTCAGAAATAGACAGATCAACAGGACAGAAGATCAACAAGGATACAGTAGATTTAAACGACACTATAGCCCAAATGGATCTAACAGATATATACAGAACTTTCAGTCCTACAGCTAAAAGTTTACATTCTTCTCAGCAGTACATGGAACCTTCTCTAGGATTGACCACATACTAGGCCATAAAGCAAGTCTCAGCAAATTCAAAAGAATTAGAATCATATGATGCAGCTTATCAGACCACAGTGGAATGAAGTTGGAAATTAGCAACTCAGGAATCCCTAGAGCATACGCAAACACATGGAGATTGAACAACATGCTCCTGAATGAACAATGGGTCATAGAAGAAATCAAAAGAGAAATCAAAAACTTTCTGGAAGTAAATGAGGATAACAGCACAACATACCAAAACTTATGGGATGCAGCAAAAGCAGTGCTAAGAGGAAAGTTTATATCACTAGGTGCCTACATCACGAAATTGGAAAGGCACCAAATAGATGAGCTTTCAATTCACCTCAAGGATCTAGAAAACCTACAGCAAACCAGACCCAAATCTAGTAGGAGAAGAGAAATAATTAAAATCAGAGAAGAAATCAACAGGATTGAATCCAAAAAAAATTACAAAAAATCAGCCAAACGAGGAGCTGGTTTTTTGAAAAAATAAACAAAATTGACACCCCTTTGGCCCAACTAACTAAAAAAAGAAGAGAAAGACCCAAATCAATAAAGTCAGAAATGAAAAAGGAAATGTAACAACAGACACCACAGAAATAAAAAGAATCATCAGAAATTACTACAAGGACTTGTATGCCAGCAAACAGGGAAACCTATCAGAAATGGATAGATTCCTGGACACATGCAACCTACCTAAATTGAACCATGAAGACATCGAAAACCTAAACAGACCCATAACTGAGACAGAAATTGAAACAGTAATAAAGGCCCTCCCAACAAAGAAAAGTCCAGGACCAGATGGATTCACTACTGAATTCTACCAGACATTTAAAGAAGAACTGACTCCAATTCGTCTCAAACTATTCAGAACAATCGAAAAAGAGGGAGTCCTCCCAAATTCTTTCTATGAAGCCAGCATCACCTTAATTCCTAAGCCGGAAAAAGATGCAGCATTGAAAGAGAATTACAGACCAATATCCCTGATGAACATAGATGCAAAAGTCATCAATAAAATTCTCACCAGTAGAATGCAACAACACATCAGAAAGATCATCCACCCAGTCCAAGTGGGATTTATTCCTGGTATGCAGGGATGGTTTAATGTGTGCAAAACAATCAATGGAATACACCACATTAATAGACTGCAGAAGAAAAACCATATGATTATCTCAATAGACGCCGAGAAAGCATTTATAAAATACAACACCATTTCATGATGAAAACTCTAAGCAAACTGGGTTTGGAAGGAACATTCTTCAATACAATCAAAGCAATCTATGAAAAACCCACAGCCAACATCCTATTGAATGGGGAAAAGTTGGAAGCATTTCTACTGAGGTCTGGTACCAGACAGGGATGCCCACTCTCACCACTGCTATTCAATATAGTTCTGGAAGTTTTAGCCAGAGCTATTAGGCAAGAAAAAGAAATTAAAGGGATACAAATTGGGAAGGAAGAACTCAAACTATCCCTCTTTGCAGATGATATGATTCTTTATTTAAGGGACCCAAAGAACTCTACTAAGAGACTATTGGAACTCATAGAAGAGTTTGGCAAAGTAGCAGGGTATAAAATCAATGCACAAAAATCAACAGCCTTTGTATACACAGACAATGCCATGGCTGAGGAAGAACTGCTAAGATCAATCCCAATCACAATAGATACAAAAACAAATACCTTGAAATAAACTTAACCAAGGACGTTAAAAATCTCTACGATGAAAATTACAAAACCTTAAAGAAAGAAATAGAAGAGGATACCAAGAAATGGAAAAATCTTCCATGCTCATGGATTGGAAGAATCAATATCATCAAAATGTCCATTCTCCCAAAAGCAATTTATAGATTCAATGTAATACCAATCAAGATACTGAAGACCTTCTTCTCAGATCTGGAAAAAGAGTGCTGAAATTTATATGGAGGCACAGAAGACTTCGAATAGCTAAAGCAATCTTGTACAGCAAAAACAAAGCCGGAGGCATCACAATACCAGATTTCAGGACATACTACAGGGCAGTTGTAATCAAAACAGCATGGTACTGGTACAGAAACAGATGGATAGACCAATGAAACAGAATTGAAACACCAGAAATCAACCCAAACATCTACAGCCAACTTATATTTGATCAAGGATCTAAAACCAATTGCTGGAACTAGGACAGTCTATTCAATAAATGGTGCTGGGAAAATCGTTTTTCCACATGCAGAAACATGAAGCAAGACCCCTACCTTACACCTTACACAAAAATCCACTCAACATGGACTGAAGAACTAAATCTATGACCTGACACCATCAAGTTACTAGAGAACATTGGAGAAACCCTTCAAGATATTGGCACAGGCAAAGAATTTCTGGAAAAGACCCGGGAGGCACAGGCAGTCAAAACCAAAATCAACTATTGGGATTGCATCAAATTGAGAAGTTTCTGTACTGCAAAAGAAACAGTCAGGAGAGTGAAGAGACAACCGACAGAATGGGAAAAAATATTTGCAAACTATGCAACAGATAAAGGGTTCATAACCAGAATCTACAAAGAGATCAAGAAACTCCACAAAAACAAAACCAACAACCCACTTAAGAGATGGGCCAAGGACCTCAATAGACTTTTTTCAAAAGAGGAAATCCAAATGGCCAACAGGCACATGAAAAAATGTTCAAGGTCATTAGCAATCAGGGAAATGCAAATCAAAACCACAATGAGGTTTCACCTCACCCCGGTTAGAATGGCTCACATACAGAAATCTACCAACAACAGATGCTGGCGAGGATGTGGGGAAAAAGGGACTCTAACCCACTGTTGGTGGGAATGCAAACTGGTCAAGCCACTATGGAAGTCAGTTTGGAGATTCCTCAGAAACCTGAAGATAACCCTACCGTTCGACCCAGCCATCCCACTCCTTAGAATTTACCCAAAGGAATTTAAATTGGCAAACAAAAAAGCGGTCTGCACCCTAATGTTTATTGCAGCACAATTCACAATAGCCAAGACCTGGAACCAACCTAAATGCCCATCAACGGTAGATTGGATAAAGAAAATATGGGATATGTACTCTTTAGAATACTATACTGCAGTAAGAAACAACGAAATCCAGTCATTTGCAACAAAATGGAGGAATCTAGAACACATCATGCTGAGTGAGATAAGCCAGTCCCAAAGGGACAAATACCATATGTTCACCCTGATCGGTGACAACTGACTGAACACCAAAAAGGAAACCTGTTGAAGTGAAATGGACACCATGAGAAATGGCGACTTGATCAGCATAGCCCTGACTGTTAATGAACAACTTAATACATTATCCTTCTAAGTAGTTTCTTTTTTTGTCTGTTCTACTTAATATGACTGGTTTAATTCTGTAATTAATACACAGTTATTCTTAAGTGTTGAAATTTAACTGAAATGTGATCCCTGTTAAACATAAGAGTGGGAATAAGAGAGGGAAGAGATGTACAATTTGGGACATGCTCAAGCTGACTTGCCCCAAATGGTAGAGTTAGAAACATACCAGGGGACTCCAATTCAATCCCATCAAGGTGGCATGTACCAATGCCATCTCACTAGTCCAAGTGATCAATTTCAGTTCACAATTGATCATAATGAAAGGACTAAGAGTCAAAGGGAGCACATAAACAAGTCTAGTACCTGCTAACACTAACCGATAGAATAAATAAAGGGGAGAGTGATCCAACATGGGAAGCGAGATACTCAGCAGACTCATAGAATGGCAGATGTCCTAAACAGCACTCTGGCCTCAGAATCAGCCCTAAAGGCATTCGGATCTGGCTGAAAAGCCCATGAGAGTATTTCAGGCATGGAAAGCCAAGACACTCTGGCAAAAAAAAAAAAACCTAAATGAAAGATCTCTGTGAGTGAGATCCCAGTGGAAAGAACAGGTCTTCAAAGAAGGAGGTACCTTTCTCTGAAGGGAGGAGAGAACCTCCACTTTGACTATGACCTTGTCGAAACAAGATAAGAGTCGGAGAACTCAAGGGGCTTCCATAGCCTTGGAAACTCATGACTGGTGCATAGGGAGATTACTGATGCCATAGACAGGAGTGTCAATAGGTAAAGTCAACAACAGGAGTCACTGTGCACTTACTCCTCATGTAGGATCTCTGTCCTTAATGTGCTGTGCATTGAGATTTAATGCTATAACGAGTACTCAAATAGTATATTTTTTTTTACTTTTATTTAATGAATATAAATTTCCAAAGTACAGCTTATGGATTACAATGGCTTCCCCCCCATAACGTCCCTCCCACCCGCAACCCTCCCCTTTCCCACTCCCTCTCCCCTTCCATTCACATCAAGATTCATTTTCGATTATCTTAATATACAGAAGATCAGCTTAGTATACATTAAGTAAGGATTTCAACAGTTTGCTCCCACACAGAAAAATAAAGTGAAGAATAATAGATGGTTTTTTTTTAAATGATGATGAAATCAGATCAGACCTTTTGTCGTGTTAATCCCAGTGAGAGTCAAGTTGGGAATTGATAATTTCTTTTTTTTTTTTTACAGAAGATCAGTTTAGTATGCATTAAGTAAAGATTTCAACAGTTTGCACCCCCATAGAAACACAAAGAGAAATATATTGTTTGAGTACTCGTTATAGCATTAAATCTCAATGCACAGCACATTAAGGACAGAGATCCTACATGAGGAGTAAGTGCACAGTGACTCCTGTTGTTGACTTTACCTATTAACACTCCTGTCTATGGCATCAGTAATCTCCCTATGCTCCAGTCATGAGTTTCCAAGGCTATGGAAGCCCTCTGAGTTCTCCGACTCTTATCTTGTTTCGACAAGGTCATAGTCAAAGTGGAGGTTCTCTCCTCCCTTCAGAGAAAGGTACCTCCTTCTTTGAAGACCTGTTCTTTCCACTGGGATCTCACTCACAGAGATCTTTTGCCAGAGTGTCTTGGCTTTCCATGCCTGAAATACTCTCATGGGCTTTTCAGCCAGATCCGAATGCCTTTAGGGCTGATTCTGAGGCCAGAGTGCTGTTTAGGACATCTGCCATTCTATGAGTCTGCTGAGTATCTCGCTTCCCATGTTGGATCACTCTCCCCTTTATTTATTCTATCGGTTAGTGTTAGCAGGTACTAGACTTGTTTATGTGCTCCCTTTGACTCTTAGTCCTTTCATTATGATCAATTGTGAACTGAAATTGATCACTTGGACTAGTGAGATGGCATTGGTACATGCCACCTTGATGGGATTGAATTGGAATCCCCTGGTATGTTTCTAACTCTACCATTTGGGGCAAGTCAGCTTGAGCATGTCCCAAATTGTACATCTCTTCCCTCTCTTATTCCCACTCTTATGTTTAACAGGGATCACATTTCAGTTAAATTTCAACACTTAAGAATAACTGTGTATTAATTACAGAATTAAACCAGTCATATTAAGTAGAACAGATAAAAAAAACTACTAAGAGGGATAATGTATTAAGTTGTTCATTAACAGTCAGGGCTATGCTGCTCAAGTCACCATTTCCCATAGTGTCGATTTCACTTCAACAGGTTTCCTTTTTGGTGTTCAGTCAGTTGTAATCAAAACAGCATGGTACTGGTACAGAAACAGATGGATAGACCAATGGAACAGAATTGAAGCACCAGAAATCAACCCAAACATCTACAGCCAACTTATATTTGATCAAGGATCTAAAACTAATTCCTGGAGCAAGGACAGCCTATTCAATAAATGGTGCTGGGAAAATTGGATTTCCACGTGCAGAATCATGAAGCAAGACCCCTACCTTACACCTTACACAAAAATCCACTCAACATGGACTGAAAAACTAAATCTATGACCTGACACCATCAAGTTACTAGAGAACATTGGAGAAACCCTTCAAGATATTGGCACAGGCAAAGAATTTCTGGAAAAGACCCGGGAGGCACAGGCAGTCAAAGCCAAAATCAACTATTGGGATTGCATCAAATTGAGAAGTTTCTGTACTGCAAAAGAAACAGTCAGGAGAGTGAAGAGACAACCGACAGAATGGGAAAAAATATTTGCAAACTATGCAACAGATAAAGGGTTCATAACCAGAATCTACAAAGAGATCAAGAAACTCCACAAAAACAAAACCAACAACCCACTTAAGAGATGGGCCAAGGACCTCAATAGACTTTTTTCAAAAGAGGAAATCCAAATGGCCAACAGGCACATGAAAAAATGTTCAAGGTCATTAGCAATCAGGGAAATGCAAATCAAAACCACAATGAGGTTTCACCTCACCCCGGTTAGAATGGCTCACATACAGAAATCTACCAACAACAGATGCTGGTGAGGATGTGGGGAAAAAGGGACACTAACCCACTGTTGGTGGGAATGCAAACTGGTCAAGCCACTATGGAAGTCAGTCTGGAGATTCCTCAGAAACCTGAAGATAACCCTACCGTTCGACCCAGCCATCCCACTCCTTAGAATTTACCCAAAGGAATTTAAATTGGCAAACAAAAAAGCGGTCTGCACCCTAATGTTTATTGCAGCACAATTCACAATAGCCAAGACCTGGAACCAACCTAAATGCGTGTGGTTAGCAGAGTTGGGATTGGTGGAAGAGGACTATAAAGGAGGAGAGAGACAACATGCACCAGGTACATCTATCTGAAGGAACACCTGTGCAGCCCCCGAGAGAGCCGGCCGGCAGTGTGCCGCTCCCCCGCGGAAGTGGGGAAAGTGGCTAGGGGGAACCACCCTTCCATGGAGGTGGAAGGGTTGGTAGCCAACCCGGGAAGAACCAGCAGCAAACCCGGGGAGGGCCGAGCAGACAAAAGAATAGCGCAGGGTCCTGTGTCGCTCCTCCACGAAGAGGCGGAGCGACACTTCTGTCCAGAAAAAAAAAAAAAAGAAAATTAGGCAAAATAAAGTTACTTAAGCCTTTTGTTGAGTATTAGTCATATTTTATTATTTGATTATCCATGCTGTTATGATTTTATTGTCCTAATTATATTAAATAAATACACATTTGTATCAAAATTTGTAGTGTATAGCACAGTAGCCAACTCTATAATGAAAACTTGAAAATATATTATTTCATGTTGCAGTAATGGAATTGGGTATTTATTATCAGTTCTAGGTGGCACAATTGCTGGTGAATGAGTATATGAAAGTGCAGCATTAGCACTGGGAAGAGAGCACTGCAAAAGTCCTTGAATTTGTGGATACAGGTACTGTCAAAAACCTCTATGCAACATTGTTTCTGTGAACTTCATTTGAGAAAGGAAGTTCTTGCCTTGATATTATCTTTACATGTTTCTTCCACCTGTCTTTAAGTTACAGCAGTGTATACTTTTATATGCTAATATCACTTACTTCTTTTTTGTCAAGTCAAACTACCCCATAATTCATGTGTACTCATACTCCTGCAAGTCTTCTGCTGTAATTGCACACTGAACAATTCACACATCACTCATGTCATGTCTGTGCCTGTTCCATTACTCTTCTCTTTCCTGTTATATTCCTTTAATACTAGACATGAATCATGAATCTCTCTCTCTCTCTCTCTCTCTCTCTCTGGTGTGCACGCATGCTCTCTTTCTCTCTCTCCCTCCTTCTCCTCCTTCCCTGCCTCCTCTTCTCATACATAAAGAAGAAAAATATTGAAAATAGGCATTTTGTGCAGTAGTTCAGATGTCACTTGGGTCACTCCACTTTCTAAATGCCTGATCTTGAGTCCCAGTTGTGCTCCTGATTCCATCTTCCTGTTAATATGCATCAGGAGAGGCAGTGACTTAAGTACTTGAGTCTGGCCACCCACGTGGTAAACTTCGATTGAGTTCCTGGTTTCTGGCTTTGGTCTAGCCAAACCTTGGCTGTAGCAGGAATTTGCAGAATGAACCAGTGATTGGGAGATCTCTATCTCTGTCTCTGATTCTCAAACTAATATATATATATATATATATATAAACATATACATATAATTATACCTGTAAAATGAGTGAATTTTCTTGTTCTGAAACTTGAGCGTTGAAGTCCTTAACTCACTTTAATATTTTGATATTTTCATTCAAAAAATCTTAACTGAATTTATATAACAGTGGTCCCACATTGTATGTGGACATTTCATGTATTTTCGTACTATGCATTTTCATATTAATGGGTTATATAACCACAGTCCAACTTAAGCAGTATTAGAAGAGAAATATTTTAAGTGTGTTTTTATTTATTTGAATGGCAGAGTTACAGAGGTAGAGAACAGACAAAGAGACATTTCATGCACTGGTTCACTCCCCAGATGGCTGAAAGGGCAAGGGCTGAGCCAGGTCAAAGCCAATAGCCAGCCAGGGGCTGGGGCTGTGGTGCTGCAGGTTAATGCCCTGGCCTGAAGCATTGCCATCCCATATGGGCACCAGTTCAAGACCCAGCTTCTCCACTTCTGATCCAGCTCTCTGCTATAGCCTGGGAAAGCAGTGGAGGATGGCCAAGGTCCTTGGGCACCTACACCCACGTGGGAGACCAGAAGAAACTCCTGGCTCTTCGCTTCAGATTGGCGCAGCTCTGGCCCTTGCAGCCAATTGGGGAGTGAACCAGCAGATGGAAGATCTCTCTCTCTCTCTCTATCTCTCTCTCCCTCTCTCCCCCTCTCTGCCTCTTTTCTCTCTGTGTGACTCTGACTTTCAAATAAATTTTAAAAATCTTCTAAAAAAAGCCAGTAGCCAGGAGCTTCTTCCTGATCTTCCATATAGAGAATGGGGCACAATTACTTTTGCTGCTTTCCCAAGCCACTAACAGGAAGCTGATTTAGAGCAGCCAAGACATAGATCAGCATCCATATGTGAGGCTGGCTTCACAGATGGTGGCTTAAGCCACTATGCTACAATGCCAGTCACAGAAGAAAGATTTTTGAGTAATAAAATTAACTGTGTTTTTCAATGAATAATGACTCATGACTTCAGTAATTTTCAGATCCCTGGAAGTTTACCAAGCTGGGCTCTGCCAGGTGGGCAGTGCATGTTTACAGATGGAACCTGGAAGCACAGTTCATTAGGCTAAGGTAAGCATCCACCTCGATTTCAAAGCCTGATGGTGATTAAAGTGTAACTAAAGTGATTAGCTGAAGCCAAGAATGACTTCCTAAATTAGATTCAGTTTGTTCATAGACTAAATTATTTTGAAGTCCCTTACGTGTTTACTGAAGGTCTGAAGACACCCTTAGGCCTATTTTAAGTTAAGGCTGTATTTTCTTTAATCCTTGCTGTGTCATATGATAATTCCATTTTAAATTTTTATTTATTAATTTCAAAGGCAGAGAAGAGAGAAACAAACAAGTGAGAAAGAGGGAGGGATGGAAGAAGGGGGAGAGAGGGAGAGGGAGAGGGAAAGGGAGAGGTAGAGGGAGAGAAAGGGAGAGCTACCATCACATGGTTTATTTCTCAAATGGCAACAATAGCTATGACTGGGCCAGATTGCAGCCAGCACCTGGGAACTCAATTCAGGTGCCTCATCTAGGTGGCAGGGAACCAAATAACTAATCAAGCATCTGCTGCCTCTCAGGAGCTCACTAGCAGGAAGTCTAAGTTGGGAGATAGGACTATAACACAGGTGCTTCAATATGGGGTGCAGGTGTCTCAAAGCAGCACATTAACTGCTGCACAGAATTCCAGCCCCCATATGATAATTCCCTTATAAAATCTGTGAAAGCTCCCAGGTTGTTTTAAGAGTGGTTGCACTGTTTTATGTTCCCAGCACCAAATCTGAGGCTTCCACTTTCTCCATATCCCTGATAACACTTGCTTTTAACTGTTGAGTTAGTAGCCATTGTTCAGTGGGTGAGTGGTTCATTTTTGGAATTTTTATTTACTAGTCTCAAATAGCCAGTGCTGTTAGGATACTTGACACAGTTGTTGAAAATGTGTGTATTATTTGGCCATATGTCAATTCAAATTATTACTGTTTTCAAATGTCCTGAGCTTTAAATTTTTGGTAGAGTTCATTATTTAATTGGAGTCTCTTAAAAATTTCTCGAGATTCATTTTAATTTTGCTGCTATCTTGAATGCTTTCATCTTTTTTCAAATAGATTTATTTATGTATTTGAAAGGTAGAATGACAGGAGAGAGAGAGAGAGAGAGAGAGAGAATGTCTTTCAGCTACTAATTTATGACCTAATTACTCACAACACCTTGTGTTGTGCCATGCCAGAGCCCTGGAGTTGTAGCTCCATACATATCTGTCATGGAACCCACTACTTGGGCCATCATCTGCTGCCTTCCAGCAGATTTCTCTTTTGATTTCTTCTATGACCCGGTGTTCATTCATGTTGTTGTTCAGTCTCTATGCGTTTGCATATGCTCTGGGGATTCCTGAGTTGCTAATTTCCAGCTTCATTCCACTGTGGTCTGATAAGCTGCATCATATGATTCTAATTCTTTTGAATTTGCTGAGACTTCCTTTATGGCCTAGTATGTGGTAAATCCTAGAGAAGGTTCCATGTACTGCTGAGAAGAATGTAAATTCTTCAAGTGTAGCATTAAAAGTTTTGCAGATGCATTGGACTACATTGTTGATTAAATCTGCTGTTTCCTTGTTGATCTTTTGTCCAGTTGATCTATTTCTGAAAGTGGAATATTGAAGTCCCCCAATACTATTATATTGGAGTCTAAGTCCTCCTTTAAATCCCTTAACCTATCTTTTAAGTAAACCAGTGTCCTGTATCTAGGTGCATGTACATTTATAACAGTTACATCTTCCTGTGGAATTGATCCCTTAATCATTATATAGTGCCCCTCTTTGTCTCTCTTAACAGTTTTTGTGTTAAAGTTGTTTTTATCTGATATTAAGATGGCTACGCCCACTCTTTTTTCATTTCTGTTGGCATGGAATGTCTTTTTTCAACTTTTCACTTTCAGGCTGCATGCATCTTTGTTGGAAAGATGTGTTTCTTGTAAGCAGCAAAATGATGGGTTTTGTTCCTTAATCCAGTCTGTGCCTTTTAACTGGAGAGTTGAGGCCATTAACATTCAATGTGACTACTGATAAGTAGTACCTTTGCCCTGCCATTTCCCAAAGATATTGATATTTCTAATATATGCTTTGAACTTCCTGTGATCTTTTGCTGTGAGGTTTCCTTCCTTTACCTTCTTTCGTAATGATGACCGTGTTTCTGTGTTTCGGTGTGTAAAACATCTTTAAGCATCTTTTGCAGGGCTGCACGAGTGGCAACAAATTCAATTTCTGTTTGCTGTGAAAGGTCTTTATTTCACCTTCATTCACAAATGAGAGCTTTGCAGGATATAATATTCTGGGCTGGTAATTTTTCTCTCTTAGCACCTGTGCTATGTCTCGCCATTCCCTCCTAGCCTGTAGTGTTTCTGATGAGAAGTCTGCTGTGAATCTAATCGGAGATCCTCTGAGAGTAATCTGACGTTTCTCTCTTGCACATTTTAGAATCTTTCTTTATGTTTCACTGGGGTGAGTTTGAAAATAACATGTTGTGGTGAGGATCTCTTTTGGTCATGTTTACTAGGAGTTCTATGAGCTTCCTGTACTAGGATGTCTCTCTCTGTCCTTCTTCAAACCCAGGAAGTTCTCTGCAAGTATCTCACTAAAAAGGCCTTCTAATCCTTTCTCTCTCTCCATGCCTTTAGGAACTCCTAGACCCCGGATGTTGGGTTTTTTAATAGTATCCTGTAGATTCCCAAGAATATTTTTTAGATTTCTAATTTCCTCTTCTGTTCTTTGGTTTGACTGTAAACTTTCCTGTGCTCTGTCTTCTAAGTCCGATATTCTCTTTTGCTTCTGTTTTTAAGGCTCTCTAATGTGTTTGTCATTTGATCTATTGAGTTCTTCATTTCATTATGATTTCTCTTCAATATCACAATTCCATGTTCTACTAGATTCTTCATTTCATTTTGATTGCTCCTTAAGGTTTCATTTTCGTGAGAGAGATTTTCTATCCTGTCCAGTAAGGATTTCTGTAGTTCAAGAATTTGTTTTTGAGAACTTCTAAATGTTCTTATCATAAATTTTTTGAAATCCTATCTTGCATTTCTTCTGTTTCATCATCTTCATAACCTTGAATTGGAGTATCATGTTCATTTGGGGGTGTCATAATGTCTTCCTTGTTCTTGTTTCCTCAGTTTCTCCGTTGTTGCTTGGCATTGTGGAGATATTCTTTGGTTTCTTTTTTTTTTTCCTCGCTGTGGTGCCTTTTCTCGTTATACTATGACTCTAGATTAAGTGGACTGTCTGCTTTTGGTGGATCTTTAAGAGGCTGTGATGGGTGTGGCCAGAGAGTTCTGTTCAGTTCTTCAGAGTAAAGTGTGTGTCAAAGGTGACACACCCAGGTTTGGCATGGTAAATCTCTCTCTCTCACTCTCCCTCTTTTTATTCAGAAGGGAAGTCATTCTGTACAGCTGAGCTATTCTCCTTGAAGGCAATTAGTGTCTGAGTGCTGGCCCCTGTGGGTGTAATATTCATCTGTTCTGCCCCAAGGATCACACAAAGGATCTATGCAGTCTTCGGTGTAAGCTCAGATTCCCCTGCAATCTCCCGCCGGGTTGCCAATGTTACTGAGTTTTTGGCGTCTCCCACCGAGTACTCATGTCTCACGTGCTCTGTGAGTTCTCTCATATGCCCTCAGTTTTTTTTTTTTTTTCACAGCCTCACTTCATAAGCGCCACACATTCACTACATCTTAACCTCCTGTTAGTTCTTCCCCCAGAGTCAGGTTTTTCCACTTAGCTGAGGGTGGACGCAGCCCTAAGGTGACGCACCTGTTACGTATGTCCAAAATGGTGCCTGCTCTTTGCCTTGCTCGCCTTTATAAGGTGAGTGGAGAGATAGAATCGTGAGTGACTGAGATTTTCTTAACAGGAAATATTTATTTTTTTGTTTCCCACATTATATTTTGGATTTTTCTTTAGGTTTTTTCTGATATTAATTTGCTTTGAGGCTGTTTGAGGAATTCATGAATCTGGATATCTGGTCTTACTCAAATTCATTTTTCCTCATTTTACAATTGGATTCCCTATTTTGTTCATTATTGTGGCTCTCACTATATCTGGTATCCTTTGACTCTGTGCTATTCCCATCATGGATTCTCATTTTTAAAGGTATTTCTTTGTTTTTATTTCTCAACAACAACACATTTGATATAGCACTACTTAACAAAGAAAAACAACTCACATCTGATATTTTTTCTGTGAACAAAAAAATAAAACATCTTCTGATACATGTATTTGAAAAGTAAAGTTTAAGTCTTTCTTGTAGAGAAGGAATTCTCCATTATTGAAAGTGTTTTTGCCTCTGGTTTTCTATTTAAATTAATCAGGGATGCTAGAGAAACTTTTCATTGGTGGGTTTTGGCTGGCACAAACTGGCAAAACTGGTTTGTTGCTACTGACTGAGCTTTCCTGAACAATAAACATTTTATTTTTTATTTTTGTTGGGTATATTTTTGGATTTCTTTTTAAGTTTTGCCTGATTCATAATTGGATTTGAGCCTAATTGATTAATTCATGAATCTGAATATCTGATCTTTTTAAAATTCATTTTTCTCTTTTCACAATTTGGATACCTCAGTTAATTTATTTTTGTGGCTCTTCCTATATTTGGTATCCTTTTGGCTATGTGCCACTCCCTTCATGAATTCTTATTTTTCAAAGATATTTATTTGTTTTTCTTTCATCAACAACATCACATTGTTGTGTCCAGATCATTGGATTCCCCAAACGCCACCAAAGACTCGAACACGCCGAAATGCAAGAGCAAGTTTTATTTCAGAAGTACAAGCTGTGGCAGGGACCCCGTCTAACCAACCGCACAACGGAGGGTAGAGGAAGGCCCCGAGCTGTGCTGGGGAGTCTCTTTTAAAGCAGGGTTATGTCATCAAGGGGTGCAGGGGAACAGTGGATTGGCTAGGGTCACCTCTGGTATTTCCTGTTCGAATGTGGTTGTTTCTGATTGATTCAGACCCAGGGAGTTTCCTTATATGGTGAAGGCTAAGGAGCTGTTCTGTTGTAAGTTTCGGTTTCCCCTGAGTGACGCTGCTTTTACGGTGAGTCAGGCCTACCTCCCCAAATGGAGGCACTTTTTCAAAATGCAGTTACTCCCGCCCTTCAATGTTTGACATAGTTTAAACTAAGATAGAAAAAAGCACCTCACATCTGAGATTTTTTTCTCTGAAGAATGCAGAGAACACCTATACTTCTGGTACATATATTTAAGAAAAGTAACATTTAAGCCTTTTTTATAGAGAAGGAATTCACCATTATTGAATATGGTGTTGCCTCTGGTTTTCATAATAAATTAATCAGAAAATCTCTAGCAACTTTTCATTGGCCAGTTTTGTGGTACAAACTGGAGAAAACCAATTCTGTTGCTACTGACCATGCTTCAGTGAGCAGGACACATATTATTTTTTTGTTTCGGTTTGGTATATTTTATTTTATTTTACTTTTTTAAGTTTTGCCTAATTCTTAATATTGAGCCTGATCAAGCAATTCATGAATCTGGAAATCTGGTCTTTTTTAAATTCATTTTTCCTCTTGTCAACATTTGGATTCAACAGTTTGTTTACTTTCGTGACTCTTCCACTTTCTGGTATCCTTTTTGCTGTGTGCTACCTTCCTCATCAATTCCCCATTTTAAAATTCTTTGTTTTTTCTTCATCATCAACAATACATTTGATAGTATAAACTAAGAGAGAAGAAAGCAACCCACATCTGATATGTTTTTCTTTGAAAAAATACAGAGGAGACCTATACTTTTGATACATATACATGGGACAAGGAAAATTTATGCCTTTTCTGTAGAAACATAGTTTTATCTCTAGTTTTGGTTTTAAATTTATCAAGAATTCTACAGCAACTATTCATTGGACAATTTTGGTGGTACATTCTGGAAAAAAAATAGTTCTGTAGCTACTGACAAGTCTTCCATGACCAGGAAATATTTTATTTTTGTATATATATTTTGGATTTTTTTCTAAGTTTTCTCTGTTACATACTTAGCTTTAAACTTGATTGAGGAATTCCTGAATCTGGATATCTGGTCTTTATTTTTAATTCTTTTTCCCTCATGTCACAATTTCAGTTCCTCAGTTTCTTAATTTGTGTTGCTCTTGCTCTATTTTATATCCTTTTTGCTATGGGCTACTCTTCACACTGATTCCACTTTCTAAAGTTACTTATTTCATTTTCTTTCATCAACAACAACATATTTGACATAATATAAACTAATGTAGAAAAAAAAGCAACCTGTGTCTGATATTTTTTATTTGAAAAAATACAGAGAAGACCTACAGTTCTGATACATGTATTTGGGAAAAGGAAAATTTAAACCTTTTCTGTAGAGAAGGAACTCACCATTATTGAAAGTGGTTTCACCTCTGGTTTTCTGTAAAAATTAATCAGAAATGCTTGAGCAACTTTTCATTATCCGATTTTGGCTGTTACACACTGAAAACATCTGTTTTTGTTGCTACTGATCAAGCTTCCTGACCAGGAATAATGTTTTTTTATTTGTGTTTGGTATATTTTATTTTGGATTTTTTTTTACATTTTGTCTGATACTAACTTGGCTTTGTGCCTGATGAAAGAATCCATGAATCTGGATGTCAGGTTTATTTTTTAATTATTTTTTTCACCTGTCAAAATTTGGATTCTACAATTTGTTTTGTGACTCTTCCTTTATCTGGTATTCTTTCGTCTATGCACTACTTCTCTCATCGAGTCCCCTTTTTAAACTTATTTATTCAAGACTATACTTTCAGGAATCATTTCTATAGTTCCCTTAATTTTTCATTTTTCTTTCATACACAACAGCACATTTGACATATTATAAACTAAAATAGAAAGAATCAACCTGCATCTGATAGTTTTTCCTTGAAACATACAGATAAGACTTACAATTTTGATGCATGTATTTGAGAAAAAGAATTTAAGCCTCTTCTGTAGAGAAGGAACACACCATTATTGAAAATGGTTTTTACCTCTGATTTTTCTTTAAAAATTAATCAGGAATGCTAGAGCAACTTTTCATTTTCCAGTTTTGGCTGTTACAAACTGAAAAAAAAAAGTTTTGTTGATTCTAACCAAGCTTACTTGACCAGGGAACATTTCGTTTGTTTGTTTGGTATACTTTATTTTACAGATTTTTTTAAAGTTTTCTATGTTACTTACTGTGCTTTGAACCAGATCGAGGCATTCATAAATCTAGATATCAGGTCTTTGTTTTTAATTCTTTTCCTCTCATGTCACAATTTTGATTCCTCAGTTTGTTTTGGTGGCCCCTTGCTATATTTGGTATCCTTTTGGGTATGTGCTGCTCCCTCATCAATTCCCTGTTTTAAAGTTATTTGCTTGTTTGTCTCTCATCAACAACGTATTTGACATATTTGAAATAGTATATAGTAAGATAGAAAAAAAGCAACATACATCTGATTTTTTTTCTTTGAAAAATACAGAAGAGGTTTACACTTCTGATACATGTACTTGGGACAAGGATAATGTAAGCCTTTTTGTAGAGTAGAATTAACCATTTTTGAAACTGGTATTCCTAGTATTTTCATTTTGAATTAATAAGGAATTCTAGAGCAATTTTTCACTGTCCAGTTTTGGCAGGTAAAACCTGAGATAAAACAGTTCCTTTGCTACTGAATGAGTTTCCTTGACCACAAAACATTTTATTTTTTAATTTTACTTGGCATTTTTTTTTGGATTTTCTAAAAAGTTTTCTCTGTTACTTATTGCATTTGAAGCTTTTGGAGGAATTCATTAATCTGGATATCTGGTCTTTGTTATTAATTTTTTTTCCTCATGTCGCATTTTAGATTCCTCTGTTTGTTTATTTTTAATGGCTCTCCCTCTATCTGCTATCCTTTTGCCTATAGGCTATCCCCTCATTGATTCCCACTTTTTAAAGTTGTTTACCTGTTTTTCCTCCTCAACAACAACACGTTTTACAAGTATAAACTAAGATTGAAAAAGGTACTCTGTGTCTGAGATTTTTTTCTCTGTAAAATACAGGGTACACCTACCCTTTTGATGCATGTACTTGGGACAAGGAAAATTTAACCCTTTTCTGTAGAAAAAAGTCACCATTACTAAAATTGGCTTTGCCTCTGGTTTTTGTTTCAAATTAATCAGGAATTCTAAAGCAAACTTTCATAGGCCAGTATTGGCTGGTATGATCTGGAAACTAACCAGTTCTGTTGCTAATGACTGAGTTTCCCCCATCTGGAAACAACTTTTTTTAAATTTTTGTTTGGTATATTTTAGTTGTTTTTTTTTTCCTTCCACTTTTCTCTGTTACCTACTTGGCTTTGAATATGATCAAGGAATTTAGGATTCTGGATATCCTGTCTTTGTTTTTAATTCATTTTTTCTCATGTCACAATTTAGATTCCTTAGTTTGTTTATTTGTCTGGTTCTCACTATATCTGGTATTCTTTTGGCTATTGGGCTATTCCCCTCATTGATTCCTGTTTCTTAAAGCTATTCATTTGCTTCTTTTTCATCAACAACACATTTGCCGTAGTATAAACTAAGACAGAAAAAAAATCCCACATCTGAGATATTTTTCTCTGTAAAATGCAGAGAACACCTAAACTCCCGATACATGTATTTGGGACAAAGAAATATTAAGCCATTTCTGTAGAGAAGAAATACACCATTATTGAACCCAGTTTTAACTCGTTTTTATTTTAAATTAATCAGGAATTCCAGAACAACTTTTCATGGGCCGGTTTTTGGTGGTAAAATCTGGAAAAAAATAATACTGTTGCTAATGACTGAGCTTTCATGGCCAGGAAACATTTTATATTTGTTTTAACTTTTATTTAATGAATATAAATTTCCAAAGTACGGCTTTTGGATTACAATGGCTTCCCCCCCATAACGTCCCTCCCACCCGCAATCCTCCCCTTTCCCATTCCCTCTCCCCATCCATTCACATGAGGATTCATTTTCAATTCTCTTTATATACAGAAGATCAGTTTAGCATACACTAAGTAAAGATTTCAACAGTTTGCACCCCCATAGAAACACAAAGTGAAATATACTGTTTGAGTACTCGTTATAGCATTAAGCCTCAATGTACAGCACATTAAGGACAGAGATCCTACATGAGGAGTAAGTGCACAGTGACTCCTGTTGACTTTACAAATTGACACTCCTGTTTATGGCATCAGTAATCTCCCTATGCACCAGTCATGAGTTTCCAAGGCTATGGAAGCCCCTTGAGTTCTCCGACCCTTATCTTGTTTCGACAAGGTCATAGTCAAAGTGGAGGTTCTCTCCTCCCTTCAGAGAAAGGTACCTCCTTCTTTGAAGACCTGTTCTTTCCACTGGGATCTCACTCACAGAGATCTTTCATTTAGTTTTTTTTTTTTTTTTTTTTTGCCAGAGTGTCTTGGCTTTCCATGCCTGAAATACTTTCATGGGCTTTTCAGCCAGATCGGAACATTTTATATTTTAAATTTAGTTTGGTATATTTTATTTTGTACTTATTTTAAATTTCCACTGTTACTTGCTTGGTTTTGTGACTTATAGAGGAATTCATGAACTGTATATCTGGTCTTTGTTTTTAGTTAATTTTTTCTCATGTGACAATTTAGATTCTTCAATTTCTCCATTTTTGTGGCACTCGTTATATGTGGTATCCTTTTGGCTACGAGCTACTCCCTTTATTGATTCCCCTTTTTAAAATTTATTTACTTGCTTTTCTTTCATCAATAACAGATTTGACATAGTATAAACCAATATAGAATAAAGCAAAACACATCAGATTTTTTTTTTTTTGAAAAATACAGAGAAGACCTACACTTCTGATACAAATAGTTGGGACTAGAAAAATTTAAGCCTTTTCTGTAGAGAAGGAATTGACCATTATTGAAACTGGTTTTGCCTCTGGTGTTCATTATATATTAATCTGGAATCCTACACCAACTTTTCATTGGCCAGATTTGGCTGGTAAAGACTGGAAAAAAAAAACAGATTTGTGCTACTCACTGATCTTTCTGACCAGGAAACGTTTTATTTTTTTATATGTATTTTTTATTTTTGATTCTTTTGTTTTCTGTTACTTACTTGGCTTTGAACCTTTTTGGGGAATTTATGAATCTGGATATCTAGTTTTTGCTTTTAATTCATTTCCCTCATGTAATAATTTAGATTGTTCATTTGTTTATTTTTGTGGCCCTCGCTCTATCTGGTATCCTTTTGACATGCACTATTCCCCTCATTGCTTTCCATTTCTTAAAGTTATTTACTTGTTTTTGTTTCGTCAACAACACCACATTTGATGTAGTATAAACTAAGATAGAAAAAAGTAACCCAGGCCTGAGTTTTTTTTCTCTGTAACATAGAGAGAACACCTACAGTTCTGATACATGTATTTGGGACAAGGTAAATTTAAAGCTTTTTGTAGAAATAGAATTCACCTTTATGAAACTGGTTTTTGCCTCTGGTTTTCATTATAAATTAATCAGGAATGCTAGAGTAACTTATTGACCAGCTTTGACTGGTACAAACTGGAAAAAAACAGTTCTGTTGCTACTGACCTAGCTTCCATGACCAGGAAACATTTTATTTTTTAAATTTTTGTTTGGTATATTTTATTTTGGAATATTTCTTATGTTTGCTCTGATACTTGGCTTAGTGCCTGATGGAAGAATTCTTGAATCTGGATATCTGTTCTTTGTTTTTAATTCATTTTTCCTCATGTCACAGTATAGATTCCTCAGTTTATTTATTTTTGTGGCTCTTGCTCTATCTGGCTTCTTTTTGGCTATGCACTACTTCCCTCATCGATACCCATTTTTTAAATCATTTATTTGTTTTCCTTTCATTCACAACAAGCCTTTTGACATAGTATGAATTAAGATAGAAAACAGTGCCACACATCAGAGATTGTTTTCTCTGTAAAATACAGAGCGCACCTATGCTTCTGATACATTTATTTGGGAAAACAAAATTTAATCTTTTTCTGTAGAGAAGGAATTCACCATTAATGGAACTGGTTTTCCCTTTGGTTTCCATTTCAAATTAATCAGGAATGCCAGAGCAACTTTTCATTGGCTGGTTTTTCACAAATACATATATTACAAGAGTAGGTGTTCTCTGTATATTTCTGAGCTTAAAAATATCAATTTTTTTGTATTTTATTATGTCAAATGTGTTGTTATTGACAGAATAAACAAATAAACAAACTCAAAAAACAGGAACCCGTGAGGGGAACAGCCTATAGCCAAAGGATAAAGCAGCTGCAAGAAAGAAAATGGTAAAATGAAACTAAGCTTTCAAAACATGAAATTCCTGAGCCAGATTTTAAAAAATGCCATATAAACAATTGCATGAATTCCACATTCTGGTGTGAAGCCCAATAAATAATGGACTAAAATAAAAACAACCAAAATCATATGCATACCATTAAAATAAATAAAAAGAAACTGACCTGATCTGTATTCATGCTTAGTAACATCAAAACTTCATTTTTTTGTGGTTTGTACCACCCAATCACAACGAATGAAAAGTTGATCTAGCAATCATGGTGTTTTTAAAAGTAAAACCAGAAGCAAGCACATTTTCAGTAACCATAACATCCCTCTGTTTTGTAAAGGGCTTAAATTTAACTTTTCACAAATGCCTATATCAGAAATGTAGGCCTTCTCTGTATATTTGTGAGCATAAAGTCTCCAACATTTTTTGTATCTTAAGGCATTCTAGGTCAAATGTGCTGTTATTATTGACAAAATAAATAATAAATAATAAATAAATAAATAATTTATTTAAAAATAGGAACCCAAGAGAATAGCTAGAGCCAAAGAATGATGGGGCATCCTGGGAGCCAAAATGATAAAAAAAAAAAAACCTAAGATTCCAAAAAGTGAAATGCCTGAGCCATGACAAAAAAACAAAAAGACCATATATCCAATTACATTAATTTCCCATTATGGTACAAAGCCAAAAATAACAGACTAAAATATTAAAAGAGTCAAAATAAAATTTACCACATGAAAAAAAAGACTGTGGCTTGAACTGTAATTGCTGTTAGTAGCAAAAGACTGGAGTTTTTCAGTTTATACCACCTACAACTGGTCAATGAAAATTTTCTGAAGAATCCCTAAATTTTTTAAAAGAAAAACTCATTTTCAAGGACCATAAAATCCTTCCATTCTTCAAAAGGCTTAAAATTAACATTTCCCTGAACATACATTGTAAGTGTAGGTGTTCTCTGTATTTTTCTAAGAATATAATTTCACTTGTAGTGTGTTTTTCGTATTTAGAGCATTTTATGTCACATGTGTTGTAGTTGATGGCAAAAATAAATAAATATATTTAAAATCAGAAATTCATGAGTGGAACAGCTCATAGTGAAATATAAGGGAGTTGCTGGGAAGCTGAAACAAAACAAAACAAAACTAATAATCCAAAAGGTGAGGTGCCTGAGCAATGGGGTTAAAAACAAAAAAGAGCATATATCCAATTACATTAATTCCACATTATGGCACAAATCCAAAAAATAACAGACTAAAATATTAAAAGAGCCAAAATAAAATTTATCACACTAAAATACACTGTCAGGGCCAGTGCTGTGGCACAGTGGATAAAGCTGCTGCCTGCAGTGCCGGCACTCCATATGGGCACCGGATCGAGTCCCGGCTACTCTACTTCTGATTCAGCTCTCTCTTGCTCTCTCTTTCTCCCTCTCCTTCTCTCTCTGTATAACTCTGACTTTCAAATAAATAATTAAATCTTTAAAAAAAAGATGGTGGCCTGATCTTTAATTTGGTTAGTAGCAACAGAACTGGATTTTTCCTGTTTGTACCACACAAAACCAGTTAATGAAATGTTGCTTTTACATTCCTGATGTTTTTAAAAGGGAAACCATAGCCAAACTTTTTTTTTTTGACAGGCAAAGTGGACAGTGAGAGAGAAAGAGACGGAGAGAAAGGTCCTCCTTTGCCGTTGGTTCATCCCCCAATGGCTGCTGCGGCCGGTGCACTGCGCTGATGCGAAGGCAGGAGCCAGGTGCTTCTCCTGGTCTCTCCATGCCTTCAGAAACTCCTAGAACCCGAATTTTGGGTTTTTTAATAGCATCCTGTAGATTCCCAAGGATATTTTTTTAGATTTCTAATTTCCTCTTCTGTTTTTGGTTTGACTGTAAACTTTCCTGTTCTCTGTCTTCTTTTTTTTAACTTTTATTTAATGAATATAAATTTCCAAAATACAGAATATGGATTACAATGGCTTTCCCACCATAACGTCCCACCAACCCGCAACTCTCCCCTTATCCACTCCCTCTCCCCTTCCCTTCACATCAAGATTCATTTTCGATTCTCTTTATATACAGAAGATCAGTTTAGCATACATTAAGTAAAGATTTCAACAGTTTGCTCCCACACAGAAACATTAAGTGAAAAATACTGTTTGAGTACTAGTTATAGCATTCAATCTCAATGTACAGCATACTAAGGACAAAGATCCTACATGAGGAGTAAGTGCACAGTGATTCCTGTTGTTGACTTAACAAATTGACACTCTTGTTTATGGCGTCAGTAATCACCCTAGGCTCTTGTCATGAGCTGCCAAGGCTATGGAAGCCCCCTGAGTTCACCGACTCTGATCATATTTAGACAAGGCCATGGTCAAAATGGAAGTTCTCTCCTCCCTTCAGAGAAAGGTACCTCCTTCTTTGATGACCCATTCTTTCCACTGGGATCTCACTCGTGGAGATCTTTCATTTAGGTTTTTTTTGTTTTCCTCCAGGGTGTCTTGGCTTTCCATGCCTGAAATACTCTCATGGGCTTTTCAGCCGGATCCGCATGCCTTAAGGGCTGATTATTAGGCCAGAGTGCTCTTTAGGACATTTGCCATTCTATGGGTCTGCTGTGTATCTCACTTCCCATGTTGGATCATTCTCTCCCTTTTTGATTCTATCAGCTAGTATTTGCAGACACTAGTCTTGTTTATGTGATCCTTTGGTTCTTAGTCCTATCATTACGATGAATTGTGAACAGAAATTGATCACTGGGACTAGTGAGATGGCATTGGTACATGCCACCTCGATGGGATTGAATTGGAATCCCCTGGTATGTTTCTAACTCTACCGTTTGAGGTAAGTCAGCTTGAGCATGTCCCGAATTGCACATCTCTTCCCGCTCTTATTCCCACTCTTATATTTAACAGAGATCACTTTTCAGTTAAGTTAAGAATAATTGTGTGTTGATTACAGTATTCAACCAAAAGTATTAAGTAGAACAAACAAAAAAAATACTGAGGGATAACATATTAAGTTGTTCATCAACAGTCAGGGTGAGGGCTGATCAAGTCACCGTTTCTCATAGTGTTCATTTCACTTTAACAGGTTTCGTTTTTGGTGTTCAGTTAGTTGTCACCGATCAGGGAGAACAACTGGTATTTGTCCCTTTGGGACTGGCTTATTTCACTCAGCATAATGTTTTCCAAATTCCTAACAGGGATCACTTTTTAGTTAAAATTTAAACACCTAAGAATGTCTTCTAATTCCGGTATTCTCTCTTCTGTTTCACTGACTCTGTTTTGAAGGCTCTCTAATGTGTTTGTCATTTGATCTATTGTGTTCTTCATTTCATTTTGATTTCTGTTCACTATCACACTTTCCTGTTCTACTAGTTTTGATTCCTCCTTAAGATTTCATTTCCTCAAGGGAGATTTTCTATCATGTCCAGTAAGGACTTTCATAGCTCAAGCATTTGTTTTTGAAAACTTCTAATTGTTCTTATCATAAATTTTTTGAAATCCGTATCTTGCATTTCTTCCATCTCATCATCTTTATAATCTTGGATTGGGGTGTCTTGTTCATTTGGGGGTGCCATAATGTCTTCCTTTTTCTTGTTTCCTCAGTTTCTGCGTTTGTTGCTTGGCATTGTGGAGATATTCTTTGGATTCTTCTTCCCTCGCTGTGGTATTTTCTTTTCTTGTTATACTATGGCTGTATTAAGTGGACTGTCTACATTTGCGAGAGCCTTAGAGGCTTGAGATGGGTGTGGACTGAGAGCTCTGTTTGGTTCCTCAGGGTTAAGGGTGACACTCCCAATTCAGGCTTTGTAAATATCCCTCCCTCCCTCCCTCCCTCCCTCCCTCCCTCCCTCCCTTCCTTCCTTCCTTCCTTCCTTTTTTTTTTGATTCAGAAGGGAAGTAATTCTGCACAGCTGAACGGAACTGGAGGTAGTTAGCAGGCGAATGATATACCCACAGGAGCCAGAGATCAGAAACTCTTTCCCAAGGTCCACACCGGGAATCTGTTCTGCCCTCAGTGTGGGCTCAAATTCTCCTGCGGTCTACCACTTTGTTGCCAAGGTTATTGAATTGTAGCATCTCTGGAGAGTACTCACATGAACTCTGTGAGTTCTCTTTTTTCACAGTCTCAGTTCATTGGCACCACATATTCACTAGGTCCTAATCTCTTGTTATTTCAACCCCACCCCCCCCGCCCAGAGTCAGGTTTTTCTCCTTGGCTGAGGGTGGGTTCAGCCCTGAGGTTGCGGCACTTTTGACGTATGTCCAAATTGGCGCATACTCTTTGTCTTGCTTGCCTTTGAGAGATGAGCGGAGAGAGAGAAACTTGTGTCCGTACCGGTCACTTTTTTTTTCCTCTCTCTTCTAGTTAGCCTGGTGAAGTTTTCTCCACGGGGTTTCAAGCCTTGTTCCCTCTAGTCTCCTCTTTCCGCTTGCCTGCCGGCGTCTCAGGCTATTGAGGTTCGGCTCACCTCGCGTTCCAGTGCTGGTGCTTTGATTCTGACGCTGGTGTTCCGAGCCGTGGGTTCCCACACCCTTCTCGCAGGTCCACTGTTAATCACTAGTTCTGGAAGAGTTTCCTCTGCTGTTTCCTCCCCTACTCTTCCTTGAACCTGCAGTATCTCCACTTTTATTAAACTGTCTCTTCCCGGGCTATCAGTGTGCTCCCTTCCTATTCCGCCATCTTGCCACTCTCTCAGGTTCTAAATTTTTTTAAAAAAATATTTATTTATATAAAGAGGGGAGTGTTTGGGGTGTACAGGGAGAGGGAGAGATGGGAGAGAGAAAGATAGATAGATAGGTAGATAGATAGATTGATCTGGTTGTTCATTCCCCAAATGGCAACTGCTGCAGTTGGGCCAGGCCAAAGACAGGAGTCTGGATCTCCATCCAGGTCTCCCAATGGAACCCAAGTACTTGGGTCATCTTCCACTGACTCCCTAGATGCATTAGCAGGGAGCTAGATTTGACACTGAGCAGAGCAGCCAGGACTCAAACCATTGCTCTGATTAAAAGTCCTGGCATTGTGGGAAGCAGCTTAGCTAGCAGTGCCATGATGCTAGTCCTCTGTGAATGCTGTTAGATGTTGCTGATGGGTCAGAACTCTGTGGACTGTGAGTGTTGGATATTCTCAGATCACATGTGTCCACTCGATTGGCAAATTCTTGCCTGGAATTGTACAGCAGAAAGAACACTGGGGGGGGGGGCGGCTCTGTGGCACAGAGGGTTAACGCCCTGGACTGAAGTGCCAGCATCCCATATGGGTGCTGATTTGAGACTGGGCTACTCCACTTCCAATCCAGCTCTCTGCTATCTAAGCAGTAGATGACCCAAGTCCTTGGGCTCCTGCACCCACGTGGGAGACCTGGAAGAAGCTCCTTGCTCCTGGCTTTGGATCAGCGCAGCTCTGGCCATTGTGGCCAACTGGGGAGTGAACCATTGGATGGAAGACCTCTCTATCTCCCTCTCCCTCACTCTCTGTCTCTCCTCTGTGTAGCTCTGACTTTTGAATAAATCAATAAATCTTAAAAAAAAGAACACTGGTAAAGGTAGCTTCTGCCTTTGAAGGGTGTGAGGGTGGTGCTCCAGCCCAAGAATGCAGGCTTTTTGGGCAACCTGTCTTTTACTATGCAGTTCTACTGCCTTTCATAGAAGAATTACATAGGAACTTGACTCTTCATTCCAAGAATTCTGAAATAGTGCCAACCAAACTCAGATCCACAGCCTAACTGTGCCTTGAAAAGGCTTTGAGAGTCCTCCCTAGACACTTCAACTAGACTTAGGGTATAAGTGACTTGCTCAGTTACCATCATCACCTGGCCAGGCTGGGAGCCTCCATGGAGGGGACAGCCGAGAACCTTGACGTACCTGCTCTTCAGTCCCATTAACATGGGCCTGCCCTATGTGAGGTGATAATTGATGTCCAGCTAAATATAGTCCTCTTATGGGTAGTGTTGTTGAGTTTCTATCCACACTCCTTGCTTAAAGTCAGAAAGTGATAAGTGCACTCTTTGACAATAGAGGAATAGTCACAGAAACTTCAAGACTAGTGGTTTCAAACAGGACCTCAGATACCTATAGTAAATGTTTATTTGGCTAGAACAGATTTGTTTTTCTTTGCTTTAAATTTATTGACTTTAGAATGCCGTGAGTTTTCAAATTTGTCTAACTCTCCAGCACTGTGTATTACTTAAAGCAACACGATTTTACTTGTTATTATGTGAATAATCTACACAGGCATTTGTGTTTCCTCCTCTAGAGCTGTACACCCTGCCTCCCCCAGTGAATACAAACCTACCAATCAATATCATATGAGAAGGACTGATGTTTCTATTGTCCACAGTTTTAACCTTCTACCCTACTGGCTGTTCAAATCCCCAAGAAAACTTTGGGTCCATTGAGAGTACAAAGAAGCATAGGCTAGCTTGTGTTTCTCATTATTTCTGACTATGCTTTCAGCTCTTAACATTTTCATTCTTTTTTAAAAGATTTTATTTATTTATTTGAGAGGTAGAGTTACAGACAATAAGAGGGAGAGACAGAGAGAAAGGTCTTCCGTCCACTGGTTCACTCCCCAAGTGGCTGCAACAGCTGGAGCCAGGAGCCAGGTGCTTCTTCCTAGTCTCCAATATGGGTTCAGGGGCCTAATAACTTGGGCCATCTTTTACTGGCTTCCCAGACCACAGCAGAGAGTTGGATTGGATGAGGAGCAGTTGGGACTAGAACTGGTGCCTATATGGATTGCCGACGCCAAAGGCAGATTAACCTACTGCACCACAGCGCTGGCCCCAATATTTTCATTCTTTTATAAGTGTTAGTTTTTGATCCTAGCCTTATCCTTCTCTACCACACTGTGACAAGATTTTGGGACACTTGCACTACTTGATTTTATGACTAGTTTCTCTGTCATGAAATCAGGTGACAGACATTTGCATTGATTCCATATCTTAGCTATTGTTATTTTGTTAAGGATAAAAATTCCATTTCTAACATAATTATCTCAGATAATTCCTAAGGTGTGTAGAAATTCTTGCTATTATTTTCTACTAAATGTGAATGAAACATTTAAAATCATACAAATTCTATATGTCAAGTTTATCTTGTACATGCTTAAAAAAGACAGAACTGAGGCCAGAGATAAGACCTAGCAGGTTAAGCCTCCATCTGAAGTGGCAGCATCTCCTATAAAGGCCCATTTGTGTCCCGACTGCTCTGGTTCTTTTTGTTGTTGTTGTTGACAGGCAGAATGGGTAGTGAGAGAGAGAGAGAGAGAGACAGAGAGAAAGGTCTTCCTTTTGCCGTTGGTTCACCCTCCAATGGCCACCTTGGCTGGCGCGCTGTGGCCGGCGCATTGCGCTGATCCGAAGCCAGGAGCCAGGTGCTTCTCAGGAGAAGCATCTCCCATGCGGATGCAGGGTCCAAGCACTTGGGTGCCCCAACCGGGACTAGAACCCAGTGTGCCAGCGCCGCAAGGCGGAGGATTAGCCTATTGAGCCACGGTGCTGGCCTCGACTGCTCTGGTTCTAATCAGGCTCACTGATAATGAACCTGGGAGAGGAGTGGCAGATGCCTCTAGTGCTTGGACCCCTGCACCCACCCATATGTGATGCCAGCACTGGGTGGCAGCTTCACTTGCTACACCACAGTGCTGGCCCCTGAGCTTTAAAATACATTCAGAAATGATAAATGTCAATTTCCTTGTTGAATCACCCTAAGTTTTGTGGTAATGCCTGAATTCACCAGACCTCCTGTCTATTTGTCTTTGGATGACAGCAAAGTGTACAGAGATTCAGTTAGAAAGAAGGAACATGCTCTGGTGGTCTGTACAGCTTGGTGAGGGTGTCAGTGTTAATGTGCTGTCTATGTCAAACTTGCTAACACAGTAGATTTAAATATTCTTACTTCAAAGAATAAATCCGTATATGGGGTGAGGCAGGTGCTAATTGACCTGTGATATATGCATTATTCCTAATATCACATTGTAATTCACAAATAAGCATTCTTTTTATCAATTAAATATGAAAAATTTATTGAATCACAGTAAAGATAAAATCAGTAATTCTTATTATGGAAAAGCAATGAGCAAAATGCAACAAAACAATTGTGCTTATTTTTTACTCCTAGCGGTTGAAGGAGAAATGCTTCAGGAAATGTGATCTGTAGAAAGCGCTCTTTTCTGTAGGTAGACACTGGCGATGGCTCAGTCTTAGCAACACTAATGAATTTGCTTTATTTTAACAGGGAAACAACTGAGAGAAGGGGTCTCCATTGGTCCCAATTAGGACATCTTCAGCATAGATAACAGATTCTCCATTCTCTTCCATACTCCCTGTCTTTCACCATGATGTGACTCTTACCCTCTCATGATTTTGGTGCACAGGGAGGTATGGTAAAAATACTTTGAAACTTTTATAAAAAATGAGTATAACACTTTATATCTTCTGTCAAATTCTCAAACTCTGTACTGTGGATGATATGTTTCACAATGCTGCTCAAATAATATGGTATTCTTGGTGAGAAAAATTCTTTTGATTTGTATAATTGAACAATAAAGAGCAATGTGCTATTTTATAATACAGATTACATAATCATAGCTAAGCCAGGCAGAGCACAAAAATATTCTCTAAAAGTTAGATGTTCGTGTAAAGATGAGAATCTTACAAGTTATTATTCTCTAAAATGACAAATGTTTACACCTTACAATGGCCCTTGGATTCTTTCAAAAGGCTCCTTCCTTTCATTTCACTTCTCTTTGTCTCTGACCTAAGACCACAGACTTTGTGGTAAGTCTTTTATTCCTAGCACATTTAATGAGGTTATTTTCCCCACCATAATTGACAAACATGTATGTACTTCTAGGCTTACCATTCTGAGAACAAAGTAAAAATCAGTAGAATGCCAATAAACGTGATCTGCATTATCTGTCTTCTGAGAGTTTTTATAGGCTTCAAAAACAGCCCCAACATAGACTTGTGGTTGCTTCTCATAGGAAATGCTGAGATATGCACTTGCATTGGTATACTTTTCATAAATGAGTTGGAATCCACTTTCCTTTACACTATGATCAATCTGCATGTGGTTACTGTGGGTGTAGCTTTGATATTTACCTTCTACTTTCTGTCTACTATTATCGTCACCATGTTACTCCAAACCCCAAGATTGTCTCCCCATGAGGGTTTGCAAATTCAGCAAATTCTTGTACAGGGCCACAAATTAAATTCAAATTCCAGATAAACAATAAATATTGTGGAGTAAAAAATGTGTAGTATATATCTCTTTACTCGCCATAACATGAAATTGATAAAAAAAATTATCTGAAATTCACATTTAGTGGGTATTCTGTATTTTATCTGGTGACCTCTACTCATGGAAACCAATGGTCTCTGCAGTACTGCATCCATTCCAAACCCTCAGAACCTCGCTGAAAACCTGCACTGCTCTCCTGCAGGTGAACACTGGCATTCAGCAGTAGACATGTATCAGAGACAGCCAGATGTGTCTTTGGGTTAGAGAAGAAATAGCAAAATCACTGCCTTAGTATTTCACATAATAATGTTTATTATATTCTTGTTTCATATCTTACAATACAAAAGTTCCATTAATAAAGTCATACAGGTGTAAATTCATGAAATAATTACACATATGTCTGTGATCTGTGCTCTACTACTTTTCACTAGCCCTCAAAAAGACCCTTAAATTATGGAAACCATCATCAAACAAACTTCACCAACTTTTATTATCATATATATCCTCAGATTGCATCTGAGAGATTTTTTCTTATCTAAGATGGATCCCCTGGAGAGCATTTAAACTTAAGCATTTAAATGGTGCATTTAAACTCCATTTAAACTTCCAGGGGGAAAGATCTCTTAAGCCAAATGGATTCTATTAGGTAAAGTATGCAGTCTTACTTTAGTGAACATTTTTCTGGATATTTCAATGCAAAGTTTTTGTTGTTGTTGTAAGGCTATTGATATTGACACCCAATAGAGTGGCTTCTTAGCCTCTTAGTCTTACATAAGTGCTTAATTTGGAAAACAAACAATATATTTTTAAAAATATTTTCTTATTTGAGAAGCAGAGTTGCAAAGAAAGGGAGAGATGGAGACAAAGGTCTTCCATCTGCTGGTTCACTCTCCAGATGGCCCCAACAGCCAGAGCAGAGCTAATCTGAAGCTAGGAGCCAGGAGCTTCTTTCTGGTCTCCTATGCAGATACAGAAGCTCAAGCACTTGGGCCAACTTCTACTGCTTTTCCAGACTCAGCAAAGAGCTGGGTCAAAAAAGCAGCCAGGACTAGTACTGGTGCCCAAATGGGATTCCAGTGCTGCAGGCAGAGGCTTAGCCTGCTATGCCACAGTGCCAGCCCCAGAAACAGTACATTTTAATAAAGAAAAAATATTCTTTGTAGCAATGATAAACTCTCTCCTTTTATATATTTTATATCTTTTTAAAAAATATTTTAGATATACAACGGTAGACTGGATAAAGAAATTATGGGATATGTACTCTTTAGAATACTATACCGCAGTAAGAAACAACGAAATCCAGTCATTTGCAACAAAATGGAGGAATCTGGAACACATCATGCTGAGTGAAATTAGCTAGTCCCAAAGGGACAAATACCATATGTTCTCCCTGATCGATGACAACTGACTGAACACCAAAAAGGAAACCTGTTGAAGTGAAATGGACACCATGAGAAACGGTGACCTGATTAGCATAGCCCTGACTGTTAATGAACAACTTAATTCATTATCCCTCTTAGTAGTTTTTTTTTGTCTGTTCTACTTAATATGACTGGTTTAATTCTGTAATTAATACACAGTTATTCTTAAGTGTTGAAAATTAACTGAAATGTGATCCCTGTTAAACGTAAGAGTGGGAATAAGAGAGGGAAGAGATGTATAATTTGGGACATGCTCAAGCTGACTTGCCCCAAATGGTAGAGTTAGAAACATACCAGGGGATTCCAATTCAATCCCATCAAGGTGGCATGTACCAATGCCATCTCACTATTCCAAGTGATCAATTTCAGTTCACAATTGATCATAATGAAAGGACTAAGAGTCAAAGGGAGCAGATAAACAAGTCTAGTACCTGCTAATACTAACCGATAGAATGAATAAAGGGGAGAGTGATCCAACATGGAAGCGAGATACTCAGCAGACTCATAGAATGGCAGATGTCCTAAACAGCACTCTGGCCTCAGAATCAGCCCTAAAGGCATTCGGATCTGGCTGAAAAGCCCATGAGAGTATTTCAGGCATGGAAAGCCAAGACACTCTGGCAAAAACAACAACAACAACAACAACAACAACAACTAAATGAAAGATCTCTGTGAGTGAGATCCCAGTGGAAAGAACAGGTCTTCAAAGAAGGAGGTACCTTTCTCTGAAGGGAGGAGAGAACCTCCACTTTGACTATGACCTTGTCGAAACAAGAGTCAGAGAACTCAGAGGGCTTCCATAGCCTTGGAAACTCATGACTGGTGCATAGGGAGATTACTGATGCCATAGACAGGAGTGTCAATTTGTAAAGTCAACAACAGGAGTCACTGTGCACTTACTCCTCATGTAGGATCTCTGTCCTTAATGTGCTGTACATTGAGGCTTAATGCTATAACGAGTACTCAAACAGTATATTTCACTTTGTGTTTCTATGGGGGTGCAAACTGTTGAAATCTTAAGGTATACTAAACTGATCTTCTGTAAAAAAAAAAAAGAAAAGAAAGAAAGAAATTATCAATTCCCAACTTGACTCTCTCTGGGATTAAACATGACAATAGGTCTGATCTGATTTCATCATCATTTAAAAAATCATCTATTATTTTTCACTTTATGTTTCTGTGTGGGAGCAAACTGTTGAAATCTTTACTTAATGTATACTAAGCTGATCTTCTGTATATTAGGAGAATCAAAAATGAATCCTCATGTGAATGGAAGGGGAGAGGGAGTAGGAAAGGGGAGGGTTGCGGGTGGGAGGGAAGGTATGGGGTGGAAGCCATTGTAATCCATAAGTCGTACTTTGGAAATTTATAGTCATTAAATAAAAGTTTAAAAAAAAAGAGGCACAGCAAAAAAAATGTTTTAGATATAGTGTAATAGTGAGAGGGAGAGACAGAGAAAGTCTTCCATCTGCTGGTTCACTCCCCAGATGGCCATTGTGGCCAGACCTGTGCAATCAGAAGCCAGGAGCAAGGAGTTTCCTTGGGGTCTCCCACATGGGTGTAGGGGCCCAAGTGCTTGGGCCACCTTCCATTGCTCTCCCAGGCCAT